>NW_024544749.1:1200000-1800000 GCF_018167655.1 Microtus oregoni | reverse complement strand
GTGCTCAGGGTGATCGGTGCTCAGTACTCAGGGTGCTGGGTGCTCAGTGCTCAGGGTGCTGGGTGCTCAGTCCTCAGGGTGCTCAGTGCTCAGGGTGCTGGGTGCTCAGTGCTCGGGGTGCTCGGTGCTCAGTACTCAGGGTGCTGAGTGCTCAGTACTCAGGGTGCTGGGTGCTCAGTACTCATGGTGCTGGGTGCTCAGTACTCAGGGGGCTGGGTGCTCAGTGCTCAGGGTGTTGGGTGCTCAGTGCTCAGGGTGCTAGGTGCTCAGTGCTCGGGGCGCTGGGTTCTCAGTGCTCTGGGTGCTTAGTGCTCAGTACTCAGGGTGCTGCGTGCTCAGTGCTCAGTGCTCAGGGTGCTGGTTGTTCAGTACTCAGGGTGCTGGGTGCTCAGTACTCAGGGTGCTGGGTGCTCAGTGCTCAGGGTTCTGGGTGCTCAGTACTCTGGGTGTTGGGTGCTCAGTACACAGGGTGCTGGGTGCTCCGTGCTCGGGGTGCTGGGTGCTCATTGCTCAGGGTGCTGGGTGCTCAGTGCTCAGGGTGCTGGGTGCTCAGTACTCAGGGTGCTGGGTGCTCAGTACTCAGGGTGCTGGGTGCTCAGTGATCGGGGTGCTGGGTGCTCAGTACTCAGGGTGCTCAGTGCTCGGGGAGCTCTGTGCTCAGTACTCAGGGTGCTGGGTGCTCAGTGCTCAGTGCTCAGGGTGTTGGGTGCTCAGTGCTCAGTGCTCAGGGTGCTGGGTGCTCAGTACTCAGGGTGCTGGGTGCTCAGTACTCAGGGTGCTGGGTGCTGAGTGCTCAGGGTGCTGGGTGCTCAGTACTCAGGGTGCTGGGTGCTCAGTGCTCGGGGTGCTGGGTGCTCAGTGCTCGCGGTGCTGTGTGCTCAGTGCTCAGGGTGCTGGGTGCTCAGTACTCAAGGTGCTGGGTGCTCAGTGCTCAGGGTGCTGGGTGCTCAGTCCTCGGGGTGCTCCGTGCTCAGTGCTCAGGGTGCTGGGTGCTCAGTACTCAGGGTGCTCGGTGCTCAGTACTCAGTGTTCTCAGTGCTCAGTGCTCAGGGTGCTGGGTGCTCAGTTCTCAGGGTGCTCAGTGCTCAGTACTCGGGGTGCTGGGTGCTCAGTACTCAGGGTGCTGGGTGCTTAGTACTCAGGATGCTCAGTGCTCAGTACACAGGGTGCTGGGTCCTCAGTGCTCGGGGTGCTGGGTGCTCAGTGCTCAGTAATCAGGGTGCTGGGTGCTCAGTGCTCGGGGTGCTGGGTGCTCAGTACTCAGCGTGCTGGGTGCTCAGTACTCAGGGTGCTGGTTGCTCAGTGCTCAGGGTGCTGGATGCTCAGTGCTCAGGGTGCTGGGTGCTCAGTGATCGGGGTGCTGGGTGCTCAGTACTCAGGGTGCTCAGTGCTCAGTACTCAGTGCTCGGGGTCCTGGGTGCTCCGTGCTCGGGGTGCTGGGTGCTCAGTGCTCTGGGTGCTTAGTGCTCAGTACTCAGGGTGCTGGGTGCTCAGTACTCAGGGTGCTGGGTGCTCATTCTCGGGGTGCTGGGTGCTCAGTGCTCGGGGTGCTGGGTGCTCAGTACTCAGGGTGCTGGGGGCTCAGTACTCAGGGTGCTAGGTGCTCAGTACTCAGGGTGCTCGGTTCTCAGTACTCAGGGTGTTGGGTGCTCATTCTCGGGGTGCTGAGTGCTCAGTGCTTGGGGTGCTGGGTGCTCAGTACTCAAGGTGCTGGGGGCTCAGTACTCAGCGTGCTGGGTGCTCAGTACTCAGGGTGATCTGTTCTCAGTACTCAGGTTGCTGGGTGCTCAGTGCTCGGGGTGCTGGGTGCTCAGTACTCGGGGTGCTCAGTGCTCAGTACTCAGGGTGCTGGGTGCTCAGTACTCAGGGTGCTGGGTGTTCAGTGCTCGGGGTGCTCGGTGCTCAGTACTCGGGGTGCTGGGTGCTCAGTGCTCTGGGTGCTGGGTGCTCAGTGCTCGGGGTGCTGGGTGCTCAGTGCTGAGGGTGGTGCTGTGTGCTCAGTACTCAGGGTGCTGGGTGCTCAGTGCTCAGGGTGCTGGGTGCTCAGTACTAAGGGTGCTGGGTGCTCAGTACTCAGGGTGCTGGGTGCTCAGTTCTCAGGGTGCTGGGTGCTCAGTGCTCGGGGTCCTGGGTGCTCAGTGCTCAGGGTGCTGGGTGCTCAGTACTCAGGGTGCTGGGTGCTCAGTGCTCAGGGTGCTGGGTACTCAGTCCTCAGGGTGCTCAGTGCTCAGGGTGCTGGGTGCTCAGTGCTCGGGGTGCTCGGTGCTCAGTACTCAGGGTGCTGAGTGCTCAGTACTCAGGGTGCTGGGTGCTCAGTACTCATGGTGCTGGGTGCTCAGTACTCAGGGTGCTGGGTGCTCAGTGCTCAGGGTGCTGGGTGCTCAGTGCGCGGGGTGCTGGGTGCTCAGTGCTCGGGGTGCTGGGTGCTCAGTGCTCAGTGCTCAGGGTGTTGGGTGCTCAGTGCTCAGTGCTCAGGGTGCTGGGTGCTCAGTACTCAGGGTGCTGGGTGCTCAGTACTCAGGGTGCTGGGTGCTCAGTGCTCAGGGTGCTGGGTGCTCAGGACTCTGGGTGTTGGGTGCTCAGTACTCAGGGTGCTGGGTGCTCAGTGCTCGGGGTTCTGGGTGCTCAGTGCTCGGGGTGCTTGGTGCTCAGTGCTCAGGGTGCTGGGTGCTCAGTATTCAGCGTGCTGGGTGCTCAGTTCTCGGGGTGCTCGGTGCTCAGTACTCAAGGTGCTGGGTGCTCAGTGCTCAGGGTGCTGGGTGCTCAGTCCTCGGGGTGCTACGTGCTCAGTGCTCAGGGTGCTGGGTGCTCAGTAGTCAGGGTGCTCGGTGCTCAGTACTCAGGGTTCTCAGTGCTCAAGGTGCTGGGTGCTCAGTACTCAGGGTGCTCAGTGCTCAGTACTCGGGGTGCTGGGTGCTCAGTACTCAGGGTGCTCAGTGCTCAGTACTCGGGGTGCTGGGTGCTCAGTGCTCAGTGTGCTCAGTGCTCAGTGCTCGGGGTGCTGGGTGCTCAGTGCTCGGGGCGCTGGGTGCTCAGTGCTCGAGGTGCTGGTTGCTCAGTACTCAGGGTGCTGTGTGCTCAGTGCTCAGTACTCAGCGTGCTGGGTGCTCAGTGCTCAGAGTGTTGGGTGCTCAGTACTCAGGGTGCTGGGTGCTCAGTGCTCAGTGCTCAGGGTGCTCAGTGCTCAGGGTGCTCAGTGCTCAGGGTGCTGGGTGCTCAGGGTGCTGGGTGCTCAGTGCTCGGGGTGCTGGGTGCTCAGTGCTCAGTGCTCAGGGTGCTGGGTGCTCAGTGCTCAGTGCTCAGGGTGCTGGGTGTTCAGTACTCAGGGTGCTCGGTGCTCAGTGCTCAGGGTGCTGGGTGCTCAGTACTCAGGGTTCTGGGTGCTCAGTGCTCGGGGTGCTGGGTGCTCAGTGCTCAGGGTGATCAGTGCTCAGTACTAAGGGTGCTGGGTGCTCAGTGCTCAGGGTACTGGGTGCTCAGTCCTCAGGGTGCTCAGTACTCAGGGTGCTCGGTGCTCAGTGCTCAGTACTCAGGGTGCTCAGTACTCAGGGTGCTGGGTGCTCAGTGCTCGGGGTGATGGGTGCTCAGTACTCAGGGTGCTGGGTGCTCAGTACTCGGGGTGCTGGGTGCTCAGTACTCAGGGTGCTGGGTGCTCAGTGCTCGGGGTGCTGGGTGCTCAGTGCTCAGGGTGATCGGTGCTCAGTGCTCAGGGTGCTGGGTGCTCAGTCCTCCGCGTGCTCAGTGCTCAGGGTGCTGGGTGCTCAGTGCTCGGGGTCCTCGGTGCTCAGTACTCAGGGTGCTGAGTGCTCAGTACTCAGGGTGCTGGGTGCTCAGTACTCATGGTGCTGGGTGCTCAGTACTCAGGGTGCTGGGTGCTCAGTGCTCAGTGTGCTGGGTGCTCAGTGCGCGGGGTGCTGGGTGCTCAGTGCTCAGTGCTCAGGGTGTTGGGTGCTCAGTGCTCAGTGCTCAGGGTGCTGGGTGCTCAGTACTCAGGGTGCTGGGTGCTCAGTACTCAGGGTGCTGGGTGATCAGTGCTCAGGGTGCTGGGTGCTCAGGACTCTGGGTGTTGGGTGCTCAGTACTCAGGGTGCTGGGTGCTCAGTGCTCGGGGTGCTGGGTGCTCAGTGCTCGGGGTGCTGGGTGCTCAGTGCTCAGGGTGCTGGGAGCTCACTATTCAGCGTGCTGGGTGCTCAGTGCTCGGGGTGCTCGGTGCTCAGTACTCAAGGTGCTGGGTGCTCAGTGCTCAGGGTGCTGGGTGCTCACTCCTCGGGGTGCTCCGTGCTCAGTGCTCGGGGTGCTGGGTGCTCAGTGCTCGGGGTGCTGGGTGCTCAGTGCTCAGGGTGCTGGGTGATCAGTATTCAGCGTGCTGGGTGCTCAGTTCTCGGGGTGCTCGGTGCTCAGTACTCAAGGTGCTGGGTGCTCAGTGCTCAGGGTGCTGGGTGCTCAGTCCTCGGGGTGCTACGTGCTCAGTGCTCAGGGTGCTGGGTGCTCAGTAGTCAGGGTGCTCGGTGCTCAGTACTCAGGGTTCTCAGTGCTCAGGGTGCTGGGTGCTCAGTACTCAGGGTGCTCAGTGCTCAGTACTCGGGGTGCTGGGTGCTCAGTACTCAGGGTGCTCAGTGCTCAGTACTCGGGGTGCTGGGTGCTCAGTGCTCAGTGTGCTCAGTGCTCAGTGCTCGGGGTGCTGGTTGCTCAGTGCTCGGGGCGCTGGGTGCTCAGTGCTCGAGGTGCTGGTTGCTCAGTACTCAGGGTGCTGTGTGCTCAGTGCTCAGTACTCAGCGTGCTGGGTGCTCAGTGCTCAGAGTGTTGGGTGCTCAGTACTCAGGGTGCTGGGTGCTCAGTGCTCAGTGCTCAGGGTGCTCAGTGCTCAGGGTGCTCAGTGCTCAGGGTGCTGGGTGCTCAGTGCTCGGGGTGCTGGGTGCTCAGTGCTCAGGGTGCTGGGTGCTCAGTACTCAGGGTGCTGGGTGCTCAGTGCTCAGGGTGATCGGTGCTCAGTACTCAGGATGCTCAGTACTCAGGGTGCTGGGTGCTCAGTGCTCGGGGTGCTGGGTGCTCAGTACTCGGGGTGCTGGATGCTCTGTACTCAGGGTGCTGGGTGCTCAGTGCTCGGGGTCCTGGGTCCTCAGTGCTCAGGGTGATCGGTGCTCAGTACTCAGGGTGCTGGGTGCTCAGTGCTCAGGGTGCTGGGTGCTCAGTCCTCAGGGTGCTCAGTGCTCAGGGTGCTGGGTGCTCAGTGCTCGGGGTGCTCGGTGCTCAGTACTCAGGGTGCTGAGTGCTCAGTACTCAGGGTGCTGGGTGCTCAGTACTCATGGTGCTGGGTGCTCAGTACTCAGGGGGCTGGGTGCTCAGTGCTCAGGGTGCTGGGTGCTCAGTGCTCAGGGTGCTAGGTGCTCAGTGCTCGGGGCGCTGGGTTCTCAGTGCTCTGGGTGCTTAGTGCTCAGTACTCAGGGTGCTGGGTGCTCAGTGCTCAGTGCTCAGGGTGCTGGTTGTTCAGTACTCAGGGTGCTGGGTGCTCAGTACTCAGGGTGCTGGGTGCTCAGTGCTCAGGGTTCTGGGTGCTCAGTACTCTGGGTGTTGGGTGCTCAGTACACAGGGTGCTGGGTGCTCCGTGCTCGGGGTGCTGGGTGCTCATTGCTCAGGGTGCTGGGTGCTCAGTGCTCAGGGTGCTGGGTGCTCAGTACTCAGGGTGCTGGGTGCTCAGTACTCAGGGTGCTGGGTGCTCAGTGATCGGGGTGCTGGGTGCTCAGTACTCAGGGTGCTCAGTGCTCGGGGAGCTCTGTGCTCAGTACTCAGGGTGCTGGGTGCTCAGTGCTCAGTGCTCAGGGTGTTGGGTGCTCAGTGCTCAGTGCTCAGGGTGCTGGGTGCTCAGTACTCAGGGTGCTGGGTGCTCAGTACTCAGGGTGCTGGGTGCTGAGTGCTCAGGGTGCTGGGTGCTCAGTACTCAGGGTGCTGGGTGCTCAGTGCTCGGGGTGCTGGGTGCTCAGTGCTCGCGGTGCTGTGTGCTCAGTGCTCAGGGTGCTGGGTGCTCAGTACTCAAGGTGCTGGGTGCTCAGTGCTCAGGGTGCTGGGTGCTCAGTCCTCGGGGTGCTCCGTGCTCAGTGCTCAGGGTGCTGGGTGCTCAGTACTCAGGGTGCTCGGTGCTCAGTACTCAGTGTTCTCAGTGCTCAGTGCTCAGGGTGCTGGGTGCTCAGTTCTCAGGGTGCTCAGTGCTCAGTACTCGGGGTGCTGGGTGCTCAGTACTCAGGGTGCTGGGTGCTTAGTACTCAGGATGCTCAGTGCTCAGTACACAGGGTGCTGGGTCCTCAGTGCTCGGGGTGCTGGGTGCTCAGTGCTCAGTAATCAGGGTGCTGGGTGCTCAGTGCTCGGGGTGCTGGGTGCTCAGTACTCAGCGTGCTGGGTGCTCAGTACTCAGGGTGCTGGTTGCTCAGTGCTCAGGGTGCTGGATGCTCAGTGCTCAGGGTGCTGGGTGCTCAGTGATCGGGGTGCTGGGTGCTCAGTACTCAGGGTGCTCAGTGCTCAGTACTCAGTGCTCGGGGTCCTGGGTGCTCTGTGCTCGGGGTGCTGGGTGCTCAGTGCTCTGGGTGCTTAGTGCTCAGTACTCAGGGTGCTGGGTGCTCAGTACTCAGGGTGCTGGGTGCTCATTCTCGGTGTGCTGGGTGCTCAGTGCTCGGGGTGCTGGGTGCTCAGTACTCAGGGTGCTGGGGGCTCAGTACTCAGGGTGCTAGGTGCTCAGTACTCAGGGTGCTCGGTTCTCAGTACTCAGGGTGTTGGGTGCTCATTCTCGGGGTGCTGAGTGCTCAGTGCTTGGGGTGCTGGGTGCTCAGTACTCAAGGTGCTGGGGGCTCAGTACTCAGCGTGCTGGGTGCTCAGTACTCAGGGTGATCTGTTCTCAGTACTCAGGTTGCTGGGTGCTCAGTGCTCGGGGTGCTGGGTGCTCAGTACTCGGGGTGCTCAGTGCTCAGTACTCAGGGTGCTGGGTGCTCAGTACTCAGGGTGCTGGGTGTTCAGTGCTCGGGGTGCTCGGTGCTCAGTACTCGGGGTGCTGGGTGCGCAGTACTCAGGGTGCTGGGTGCTCAGTGCTCTGGGTGCTGGGTGCTCAGTGCTCGGGGTGCTGGGTGCTCAGTGCTGAGGGTGGTGCTGTGTGCTCAGTACTCAGGGTGCTGGGTGCTCAGTGCTCAGGGTGCTGGGTGCTCAGTACTAAGGGTGCTGGGTGCTCAGTACTCAGGGTGCTGGGTGCTCAGTGCTCAGGGTGCTGGGTGCTCAGTGCTCGGGGTCCTGGGTGCTCAGTGCTCAGGGTGCTGGGTGCTCAGTACTCAGGGTGCTGGGTGCTCAGTGCTCAGGGTGCTGGGTACTCAGTCCTCAGGGTGCTCAGTGCTCAGGGTGCTGGGTGCTCAGTGCTCGGGGTGCTCGGTGCTCAGTACTCAGGGTGCTGAGTGCTCAGTACTCAGGGTGCTGGGTGCTCAGTACTCATGGTGCTGGGTGCTCAGTACTCAGGGTGCTGGGTGCTCAGTGCTCAGGGTGCTGGGTGCTCAGTGCGCGGGGTGCTGGGTGCTCAGTGCTCGGGGTGCTGGGTGCTCAGTGCTCAGTGCTCAGGGTGTTGGGTGCTCAGTGCTCAGTGCTCAGGGTGCTGGGTGCTCAGTACTCAGGGTGCTGGGTGCTCAGTACTCAGGGTGCTGGGTGCTCAGTGCTCAGGGTGCTGGGTGCTCAGGACTCTGGGTGTTGGGTGCTCAGTACTCAGGGTGCTGGGTGCTCAGTGCTCGGGGTTCTGGGTGCTCAGTGCTCGGGGTGCTTGGTGCTCAGTGCTCAGGGTGCTGGGTGCTCAGTATTCAGCGTGCTGGGTGCTCAGTTCTCGGGGTGCTCGGTGCTCAGTACTCAAGGTGCTGGGTGCTCAGTGCTCAGGGTGCTGGGTGCTCAGTCCTCGGGGTGCTACGTGCTCAGTGCTCAGGGTGCTGGGTGCTCAGTAGTCAGGGTGCTCGGTGCTCAGTACTCAGGGTTCTCAGTGCTCAGGGTGCTGGGTGCTCAGTACTCAGGGTGCTCAGTGCTCAGTACTCGGGGTGCTGGGTGCTCAGTACTCAGGGTGCTCAGTGCTCAGTACTCGGGGTGCTGGGTGCTCAGTGCTCAGTGTGCTCAGTGCTCAGTGCTCGGGGTGCTGGGTGCTCAGTGCTCGGGGCGCTGGGTGCTCAGTGCTCGAGGTGCTGGTTGCTCAGTACTCAGGGTGCTGTGTGCTCAGTGCTCAGTACTCAGCGTGCTGGGTGCTCAGTACTCAGAGTGTTGGGTGCTCAGTACTCAGGGTGCTGGGTGCTCAGTGCTCAGTGCTCAGGGTGCTCAGTGCTCAGGGTGCTCAGTGCTCAGGGTGCTGGGTGCTCAGGGTGCTGGGTGCTCAGTGCTCGGGGTGCTGGGTGCTCAGTGCTCAGTGCTCAGGGTGCTGGGTGCTCAGTGCTCAGTGCTCAGGGTGCTGGGTGTTCAGTACTCAGGGTGCTCGGTGCTCAGTGCTCAGGGTGCTGGGTGCTCAGTACTCAGGGTTCTGGGTGCTCAGTGCTCGGGGTGCTGGGTGCTCAGTGCTCAGGGAGATCAGTGCTCAGTACTAAGGGTGCTGGGTGCTCAGTGCTCAGGGTGCTGGGTGCTCAGTCCTCAGGGTGCTCAGTACTCAGGGTGCTCGGTGCTCAGTGCTCAGTACTCAGGGTGCTCAGTACTCAGGGTGCTGGGTGCTCAGTGCTCGGGGTGATGGGTGCTCAGTACTCAGGGTGCTGGGTGCTCAGTACTCGGGGTGCTGGGTGCTCAGTACTCAGGGTGCTGGGTGCTCAGTGCTCGGGGTGCTGGGTGCTCAGTGCTCAGGGTGATCGGTGCTCAGTGCTCAGGGTGCTGGGTGCTCAGTCCTCCGCGTGCTCAGTGCTCAGGGTGCTGGGTGCTCAGTGCTCGGGGTCCTCGGTGCTCAGTACTCAGGGTGCTGAGTGCTCAGTACTCAGGGTGCTGGGTGCTCAGTACTCATGGTGCTGGGTGCTCAGTACTCAGGGTGCTGGGTGCTCAGTGCTCAGTGTGCTGGGTGCTCAGTGCGCGGGGTGCTGGGTGCTCAGTGCTCAGTGCTCAGGGTGTTGGGTGCTCAGTGCTCAGTGCTCAGGGTGCTGGGTGCTCAGTACTCAGGGTGCTGGGTGCTCAGTACTCAGGGTGCTGGGTGATCAGTGCTCAGGGTGCTGGGTGCTCAGGACTCTGGGTGTTGGGTGCTCAGTACTCAGGGTGCTGGGTGCTCAGTGCTCGGGGTGCTGGGTGCTCAGTGCTCGGGGTGCTGGGTGCTCAGTGCTCAGGGTGCTGGGAGCTCACTATTCAGCGTGCTGGGTGCTCAGTGCTCGGGGTGCTCGGTGCTCAGTACTCAAGGTGCTGGGTGCTCAGTGCTCAGGGTGCTGGGTGCTCACTCCTCGGGGTGCTCCGTGCTCAGTGCTCGGGCTGCTGGGTGCTCAGTGCTCGGGGTGCTGGGTGCTCAGTGCTCAGGGTGCTGGGTGATCAGTATTCAGCGTGCTGGGTGCTCAGTTCTCGGGGTGCTCGGTGCTCAGTACTCAAGGTGCTGGGTGGTCAGTGCTCAGGGTGCTGGGTGCCCAGTCCTCGGGGTGCTCCGTTCTCAGTGCTCAGGGTGCTGGGTGCTCAGTACTCAGGGTGCTCAGTGCTCAGTACTCAGGGTGCTGGGTGCTCATTACTCAGGGTGCTGGGTGCTCAGTGCTCGGGGTGCTGGGTGCTCAGTGCTGAGGGTGGTGCTGGGTGCTCAGTACTCAGGGTGCTGGGTGCTCAGTGCTCAGGGTGCTGGGTGCTCAGTACTAAGGTTCCTGGGTACTTAGTATTCAGGGTGCTCGGTGCTCAGTACTCAGGGTGCTGGGTGCTCAGTGCTCAGGGTGCTGGGTACTCAGTACTCAGGGTGCTGGGTGCTCAGTACACAGGGTGCTGGGTGCTCAGTGCTCAGGGTGCTTGGTGCTCAGTGCTCAGGGTTCTGGGTGCTCAGTACTCAGGGTGCTGGGTGCTCAGTGCTCAGGGTGCTGGGTGCTCAGTGCTCGGGGTCCTGGGTGCTCAGTGCTCAGGGTGCTGGGTGCTCAGTACTCAGGGTGCTGGGTGCTCAGTGCTCAGGGTGCTGGGTACTCAGTCCTCAGGGTGCTCAGTGCTCAGGGTGCTGGGTGCTCAGTGCTCGGGGTGCTCGGTGCTCAGTACTCAGGGTGCTGAGTGCTCAGTACTCAGGGTGCTGGGTGCTCAGTAGTCATGGTGCTGGGTGCTCAGTACTCAGGGTGCTGGGTGCTCAGTGCTCAGGGTCTTGGGTGCTCACTGCGCGGGGTGCTGGGTGCTCAGTGCTCGGGGTGCTGGGTGCTCAGTGCTCAGGGTGTTCTGTGCTCAGTGCTCAGTGCTCAGGGTTTTGGGTGCTCAGTACTCAGGGTGCTGGGTGCTCAGTACTCAGGGTGCTGGGTGCTCAGTGCTCAGGGTGCTGGGTGCTCAGGACTCTGGGTGTTGGGTGCTCAGTACTCAGGGTGCTGGGTGCTCAGTGCTCGGGGTGCTGGGTGCTCAGTGCTCGGGGTGCTTGGTGCTCAGTGCTCAGGGTGCTGGGTGCTCAGTATTCAGCGTGCTGGGTGCTCAGTTCTCGGGGTGCTCGGTGCTCAGTACTAAAGGTGCTAGGTGCTCAGTGCTCAGGGTGCTGGGTGCTCAGTCCTCGGGGTGCTCCGTGCTCAGTGCCCAGGGTGCTGGGTGCTCAGTACTCAGGGTGCTCGGTGCTCAGTACTCAGGGTTCTCAGTGCTCAGGGTGCTGGGTGCTCAGTATTCAGGGTGCTCAGTGCTCAGTACTCGGGGTGCTGGGAGCTCAGTACTCAGGGTGCTCAGTGCTCAGTACTCGGGGTGCTGGGTGCTCAGTGCTCAGTGTGCTCAGTGCTCAGTGCTCGGGGTGCTGGGTGCTCAGTGCTCGGGGCGGTGGGTGCTCAGTGCTCGAGGTGCTCAGTGCTCAGGGTGCTGGGTGCTCAGGGTGCTGGCTGCTCAGTGCTCGGGGTGCTGGGTGCTCAGTGCTCAGAGTGTTGGGTGCTCAGTACTCAGGGTGCTGGGTGCTCAGTGCTCAGTGCTCAGGGTGCTCAGTTCTCAGGGTGCTCAGTGCTCAGGGTGCTGGGTGCTCAGGGTGCTGGCTGCTCAGTGCTCGGGGTGCTGGGTGCTCAGTGCTCAGTGCTCAGGGTGCTGGGTGCTCAGTGCTCAGTGCTCAGGGTGCTGGGTGTTCAGTACTCAGGGTGCTCGGTGCTCAGTGCTCAGGTTGCTGGGTGCTCAGTACTCAGGGTTCTGGGTGCTCAGTGCTCGGGGTGCTGGGTGCTCAGTGCTCAGGGTGATCAGTGCTCAGTACTAAGGGTGCTGGGTGCTCAGTGCTCAGGGTGATGGGTGCTCAGTCCTCAGGGTGCTCAGTACTCAGGGTGCTCGATGCTCAGTGCTCAGTACTCAGGGTGCTCAGTACTCAGGGTGCTGGGTGCTCAGTGCTCGGGGTGCTGGGTGCTCAGTACTCAGGGTGCTGGGTGCTCAGTACTCGGGGTGCTGGGTGCTCAGTACTCAGGGTGCTGGGTGCTCAGTGCTCGGGGTGCTGGGTGCTCAGTGCTCAGGGTGATCGGTGCTCAGTGCTAAGGGTGCTGGGTGCTCAGTCCTCCGGGTGCTCAGTGCTCAGGGTGCTGGGTGCTCAGTGCTCGGGGTGCTCGGTGCTCAGTACTCAGGGTGCTGAGTGCTCAGTATTCAGGGTGCTGGGTGCTCAGTACTCATGGTGCTGGGTGCTCAGTACTCAGTGTGCTGGGTGCTCAGTGCTCAGGGTGCTGGGTGCTCAGTGCGCGGGGTGCTGGGTGCTCAGTGCTCGGGGTGCTGGGTGCTCAGTGCTCAGTGCTCAGGGTGTTGGGTGCTCAGTGCTCAGTGCTCAGGGTGCTTGGTGCTCAGTACTCAGGGTGCTGGGTGCTCAGTACTCAGGGTGCTGGGTGATCAGTGCTCAGGGTGCTGGGTGCTCAGTGCTCAGTGCTCAGGGTGCTCAGTGCTCGGGGTGCTGGGTGCTCAGTGCTCAGGGTGCTGGGTGCTCAGTATTCAGCGTGATGGGTGCTCAGTGCTCGGGGTGCTCGGTGCTCAGTACTCAAGGTGCTGGGTGCTCAGTGCTCAGGGTGCTGGGTGCTCACTCCTCGGGGTGCTCCGTGCTCAGTGCTCAGGGTGCTGGGTGTTCAGTACTCAGGTTGCTCGGTGCTCAGTACTCCGGGTTCTCAGTGCTCAGGGTGCTCAGTGCTCAGTACTCGGGGTGCTGTGTGCTCAGTACTCAGGGTGCTCAGTGCTCAGTACTCGGGGTGCTGGGTGCTCAGTGCTCAGTGTGCTCAGTGCTCAGTGCTCAGTGCTCGGGGTGCTGGGTGCTCAGTGCTCGGGGCGCTGGGTGCTCAGTGCTCGAGGTGCTGGTTGCTCAGTACTCAGGGTGCTGTGTGCTCAGTGCTCAGTACTCAGCGTGCTGGGTGCTCAGTGCTCAGAGTGTTGGGTGCTCAGTACTCAGGGTGCTGGGTGCTCAGTGCTCAGTGCTCAGGGTGCTCAGTGCTCAGGGTGCTCAGTGCTCAGGGTGCTGGGTGCTCAGTACTCGGGGTGCTAGGTGCTCAGTACTCGGGGTGCTCAGTGCTCAGTACTCAGGGTGCTGGGTGCTCAGTACTCTGGGTGCTGGGTGCTCAGTACTCAGGGTGCTGGTTGCTCAGTGCTCGGGGTGCTGGGTGCTCAGTGCTCAGAGTGATCGGTGCTCAGTGCTCAGGGTGCTGGGTGCTCAGTCCTCCGGGTGCTCAGTGCTCAGGGTGCTGGGTGCTCAGTGCTCGGGGTGCTCGGTGCTCAGTACTCAGGGTGCTGAGTGCTCAGTACTCAGGGTGCTGGGTGCTCAGTACTCAGGGTGCTGGGTGCTCAGTACTCAGGGTGCTGGGTGCTCAATGCTCAGGGTGCTGGGTGCTCAGTGCTCAGGGTGCTGGGTGCTCAGTGCTCGGGGTGCCTGGTGCTCAGGACTGTGGTGCTGGGTGCTCAGTGCTCAGTGCTCAGGGTGCTGGGTGCTTAGTGCTCAGTGCTCAGGGTGCTGGTTGCTCAGTACTCAGGGTGCTGGGTGCTCAGTACTCACGGTGCTGGGTGCTCAGTGCTCAGGGTGCTCTGTGCTCAGTACTCAGGGTGCTGGGAGCTCAGTGCTCGGGGTGCTGCGTGCTCTGTGCTCAGGGTGCTGGGTGCTCAGTGCTCAGGGTGCTGGGTGATCAGTACTCAGGGTGCTGGGTGCTCAGTGCTCGGGGTGCTCGGTGCTCAGTACTCAAGGTGCTGGGTGCTCAGTGCTCAGGGTGCTGGGTGCTCAGTCCTCGGGGTGCTCCGTGCTCAGTGATCAGGGTGCTGGGTGCTCAGTACTCAGGGTGCTCGGTGCTCAGTACTCAGGGTTCTCAGTGCTCAGTACTCAGGGTGCTGGGTGCTCAGTGCTCAGGGTGCTGGGTGCTCAGTACCCAGGGTGCTCAGTGCTCAGTACTCGGAGTGCTTCGTGCTCAGTACTCAGGGTGCTCAGTGCTCAGTACTCGGGGTGCTGGGTGCTCAGTGCTCAGGGTGCTCAGTGTTCAGTGCTCGGGGTGCTGGGTGCTCAGTGCTCGGGGCGCTGGGTGCTCAGTGCTCGGGGTGCTGGGTGCTCAGTACTCGGGGTGCTGGGTGCTCAGTACTCAGGGTGCTCTGTGCTCAGTACTCAGTACTCAGGGTGCTGGGTGCTCAGTGCTCAGGGTGCTGGGTGCTCAGTAATCTGGGTATTGGGTGCTCAGTACTCAGCGTGCTGGGTGCTCCGTGCTCGGGGTGCTGGGTGCTCAGTGCTCGGGGAGCTCGGTGCTCAGTACTCAGGGTGCTGGGTGCTCAGTACTCAGTGCTCGGGGTCCTGGGTGCTCCGTGCTCGGGGTGCTGGGTGCTCAGTGCTCTGGGTGCTTAGTGCTCAGTACTCAGGGTGCTGGGTGCTCAGTACTCAGGGTGCTGGGTGCTCATTCTCGGGGTGCTGGGTGCTCAGTGCTCTGGGTGCTTAGTGCTCAGTACTCAGGGTGCTGGGTGCTCAGTACTCAGGGTGCTGGGTGCTCATTCTCGGGGTGCTGGGTGCTCAGTGCTCGGGGTGCTCGGTGCTCATTACTCAAGGTGCTGGGTGCTCAGTTCTCAGGGTGCTGGGTGCTCAGTGCTCGGGGTGCTCGGTGCTCAGTACTCAAGGTGCTGTGTGCTCAGTTCTCAGGGTGCTGGGTGCTCAGTTCTCAGGGTGCTGGGTGCTCAGTGCTCAGGGTGCTGGGTGCTCAGTGCTCGGGGTGCTCGGTGCCCAGTGCTCAGGGTCCTGGGTGCTCAGTACTCAGGGTGCTGGGTGCTTAGTACTCAGGGTGCTCAGTGCTCAGTACACAGGGTGCTGGCTGCTCAGTGCTCGGGGTGCTGGGTGCTCAGTGCTCAGTACTCAGGGTGCTGGGTGCTCAGTGCTCGGGGTGCTGGGTGCTCAGTACTCAGCGTGCTCCGTGCTAAGTACTCAGGGTGCTGGGTGCTCAGTGCTCAGGGTGCTGGGTGCTCGGGGAGCTCGGTGCTCAGTACTCAGGGTGCTGGGTGCTCAGTACTCAGTGCTCGGGGTCCTGGGTGCTCCGTGCTCGGGGTGCTGGGCGCTCAGTGCTCTGGGTGCATAGTGCTCAGTACTCATGGTGCTGGGTGCTCAGTACTCAGGGTGCTGGGTGCTCATTCTCGGGGTGCTGGGTGCTCAGTGCTCGGGGTGCTGGGTGCTCAGTACTCAGGGTGCTGGGGGCTCAGTACTCGGGGTGCTGGGTGCTCTGTACTCAGGGTGCTGGGTGCTCAGTGCTCGGGGTCCTGGGTGCTCAGTCTCAGGGTGCTGGGTGCTCAGTGCTCAGGGTGCTGGGTGCGCAGTCCTCAGGGTGCTCAGTGCTCAGGGTGCTGGGTGCTCAGTGCTCGGGGTGCTCGGTGCTCAGTACTCAGGGTGCTGAGTGCTCAGTACTCAGGATGCTGGGTGCTCAGTACTCATGGTGCTGGGTGCTCAGTACTCAGGGGGCTGGGTGCTCAGTGCTCAGGGTGCTGGGTACTCAGTGCTCAGGGTGCTGGGTGCTCAGTGTTCGGGGTGCTGTGTGCTCAGTGCTCGGGGTGATGGGTGCTCAGTGCTCAGGGTGTTGGGTGCTCAGTGCTCAGTGCTCAGGGTGCTGGGTGCTCAGTACTCAGGGTGCTGGGTGCTCAGTACTCAGGGTGCTGGGTGCTCAGTGCTCAGGGTGCTGGGTGCTCAGTACTCTGGGTGTTGGGTGCTCAGTACTCAGTGTGCTGGGTGCTCAGTGCTCGGGGTGCTGGGTGCTCAGTGCTCGGGGTGCTGTGTGCTCAGTGCTCAGGGTTCTGGGTGCTTAGTACTCAAGGTGCTGGTTGCTCAGTGCTCAGGGTGCTGGGTGCTCAGTCCTCGGGGTGCTCCGTGCTCAGTGCTCAGGGTGCTGGGTGCTCATTACTCAGGGTACTCGGTGCTCAGTACTCAGGGTTCTCAGTGCTCAGTGCTCATGGTGCTGTGTGCTCAGTTCTCAGGGTGCTCAGTGCTCAGTACTCGGGGTGCTGGGTGCTCAGTACTCAGGGTGCTGGGTGCTTAGTACTCAGGGTGCTCAGTGCTCAGTACACAGGGTGCTGGTTGCTCAGTGCTCAGTACTCAGGGTGCTGGGTGCTCCGTGCTCGGGGTGCTGTGTGCTCAGTGCTCTGGGTGCTTAGTGCTCAGTACTCACGGTGCTGGGTGCTCAGTACTCAGGGTGCTGGGTGCTCATTCTCGGGGTGCTGGGTGCTCAGTGCTCGGGGTGCTGGGTGCTCAGTACTCAGGGTGCTGGGGGCTCAGTACTCAGGGTGCTGGGTGCTCAGTACTCAGGGTGCTCGGTTCTCAGTACTCAGGGTGTTGGGTGCTCATTCTCGGGGTGCTGGGTGCTCAGTGCTCGGGGTGCTGGGTGCTCAGTACTCAGGGTGCTGGGGGCTCAGTACTCAGGGTGCTGGGTGTTCAGTGCTCGGGGTGCTCGGTGCTCAGTACTCGGTGTGCTGGGTGCTCAGTACTCGGGGTGCTGGGTGCTCAGTGCTCAGGGTGCTGGGTGCTCAGTGCTCGGGGTGCTGGGTGCTCAGTGCTGAGGGTGGTGCTGGGTGCTCAGTACTCAGGGTGCTGGGTGCTCAGTGCTCAGGGTGCTTGGTGCTCAGTACTAAGGGTGCTGGGTGCTCAGTACTCAGGGTGCTCGGTGCTCAGTACTCAGGGTGCTGGGTGCTCAGTGCTCAGGGTGCTGGGTACTCAGTACTCAGGGTGCTGGGTGCTCAGTACTCACTGTGCTGGGTGCTCAGTGCTCAGGGTGCTGGGTGCTCAGTGCTCAGGGTGCTGGGTGCTCAGTACTCAGGGTGCTGGGTGCTCAGTGCTCAGGGTGATCGGTGCTCAGTACTCAGGGTGCTCAGTACTCAGGGTGCTGGGTGCTCAGTGCTCGGGGTGCTGGGTGCTCAGTACTCGGGGTGCTGGGTGCTCTGTACTCAGGGTGCTGGGGGCTCAGTGCTCGGGGTCCTGGGTGCTCAGTGCTCAGGGTGATCGGTGCTCAGTACTCAGGGTGCTGGGTGCTCAGTGCTCAGGGTGCTGGGTGCTCAGTCCTCAGGGTGCTCAGTGCTCAGGGTGCTGTGTGCTCAGTGCTCGGGGTGCTCGGTGCTCAGTACTCAGGGTGCTGAGTGCTCAGTACTCAGGGTGCTGGGTGCTCAGTACTCATGGTGCTGGGTGCTCAGTACTCAGGGGGCTGGGTGCTCAGTGCTCAGGGTGCTGGGTGCTCAGTGCTCAGGGTGCTAGGTGCTCAGTGCTCGGGGTGCTGGGTGCTCAGTGCTCGGGGTGCTCGGTGCTCAGTGCTCAGTGCTCAGGGTGTTGGGTGGTCAGTGCTCAGTGCTCAGGGTGCTGTGTGCTCAGTACTCAGGGTGCTGGGTGCTCAGTACTCAGGGTGCTGGGTGCTCAGTGCTCAGGGTGCTGGGTGCTCAGTACTCTGGGTGTTGGGTGCTCAGTACTCAGGGTGCTGGGTGCTCAGTGCTCGGGGTGCTGGGTGCTCAGTGCTCGGGGTGCTGGGTGCTCAGTGCTCAGGGTGCTGGGTGCTCAGTATTCAGGGTGCTGGGTGCTCAGTGCTCGGGGTGCTCGGTGCTCAGTACTCAAGGTGCTGGGTGCTCAGTGCTCAGGGTGCTGGGTGCTCAGTCCTCGGGGTGCTCCGTGCTCAGTGCTCAGGGTGCTGGGTGCTCAGTACTCAGGGTGCTCGGTGCTCAGTACTCAGGGTTCTCAGTGCTCAGTGCTCAGGGTGCTGGGTGCTCAGTTCTCAGGGTGCTCAGTGCTCAGCACTCGGGGTGCTGGGTGCTCAGTGCTCAGGGTGCTCAGTGCTCAGCACTCGGGGTGCTGGGTGCTCATTGCTCAGGGTGCTCAGTGCTCAGTGCTCGGGGAGCTGGGTGCTCAGTGCTCAGAGTGTTGGGTGCTCAGTACTCAGGGTGCTGGGTGCTCAGTGCTCAGTGCTCAGGGTGCTCAGTGCTCAGGGTGCTGGGTGCTCAGAGTGCTGGGTGCTCAGTGCTCGGGGTGCTGGTTGCTCAGTGCTCAGGGTGCTGGGTGCTCAGTGTTCAGTGCTCAGGGTGCTGGGTGCTCAGTGCTCAGTGCTCAGGGTGCTGGGTGTTCAGTACTCAGGGTGCTGGGTGCTCAGTACTCAGGGTGCTTGGTGCTCAGTGCTCAGGGTGCTGGTTGCTCAGTGCTCAGGGTGCTGGGTGCTCAGTACTCAGGGTGCTGGGTACTCAGTACTCAGGGTGCTCGGTGTTCAGTACTCAGGGTGCTGGGTGCTCAGTACTCAAGGTGCTGGGTGCTCAGTGCTCAGGGTGCTGGGTGCTCAGTACTCAATGTGCTGGGTGCTCAGTGCTCAGTGCTCAGGGTGCTGGGTGCTCAGTCCTCAGGGTGCTCAGTACTCAGGGTGCTCGGTGCTCAGTGCTCTGTACTCAGGGTGTTCAGTACTCAGGGTGCTGGGTGCTCAGTTCTTGGGGTGCTGGGTGCTCAGTACTCAGGGTGCTGGGTGCTCAGTACTCAGGGTGCTGGGTGCTCAGTACTCAGGGTGCTGGGTGCTCAGTGCTCGGTGTGCTGGGTGCTCAGTGCTCAGGGTGATCGGTGCTCAGTGCTCAGGGTGCTGGATGCTCAGTCCTCAGGGTGCTCAGTGCTCAAGGTGCTGGGTGCTCAGTGCTCGGGGTGCTCGGTGCTCAGTACTCAGGGTGCTGAGTGCTCAGTACTCAGGGTGCTGGGTGCTCAGTACTCAGGGTGCTGGGTGCTCAGTACTCAGGGTGCTGGGTGCTCAGTGCTCAGGGTGCTGGGTGCTCAGTGCTCAGGGTGCTGGGGGCTCAGTGCTCGGGGTGCTGGGTGCTCAGTGCTCGGGGTGCTGGGTGCTCAGTGCTCAGGGCTCAGGGTGCTGGGTGCTCAGTGATCAGTGCTCAGGGTGCTGGGTGCTCAGTGCTCAGGGTGCTGGGTGCTCAGTGCTCGGGGTGCTGGGTGCTCAGTGCTCAAGGTGCTGGGTGCTCAGTGCTCGGGGTGCTCGGTGCTCAGTACTCAGGGTGCTGGGTGCTCAGTGCTCGGGGTGCTCGGTGCTCAGTACGTTGGGTGCTCACTACTCAGGGTGCTGGGTGCTCAGTGCTCAGGGTACTGGGTGCTCAGTGCTCAGGGTGCTGGGTGCTCAGTGCTCAGGGTGCTGGGTGTTCAGTACTCAGGGTGCTGGGTGCGCAGTGCTCGCGGTGCTGGGTGCTCAGTGCTCAGGGTGCTGGGTGCTCAGTGCTCAGGGTGCTGGGTGCTCAGTACTCGGGGTGCTGGGTGCTCAGTACTCAGGTTGCGGGCTGCTCAGTACTCAGGGTGCTGGGTGATCAGTACTCGGGTGCTGGGTGCTCAGTGCTCAGGGTGCTGGGTGCTCAGTGCCCGGGGTGCTGGGTGCTCAGTGCTCAGTACTCAGGGTGCTTGGGTGCTCAGTACTCGGGGTGCTGGGTGCTCAGTGCTTAGTACTCAGGGTGCTGGGTGCTCAGTGCTCAGGGTACTGGGTGCTCAGTGCTCAGGGTGCTGGGTGCTCAGTGCTCAGGGTGCTGGGTGCTCAGTACTCAGGGTGCTGGGTGCTCAGTGCTCAGAGTGCTGGGTGGTCAGTGCTCGGGGTGCTCGGTGCTCATTGCTCAATGTGCTGGGTGCTCAGTACTCAGGGTGCTCATTGCACAGGGTCCTGGGTGCTCAGTACTCAGGGTGCTGGGTGCTCAGTGCTCAGGGTGCTCGGTGCTCAGTACGTTGGGTGCTCAGTACTCAGGGTGATGGGTGCTCAGTGCTCAGGGTGCTGGGTGCTCAGTGCTCAGGGTGCTGGGTGTTCAGTGCTCAGGGTGCTGGGTGCTCGGTGCTCGGAGTGCTGGGTGCTCAGTGCTCGGGGTGCTCGGAGCTCAATACTCAGGGTGCTCACTGCTCAGTACTCCGGCTGCTGGGTGCTCAGTGCAAGGGGTGCTGATTGCTCAGTGCTCGGGGTGCTCGGTGCTCAGTGCTCAATGTGCTGGGTGCTCAGTACTCAGGGTGCTCATTGCACAGGGTCCTGGGTGCTCAGTACTCAGGGTGCTGGGTGCTCAGTGCTCAGGGTGCTCGGTGCTCAGTACGTTGGGTGCTCAGTACTCAGGGTGCTCAGTGCTCAGTACTTAGGGTGCTCAGTGCTCAGTGCTCGGGGTGCTGGGTGCTCAGTGCTCGGGGTGCTGGGTGCTCAGTGCTCGGGGTGCTGTGTGCTCAGTGCTCAGGGTGCTGGGTGCTCAGTGCTCAGAGTGCTGGGTTCTCAATACTCACGGTGCTCGGTGCTCAGTACTCAGAGTGCTCAGTGCTCAGTACTCAGCGTGCTGGGTGCTCAGTGCTCAGGGTGCTCGGTGCTCAGTACTCAGGGTGCTCAGTGCTCAGTACTCAGCGTGCTGGGTGCTCAGTGCTCAGGGTGCTGGGTGCTCAGTACTCAGGGTGCTGGGTGCTTAGTACTCAGGGTGCTCAGTCCTCAGTGCTCAGGGTGCTGGGTGCTCAGTACTCAGGGTGCTGGGTGCTCAGTGCTCAGGGTGCTCAGTGCTCAGTACTCAGGGTGCTCGGTGCTCAGTGCTCAGGGTGCTCAGTGCTCAGTACTCAGGGTGCTCAGTGCTCAGTGCTCTGGGTGCTGGGTGCTCAGTGCTCGGGGTGCTGGGTGCTCAGTGCTCAGGGTGCTGGGTGCTCAGTACTCAGGGTGCTCAGTGCTCAGGGTGCTGGGTGCTCAGTACTCATGGTGCTGGGTGCTCAGTACTCAGGGTGCTCAGTGCTCAGTACTCAGGGTGCTGAGTGCTCAGTGCTCAGGGTGCTGGGTGCTCAGGGTGCTGGGTGCTCAGTGCTCGGGGTGCTGGTTGCTCAGTGCTCAGGGTGCTGGGTGCTCAGTGCTCAGTGCTCAGGGTGCTGGGTGCTCAGTGCTCAGTGCTCAGGGTGCTGGGTGATCAGTACTCAGGGTGCTCATTGCTCAGGGTGCTGGGTGCTCAGTACTCATGGTGCTGGGTGCTCAGTACTCAGGGTGCTCAGTGCTCAGTACTCAGGGTGTTGGTGCTCAGTGCTCAGAGTGCTGGGTGCTCAGTACTCAGGGTGCTGGGTGCTCGGTGCTCAGGGTGCTGGGTGCTCAGTGCTCAGGGTGCTGGGTGCTCGGTGCTCGGGGTGCTGGGTGCTCAGTGCTCGGGGTGCTCGGTGCTCAGTACTCAGGGTGCTCAGTGCTCAGTACTCAGGGTGCTGGGTGTTCAGTGCTCAGGGTGCTGGGTGCTCAGTACTCAGGGTGCTGGGTGCTCGGTGCTCGGGGTGCTGGGTGTTCAGTGCTCGGGGTGCTCGGTGCTCAGTACTCAGGGTGCTCAGTGCTCAGTACTCAGGGTGCTGGGTGCTCAGTGCTCGGGGTGCTGGGTGCTCAGTACTCAGGGTGCTGGGTGCTCAGTGCTCGGGGTGCTCGGTGCTCAGTACGCTGGGTGCTCAGTACTCAGTGTGCTGGGTGCTCAGTACTCAGGGTGCTCAATGCTCAGTACTTAGGGTGCTCAGTGCTCAGTGCTCAGGGTGCTGGGTGCTCAGTGCTCGGGGTGCTGGGTGCTCAGTGCTCGGGGTGCTGGTTGCTCAGTGCTCGGGGTGCTGGGTGCTCAGGGCTCAGGGTGCTGGGTGCTCAGTACTCAGGGTGCTCGGTGCTCAGTACTCAGGGTTCTCAGTGCTCAGTGCTCAGGGTGCTGGTTGCTCAGTTCTCAGGGTGCTCAGTGCTCAGCACTCGGGGTGCTGGGTGCTCAGTGCTCAGGGTGCTCAGTGCTCAGCACTCGGGGTGCTGGGTGCTCAGTGCTCAGGGTGCTCAGTGCTCAGCACTCGGGGTGCTGGGTGCTCAGTCCTCAGGGTGCTCAGTGCTCAGGGTGCTGGGTGCTCAGTACTCATGGTGCTGGGTGCTCAGTACTCAGGGGGCTGGTTGCTCAGTGCTCAGTGCTCAGTGTGCTGGGTGCTCAGTGCTCAGGGCGCTGAGTGCTCAGTGCTCAGGGTGCTGGGTGCTCAGTGCTCGGGGTGCTGGGTGGTCAGTGCTCAGTGCTCAAGGTGCTGAGTGCTCAGTGCTCAGTGCTCAGGGTGCTGGGTGCTCAGTACTCAGGGTGCTGGGTGCTCAGTACTCAGGGTGCTGGGTGCTCAGTTCTCAGGGTGCTGGGTGATCAGTACTCTGGGTGTTGGGTGCTCAGTACTCAGGGTTCTCAGTGCTCTGTACTCGGGGTGCTGGGTGCTCAGTGCTCAGTGTGCTCAGTGCTCAGTGCTCAGGGTGCTGGGTGCTCAGTGCTCGGGGCGCTGGGTGCTCAGTGCTCGGGGTGCTGGGTGCTCAGTACTCAGGGTGCTGTGTGCTCAGTGCTCAGTACTCAGCGTGCTGTGTGCTCAGTGCTCAGAGTGTTGGGTGCTCAGTACTCAGGGTGCTGGGTGCTCAGTGCTCAGTGCTCAGGGTGCTCAGTGCTCAGGGAGCTGGGTGCTCAGGGTGCTGGGTGCTCAGTGCTCGGGGTGCTGGTTGCTCAGTGCTCAGGGTGCTGGGTGCTCAGTGCTCAGTGCTCAGGGTGCTGGGTGCTCAGTGCTCAGTGCTCAGGGTGCTGGGTGTTCAGTACTCAGGGTGCTGGGTGCTCAGTACTCAGGGTGCTTGGTGCTCAGTGCTCAGGGTGCTGGTTGCTCAGTGCTCAGGGTGCTGGGTGCTCAGTACTCAGGGTGCTGGGTGCTCAGTACTCAGGGTGCTCGGTGTTCAGTACTCAGTGTGCTGGGTGCTCAGTACTCAAGGTGCTGGGTGCTCAGTGCTCAGGGTGCTGGGTGCTCAGTACTCAGGGTGCTGGGTGCTCAGTGCTCAGTGCTCAGAGTGCTGGGTGCTCAGTCCTCAGGGTGCTCAGTACTCAGGGTGCTCGGTGCTCAGTGCTCAGTACTCAGGGTGTTCAGTACTCAGGGTGCTGGGTGCTCAGTGCTTGGGGTGCTGGGTGCTCAGTACTCAGGGTGCTGGGTGCTCAGTACTCAGGGTGCTGGGTGCTCAGTACTCAGGGTGCTGGGTGCTCAGTGCTCGGGGTGCTGGGTGCTCAGTGCTCAGGGTGATCGGTGCTCAGTGCTCAGGGTGCTGGGTGCTCAGTCCTCAGGGTGCTCAGTGCTCAAGGTGCTGGGTGCTCAGTGCTCGGGGTGCTCGGTGCTCAGTTCTCAGGGTGCTGAGTGCTCAGTACTCAGGGTGCTGGGTGCTCAGTACTCAGGGTGCTGGGTGCTCAGTGCTGAGGGAGCTGGGTGCTCAGTGCTCAGGGTGCTGGGTGCTCTGTGCTCGGGGTGCTGGGTGCTCAGTGCTCGGGGTGCTGGGTGCTCAGTGCTCAGGGCTAAGGGTGCTGGGTGCTCAGTGATCAGTGCTCAGGGTGCTGGGTGCTCAGTGCTCCGGTTGCTCGGTGCTCAGTACTCAGGGTGCTGGGTGCTCAGTGCTCGGGGTGCTCGGAGCTCAGTTCGTTTGGTGCTCACTACTCAGGGTGCTGGGTGCTCAGTGCTCAGGGTACTGGGTGCTCAGTGCTCAGGGTGCTGGGTGCTCAGTGCTCAGGGTGCTGGGTGTTCAGTACTCAGGGTGCTGGGTGCGCAGTGCTCAGGGTCCTGGGTGCTCAGTGCTCAGGGTGCTGGGTGCTCAGTACTCGGGGTGCTGGGTGCTCAGTACTCAGGTTGCGGGCTGCTCAGTACTCAGGGTGCTGGGTGATCAGTACTCGGGTGCTGGGTGCTCAGTGCTCAGGGTGCTGGGTGCTCAGTGCTCGGGGTGCTGGGTGCTCAGTGCTCAGTACTCAGGGTGCTTGGGTGCTCAGTGCTCGGGGTGCTGGGTGCTCAGTGCTCAGTACTCAGGGTGCTGGGTGCTCAGTGCTCAGGGTGCTGGGTGCTCAGTGCTCAGGGTGCTGGGTGCTCAGTGCTCAGGGTGCTGGGTGCTCAGTACTCAGGGTGCTGGGTGCTCAGTGCTCAGATTGCTGGGTGGTCAGTCCTCGGGGTGCTCGGTGCTCAGTGCTCAATGTGCTGGGTGCTCAGTACTCAGGGTGCTCATTGCACAGGGTCCTGGGTGCTCAGAACTCAGGGTGCTGGGTGCTCAGTGCTCAGTGTGCTCGGTGCTCAGTACGTTGGATGCTCAGTACTCAGGGTGCTGGGTGCTCAGTGCTCAGGGTGCTGGGTGCTCACTACTCAGGGTGCTGGGTGCTCAGTGCTCGGGGTGCTGGGTGCTCAGTACTCAGGGTGCTGGGTGCTCAGTGCTCGGGGTGCTGGGTGCTCAGTGCTGAGGGTGGTGCTGGGTGCTCAGTACTCAGGGTGCTGGGTGCTCAGTGCTCAGGGTGCTTGGTGCTCAGTACTAAGGGTGCTGGGTGCTCAGTACTCAGGGTGCTCGGTGCTCAGTACTCAGGGTGCTGGGTGCTCAGTGCTCAGGGTGCTGGGTACTCAGTACTCAGGGTGCTGGGTGCTTAGTACTCACTGTGCTGGGTGCTCAGTGCTCAGGGTGCTGGGTGCTCAGTGCTCAGGGTGCTGGGTGCTCAGTACTCAGGGTGCTTGGTGCTCAGTGCTCAGGGTGATCGGTGCTCAGTACTCAGGGTGCTCAGTACTCAGGGTGCTGGGTGCTCAGTGCTCGGGGTGCTGGGTGCTCAGTACTCGGGGTGCTGGGTGCTCTGTACTCAGGGTGCTGGGTGCTCAGTGCTCGGGGTCCTGGGTGCTCAGTGCTCAGGGTGATCGGTGCTCAGTACTCAGGGTGCTGGGTGCTCAGTGCTCAGGGTGCTGGGTGCTCAGTCCTCAGGGTGCTCAGTGCTCAGGGTGCTGGGTGCTCAGTGCTCGGGGTGCTCGGTGCTCAGTACTCAGGGTGCTGAGTGCTCAGTACTCAGGGTGCTGGGTGCTCAGTACTCATGGTGCTGGGTGCTCAGTACTCAGGGGGCTGGGTGCTCAGTGCTCAGGGTGCTAGGTGCTCAGTGCTCGGGGTGCTGGGTGCTCAGTGCTCGGGGTGCTCGGTGCTCAGTGCTCAGTGCTCAGGGTGTTGGGTGCTCAGTGCTCAGTGCTCAGGGTGCTGTGTGCTCAGTACTCAGGCTGCTGGGTGCTCAGTCCTCAGGGTGCTCAGTACTCAGGGTGCTCGGTGCTCAGTGCTCAGTACTCAGGGTGTTCAGTACTCAGGGTGCTGGGTGCTCAGTGCTTGGGGTGCTGGGTGCTCAGTACTCAGGGTGCTGGGTGCTCAGTACTCAGGGTGCTGGGTGCTCAGTACTCAGGGTGCTGGGTGCTCAGTGCTCGGGGTGCTGGGTGCTCAGTGCTCAGGGTGATCGGTGCTCAGTGCTCAGGGTGCTGGAGGCTCAGTCCTCAGGGTGCTCAGTGCTCAAGGTGCTGGGTGCTCAGTGCTCGGGGAGCTCGGTGCTCAGTACTCAGGGTGCTGAGTGCTCAGTACTCAGGGTGCTGGGTGCTCAGTACTCAGGGTGCTGGGTGCTCAGTACTCAGGGTGCTGGGGGCTCAGTGCTCAGGGTGCTGGGTGCTCAGTGCTCAGGGTGCTGGGTGCTCAGTGCTCGGGGTGCTGGGTGCTCAGTGCTCAGGGCTCAGGGTGCTGGGTGCTCAGTGATCAGTGCTCAGGGTGCTGGGTGCTCAGTGCTCAGGGTGCTGGGTGCTCAGTGCTCGGGGTGCTGGGTGCTCAGTGCTCAAGGTGCTGGGTGCTCAGTGCTCGGGGTGCTCGGTGCTCAGTACTCAGGGTGCTGGGTGCTCAGTGCTCGGGGTGCTCGGTGCTCAGTACGTTGGGTGCTCACTACTCAGGGTGCTGGGTGCTCAGTGCTCAGGGTACTGGGTGCTCAGTGCTCAGGGTGCTGGGTGCTCATTGCTCAGGGTGCTGGGTGTTCAGTACTCAGGGTGCTGGGTGCGCAGTGCTCGCGGTGCTGGGTGCTCAGTGCTCAGGGTGCTGGGTGCTCAGTGCTCAGGGTGCTGGGTGCTCAGTACTCGGGGTGCTGGGTGCTCAGTACTCAGGTTGCGGGCTGCTCAGTACTCAGGGTGCTGGGTGATCAGTACTCGGGTGCTGGGTGCTCAGTGCTCAGGGTGCTGGGTGCTCAGTGCTCAGGGTGCTGGGTGCTCAGTGCTCAGTACTCAGGGTGCTTGGGAGCTCAGTGCTCGGGGTGCTGGGTGCTCAGTGCTTAGTACTCAGGGTGCTGGGTGCTCAGTGCTCAGGGTGCTGTGTGCTCAGTGCTCAGGGTGCTGGGTGCTCAGTGCTCAGGGTGCTGGGTGCTCAGTACTCAGGGTGCTGGGTGCTCAGTGCTCAGAGTGCTGGGTGGTTAGTGCTCGGGGTGCTCGGTGCTCAGTGCTCAATGTGCTGGGTGCTCAGTACTCAGGGTGCTCATTGCACAGGGTCCTGGGTGCTCAGTACTCAGGGTGCTGGGTGCTCAGTGCTCAGGGTGCTCGGTGCTCAGTACGTTGGGGGCTCAGTACTCAGGGTGCTGGGTGCTCAGTGCTCAGGGTGCTGGGTGCTCAGTTGTCAGGGTGCTGGGTGTTCAGTGCTCAGGGTGCTGGGTGCTCGGTGCTCGGGGTGCTGGGTGCTCAGTGCTCGGGGTGCTCGGAGCTCAATACTCAGGGTGCTCACTGCTCAGTACTCCGGCTGCTGGGTGCTCAGTGCAAGGGGTGCTGATTGCTCAGTGCTCGGGGTGCTCGGTGCTCATTACGCTGGGTGCTCAGTACTCGGGGTGCTGGGTGCTCAGTACTCAGGGTGCTGGGTGCTCAGTACTCAGGGTGCTGGGTTCTTAGTACTCAGGGTGCTCAGTGCTCAGTACTTAGGGTTCTCAGTGCTCAGTGCTCGGGGTGCTGGGTGCTCAGTGCTCGGCGTGCTGTGTGCTCAGTGCTCAGGGTGCTGGGTGCTCAGTGCTCAGAGTGCTGGGTTCTCAATACTCACGGTGCTCGGTGCTCAGTACTCAGAGTGCTCAGTGCTCAGTACTCAGCGTGCTGGGTGCTCAGTGCTCAGGGTGCTGGGTGCTCAGTACTCAGGGTGCTGGGTGCTTAGTACTCAGGGTGCTCGGTCCTCAGTGCTCAGGGTGCTGGGTGCTCAGTACTCAGGGTGCTGGGTGCTCAGTGCTCAGGGTGCTCAGTGCTCAGTACTCAGGGTGCTCGGTGCTCAGTGCTCAGTGTGCTCAGTGCTCAGTACTCAGGGTGCTCAGTGCTCAGTGATCTGGGTGCTGGGTGCTCAGTGCTCGGGGTGCTGGGTGCTCAGTGCTCAGGGTGCTGGGTGCTCAGTACTCAGGGTGCTCAGTGCTCAGGGTGCTGGGTGCTCAGTGCTCGGGGTGCTGGGTACTCAGTGCTCACTACACAGGGTGCTGAGTGCTCAGTGCTCAGGGTGCTGGGTGCTCAGGGTGCTGGGTGCTCAGTGCTCGGGGTGCTGGTTGCTCAGTGCTCAGGGTGCTGGGTGCTCAGTGCTCAGGGTGCTGGGTGATCAGTACTCAGGGTGCTCATTGCTCAGGGTGCTGGGTGCTCAGTACTCATGGTGCTGGGTGCTCAGTACTCAGGGTGCTCAGTGCTCAGTACTCAGGGTGCTGGGTGCTCAGTGCTCAGGGTGCTGGGTGCTCAGTACTCAGGGTGCTGGGTGCTCGGTGCTCAGGGTGCTGGGTGCTCAGTGCTCAGGGTGCTGGGTGCTCGGTGCTCGGGGTGCTGGGTGCTCAGTGCTCGGGGTGCTCGGTGCTCAGTACTCAGGGTGCTCAGTGCTCAGTACTCAGGGTGCTGGGTGCTCAGTGCTCAGGGTGCTGGGTGCTCAGTACTCAGGGTGCTGGGTGCTCGGTGCTCGGGGTGCTCGGTGCTCAGTACTCAGGGTGCTCAGTGCTCAGTACTCAGGGTGCTGGGTGCTCAGTGCTCGGGGTGCTGGGTGCTCAGTACTCAGGGTGCTCGGTGCTCAGTGCTCGGGGTGCTCGGTGCTCAGTACGCTGGGTGCTCAGTACTCAGGGTGCTGGGTGCTCAGTACTCAGGGTGCTCAGTGCTCAGTACTTAGGGTGCTCAGTGCTCAGTGCTCAGGGTGCTGGGTGCTCAGTGCTCGGGGTGCTGGGTGCTCAGTGCTCGGGGTGCTGGGTGCTCAGTGCTCGGGGTGCTGGGTGCTCAGGGCTCAGGGTGCTGGGTGCTCAGTACTCAGGGTGCTCGGTGCTCAGTACTCAGGGTTCTCAGTGCTCAGTGCTCAGGGTGCTGGTTGCTCAGTTCTCAGGGTGCTCAGTGCTCAGCACTCGGGGTGCTGGGTGCTCAGTGCTCAGGGTGCTCAGTGCTCAGCACTCGGGGTGCTGGGTGCTCAGTGCTCAGGGTGCTCAGTGCTCAGTGCTCGGGGAGCTGGGTGCTCAGTGCTCGGAGTTCTGCGTGCTCAGTACTCAGGGTGCTGTGTGCTCAGGGCTCAGTACTCAGCGTGCTGGGTGCTCAGTGCTCAGAGTGTTGGGTGCTCAGTACTCAGGGTGCTGGGTGCTCAGTGCTCAGTGCTCAGGGTGCTCAGTGCTCAGGGTGCTGGGTGCTCAGGGTGCTGGGTGCTCAGTGCTCGGGGTGCTGGTTGCTCAGTGCTCAGGGTGCTGGGTGCTCAGTGCTCAGTGCTCAGGGTGCTGGGTGCTCAGTGCTCAGTGCTCAGGGTGCTGGGTGTTCAGTACTCAGGGTGCTGGGTGCTCAGTACTCAGGGTGCTTGGTGCTCAGTGCTCAGGGTGCTGGTTGCTCAGTGCTCAGGGTGCTGGGTGCTCAGTACTCAGGGTGCTGGGTGCTCAGTACTCAGGGTGCTCGGTGTTCAGTACTCAGTGTGCTTAGTGCTCAGTACTCAAGGTGCTGGGTGCTCAGTGCTCAGGGTGCTGGGTGCTCAGTACTCAGGGTGCTGGGTGCTCAGTGCTCAGTGCTCAGGGTGCTGGGTGCTCAGTCCTCAGGGTGCTCAGTACTCAGGGTGCTCGGTGCTCAGTGCTCAGTACTCAGGGTGTTCAGTACTCAGGGTGCTGGGTGCTCAGTGCTTGGGGTGCTGGGTGCTCAGTACTCAGGGTGCTGGGTGCTCAGTGCTCGGGGTGCTCGGTGCTCAGTACGCTGGGTGCTCAGTACTCAGGGTGCTGGGTGCTCAGTACTTAGGGTGCTCGGTGCTCACAACTCAGGGTGCTGGGTGCTCAGTACTCAGGGTGCTGGGTGCTCGGTGCTCAATACGCTGGGTGCTCAGTACTCAGGGTGCTGGGTGCTCAGTACTCAGGGTGCTCGGTGCTCACTACTCAGGGTGCTGGGTGCTCAGTGCTCGGGGTGCTGGGTGCTCAGTACTCAGGGTGCTGGGTGCTCAGTGCTCGGGGTGCTCGGTGCTCAGTACGCTGGGTGCTCAGTACTCAGGGTGCTGGGTGCTCAGTACTCAGGGTGCTCAGTGCTCAGTACTTAGGGTGCTCAGTGCTCAGTGCTCAGGGTGCTGGGTGCTCAGTGCTCGGGGTGCTGGGTGCTCAGTGCTCGGGGTGCTGGGTGCTCAGTGCTCGGGGTGCTGGGTGCTCAGGGCTCAGGGTGCTGGGTGCTCAGTACTCAGGGTGCTCGGTGCTCAGTACTCAGGGTTCTCAGTGCTCAGTGCTCAGGGTGCTGGGTGCTCAGTTCTCAGGGTGCTCAGTGCTCATCACTCGGGGTGCTGGGTGCTCAGTGCTCAGGGTGCTCAGTGCTCAGCACTCGGGGTGCTGGGTGCTCAGTGCTCAGGGTGCTCAGTGCTCAGTGCTCGGGGAGCTGGGTGCTCAGTGCTCGGAGTTCTGCGTGCTCAGTACTCAGGGTGCTGTGTGCTCAGTGCTCAGTACTCAGCGTGCTGGGTGCTCAGGGCTCAGAGTGTTGGGTGCTCAGTATTCAGGGTGCTGGGTGCTCAGTGCTCAGTGCTCAGGGTGCTCAGTGCTCAGGGTGCTGGGTGCTCAGGGTGCTGGGTGCTCAGTGCTCGGGGTGCTGGTTGCTCAGTGCTCAGGGTGCTGGGTGCTCAGGGCTCAGTGCTCAGGGTGCTGGGTGCTCAGTGCTCAGTGCTCAGGGTGCTGGGTGTTCAGTACTCAGGGTGCTTGGTGCTCAGTGCTCAGGGTGCTGGTTGCTCAGTGCTCAGGGTGCTGGGTGCTCAGTACTCAGGGTGCTGGGTGCTCAGTACTCAGGGTGCTCGGTGTTCAGTACTCAGTGTGCTGGGTGCTCAGTACTCAAGGTGCTGGGTGCTCAGTGCTCAGGGTGCTGGGTGCTCTGTACTCAGGGTGCTGGGTGCTCAGTGCTCAGTGCTCAGGGTGCTGGGTGCTCAGTCCTCAGGGTGCTCAGTACTCAGGGTGCTCGGTGCTCAGTGCTCAGTACTCAGGGTGTTCAGTACTCAGGGTGCTGGGTGCTCAGTGCTTCTGGTGCTGGGTGCTCAGTACTCAGGGTGCTGGGTGCTCAGTACTCAGGGTGCTGGGTGCTCAGTACTCAGGGTGCTGGGTGCTCAGTGCTCGGGGTGCTGGGTGCTCAGTGCTCAGGGTGATCGGTGCTCAGTGCTCAGGGTGCTGGGTGCTCAGTACTCAGGGTGCTCAGTGCTCAAGGTGCTGGGTGCTCAGTGCTCGGGGTGCTCGGTGCTCAGTACTCAGGGTGCTGAGTGCTCAGTACTCAGGGTGCTGGGTGCTCAGTACTCAGGGTGCTGGGTGCTCAGTACTCAGGGTGCTGGGTGCTCAGTGCTCAGGGTGCTGGGTGCTCAGTGCTCAGGGTGCTGGGTGCTCAGTGCTCAGGGTGCTGGGTGCTCAGTGCTCGGGGTGCTGGGTGCTCAGTGCTCAGGGCTCAGGGTGCTGGGTGCTCAGTGATCAGTGCTCAGGGTGCTGGGTGCTCAGTGCTCCGGTTGCTCGGTGCTCAGTACTCAGGGTGCTGGGTGCTCAGTGCTCGGGGTGCTCGGTGCTCAGTACGTTGGGTGCTCACTACTCAGGGTGCTGGGTGCTCAGTGCTCAGGGTACTGGGTGCTCAGTGCTCAGGGTGCTGGGTGCTCAGTGCTCAGGGTGCTGGCTGTTCAGTACTCAGGGTGCTGGGTGCGCAGTGCTCGCGGTGCTGGGTGCTCAGTGCTCAGGGTGCTGGGTGCTCAGTGCTCAGGGTGCTGGGTGCTCAGTACTCGGGGTGCTGGGTGCTCAGTACTCAGGTTGCGGGCTGCTCAGTACTCAGGGTGCTGGGTGATCAGTACTCGGGTGCTGGGTGCTCAGTGCTCAGGGTGCTGGGTGCTCAGTGCTCGGGGTGCTGGGTGCTCAGTGCTCAGTACTCAGGGTGCTTGGGTGCTCAGTGCTCGGGGTGCTGGGTGCTCAGTGCTCAGTACTCAGGGTGCTGGGTGCTCAGTGCTCAGGGTGCTGGGTGCTCAGTGCTCAGGGTGCTGGGTGCTCAGTGCTCAGGGTGCTGGGTGCTCAGTACTCAGGGTGCTGGGTGCTCAGTGCTCAGAGTGCTGGGTGGTCAGTGCTCGGGGTGCTCGGTGCTCAGTGCTCAATGTGCTGGGTGCTCAGTACTCAGGGTGCTCATTGCACAGGGTCCTGGGTGCTCAGTACTCAGGGTGCTGGGTGCTCAGTGCTCAGGTTGCTCGGTGCTCAGTACGTTGGGTGCTCAGTACTCAGGGTGCTGGGTGCTCAGTGCTCAGGGTGCTGGGTGCTCAGTGCTCAGGGTGCTGAGTGTTCAGTGCTCAGGGTGCTGGGTGCTCGGTGCTCGGGGTGCTGGGTGCTCAGTGCTCGGGGTGCTCGGAGCTCAATACTCAGGGTGCTCACTGCTCAGTACTCCGGCTGCTGGGTGCTCAGTGCAAGGGGTGCTGATTGCTCAGTGCTCGGGGTGCTCGGTGCTCATTACGCTGGGTGCTCAGTACTCAGGGTGCTGGGTGCTCAGTACTCAGGGTGCTGGGTTCTTAGTACTCAGGGTGCTCAGTGCTCAGGGTGCTGGGTGCTCAGTACTCATGGTGCTGGGTGCTCAGTGCTCAGGGTGCTCAGTGCTCAGTACTCAGGGTGCTCAGTGCTCAGTGCTCTGGGTGCTGGGTGCTCAGTGCTCGGGGTGCTGGGTGCTCAGTGCTCAGGGTGCTGGGTGCTCAGTACTCAGGGTGCTCAGTGCTCAGGGTGCTGGGTGCTCAGTGCTCGGGGTGCTGGGTACTCAGTGCTCAGTACACAGGGTTCTGAGTGCTCAGTGCTCGGGGTGCTGGGTGCTCAGTGCTCGGGGTGCTGGATGCTCAGTACTCAGGGTGCTGGGTGCTCAGTGCTCAGGGAGCTGGGTGCTCAGTACTCAGGGTGCTGGGTGCTCAGTGCTCAGGGTGCTGGGTGCTCAGTACTCAGGGTGCTGGGTCCTCAGTGCTCAGGGTGCTGGGTGCTCAGTGCTCGGGGTGCTCGGTGCTCAGTGCTCAGGGTGCTGGGTGATCAGTACTCAGGGTGCTCATTGCTCAGGGTGCTGGGTGCTCAGTACTCATGGTGCTGGGTGCTCAGTACTCAGGGTGCTCAGTGCTCAGTACTCAGGGTGCTGGGTGCTCCGTGCTCAGGGTGCTGGGTGCTCAGTACTCAGGGTGCTGGGTGCTCGGTGCTCAGTACGCTGGGTGCTCAGTACTCAGGGTGCTGGGTGCTCAGTACTCAGGGTGCTCGGTGCTCACTACTCAGGGTGCTGGGTGCTCAGTGCTCGCGGTGCTGGGTGCTCAGTACTCAGGGTGCTGGGTGCTCAGTGCTCGGGGTGCTCGGTGCTCAGTACGCTGGGTGCTCAGTACTCAGGGTGCTTTGTGCTCAGTACTCAGGGTGCTCAGTGCTCAGTACTTAGGGTGCTCAGTGCTCAGTGCTCAGGGTGCTGGGTGCTCAGTGCTCGGGGTGCTGGGTGCTCAGTGCTCGGGGTGCTGGGTGCTCAGTGCTCGGGGTGCTGGGTGCTCAGTGCTCAGGGTGCTGGGTGCTCAGTGCTCAGAGTGCTGGGTGCTCAGTACTCAGGGTGCTCGGTGCTCAGTACTCAGAGTGCTCAGTGCTCAGTACTCAGCGTGCTGGGTGCTCAGTGCTCTGGGTGCTAGGTGCTCAGTACTCAGGGTGCTGGGTGCTCAGTGCTCAGGGTGCTGGGTGCTCAGTACTCAGGTGCTGGGTGCTTAGTACTCAGGGTGCTCGGTCCTAGGTGCTCAGGGTGCTGGGTGCTCAGTACTCAGGGTGCTGGGTGCTCAGTGCTCAGGGTGCTCAGTGCTCAGTACTCAGGGTGCTCGGTGCTCAGTGCTCAGGGTGCTCAGTGCTCAGTACTCAGGGTGCTCAGTGCTCAGTTCTCTGGTTGCTGGGTGCTCAGTGCTCGGGGTGCTGGGTGCTCAGTGCTCAGTGCTCTGGGTGCTGGGTGCTCAGTGCTCAGTACTCAGGGTGCTGGCTGCTCAGTGCTCGGGGTGCTGGATGCTCAGTATTCAGGGTGCTGGGTGCTCAGTGCTCAGGGTGCTGGGTGCTCAGTACTCAGGGTGCTGGGTGCTCAGTGCTCAGGGTGCTGGGTGCTCAGTACTCAGGGTGCTGGGTCCTCAGTTCTCAGGGTGCTGGGTGCTCAGTGCTCGGGGTGCTCAGTACTCAGGGTGCTGTGTGTTCAGTGCTCAGGGTACAGGGTGCTCAGTACTCAGGGTGCTCGGTGCTTAGTACTCAGGGTGCTGGGTGCTCAGTACTCCGGGTGCTGGGTGCTCAGTGCTCGGGGTGCTCGGTGCTCAGTGCTCAGGGTGCTGGGTGCTCAGTACTCAGGGTGCTCTTTGCTCCGGGTCCTGGGTGCTCAGTACTCAGGGTGCTGGGTGCTCAATACTCAGGGTGATCAGTGCTCAGTACTCAGGGTGCTCAGTGCTCAGTACTCAGCCTTCTCAGTGCTCAGGGTGCAGGGTGCTCAGTGCTCGGGGTGCTGGGTGCTCAGTGCTCAGGGTGCTGGGTGCTCAGTGCTCAGGGTGCTGGGTGCTCAGTGCTCAGGGTGCTCGGTGCTCAGTGCTCAGGTTGCTGGGTGCTCAGTACTCAGGGTGCTTGGTGCTCAGTACTCAGGGTGCTCATTGCTCAGTACTCAGGGTGCTCAGTGCTCAGTACTCAGGGTGCTCAGTGCTCAGGGTGCTAGGTGCTCAGTGCTCGGGGTGCTGGGTGCTCAGTCCTCAGGGTGCTGGGTGCTCAGTGCTCAGGGTGCTCGGTGCTCAGTGCTCAGGGTGCTGGCTGCTCAGTACTCAGGGTGCTGGGTGCTCAGTGCTCGGGGTGCTGGGTGCTCAGTACTCAGGGTGCTGGGTGCTCAGTACTCGGGTGCTCGGTGCTCAGTGCTCAGGGTGCTGGGTGCTCAGTGCTCTGGGTGCTGGGTGCTCAGTGCTCAGTACTCAGGGTGCTGGGTGCTCAGTGCTCGGGGTGCAGGGTGCTCAGTGCTCAGTACTCAGGGTGCTGGGTGCTCAGTGCTCAGGGTGCTGGGTGCTCAGTGCTCAGGGTGCTGGGTGCTCAGTGCTCAGGGTGCTGGGTACTCAGTGCTCGGGGTGCTGGGTGCTCAGTACTCAGGGTGCTGGGTGCTCAGTACTCAGGGTGCTGGGTGCTCAGTGCTCGGGGTGCTGGGTGCTCAGTACTCAGGGTGCTGGGTGCTCGGTGCTCAGGGTGCTGGGTGCTCAGTGCTCAGGGTGCTGGGTGCTCGGTGCTCGGGGTGCTGGGTGCTCAGTGCTCGGGGTGCTCGGTGCTCAGTACTCAGGGTGCTCAGTGCTCAGTACTCAGGGTGCTGGGTGCTCAGTGCTCAGGGTGCTGGGTGCTCAGTACTCAGGGGGCTGGGTGCTCGGTGCTCAGTACGCTGGGTGCTCAGTACTCAGGGTGCTGGGTGCTCAGTACTCAGGGTGCTCGGTGCACACGACTCATGGTGCTGGGTGCTCAGTGCTCGGGGTGCTGGGTGCTCAGTACTCAGGGTGCTGGGTGCTCAGTGCTCGGGGTGCTCGGTGCTCAGTACGCTGGGTGCTCAGTACTCAGGGTGCTGGGTGCTCAGTACTCAGGGTGCTCAGTGCTCAGTACTTAGGGTGCTCAGTGCTCAGTGCTCAGGGTGCTGGGTGCTCAGTGCTCGGGGTGCTGGGTGCTCAGTGCTCGGGGTGCTGGGTGCTCAGTGCTCGGGGTGCTGGGTGCTCAGTGCTCAGGGTGCTGGGTGCTCAGTGCTCAGAGTGCTGGGTGCTCAGTACTCAGGGTGCTCGGTGCTCAGTACTCAGAGTGCTCAGTGCTCAGTACTCAGCGTGCTGGGTGCTCAGTACTCAGGGTGCTCAGTGCTCAGGGTGCTAGGTGCTCAGTGCTCGGGGTGCTGGGTGCTCAGTCCTCAGGGTGCTGGGTGCTCAGTGCTCAGGGTGCTCGGTGCTCAGTGCTCAGGGTGCTGGCTGCTCAGTACTCAGGGTGCTGGGTGCTCAGTGCTCGGGGTGCTGGGTGCTCAGTACTCAGGGTGCTGGGTGCTCAGTACTCGGGTGCTCGGTGCTCAGTGCTCAGGGTGCTGGGTGCTCAGTGCTCTGGGTGCTGGGTGCTCAGTGCTCAGTACTCAGGGTGCTGGGTGCTCAGTGCTCGGGGTGCAGGGTGCTCAGTGCTCAGTACTCAGGGTGCTGGGTGCTCAGTGCTCAGGGTGCTGGGTGCTCAGTGCTCAGGGTGCTGGGTGCTCAGTGCTCAGGGTGCTGGGTACTCAGTGCTCGGGGTGCTGGGTGCTCAGTACTCAGGGTGCTGGGTGCTCAGTACTCAGGGTGCTGGGTGCCCAGTGCTCGGGGTGCTGGGTGCTCAGTGCTCGGGGTGCTGGGTGCTCAGTACTCGGGGTGCTCGCTGCACAGTACTCAGGGTGCTGGGTGCTCAGTGCTCAGGGTGCTGAGTGCTCAGTACTCAGGGTGCTCTGTGCTTAGTACTCAGGGTGCTGGGTGCTCAGTACTCCGGGTGCTGGGTGCTCAGTGCTCGGGGTGCTCGGTGCTCAGTACGTTGGGTGCTCACTACTCAGGGTGCTGGGTGCTCATTGCTCAGGGTGCTGGGTGCTCAGTGCTCAGGGTGCTGGGTGCTCAGTACTCAGGGTGCTCTGTGCTTAGTACTCAGGGTGCTGGGGGCTCAGTACTCCGGGTGCTGGGTGCTCAGTGCTCGGGGTGCTCGGTGCTCAGTACGTTGGGTGCTCACTACTCAGGGTGCTGGGTGTGCAGTGCTCGGGGTGCTGGGTGCTCAGTGCTCATTGTGCTGGGTGCTCAGTGCTCAGCGTGCTGGGTGCTCAGTACTCGGGGTGCTGGGTGCTCAGTACTCATGGTGCGGGGTGCTCAGTACCCAGGGTGCTGGGTGATCAGTACTCGGGTGCTGGGTGCTCAGTGCTCAGGGTGTTGGGTGCTCAGTGCTCGGGGTGCTGGGTGCTCAGTGCTCAGTACTCAGGGTGCTGGGTGCTCCGTGCTCGGGGTGCTGGGTGCTCAGTGCTCAGTACTCAGGGTGCTGGATGCTCAGTGCTCAGGGTGCTGTGTGCTCAGTGCTCAGGGTGCTGGGTGCTCAGTGCTCAGGGTGCTGGGTGCTCAGTACTCAGGGTGCTTGGTGCTTAGTACTCAGGGTGCTGGGTGCTCAGTACTTCGGGTGCTGGGTGCTCAGTGCTCGGGGTGATCTGTGCTCAGTGCTCAAGGTGCTGGGTTCTCTGTACTCAGGGTGCTCATTGCTCAGGGTGCTGGGTGCTCAGTACTCAGGGTGCTGGGTGCTCAGTGGTCAGGGTGCTCGGTGCTCAGTACGTTGGGTGCTCAGTACTCAGGTGCTGGGTGCTCAGTACTCAGGGTGCTGGGTGCTCATTGCTCAGGGTGCTGGGTGCTCAGTGCTCAGGGTGCTGGGTGCTCGGTGCTCGGGGTGCTGGGTGCTCAGTGCTCGGGGTGCTCGGTGCTCAGTACTCAGGGTGCTCAGTGCTCAGTACTCAGGGTGCTGGGTGCTCAGTGCTCAGGGTGCTGGGTGCTCAGTACTCAGGGTGCTGGGTGCTCGGTGCTCAGTACGCTGGGTGCTCAGTACTCAGGGTGCTGGGTGCTCAGTACTCAGGGTGCTCGGTGCTAACTACTCAGGGTGCTGGGTGCTCAGTGCTCGGGGTGCTGGGTGCTCAGTACTCAGGGTGCTGGGTGCTAAGTGCTCGGGGAACTCGGTGCTCAGTACGCTGGGTGCTCAGTACTCAGGGTGCTGGGTGCTCAGTACTCAGGGTGCTCAGTGCTCAGTACTTAGGGTGCTCAGTGCTCAGTGCTCAGGGTGCTGGGTGCTCAGTGTTCGGGGTGCTGGGTGCTCAGTGCTCGGGTTGCTGGGTGCTCAGTGCTCGGGGTGCTGGGTGCTCAGTGCTCAGGGTGCTGGGTGCTCAGTGCTCAGAGTGCTGGGTGCTCAGTACTCAGGGTGCTCGGTGCTCAGTACTCAGAGTGCTCAGAGCTCAGTACTCAGCGTGCTGGATGCTCAGTGCTCAGGGTGCTCGGTGCTCAGTACTCAGGGTGCTCAGTCCTCAGTACTCAGCTTGCTGGGTGCTCAGTCCTCAGGGTGCTGGGTGCTCAGTACTCAGGGTGCTGGGTGCTTAGTACTCAGGGTGCTCGGTCCTCAGTGCTCAGGGTGCTGGGTGCTCAGTACTCAGGGTGCTGGGTGCTCAGTGCTCAGGGTGCTCAGTGCTCAGTACTCAGGGTGCTCGGTGCTCAGTGCTCAGGGTGCTCAGTGCTCAGTACTCAGGGTGCTCAGTGCTCAGTGCTCAGGGTGCTGGGTGCTCAGTGCTCGGGGTGCTGGGTGCTCAGTGCTCAGGGTGCTGGGTGCTCAGTACTCAGGGTGCTCAGTGCTCAGGGTGCTGGGTGCTCAGTGCTCAGTACACAGGGTGCTGAGTGCTCAGTGCTCTGGGTGCTGGGTGCTCAGTGCTCAGTACTCAGGGTGCTGGCTGCTCAGTGCTCAGGGTGCTGGATGCTCAGTACTCAGGGTGCTGGGTGCTCAGTGCTCAGGGTGCTGGGTGCTCAGTACTCAGGGTGCTGGGTGCTCAGTGCTCAGGGTGCTGGGTGCTCAGTACTCAGGGTGCTGGGTCCTCAGTGCTCAGGGTGCTGGGTGCTCAGTGCTCGGGGAGCTCAGTACTCAGGGTGCTGTGTGTTCAGTGCTCAGGGTACTGGGTGCTCAGTACTCAGGGTGCTCGGTGCTTAGTACTCAGGGTGCTGGGTGCTCAGTACTCCGGGTGCTGGGTGCTCAGTGCTCGGGGTTCTCGGTGCTCAGTGCTCAGGGTGCTGGGTGCTCAGTACTCAGGGTGCTCATTGCTCCGGGTCCTGGGTGCTCAGTACTCAGGGTGCTGGGTGCTCAATACTCAGGGTGCTCAGTGCTCAGTACTCAGGGTGCTCAGTGCTCAGTAATCAGGGTTCTCAGTGCTCAGGGTGCTGGGTGCTCAGTGCTCGGGGTGCTGGGTGCTCAGTGCTCAGGGTGCTGGGTGCTCAGTGCTCAGGGTGCTGTGTGCTCAGTGCTCAGGGTGCTCGGTGCTCAGTGCTCAGGTTGCTGGGTGCTCAGTACTCAGGGTGCTGGGTGCTCAGTACTCAGGGTGCTCATTGCTCAGTACTCAGGGTGCTCAGTGCTCAGTACTCAGGGTGCTCAGTGCTTAGGGTGCTGGGTGCTCAGTACTCAGGGTGCTGGGTGCTCAGTGCTCAGGGTGCTCGGTGCTCAGTACATTGGGTGCTCAGTACTCAGGGTGCTGGGTGCTCAGTAGTCAGGGTGCTGGGTGCTCAGTGCTCAGGGTGCTCAGTGCTCAGTACATTGGGTGCTCAGTACTCAGGGTGCTGGGTGCTCAGTGCTCAGGGTGCTGTGTGCTCAGTGCTCAGGGTGCTGGGTGCTCAGTGCTCAGGGTGCTGGGTGCTCAGTACTCAGGGTGCTCGGTGCTCAGTACTCAGGGTGCTGGGTGCTCAGTGCTCGGGGTGCTTGGTGCTCAGTACTCAGGGTCCTGGGTGCTCAGTGCTCGGGGTGCTGGGTACTCAGTGCTCGGGGTGCTCGGTGCTCAGTGCTCGGGGTGCTGGGTGCTCAGTACTCAGGGTGCTGGGTGCTCAGTACTCGGTGTGCTCAGTGCTCAGTACTCAGGGTGCTCGGTGCTCAGTGCTCGGGGTGCTGGGTACACAGTGCTCAGTACACAGGGTGCTGAGTGCTCAGTGCTCGGGGTGCTGGGTGCTCAGTGCTCAGTACTCAGGGTGCTGGGTGCTCAGTGCTCGGGGTGCTGGATGCTCAGTACTTAGGGTGCTGGGTGCTCAGTGCGAAGGGTGCCTCGTGCTCAGTACTCAGGGTGCTGGGTGCTCAGTGCTCAGGGTGCTGGGTGCTCAGTACTCAGGGTGCTGGGTCCTCAGTGCTCAGGGTGCTGGGTGCTCAGTGCTCGGGGTGCTCAGTACTCAGGGTTCTGTGTGTTCAGTGCTCAGGGTACTGGGTGCTCAGTACTCAGGGTGCGGGGTGCTCAGTACTCATAGTGCTCAGTGCTCAGTACTCGGGGTGCTGGGTGCTCAGTACTCAGGGTGCTCAGTGCTCAGTACTCGGGGTGCTGGGTGCTCAGTACTCGGGGTGCTGGGTGCTCAGTGCTCAGGGTGCTGGGTGCTCAGTTCTCGGGGTGCTGGGTGCTCAGTGCTCGGGGTGCTCGGTGCTCAGTACTCGGGGTGCTGGGTGCTCAGTGCTCAGGGTGCTGGGTGCTCAGTGCTCAGGGTGCTGGGTGCTCAGTGCTCGGGGTGCTCGGTGCTCAGTACTCAGGGTGCTGGGTGCTCAGTACTCAGGGTGCTGGGTACTCAGTGCTCAGGGTGCTGGGTGCTCAGTCCTCGGGGTGCTGGGTGCTCAGTTCTCTGGGTGCTCAGTGCTCAGTACTCAGGGTGCTGTGTGCTCAGTACTCAGGGTGCTGGGTGCTCAGTACTCAGGGAGCTCAGTGCTCGGGGTGCAGTGTGCTCAGTATTCAGGGTGCTGGGTGGTCAGTACTCAGGGTGCTCAGTACTCAGGGTGCTGGGTGCTCAGTGCTCAGGGTGATGGGTGCTCAGTGCTCGGGGTGCTGGGTGCTCATTCTCGGGGTGCTGGGTGCTCAGTACTCAGGGTGCTGGTTGCTCAGTGCTCGGGGTGCTCGATGCTCAGTACACAGGGTGCTGGGTGCTCAGTGCTCGGGGTGCTGGGTGCTCAGTACTCAGGGTGCTGGGTGCTCAGGGCTCAGTACTCAGCGTGCTGGGTGCTCAGTGCTCAGAGTGTTGGGTGCTCAGTACTCAGGGTGCTGGGTGCTCAGTGCTCAGTGCTCAGGGTGCTCAGTGCTCAGGGTGCTGGGTGCTCAGGGTGCTGGGTGCTCAGTACTCGGGGTGCTGGGTGCTCAGTGCTCAGGGTGCTGGGTGCTCAGTGCTCGGGGTGCTCGGTGCTCAGTACTCAGGGTGCTCACTGCTCAGTACTCGGGCTGCTGGGTGCTCAGTGCAAGGGGTGCTGATTGCTCAGTGCTCGGGGTGCTCGGTGCTCATTACGCTGGGTGCTCAGTACTCGGGGTGCTGGGTGCTCAGTACTCAGGGTGCTGGGTGCTCAGTACTCAGGGTGCTGGGTTCTTAGTACTCAGGGTGCTCAGTGCTCAGGGTGCTGGGTGCTCAGTACTCATGTTGCTGGGTGCTCACTGCTCAGGGTGCTCAGTGCTCAGTACTCAGGGTGCTCAGTGCTCAGTGCTCTGGGTGCTGGGTGCTCAGTGCTCGGGGTGCTGGGTGCTCAGTGCTCAGGGTGCTGGGTGCTCAGTACTCAGGGTGCTCAGTGCTCAGGGTGCTGGGTGCTCAGTGCTCGGGTTGCTGGGTACTCAGTGCTCAGTACACAGGGTGCTGAGTGCTCAGTGCTCGGGGTGCTGGGTGCTCAGTGCTCGGGGTGCTGGATGCTCAGTACTCAGGGTGCTGGGTGCTCAGTGCTCAGGGTGCTGGGTGCTCAGTACTCAGGGTGCTGGGTGCTCAGTGCTCAGGGTGCTGGGTGCTCAGTACTCAGGGTGCTGGGTCCTCAGTGCTCAGGGTGCTGGGTGCTCAGTGCTCGGGGTGCTCCGTGCTCAGTGCTCAGGGTGCTGGGTGATCAGTACTCAGGGTGCTCATTGCTCAGGGTGCTGGGTGCTCAGTACTCATGGTGCTGGGTGCTCAGTACTCAGGGTGCTCAGTGCTCAGTACTCAGGGTGCTGGGTGCTCAGTGCTCAGGGTGCTGGGTGCTCAGTACTCAGGGTGCTGGGTGCTCGGTGCTCGGTGCTCAGGGTGCTGGGTGCTCAGTGCTCAGGGTGCTGGGTGCTCGGTGCTCGGGGTGCTGGGTGCTCAGTGCTCGTGGTGCTCGGTGCTCAGTACTCAGGGTGCTCAGTGCTCAGTACTCAGGGTGCTGGGTGCTCAGTGCTCAGGGTGCTGGGTGCTCAGTACTCAGGGTGCTGGGTGCTCGGTGCTCAGTACGCTGGGTGCTCAGTACTCAGGGTGCTGGTTGCTCACTACTCAGGGTGCTCGGTGCTCACTACTCAGGGTGCTGGGTGCTCAGTGCTCGGGGAGCTGGGTGCTCAGTACTCAGGGTGCTGGGTGCTCAGTGCTCGGGGTGCTCGGTGCTCAGTACGCTGGGTGCTCAGTACTCAGGGTGCTGGGTGCTCAGTACTCAGGGTGCTCAGTGCTCAGTACTTAGGGTGCTCAGTGCTCAGTGCTCAGGGTGCTGTGTGCTCAGTGCTCGGGGTGCTGGGTGCTCAGTGCTTGGGGTGCTGGGTGCTCAGTGCTCGGGGTGCTGGGTGCTCAGTGCTCAGGGTGCTGGGTGCTCAGTGCTCAGAGTGCTGGGTGCTCAGTACTCAGGGTGCTCGGTGCTCAGTACTCAGAGTGCTCAGTGCTCAGTACTCAGCATGCTGGGTGCTCAGTGCTCTGGGTGCTCGGTGCTCAGTACTCAGGGTGCTCAGTGCTCAGTACTCAGCGTGCTGGGTGCTCAGTGCTCAGGGTGCTTGGTGCTCAGTACTCAGGGTGCTGGGTGCTTAGTACTCAGGGTGCTCGGTGCTCAGTGCTCAGGGTGCTCAGTGCTCAGTACTCAGGGTGCTCAGTGCTCAGTTCTCTAGGTGCTGGGTGCTCAGTGCTCGGGGTGCTGGGTGCTCAGTGCTCAGGGTGCTGGGTGCTCAGTACTCACGGTGCTCAGTGCTCAGGGTGCTGGGTGCTCAGTGCTCAGTACACAGGGTGCTGAGTGCTCAGTGCTCTGGGTGCTGGGTGCTCAGTGCTCAGTATTCAGGGTGCTGGCTGCTCAGTGCTCGGGGTGCTGGATGCTCAGTATTCAGGGTGCTGGGTGCTCAGTGCTCAGGGTGCTGGGTGCTCAGTACTCAGGGTGCTGGGTGCTCAGTGCTCAGGGTGCTGGGTGCTCAGTACTCAGGGTGCTGGGTGCTCAATACTCAGGGTGCTCAGTGCTCAGTACTCAGGGTGCTCAGTGCTCAGTACTCAGGGTTCTCAGTGCTCAGGGTGCTGGGTGCTCAGTGCTCGGGGTGCTGGGTGCTCAGTGCTCAGGGTGCTGGGTGCTCAGTGCTCAGGGTGCTGGGTGCTCAGTGCTCAGGGTGCTCGGTGCTCAGTGCTCAGGTTGCTGGGTACTCAGTACTCAGGGTGCTTGGTGCTCAGTACTCAGGGTGCTCATTGCTCAGTACTCAGGGTGCTCAGTGCTCAGTACTCAGGGTGCTCAGTGCTCAGGGTGCTAGGTGCTCAGTGCTCGGGGTGCTGGGTGCTCAGTCCTCAGGGTGCTGGGTGCTCAGTGCTCAGGGTGCTCGGTGCTCAGTGCTCAGGGTGCTGGCTGCTCAGTACTCAGGGTGCTGGGTGCTCAGTGCTCGGGGTGCTCGGTGCTCAGTGCTCAGGGTGCTGGGTGCTCAGTGCTCTGGGTGCTGGGTGCTCAGTGCTCAGTACTCAGGGTGCTGGGTGCTCAGTGCTCGGGGTGCAGGGTGCTCAGTGCTCAGTACTCAGGGTGCTGGGTGCTCAGTGCTCAGGGTGCTGGGTGCTCAGTGCTCAGGGTGCTGGGTGCTCAGTGCTCAGGGTGCTGGGTACTCAGTGCTCGGGGTGCTGGGTGCTCAGTACTCAGGGTGCTGGGTGCTCAGTACTCAGGGTGCTGGGTGCTCTGTACTCAGGGTGCTGGGTGCTCAGTGCTCGGGGTGCTGGGTGCTCAGTGCTCGGGGTGCTGGGTGCTCAGTACTCGGGGTGCTCGCTGCACAGTACTCAGGGTGCTGGGTGCTCAGTGCTCAGGGTGCTGGGTGCTCAGTACTCAGGGTGCTCTGTGCTTAGTACTCAGGGTGCTGGGTGCTCAGTACTCAGGGTGCTGGGTGCTCAGTGCTCGGGGTGCTCGGTGCTCAGTACTCAGGGTGCTGGGTGCTCAGTGCTCGGGGTGCTCGGTGCTCAGTACGTTGGGTGCTCACTACTCAGGGTGCTGGGTGCTCATTGCTCAGGGTGCTGGGTGCTCAGTGCTCAGGGTGCTGGGTGCTCAGTGCTCAGGGTGCTGGGTGCTCAGTACTCATTGTGCTGGGTGCTCAGTGCTCAGCTTGCTGGGTGCTCAGTACTCGGGGTGCTCGGTGCTCAGTACTCAGGGTGCTGGGTGCTCAGTGCTCGGGGTGCTCGGTGCTCAGTACGTTGGGTGCTCACTACTCAGGGTGCTGGGTGCTCATTGCTCAGGGTGCTGGGTGCTCAGTGCTCAGGGTGCTGGGTGTGCAGTGCTCGGGGTGCTGGGTGCTCAGTGCTCATTGTGCTGGGTGCTCAGTGCTCAGCTTGCTGGGTGCTCAGTACTCGGGGTGCTGGGTGCTCAGTACTCATGGTGCGGGGTGCTCAGTACCCAGGGTGCTGGGTGATCAGTACTCGGGTGCTGGGTGCTCAGTGCTCAGGGTGCTGGGTGCTCAGTGCTCGGGGTGCTGGGTGCTCAGTGCTCAGTACTCAGGGTGCTGGGTGCTCCGTGCTCGGAGTGCTGGGTGCTCAGTGCTCAGTACTCAGGGTGCTGGATGCTCAGTGCTCAGGGTGCTGTGTGCTCAGTGCTCAGGGTGCTGAGTGCTCAGTGCTCAGGGTGCTGGGTGCTCAGTACTCAGGGTGCTCGGTGCTTAGTACTCAGGTTGCTGGGTGCTCAGTACTTCGGGTGCTGGGTGCTCAGTGCTCGGGGTGCTCGGTGCTCAGTGCTCAAGGTGCTGGGTGCTCAGTACTCAGGGTGCTCATTGCTCAGCGTGCTGGGTGCTCAGTACTCAGGGTGCTGGGTGCTCAGTGGTCAGGGTGCTCGGTGCTCAGTACGTTGGGTGCTCAGTACTCAGGTGCTGGGTGCTCAGTACTCAGGGTGCTGGGTGCTCAGTGCTCAGGGTGCTGGGTGCTCAGTGCTCAGGGTGCTGGGTGCTCGGTGCTCGGGGTGCTGGGTGCTCAGTGCTCGGGGTGCTCGGTGCTCAGTACTCAGGGTGCTCAGTGCTCAGTACTCAGGGTGCTGGGTGCTCAGTGCTCAGGGTGCTGGGTGCTCAGTACTCAGGGTGCTGGGTGCTCGGTGCTCAGTACGCTGGGTGCTCAGTACTCAGGGTGCTGGGTGCTCAGTACTCAGGGTGCTCGGTGCTCACTACTCAGGGTGCTGGGTGCTCAGTGCTCGGGGTGCTGGGTGCTCAGTATTCAGGGTGCTGGGTGCTAAGTGCTCGGGGTACTCGGTGCTCAGTACGCTGGGTGCTCATTACTCAGTGTGCTGGATGCTCAGTACTCAGGGTGCTCAGTGCTCAGTACTTAGGGTGCTCAGTGCTCAGGGTGCTGGGTGCTCAGTGCTCGGGGTGCTGGGTGCTCAGTGCTCGGGTTGCTGGGTGCTCAGTGCTCGGGGTGCTGGGTGCTCAGTGCTCAGGGTGCTGGGTGCTCAGTGCTCAGAGTGCTGGGTGCTCAGTACTCAGGGTGCTCGGTGCTCAGTACTCAGAGTGCTCAGAGCTCAGTACTCAGGGTGCTCGGTCCTCAGTGCTCAGGTTGCTGGGTGCTCAGTACTCAGGGTGCTGGGTGCTCAGTGCTCATTGTGCTCAGTGCTCAGTACTCAGGGTGCTCGGTGCTCAGTGCTCAGGGTGCTCAGTGCTCAGTACTCAGGGTGCTCAGTGCTCAGTGCTCAGGGTGCTGGGTGCTCAGTGCTCGGGCTGCTGGGTGCTCAGTGCTCAGGGTGCTGGGTGCTCAGTACTCAGGGTGCTCAGTGCTCAGGGTGCTGGGTGCTCAGTGCTCAGTACACAGGGTGCTGAGTGCTCAGTGCTCTGGGTGCTGGGTGCTCAGTGCTCAGTACTCAGGGTGCTGGCTGCTCAGTGCCCAGGGTGCTGGATGCTCAGTACTCAGGGTGCTGGGTGCTCAGTGCTCAGGTTGCTGGGTGCTCAGTACTCAGGGTGCTGGGTGCTCAGTGCTCAGGGTGCTGGGTGCTCAGTACTCAGGGTGCTGGGTCCTCAGTGCTCAGGGTGCTGGGTGCTCAGTGCTCGGGGAGCTCAGTACTCAGGGTGCTGTGTGTTCAGTGCTCAGGGTACTGGGTGCTCAGTACTCAGGGTGCTCGGTGCTCAGTACTCAGGGTGCTGGGTGCTCAGTACTCCGGGTGCTGGGTGCTCAGTGCTCGGGGTTCTCGGTGCTCAGTGCTCAGGGTGCTGGGTGCTCAGTACTCAGGGTGCTCATTGCTCCGGGTCCTGGGTGCTCAGTACTCAGGGTGCTGGGTGCTCAATACTCAGGGTGCTCAGTGCTCAGTACTCAGGGTGCTCAGTGCTCAGTACTCAGGGTTCTCAGTGCTCAGGGTGCTGGGTGCTCAGTGCTCGGGGTGCTGGGTGCTCAGTGCTCAGGGTGCTGGTTGCTCAGTGCTCAGGGTGCTGTGTGCTCAGTGCTCAGGGTGCTCGGTGCTCAGTGCTCAGGTTGCTGGGTGCTCACGGTGCTGGGTGCTCAGTACTCAGGGTGCTGGGTGCTCAGTGCTCAGGGTGCTCGGTGCTCAGTACATTGTGTGCTCATTACTCAGGGTGCTGGGTGCTCAGTACTCAGGGTGCTGGGTGCTCAGTGCTCAGGGTGCTCAGTGCTCAGTACATTGGGTGCTCAGTACTCAGGGTGCTGGGTGCTCAGTGCTCAGGGTGCTGGGTGCTCAGTGCTCAGGGTGCTGGGTGCTCAGTACTCAGGGTGCTGGGTCCTCAGTGCTCAGGGTGCTGGGTGCTCAGTGCTCGGGGTGCTCAGTACTCAGGGTTCTGTGTGTTCAGTGCTCAGGGTACTGGGTGCTCAGTACTCAGGGTGCTGGGTGCTCAGTACTCATAGTGCTCAGTGCTCAGTACTCGCCGTGCTGGGTGCTCAGTACTCAGGGTGCTCAGTGCTCAGTACTCGGGGTGCTGGGTGCTCAGTACTCGGGGTGCTGGGTGCTCAGTGCTCAGGGTGCTGGGTGCTCAGTTCTCGGGGTGCTGGGTGCTCAGTGCTCGGGGTGCTCGGTGCTCAGTACTCGGGGTGCTGGGTGCTCAGTGCTCAGGGTGCTGGGTGCTCAGTGCTCAGTGTGCTGGGTGCTCAGTGCTCGGGGTGCTCGGTGCTCAGTACTCAGGGTGCTGGGTGCTCAGTACTCAGGGTGCTGGGTGCTCAGTGCTCAGGGTGCTGGGTGCTCAGTACTCAGGGTGCTGGGTGCTCAGTACTCAGGGTGCTAAGAGCTCAGGGTGCTCAGTGCTCGGGGTACTGAATGCTCAGTGCTCAGTGCACAGGGTGCTGGGTGCTCAGTCCTCGGGGTGCTGGGTGCTCAGTTCTCTTGGTGCTCAGTGCTCAGTACTCAGGGTGCTGTGTGCTCAGTACTCAGGGTGCTGGGTGCTCAGTACTCAGGGAGCTCAGTGCTCGGGGTGCAGTGTGCTCAGTACTCAGGATGCTGGGTGGTCAGTACTCAGGGTGCTCAGTACTCAGGGTGCTGGGTGCTCAGTGCTCAGGGTGATGGGTGCTCAGTGCTAGGGGTGCTGGGTGCTCATTCTCGGGGTGCTGGGTGCTCAGTTCTCAGGGTGCTGGTTGCTCAGTACTCGGGGTGCTCGATGCTCAGTACACAGGGTGCTGGGTGCTCAGTGCTCGGGGTGCTGGGTGCTCAGTACTCAGGGTGCTGGGTGCTCAGGGCTCAGTACTCAGCGTGCTGGGTGCTCAGTGCTCAGAGTGTTGGGTGCTCAGTACTCAGGGTGCTGGGTGCTCAGTGCTCAGTGCTCAGGGTGCTCAGTGCTCAGGGTGCTGGGTGCTCAGGGTGTTGGGTGCTCAGTGCTCGGGGTGCTGGGTGCTCAGTGCTCAGGGTGCTGGGTGCTCAGTGCTCGGGGTGCTCGGTGCTCAGTACTCAGGGTGCTGGGTGCTCAGTGCTCGGGGTGCTCGGTGCTCAGTACGTTGGGTGCTCACTACTCAGGGTGCTGGGTGCTCATTGCTCAGGGTGCTGGGTGCTCAGTGCTCAGGGTGCTGGGTGCTCAGTGCTCAGGGTGCTGGGTGCTCAGTACTCAGGGTGCTGGGTGTGCAGTGCTCGGGGTGCTGGGTGCTCAGTGCTCAGGGTGCTGGGTGCTCAGTGCTCAGCGTGCTGGGTGCTCAGTACTCGGGGTGCTGGGTGCTCAGTACTCATGGTGCGGGGTGCTCAGTACCCAGGGTGCTGGGTGATCAGTACTCGGGTGCTGGGTGCTCAGTGCTCAGGGTGCTGGGTGCTCAGTGCTCGGGGTGCTGTGTGCTCAGTGCTCAGTACTCAGGGTGCTGGGAGCTCCGTGCTCGGGGTGCTGGGTGCTCAGTGCTCAGTACTCAGGGTGCTGGTTGCTCAGTGCTCAGGGTGCTGTTTGCTCAGTGCTCAGGGTGCTGGGTGCTCCGTGCTCAGGGTGCTGGGTGCTCAGTACTCAGGGTGCTCGGTGCTTAGTACTCAGGGTGCTGGGTGCTCAGTACTTCGGGTGCTGGGTGCTCAGTGCTCGGGGTGCTCGGTGCTCAGTGCTCAAGGTGCTGGGTGCTCAGTACTCAGGGTGCTCATTGCTCAGGGTGCTGGGTGCTCAGTACTCAGGGTGCTGGGGGCTCAGTGGTCAGGGTGCTCGGTGCTCAGTACGTTGGGTGCTCAGTACTCAGGTGCTGGGTGCTCAGTACTCAGGGTGCTGGGTGCTCAGTGCTCAGGGTGATGGGTGCTCAGTGCTCAGGGTGCTGGGTGCTCGGTGCTCGGGGTGCTGGGTGCTCAGTGCTCGGGGTGCTCGGTGCTCAGTACTCAGGGTGCTCAGTGCTCAGTACTCAGGGTGCTGGGTGCTCAGTGCTCAGGGTGCTGGGTGCTCAGTACTCAGGGTGCTGGGTGCTCGGTGCTCAGTACGCTGGGTGCTCAGTACTCAGGGTGCTGGATGCTCAGTACTCAGGGTGCTCCATGCTCAGTACTCAGGGTGCTCAGTGCTCAGTACTCAGGGTTCTCAGTGCTCAGGGTGCTGGGTGCTCAGTGCTCGGGGTGCTGGGTGCTCAGTGCTCAGGGTGCTGGGTGCTCAGTGCTCAGGGTGCTGGGTGCTCAGTGCTCAGGGTACTCGGTGCTCAGTGCTCAGGTTGCTGGGTGCTCAGTACTCAGGGTGCTTGGTGCTCAGTACTCAGGGTGCTCATTGCTCAGTACTCAGGGTGCTCAGTGCTCAGTACTCAGGGTGCTCAGTGCTCAGGGTGCTAGGTGCTCAGTGCTCGGGGTGCTGGGTGCTCAGTCCTCAGGGTGCTGGGTGCTCAGTGCTCAGGGTGCTCGGTGCTCAGTGCTCAGGGTGCTGGCTGCTCAGTACTCAGGGTGCTGGGTGCTCAGTGCTCGGGGTGCTGGGTGCTCAGTACTCAGGGTGCTGGGTGCTCAGTGCTCAGGGTGCTGGGTGCTCAGTGCTCTGGGTGCTGGGTGCTCAGTGCTCAGTACTCAGGGTGCTGGGTGCTCAGTGCTCGGGGTGCAGGGTGCTCAGTGCTCAGTACTCAGGGTGCTGGGTGCTCAGTGCTCAGGGTGCTGGGTGCTCAGTGCTCAGGGTGCTGGGTGCTCAGTGCTCAGGGTGCTGGGTACTCAGTGCTCGGGGTGCTGGGTGCTCAGTACTCAGGGTGCTGGGTGCTCAGTACACAGGGTGCTGGGTGCTCAGTGCTCGGGGTGCTGGGTGCTCAGTGCTCAGTACTCAGGGTGCTGGGTGCTCCGTGCTCGGGGTGCTGGGTGCTCAATGCTCAGTACTCAGGGTGCTGGATGCTCAGTGCTCAGGGTGCTGTGTGCTCAGTGCTCAGGGTGCTGAGTGCTCAGTGCTCAGGGTGCTGGGTGCTCAGTACTCAGGGTGCTCGGTGCTTAGTACTCAGGTTGCTGGGTGCTCAGTACTTCGGGTGCTGGGTGCTCAGTGCTCGGGGTGCTCGGTGCTCAGTGCTCAAGGTGCTGGGTGCTCAGTACTCAGGGTGCTCATTGCTCAGCGTGCTGGGTGCTCAGTACTCAGGGTGCTGGGTGCTCAGTGGTCAGGGTGCTCGGTGCTCAGTACGTTGGGTGCTCAGTACTCAGGTGCTGGGTGCTCAGTACTCAGGGTGCTGGGTGCTCAGTGCTCAGGGTGCTGGGTGCTCAGTGCTCAGGGTGCTGGGTGCTCGGTGCTTGGGGTGCTGGGTGCTCAGTGCTCGGGGTGCTCGGTGCTCAGTACTCAGGGTGCTCAGTGCTCAGTACTCAGGGTGCTGGGTGCTCAGTGCTCAGGGTGCTGGGTGCTCAGTACTCAGGGTGCTGGGTGCTCGGTGCTCAGTACGCTGGGTGCTCAGTACTCAGGGTGCTGGGTGCTCAGTACTCAGGGTGCTCGGTGCTCACTACTCAGGGTGCTGGGTGCTCAGTGCTCGGGGTGCTGGGTGCTCAGTATTCAGGGTGCTGGGTGCTAAGTGCTCGGGGTACTCGGTGCTCAGTACGCTGGGTGCTCATTACTCAGTGTGCTGGGTGCTCAGTACTCAGGGTGCTCAGTGCTCAGTAATTAGGGTGCTCAGTGCTCAGGGTGCTGGGTGCTCAGTGCTCGGGGTCCTGGGTGCTCAGTGCTCGGGTTGCTGGGTGCTCAGTGCTCGGGGTGCTGGGTGCTCAGTGCTCAGGGTGCTGGGTGCTCAGTGCTCAGAGTGCTGGGTGCTCAGTACTCAGGGTGCTCGGTGCTCAGTACTCAGAGTGCTCAGAGCTCAGTACTCAGCGTGCTGGGTGCTCAGTGCTCAGGGTGCTCGGTGCTCAGTACTCAGGGTGCTCAGTGCTCAGTACTCAGCTTGCTGGGTGCTCAGTGCTCACGGTGCTGGGTGCTCAGTACTCAGGGTGCTGGGTGCTTAGTACTCAGGGTGCTCGGTCCTCAGTGCTCAGGGTGCTGGGTGCTCAGTACTCAGGGTGCTGGGTGCTCAGTGCTCATTGTGCTCAGTGCTCAGTACTCAGGGTGCTCGGTGCTCAGTGCTCAGGGTGCTCAGTGCTCAGTACTCAGGGTGCTCAGTGCTCAGTGCTCAGGGTGCTGGGTGCTCAGTGCTCGGGGTGCTGGGTGCTCAGTGCTCAGGGTGCTGGGTGCTCAGTACTCAGGGTGCTCAGTGCTCAGGGTGCTGGGTGCTCAGTGCTCAGTACACAGGGTGCTGAGTGCTCAGTGCTCTGGGTGCTGGGTGCTCAGTGCTCAGTACTCAGGGTGCTGGCTGCTCAGTGCCCAGGGTGCTGGATGCTCAGTACTCAGGGTGCTGGGTGCTCAGTGCTCAGGTTGCTGGGTGCTCAGTACTCAGGGTGCTGGGTGCTCAGTGCTCAGGGTGCTGGGTGCTCAGTACTCAGGGTGCTGGGTCCTCAGTGCTCAGGGTGCTGGGTGCTCAGTGCTCGGGGAGCTCAGTACTCAGGGTGCTGTGTGTTCAGTGCTCAGGGTACTGGGTGCTCAGTACTCAGGGTGCTCGGTGCTCAGTACTCAGGGTGCTGGGTGCTCAGTACTCCGGGTGCTGGGTGCTCAGTGCTCGGGGTTCTCGGTGCTCAGTGCTCAGGGTGCTGGGTGCTCAGTACTCAGGGTGCTCATTGCTCCGGGTCCTGGGTGCTCAGTACTCAGGGTGCTGGGTGCTCAATACTCAGGGTGCTCAGTGCTCAGTACTCAGGGTGCTCAGTGCTCAGTACTCAGGGTTCTCAGTGCTCAGGGTGCTGGGTGCTCAGTGCTCGGGGTGCTGGGTGCTCAGTGCTCAGGGTGCTGGGTGCTCAGTGCTCAGGGTGCTGTGTGCTCAGTGCTCAGGGTGCTCGGTGCTCAGTGCTCAGGTTGCTGGGTGCTCAGGGTGCTGGGTGCTCAGTACTCAGGGTGCTGGGTGCTCAGTGCTCAGGGTGCTCGGTGCTCAGCACATTGTGTGCTCATTACTCAGGGTGCTGGGTGCTCAGTACTCAGGGTGCTGGGTGCTCAGTGCTCAGGGTGCTCAGTGCTCAGTACATTGGGTGCTCAGTACTCAGGGTGCTGGGTGCTCAGTGCTCAGGGTGCTGGGTGCTCAGTGCTCAGGGTGCTGGGTGCTCAGTACTCAGGGTGCTGGGTCCTCAGTGCTCAGGGTGCTGGGTGCTCAGTGCTCGGGGTGCTCAGTACTCAGGGTTCTGTGTGTTCAGTGCTCAGGGTACTGGGTGCTCAGTACTCAGGGTGCTGGGTGCTCAGTACTCATAGTGCTCAGTGCTCAGGACTCGGGGTGCTGGGTGCTCAGTACTCAGGGTGCTCAGTGCTCAGTACTCGGGGTGCTGGGTGCTCAGTACTCGGGGTGCTGGGTGCTCAGTGCTCAGGGTGCTGGGTGCTCAGTTCTCGGGGTGCTGGGTGCTCAGTGCTCGGGGTGCTCGGTGCTCAGTACTCGGGGTGCTGGGTGCTCAGTGCTCAGGGTGCTGGGTGCTCAGTGCTCAGTGTGCTGGGTGCTCAGTGCTCGGGGTGCTCGGTGCTCAGTACTCAGGGTGCTGGGTGCTCAGTACTCAGGGTGCTGGGTGCTCAGTGCTCAGGGTGCTGGGTGCTCAGTACTCAGGGTGCTGGGTGCTCAGTACTCAGGGTGCTAAGAGCTCAGGGTGCTCAGTGCTCGGGGTGCTGAATGCTCAGTGCTCAGTGCACAGGGTGCTGGGTGCTCAGTCCTCGGGGTGCTGGGTGCTCAGTTCTCTTGGTGCTCAGTGCTCAGTACTCAGGGTGCTGTGTGCTCAGTACTCAGGGTGCTGGGTGCTCAGTACTCAGGGAGCTCAGTGCTCGGGGTGCAGTGTGCTCAGTACTCAGGATGCTGGGTGGTCAGTACTCAGGGTGCTCAGTACTCAGGGTGCTGGGTGCTCAGTGCTCAGGGTGATGGGTGCTCAGTGCTAGGGGTGCTGGGTGCTCATTCTCGGGGTGCTGGGTGCTCAGTTCTCAGGGTGCTGGTTGCTCAGTACTCGGGGTGCTCGATGCTCAGTACACAGGGTGCTGGGTGCTCAGTGCTCGGGGTGCTGGGTGCTCAGTACTCAGGGTGCTGGGTGCTCAGGGCTCAGTACTCAGCGTGCTGGGTGCTCAGTGCTCAGAGTGTTGGGTGCTCAGTACTCAGGGTGCTGGGTGCTCAGTGCTCAGTGCTCAGGGTGCTCAGTGCTCAGGGTGCTGGGTGCTCAGGGTGCTGGGTGCTCAGTGCTCGGGGTGCTGGGTGCTCAGTGCTCAGGGTGCTGGGTGCTCAGTGCTCGGGGTGCTCGGTGCTCAGTACTCAGGGTGCTGGGTGCTCAGTGCTCGGGGTGCTCGGTGCTCAGTACGTTGGGTGCTCACTACTCAGGGTGCTGGGTGCTCATTGCTCAGGGTGCTGGGTGCTCAGTGCTCAGGGTGCTGGGTGCTCAGTGCTCAGGGTGCTGGGTGCTCAGTACTCAGGGTGCTGGGTGTGCAGTGCTCGGGGTGCTGGGTGCTCAGTGCTCAGGGTGCTGGGTGCTTAGTGCTCAGCGTGCTGGGTGCTCAGTACTCGGGGTGCTGGGTGCTCAGTACTCATGGTGCGGGGTGCTCAGTACCCAGGGTGCTGGGTGATCATTACTCGGGTGCTGGGTGCTCAGTGCTCAGGGTGCTGGGTGCTCAGTGCTCGGGGTGCTGGGTGCTCAGTGCTCAGTACTCAGGGTGCTGGGAGCTCCGTGCTCGGGGTGCTGGGTGCTCAGTGCTCAGTACTCAGGGTGCTGGTTGCTCAGTGCTCAGGGTGCTGTTTGCTCAGTGCTCAGGGTGCTGGGTGCTCCGTGCTCAGGGTGCTGGGTGCTCAGTACTCAGGGTGCTCGGTGCTTAGTACTCAGGGTGCTGGGTGCTCAGTACTTCGGGTGCTGGGTGCTCAGTGCTCGGGGTGCTCGGTGCTCAGTGCTCAAGGTGCTGGGTGCTCAGTACTCAGGGTGCTCATTGCTCAGGGTGCTGGGTGCTCAGTACTCAGGGTGCTGGGGGCTCAGTGGTCAGGGTGCTCGGTGCTCAGTACGTTGGGTGCTCAGTACTCAGGTGCTGGGTGCTCAGTACTCAGGGTGCTGGGTGCTCAGTGCTCAGGGTGATGGGTGCTCAGTGCTCAGGGTGCTGGGTGCTCGGTGCTCGGGGTGCTGGGTGCTCAGTGCTCGGGGTGCTCGGTGCTCAGTACTCAGGGTGCTCAGTGCTCAGTACTCAGGGTGCTGGGTGCTCAGTGCTCAGGGTGCTGGGTGCTCAGTACTCAGGGTGCTGGGTGCTCGGTGCTCAGTACGCTGGGTGCTCAGTACTCAGGGTGCTGGATGCTCAGTACTCAGGGTGCTCCATGCTCAGTACTCAGGGTGCTCAGTGCTCAGTACTCAGGGTTCTCAGTGCTCAGGGTGCTGGGTGCTCAGTGCTCGGGGTGCTGGGTGCTCAGTGCTCAGGGTGCTGGGTGCTCAGTGCTCAGGGTGCTGGGTGCTCAGTGCTCAGGGTACTCGGTGCTCAGTGCTCAGGTTGCTGGGTGCTCAGTACTCAGGGTGCTTGGTGCTCAGTACTCAGGGTGCTCATTGCTCAGTACTCAGGGTGCTCAGTGCTCAGTACTCAGGGTGCTCAGTGCTCAGGGTGCTAGGTGCTCAGTGCTCGGGGTGCTGGGTGCTCAGTCCTCAGGGTGCTGGGTGCTCAGTGCTCAGGGTGCTCGGTGCTCAGTGCTCAGGGTGCTGGCTGCTCAGTACTCAGGGTGCTGGGTGCTCAGTGCTCGGGGTGCTGGGTGCTCAGTACTCAGGGTGCTGGGTGCTCAGTGCTCAGGGTGCTGGGTGCTCAGTGCTCTGGGTGCTGGGTGCTCAGTGCTCAGTACTCAGGGTGCTGGGTGCTCAGTGCTCGGGGTGCAGGGTGCTCAGTGCTCAGTACTCAGGGTGCTGGGTGCTCAGTGCTCAGGGTGCTGGGTGCTCAGTGCTCAGGGTGCTGGGTGCTCAGTGCTCAGGGTGCTGGGTACTCAGTGCTCGGGGTGCTGGGTGCTCAGTACTCAGGGTGCTGGGTGCTCAGTACACAGGGTGCTGGGTGCTCAGTGCTCGGGGTGCTGGGTGCTCAGTGCTCAGTACTCAGGGTGCTGGGTGCTCCGTGCTCGGGGTGCTGGGTGCTCAATGCTCAGTACTCAGGGTGCTGGATGCTCAGTGCTCAGGGTGCTGTGTGCTCAGTGCTCAGGGTGCTGAGTGCTCAGTGCTCAGGGTGCTGGGTGCTCAGTACTCAGGGTGCTCGGTGCTTAGTACTCAGGTTGCTGGGTGCTCAGTACTTCGGGTGCTGGGTGCTCAGTGCTCGGGGTGCTCGGTGCTCAGTGCTCAAGGTGCTGGGTGCTCAGTACTCAGGGTGCTCATTGCTCAGCGTGCTGGGTGCTCAGTACTCAGGGTGCTGGGTGCTCAGTGGTCAGGGTGCTCGGTGCTCAGTACGTTGGGTGCTCAGTACTCAGGTGCTGGGTGCTCAGTACTCAGGGTGCTGGGTGCTCAGTGCTCAGGGTGCTGGGTGCTCAGTGCTCAGGGTGCTGGGTGCTCGGTGCTCGGGGTGCTGGGTGCTCAGTGCTCGGGGTGCTCGGTGCTCAGTACTCAGGGTGCTCAGTGCTCAGTACTCAGGGTGCTGGGTGCTCAGTGCTCAGGGTGCTGGGTGCTCAGTACTCAGGGTGCTGGGTGCTCGGTGCTCAGTACGCTGGGTGCTCAGTACTCAGGGTGCTGGGTGCTCAGTACTCAGGGTGCTCGGTGCTCACTACTCAGGGTGCTGGGTGCTCAGTGCTCGGGGTGCTGGGTGCTCAGTATTCAGGGTGCTGGGTGCTAAGTGCTCGGGGTACTCGGTGCTCAGTACGCTGGGTGCTCATTACTCAGTGTGCTGGGTGCTCAGTACTCAGGGTGCTCAGTGCTCAGTAATTAGGGTGCTCAGTGCTCAGGGTGCTGGGTGCTCAGTGCTCGGGGTCCTGGGTGCTCAGTGCTCGGGTTGCTGGGTGCTCAGTGCTCGGGGTGCTGGGTGCTCAGTGCTCAGGGTGCTGGGTGCTCAGTGCTCAGAGTGCTGGGTGCTCAGTACTCAGGGTGCTCGGTGCTCAGTACTCAGAGTGCTCAGAGCTCAGTACTCAGCGTGCTGGGTGCTCAGTGCTCAGGGTGCTCGGTGCTCAGTACTCAGGGTGCTCAGTGCTCAGTACTCAGCTTGCTGGGTGCTCAGTGCTCACGGTGCTGGGTGCTCAGTACTCAGGGTGCTGGGTGCTTAGTACTCAGGGTGCTCGGTCCTCAGTGCTCAGGGTGCTGGGTGCTCAGTACTCAGGGTGCTGGGTGCTCAGTGCTCATTGTGCTCAGTGCTCAGTACTCAGGGTGCTCGGTGCTCAGTGCTCAGGGTGCTCAGTGCTCAGTACTCAGGGTGCTCAGTGCTCAGTGCTCAGGGTGCTGGGTGCTCAGTGCTCGGGGTGCTGGGTGCTCAGTGCTCAGGGTGCTGGGTGCTCAGTACTCAGGGTGCTCAGTGCTCAGGGTGCTGGGTGCTCAGTGCTCAGTACACAGGGTGCTGAGTGCTCAGTGCTCTGGGTGCTGGGTGCTCAGTGCTCAGTACTCAGGGTGCTGGCTGCTCAGTGCCCAGGGTGCTGGATGCTCAGTACTCAGGGTGCTGGGTGCTCAGTGCTCAGGTTGCTGGGTGCTCAGTACTCAGGGTGCTGGGTGCTCAGTGCTCAGGGTGCTGGGTGCTCAGTACTCAGGGTGCTGGGTCCTCAGTGCTCAGGGTGCTGGGTGCTCAGTGCTCGGGGAGCTCAGTACTCAGGGTGCTGTGTGTTCAGTGCTCAGGGTACTGGGTGCTCAGTACTCAGGGTGCTCGGTGCTCAGTACTCAGGGTGCTGGGTGCTCAGTACTCCGGGTGCTGGGTGCTCAGTGCTCGGGGTTCTCGGTGCTCAGTGCTCAGGGTGCTGGGTGCTCAGTACTCAGGGTGCTCATTGCTCCGGGTCCTGGGTGCTCAGTACTCAGGGTGCTGGGTGCTCAATACTCAGGGTGCTCAGTGCTCAGTACTCAGGGTGCTCAGTGCTCAGTACTCAGGGTTCTCAGTGCTCAGGGTGCTGGGTGCTCAGTGCTCGGGGTGCTGGGTGCTCAGTGCTCAGGGTGCTGGGTGCTCAGTGCTCAGGGTGCTGTGTGCTCAGTGCTCAGGGTGCTCGGTGCTCAGTGCTCAGGTTGCTGGGTGCTCAGGGTGCTGGGTGCTCAGTACTCAGGGTGCTGGGTGCTCAGTGCTCAGGGTGCTCGGTGCTCAGTACATTGTGTGCTCATTACTCAGGGTGCTGGGTGCTCAGTACTCAGGGTGCTGGGTGCTCAGTGCTCAGGGTGCTCAGTGCTCAGTACATTGGGTGCTCAGTACTCAGGGTGCTGGGTGCTCAGTGCTCAGGGTGCTGGGTGCTCAGTGCTCAGGGTGCTGGGTGCTCAGTACTCAGGGTGCTGGGTCCTCAGTGCTCAGGGTGCTGGGTGCTCAGTGCTCGGGGTGCTCAGTACTCAGGGTTCTGTGTGTTCAGTGCTCAGGGTACTGGGTGCTCAGTACTCAGGGTGCTGGGTGCTCAGTACTCATAGTGCTCAGTGCTCAGGACTCGGGGTGCTGGGTGCTCAGTACTCAGGGTGCTCAGTGCTCAGTACTCGGGGTGCTGGGTGCTCAGTACTCGGGGTGCTGGGTGCTCAGTGCTCAGGGTGCTGGGTGCTCAGTTCTCGGGGTGCTGGGTGCTCAGTGCTCGGGGTGCTCGGTGCTCAGTACTCGGGGTGCTGGGTGCTCAGTGCTCAGGGTGCTGGGTGCTCAGTGCTCAGTGTGCTGGGTGCTCAGTGCTCGGGGTGCTCGGTGCTCAGTACTCAGGGTGCTGGGTGCTCAGTACTCAGGGTGCTGGGTGCTCAGTGCTCAGGGTGCTGGGTGCTCAGTACTCAGGGTGCTGGGTGCTCAGTACTCAGGGTGCTAAGAGCTCAGGGTGCTCAGTGCTCGGGGTGCTGAATGCTCAGTGCTCAGTGCACAGGGTGCTGGGTGCTCAGTCCTCGGGGTGCTGGGTGCTCAGTTCTCTTGGTGCTCAGTGCTCAGTACTCAGGGTGCTGTGTGCTCAGTACTCAGGGTGCTGGGTGCTCAGTACTCAGGGAGCTCAGTGCTCGGGGTGCAGTGTGCTCAGTACTCAGGATGCTGGGTGGTCAGTACTCAGGGTGCTCAGTACTCAGGGTGCTGGGTGCTCAGTGCTCAGGGTGATGGGTGCTCAGTGCTAGGGGTGCTGGGTGCTCATTCTCGGGGTGCTGGGTGCTCAGTTCTCAGGGTGCTGGTTGCTCAGTACTCGGGGTGCTCGATGCTCAGTACACAGGGTGCTGGGTGCTCAGTGCTCGGGGTGCTGGGTGCTCAGTACTCAGGGTGCTGGGTGCTCAGGGCTCAGTACTCAGCGTGCTGGGTGCTCAGTGCTCAGAGTGTTGGGTGCTCAGTACTCAGGGTGCTGGGTGCTCAGTGCTCAGTGCTCAGGGTGCTCAGTGCTCAGGGTGCTGGGTGCTCAGGGTGCTGGGTGCTCAGTGCTCGGGGTGCTGGGTGCTCAGTGCTCAGGGTGCTGGGTGCTCAGTGCTCGGGGTGCTCGGTGCTCAGTACGTTGGGTGCTCACTACTCAGGGTGCTGGGTGCTCATTGCTCAGGGTGCTGGGTGCTCAGTGCTCAGGGTGCTGGGTGCTCAGTGCTCAGGGTGCTGGGTGCTCAGTACTCAGGGTGCTGGGTGTGCAGTGCTCGGGGTGCTGGGTGCTCAGTGCTCAGGGTGCTGGGTGCTTAGTGCTCAGCGTGCTGGGTGCTCAGTACTCGGGGTGCTGGGTGCTCAGTACTCATGGTGCGGGGTGCTCAGTACCCAGGGTGCTGGGTGATCATTACTCGGGTGCTGGGTGCTCAGTGCTCAGGGTGCTGGGTGCTCAGTGCTCGGGGTGCTGGGTGCTCAGTGCTCAGTACTCAGGGTGCTGGGAGCTCCGTGCTCGGGGTGCTGGGTGCTCAGTGCTCAGTACTCAGGGTGCTGGTTGCTCAGTGCTCAGGGTGCTGTTTGCTCAGTGCTCAGGGTGCTGGGTGCTCCGTGCTCAGGGTGCTGGGTGCTCAGTACTCAGGGTGCTCGGTGCTTAGTACTCAGGGTGCTGGGTGCTCAGTACTTCGGGTGCTGGGTGCTCAGTGCTCGGGGTGCTCGGTGCTCAGTGCTCAAGGTGCTGGGTGCTCAGTACTCAGGGTGCTCATTGCTCAGGGTGCTGGGTGCTCAGTACTCAGGGTGCTGGGGGCTCAGTGGTCAGGGTGCTCGGTGCTCAGTACGTTGGGTGCTCAGTACTCAGGTGCTGGGTGCTCAGTACTCAGGGTGCTGGGTGCTCAGTGCTCAGGGTGCTGGGTGCTCAGTGCTCAGGGTGCTGGGTGCTCGGTGCTCGGGGTGCTGGGTGCTCAGTGCTCGGGGTGCTCGGTGCTCAGTACTCAGGGTGCTCAGTGCTCAGTACTCAGGGTGCTGGGTGCTCAGTGCTCAGGGTGCTGGGTGCTCAGTACTCAGGGTGCTGGGTGCTCGGTGCTCAGTACGCTGGGTGCTCAGTACTCAGGGTGCTGGATGCTCAGTACTCAGGGTGCTCAGTGCTCAGTACTCAGGGTGCTCAGTGCTCAGTACTCAGGGTTCTCAGTGCTCAGGGTGCTGGGTGCTCAGTGCTCGGGGTGCTGGGTGCTCAGTGCTCAGGGTGCTGGGTGCTCAGTGCTCAGGGTGCTGGGTGCTCAGTGCTCAGGGTGCTCGGTGCTCAGTGCTCAGGTTGCTGGGTGCTCAGTACTCAGGGTGCTTGGTGCTCAGTACTCAGGGTGCTCATTGCTCAGTACTCAGGGTGCTCAGTGCTCAGTACTCAGGGTGCTCAGTGCTCAGGGTGCTAGGTGCTCAGTGCTCGGGGTGCTGGGTGCTCAGTCCTCAGGGTGCTGGGTGCTCAGTGCTCGGGGTGCTGGGTGCTCAGTACTCAGGGTGCTGGGTGCTCAGTGCTCAGGGTGCTGGGTGCTCAGTGCTCTGGGTGCTGGGTGCTCAGTGCTCAGTACTCAGGGTGCTGGGTGCTCAGTGCTCGGGGTGCAGGGTGCTCAGTGCTCAGTACTCAGGGTGCTGGGTGCTCAGTGCTCAGGGTGCTGGGTGCTCAGTGCTCAGGGTGCTGTGTGCTCAGTGCTCAGGGTGCTGGGTACTCAGTGCTCGGGGTGCAGGGTGCTCAGTACTCAGGGTGCTGGGTGCTCAGTACACAGGGTGCTGGGTGCTCAGTGCTCGGGGTGCTGGGTGCTCAGTGCTCGGGGTGCTGGGTGCTCAGTACTCGGGGTGCTCGCTGCACAGTACTCAGGGTGCTGGGTGCTCAGTGCTCAGGGAGCTGGGTGCTCAGTACTCAGGGTGCTCTGTGCTTAGTACTCAGGGTGCTGGGTGCTCAGTACTCCGGGTGCTGGGTGCTCAGTACTCGGGGTGCTCGGTGCTCAGTACTCAGGGTGCTGGGTGCTCAGTGCTCGGGGTGCTCGGTGCTCAGTACTCAGGGTGCTGGGTGCTCAGTACTCAGGGTGCTCTGTGCTTAGTACTCAGGGTGCTGGGTGCTCAGTGCTCAGGGTGCTTTGTACTCAGTACTCAGGGTTCTGGGTGCTCAGTACTCAGGGTGCTGGGTGCTCAATGCTCAGGGTGCTGGGTGCTCAGTGCTCAGGGTGCTGGGTGCTCAGTACTCAGGGTGCTGGGTGCTCAGTGCTCAGGGTGATCGGTGCTCAGTACTCAGGGTGATCAGTGCTTAGTACTCAGGGTGCTGGGTGCTCAGTGCTCAGGGTGCTTTGTACTCAGTACTCAGGGTTCTGGGTGCTCAGTGCTCAGGGTGCTGGGTGCTCAGTGCTCAGCGTGCTGGGTGCTCAGTACTCGGGGTGCTGGGTGCTCAGTACTCATGGTGCGGGGTGCTCAGTACCCAGGGTGCTGGGTGATCATTACTCGGGTGCTGGGTGCTCAGTGCTCAGGGTGCTGGGTGCTCAGTGCTCGGGGTGCTGGGTGCTCAGTGCTCAGTACTCAGGGTGCTGGGAGCTCCGTGCTCGGGGTGCTGGGTGCTCAGTGCTCAGTACTCAGGGTGCTGGTTGCTCAGTGCTCAGGGTGCTGTTTGCTCAGTGCTCAGGGTGCTGGGTGCTCCGTGCTCAGGGTGCTGGGTGCTCAGTACTCAGGGTGCTCGGTGCTTAGTACTCAGGGTGCTGGGTGCTCAGTACTTCGGGTGCTGGGTGCTCAGTGCTCGGGGTGCTCGGTGCTCAGTGCTCAAGGTGCTGGGTGCTCAGTACTCAGGGTGCTCATTGCTCAGGGTGCTGGGTGCTCAGTACTCAGGGTGCTGGGGGCTCAGTGGTCAGGGTGCTCGGTGCTCAGTACGTTGGGTGCTCAGTACTCAGGTGCTGGGTGCTCAGTACTCAGGGTGCTGGGTGCTCAGTGCTCAGGGTGCTGGGTGCTCAGTGCTCAGGGTGCTGGGTGCTCGGTGCTCGGGGTGCTGGGTGCTCAGTGCTCGGGGTGCTCGGTGCTCAGTACTCAGGGTGCTCAGTGCTCAGTACTCAGGGTGCTGGGTGCTCAGTGCTCAGGGTGCTGGGTGCTCAGTACTCAGGGTGCTGGGTGCTCGGTGCTCAGTACGCTGGGTGCTCAGTACTCAGGGTGCTGGATGCTCAGTACTCAGGGTGCTCAATGCTCAGTACTCAGGGTGCTCAGTGCTCAGTACTCAGGGTTCTCAGTGCTCAGGGTGCTGGGTGCTCAGTGCTCGGGGTGCTGGGTGCTCAGTGCTCAGGGTGCTGGGTGCTCAGTGCTCAGGGTGCTGGGTGCTCAGTGCTCAGGGTGCTCGGTGCTCAGTGCTCAGTTTGCTGGGTGCTCAGTACTCAGGGTGCTTGGTGCTCAGTACTCAGGGTGCTCATTGCTCAGTACTCAGGGTGCTCAGTGCTCAGTACTCAGGGTGCTCAGTGCTCAGGGTGCTAGGTGCTCAGTGCTCGGGGTGCTGGGTGCTCAGTCCTCAGGGTGCTGGGTGCTCAGTGCTCGGGGTGCTCGGTGCTCAGTACTCAGGGTGCTGGGTGCTCAGTGCTCAGGGTGCTGGGTGCTCAGTGCTCTGGGTGCTGGGTGCTCAGTGCTCAGTACTCAGGGTGCTGGGTGCTCAGTGCTCGGGGTGCAGGGTGCTCAGTGCTCAGTACTCAGGGTGCTGGGTGCTCAGTGCTCAGGGTGCTGGGTGCTCAGTGCTCAGGGTGCTGTGTGCTCAGTGCTCAGGGTGCTGGGTACTCAGTGCTCGGGGTGCTGGGTGCTCAGTACTCAGGGTGCTGGGTGCTCAGTACACAGGGTGCTGGGTGCTCAGTGCTCGGGGTGCTGGGTGCTCAGTGCTCGGGGTGCTGGGTGCTCAGTACTCGGGGTGCTCGCTGCACAGTACTCAGGGTGCTGGGTGCTCAGTGCTCAGGGAGCTGGGTGCTCAGTACTCAGGGTGCTCTGTGCTTAGTACTCAGGGTGCTGGGTGCTCAGTACTCCGGGTGCTGGGTGCTCAGTACTCGGGGTGCTCGGTGCTCAGTACTCAGGGTGCTGGGTGCTCAGTGCTCGGGGTGCTCGGTGCTCAGTACTCAGGGTGCTGGGTGCTCAGTACTCAGGGTGCTCTGTGCTTAGTACTCAGGGTGCTGGGTGCTCAGTGCTCAGGGTGCTTTGTACTCAGTACTCAGGGTTCTGGGTGCTCAGTACTCAGGGTGCTGGGTGCTCAATGCTCAGGGTGCTGGGTGCTCAGTGCTCAGGGTGCTGGGTGCTCAGTACTCAGGGTGCTGGGTGCTCAGTGCTCAGGGTGATCGGTGCTCAGTACTCAGGGTGATCAGTACTCAGGGTGCTGGGTGCTCAGTACTCAGGGTGCTGGGTGCTCAGTGCTCAGGGTGCTGGGTGCTCAGTGCTCTGGGTGCTGGGTGCTCAGTGCTCAGGGTGCTGGGTGCTCAGTGCTCAGGGTGCTGGGTGCTCAGTGCTCAGGGTGCTGGGTGCTCAGTGCTCAGGGTGCTGGGTGCTCAGTGCTCGGGGAGCTCGGTGCTCAGTACTCAGGGTGCTGGGTGCTCAGTACTCAGTGCTCGGGGTCCTGGGTGCTCCGTGCTCGGGGTGCTGGGTGCTCAGTACTCAGTGTGCTGGGTGCTCATTCTCGGGGTGCTGGGTGCTCAGTGCTCGGTGTGCTGGGTGCTCAGTGCTCAGGGTGCTAGGGGCTCAGTACTCAGGGTGCTGGGTGCTCAGTACTCAGGGTGCTGGGTTCTCAGTACTCAGGGTGCTGGGTGCTCATTCTCGGGGTGCTGGGTGCTCAGTGCTCGGGTTGCTGGGTGCTCAGTACTCAGGGTGCTGGGGGCTCAGTACTCAGGGTGCTGGGTGCTCAGTACTCAGGGTGATCTGTTCTCAGTACTCAGGGTGCTGGGTGCTCAGTGCTCGGGGTGCTGGGTGCTCAGTACTCGGGGTGCTCAGTACTCAGGGTACTGGGTGCTCAGTACTCAGGGTGCTGGGTGCTCAGTACTCGGGGTGCTGGGTGCTCAGTGCTCAGGGTGCTGGGTGCTCAGTGCTCGGGGTGCTGTGTGCTCAGTGCTGAGGGTGCTGGCTGCTCAGTGCTCAGGGTGCTGTGTGCTCAGTATTCAGGGTGCTAGGTGCTCAGTACTCAGGGTGCTCAGTGCTCAGTACTCAGCGTGCTGGGTGCTCAGTGCTCAGGGTCCTCGGTGCTCAGTACTCAGGGTGCTCAGTGCTCAGTACTCAGCGTGCTTTGTGCTCAGTGCTCAGCGTGCTTTGTGCTCAGTGCTCGGGGTGCTGGGTGCTCAGTGCTCGGGGTGCTCGGTGCTCAGTACTCAGGGTGCTGGGTGCTCAGTACTCATGGTGCTGGGTGCTCAGTACTCAGGGGGCTGGGTGCTCAGTGCTCAGGGTGCTGGGTGCTCAGTGCTCAGGGCGCTGGGTGCTCAGTGCTCGGGGTGCTGGGTGCTCAGTGCTCGGGGTGCTGGGTGGTCAGTGCTCAGTGCTCAGGGTGCTGGGTGCTCAGTGCTCAGTGCTCAGGGTGCTGGGTGCTCAGTACTCAGGTTGCTGGGTGCTCAGTACTCAGGGTGCTGGGTGCTCAGTGATCAGGGTGCTGGGTGCTCAGTACTCTGGGTGTTGGGTGCTCAGTACTCAGGGTGCTGGGTGCTCAGTGCTCGGGGTGCTCGGTGCTCAGTACTCAAGGTGCTGGGTGCTCAGTGCTCAGGGTGCGGGGTGCTCAGTCCTCGGGGTGCTCCGTGCTCAGTGCTCAGGGGGCTGGGTACTCAGTACTCAGGGTGCTCGGTGCTCAGTACTCAGGGTTCTCAGTGCTCAGGGTGCTGGGTGCTCAGTACTCAGGGTTCTCAGTGCTCAGTGTGCTCAGTGCTCAGTGCTCGGGGTGCTGGGTGCTCAGTGCTCGGGGCGCTGGGTGCTCAGTGCTCGGGGTGCTGGGTGCTCAGTACTCAGGGTGCTGTGTGCTCAGTGCTCAGTACTCAGCGTGCTGGGTGCTCAGTGCTCAGAGTGTTGGGTGCTCAGTACTCAGGGTGCTGGGTGCTCAGTGCTCAGTGCTCAGGGTGCTCAGTGCTCAGGGTTCTCAGTGCTCAGGGTGCTGGGTGCTCAGGGTGCTGGGTGCTCAGTGCTCAGGGTGCTGGGTGCTCAGTGCTCAGTGCTCAGGGTGCTGGGTGCTCAGTGCTGAGTGCTCAGGGTGCTGGTGTTCAGTACTCAGGGTGCTCGGTGCTCAGTGCTCAGGGTGCTGGGTGCTCAGTACTCAGGGTGCTGGGTGCTCAGTGCTCGGGGTGCTGGGTGCTCAGTGCTCAGGGTGATCAGTGCTCAGTACTCAGGGTGCTGGGTTCTCAGTGCTCTGGGTGCTGGGTGCTCAGTCCTCAGGGTGCTCAATACTCAGGATGCTCTGTGCTCAGTGCTCAGTACTCAGGGTGCTCAGTACTCAGGGTGCTGGCTGCTCAGTGCTCGGGGTGCTGGGTGCTCTGTACTCAGGGTGCTTTGTGCTCAGTACTCGGGGTGCTGGGTGCTCAGTACTCAGGGTGCTGGGTGCTCAGTGCTCGGGGTGCTGGGTGCTCACTGCTCAGAGTGATCGGTGCTCAGTGCTCAGGGTGCTGGGTGCTCAGTCCTCCGGGTGCTCAGTGCTCAGGGTGCTGGGTGCTCATTGCTCGGTGTGCTCGGTGCTCAGTACTCAGGGTGCTGACTGCTCAGTACTCAGGGTGCTGGGTGCTCAGTACTCAGGTTGCTGGTTGCTCAGTACTCAGGGTGCTGGGTGCTCAGTGCGCAGGGTGCTGGGTGCTCAGTGCTCGGGGTGCTGGGTGCTCAGGGCTGTGGTGCTGGGTGCTCAGTGCTCAGGGTGCTAGGTGCTCAGTGCTCAGTGCTCAGGGTGCTGGTTGCTCAGTACTCAGGGTGCTGGGTGCTCTGTACTCAGGGTGCTGGGTGCTCAGTGCTCAGGGTGCTCTGTGCTCAGTACTCAGGGTGCTGGGTGCTCAGTGCTTGGGGTGCTGCGTGCTCAGTGCTCAGGGAGCTGGGTGCTCAGTGCTCAGGGTGCTGGGTGCTCAGTACTCAGGGTGCTGGGTGCTTAGTGCTCGTTGTGCTCGGTGCTCAGTACTCAAGGTGCTGGGTGCTCAGTGCTCAGGGTGCTGGGTGCTCAGTCCTCGGTGTGCTCCGTGCTCAGTGATCAGGGTGCTGGGTGCTCAGTACTCAGGGTGCTCGGTGCTCAGTACTCAGGGTTTTCAGTGCTCAGTACTCAGGGTGCTGGGTGCTCAGTGCTCAGGGTGCTGGGTGCTCAGTACTCAGGGTGCTCAGTGCTCAGTACTCGGGGTGCTTGGTGCTCAGTACTCAGGGTGCTCAGTGCTCAGTACTCCGGGTGCTGGGTGCTCAGTGCTCAGGGTGCTCAGTGCTCAGTGCTCGGGGTGCTGGGTGCTCAGTGCTCGGGGCGCTGGGTGCTCAGTGCGCAGGGTGCTGGGTGCTCAGTGCTCGGGGTGCTGGGTGCTCAGGGCTGTGGTGCTGGGTGCTCAGTGCTCAGGGTGCTAGGTGCTCAGTGCTCAGTGCTCAGGGTGCTGGTTGCTCAGTACTCAGGGTGCTGGGTGCTCTGTACTCAGGGTGCTGGGTGCTCAGTGCTCAGGGTGCTCTGTGCTCAGTACTCAGGGTGCTGGGTGCTCAGTGCTTGGGGTGCTGCGTGCTCAGTGCTCAGGGAGCTGGGTGCTCAGTGCTCAGGGTGCTGGGTGCTCAGTACTCAGGGTGCTGGGCGCTTAGTGCTCGTTGTGCTCGGTGCTCAGTACTCAAGGTGCTGGGTGCTCAGTGCTCAGGGTGCTGGGTGCTCAGTCCTCGGTGTGCTCCGTGCTCAGTGATCAGGGTGCTGGGTGCTCAGTACTCAGGGTGCTCGGTGCTCAGTACTCAGGGTTTTCAGTGCTCAGTACTCAGGGTGCTGGGTGCTCAGTGCTCAGGGTGCTGGGTGCTCAGTACTCAGGGTGCTCAGTGCTCAGTACTCGGGGTGCTTGGTGCTCAGTACTCAGGGTGCTCAGTGCTCAGTACTCCGGGTGCTTGGTGCTCAGTGCTCAGGGTGCTCAGTGCTCAGTGCTCGGGGTGCTGGGTGCTCAGTGCTCGGGGCGCTGGGTGCTCAGTGCTCGGGGTGCTGGGTGCTCAGTACTCGGGGTGCTGGGTGCTCAGTGCTCAGGGTGCTCAGTGCTCAGTACTCAGTGCTCAGGGTGCTCAGTGCGCAGTGCTCAGGGTGCTGGGTGTTCAGTACTCAGGGTGCTGGGTGCTCAGTACTCAGGGTGCTGGCTGCTCAGTGCTCAGTGTGCTGGGAGCTCAGTAGTCTGGGTGTTGGGTGCTCAGTACTCAGGGTGCTGGGTGCTCCGTGCTCAGGGTGCTCTGTGCTCAGTGCTCAGGGTTCTGGGTGCTCAGTGCTCAGGGTGCTGGGTGCTCAGTACTCAGGGTGCTGGGTGCTTAGTGCTCGAGGTGCTCGGTGCTCAGTACTCAAGGTGCTGGGTGCTCAGTGCTCAGGGTGCTGGGTGCTCAGTACTCGGGGTTCTCCGTGCTCATGGTGCTGGGTGCTCAGTGCTCAGGGTGCTTGGTGCTCAGTGCTCGGGGTGCTGGGTGCTGAGTGCTCAGGGTGCTGGGTGCTCAGTGCTCGGGGTGCTCGGTGCTCAGTGCTCAGGGTGCTGGGTGCTCAGTACTCAGGGTGCTGGGTGCTTAGTACTCAGGGTGCTCAGTGCTCAGTACACAGGGTGCTGGGTGCTCAGTGCTCGGGGTGCTGGGTGCTCAGTGCTCAGTACTCAGAGTGCTGGGTGCTCAGTTCTCAGGGTGCTGCGTGCTCAGTACTCAGCGTGCTGGGTGCTCAGTACTCAGGGTGCTGGTTGCTCAGTGCTCAGAGTGCTGGGTGCTCAGTGCTCAGGGTGCTGGGTGCTCAGTGATCGGGGTGCTGGGTGCTCAGTACTCAGGGTGCTCAGTGCTCGGTTAGCTCGGTGCTCAGTACTCAGGGTGCTGGGTGCTCAGTACTCAGTGCTCGGGGTCCTGGGTGCTCCATGCTCGGGGTGCTGGGTGCTCAGTGCTCTGGGTGCTGGGTGCTCAGTACTCAGGGTGCTGGGTGCTCAGTACTCAGGGTGCTGGGTGCTCAGTGCTCAGGGTGCTGTGTGCTCAGTACTCAGGGTGCTGGGTGCTCAGTACTCAGGGTGCTCGGTGCTCAGTACTCAGGGTGCTGGGTCCTCAGTGCTCAGGGTGCTGGGTACTCAGTACTCAGGGTGCTGGGTGCTCAGTACTCAGGGTGCTGGGTGCTCAGTGCTCAGGGTGCTGGGTGCTCAGTGCTCAGGGTGCTGGGTGCTCAGTACTCAGGGTGCTGGGTGCTCAGTGCTCAGGGTGATCGGTGCTCAGTACTCAGGGTGCTCAGTACTCAGGGTGCTGGGTGCTCAGTGCTCAGGGTGCTGGGTGCTCAGTACTCAGGGTGCTGGGTGCTCAGTGCTCGGGGTGCTGGGTGCTCAGTGCTCAGGGTGATCGGTGCTCAGTACTCAGGGTGCTGGGTGCTCAGTGCTCAGGGTGCTGGGTGCTCAGTCTTCAGGGTGCTCAGTGCTCAGGGTGCTGGGTGCTCAGTACTCATGGTGCTGGGTGCTCAGTACTCAGGGGGCTGGGTGCTCAGTGCTCAGTGTGCTGGGTGCTCAGTGCTCAGGGCGCTGGGTGCTCAGTGCTCGGGGTGCTGGGTGCTCAGTGCTCGGGGTGCTGGGTGATCAGTGCTCAGTGCTCAAGGTGCTGGGTGCTCAGTGCTCAGTGCTCAGGGTGCTGGGTGCTCAGTACTCAGGGTGCTGGGTGCTCAGTACTCAGGGTGCTGGGTGCTCAGTTCTCAGGGTGCTGGGTGATCAGTACTCGGGGTGTTGGGTGCTCAGTACTCAGGGTGCTCAGTGCTCAGTACTCGGGGTGCTGGGTGCTCAGTGCTCAGTGTGCTCAGTGCTCAGGGTGCTGGGTTCTCAACGCTCGGGGCGCTGGGTGCTCAGTGCTCGGGGTGCTGGGTGCTCTGTACTCAGGGTGCTGTGTGCTCAGTGCTCAGTACTCAGCGTGCTGGGTGCTCAGTGCTCAGAGTGTTGGGTGCTCAGTACTCAGGTTGCTGGGTGCTCAGTGCTCAGTGCTGAGGGTGCTCAGTGCTCAGGGTGCTCAGTGCTCAGGGTGCTGGGTGCTCAGGGTGCTGGGTGCTCAGTGCTCGGGGTGCTGGGTGCTCAGTTCTCAGTGCTCAGGGTGCTGTGTGCTCAGTGCTCAGGGTGCTGGGTGTTCAGTACTCAGGGTGCTCGGTGCTCAGTGCTCAGGGTGCTAGGTGCTCAGTACTCAGGGTTCTGGGTGCTCAGTGCTCGGGGTGCTGGGTGCTCAGTACTCAGGGTGCTGGGTGCTCAGTACTCAGGGTGCTGGGTGCTCAGTGCTCAGGGTGCTGGGTGCTCAGTACTCAGGGTGCTCGGTGCTCAGTACTCAGGGTGCTCGGTGCTCAGTACTCAGGGTGCTGGGTGCTCAGTACTCAGGGTGCTGGGTGCTCAGTACTCAGGGTGCTGGGTGCTCAGTGCTCAGGGTGCTGGGTGCTCAGTGCTCTGGGTGCTGGGTGCTCAGTGCTCAGGGTGCTGGGTGCTCAGTGCTCAGGGTGCTGGGTGCTCAGTGATCGGGGTGATGGGTGCTGAGTGCTCAGGGTGCTGAGTGCTCAGTGCTCGGGGTGCTCGGTGCTCAGTGCTTAGGGTCCTGGGTGCTCAGTACTCAGGGTGCTGGGTGCTTAGTAATCAGGGTGCTCAGTGCTCAGTACACAGGGTGCTGGGTGCTCAGTGCTCGGGGTGCTGGGTGCTCAGTGCTCAGTACTCAGGGTGCTGGGTGCTCAGTGCTCAGGGTGCTGAGTGCTCAGTACTCAGGGTGCTGGGTGCTCAGTATTCAGGGTGCTGGGTGCTCAGTACTCAGGGTGCTGGGTGCTCAGTGCTCGGGGTGCTCGGTGATCAGTACTCAGGGTGCTGGGTGCTCAGTACTCAGGGTGCTGGGTGTTCAGTGCTCAGGGTGCTGGGTGCTCAGTGCTCAGGGTGCTGGGTGCTCAGTGCTCGGGGAGTTCGGTGCTCAGTACTCAGGGTGCTGGCTGCTCAGTACTCAGTGCTCGGGGTCCTGGGTGCTCCGAGCTCGGGGTGATCTGTTCTCAGTACTCAGGGTGCTGGGTGCTCAGTGCTCGGGGTGCTGGGTGCTCAGTACTCGGGGTGCTCAGTACTCAGGGTACTGGGTGCTCAGTACTCAGTGTGCTGGGTGCTCAGAGCTCGGGGTGCTCGGTGCTCAGTACTCGGGGTGCTGGGTGCTCAGTGCTCAGGGTGCTGGGTGCTCAGTGCTCGGAGTGCTGGGTGCTCAGTGCTGAGGGTGCTGGCTGCTCAGTGCTCAGGGTGCTGGGTGCTCAGTACTCAGGGTGCTAGGTGATCAGTACTCAGGGTGCTCAGTGCTCAGTACTCAGCGTGCTGGGTGCTCAGTGCTCAGGGTCCTCGGTGCTCAGTACTCACGGTGTTCAGTGCTCAGTACTCAGCGTGCTTTGTGCTCAGTGCTCAGGGTGCTGGGTGCTCAGTACTCAGGGTGCTGGGTGCTCAGTATTCAGGGTGCTGGGTGCTCAGTACCCAGGGTGCTGGGTGCTCAGTGCTCGGGGTGCTCGGTGATCAGTACTCAGGGTGCTGGGTGCTCATTACTCAGGGTGCTGGGTGCTCAGTGCTCAGGGTGCTGGGTGCTCAGTGCTCGGGGTGCTGGGTGATCAGTACTCAGGGTGCTGGGTGCTCAGTGCTCAGGGTGCTGAGTACTCAGTACTCAGGGTGCTGGGTGCTCAGTGCTCGGGGTGCTGGGTGCTCAGTGCTCAGGGTCCTGGGTGCTCAGTACTCAGGGTGCTGGGTGCTCATTACTCAGGGTGCTGGGTGCTCAGTGCTCAGGGTGCTGGGTGCTCAGTCCTCAGGGTGCTGGGTGCTCAGTACTCAGGGTGTTCGGTGCTTAGTACTCAGGGTGCTCAGTGCTCAGTACTCAGGGTGCTGGTTGCTCAGTGCTCGGGGTGCTCGGTGCTCAGTACTCACGGTGCTGGGTGCTCAGTACTCAGGGTGCTGGGTGCTCCGTACTCAGGGTGCTGGGTGCTCAGTACTCAGGGTGCTGGGTGCTCAGTACTCAGGGTGCTGGGTGCTCAGTGCTCAGGGTGCTGGGTGCTCAGTACTCAGGGTGCTGGGTGCTCAGTACACAGGGTGCTCGGTGCTCAGTACTCAGGGTGCTGGGTGCTCAGTGCTCAGGGTGCTTTGTACTCAGTACTCAGGGTTCTGGGTGCTCAGTACTCAGGGTGCTGGGTGCTCAGTGCTCAGGGTGCTGGGTGCTCAGTGCTCAGGGTGCTGTGTGCTCAGTACTCAGGGTGCTGGGTGCTCAGTGCTCAGGGTGATCGGTGCTCAGTACTCAGGGTGCTCAGTACTCAGGGTGCTGTGTGCTCAGTGCTCAGGGTGCTGGGTGCTCAGTACTCAGGGTGCTCAGTGCTCAGGGTGCTGGGTGCTCAGGGTGCCTGGTGCTCAGTGCTCGGGATGCTGGGTGCTCAGTGCTCAGTGCTCAGGGTGCTGGGTGCTCAGTGCTCAGGGTGCTGTGTGCTCAGTGCTCAGTACTCAGCGTGCTGGGTGCTCAGTGCTCAGAGTGTTGGGTGCTCAGTACTCAGGGTGCTGGGTGCTCAGTGCTCAGTGCTCAGGGTGCTCAGTGCTCAGGGTGCTCAGTGCTCTGGGTGCTGGGTGCTCAGGGTGCTGGGTGCTCAGTGCTCGGGGTGCTGGGTGTTCAGTGCTCAGTGCTCAGGGTGCTGGGTGCTCAGTGCTCAGTGCTCAGGTTGCTGGGTGTTCAGTTCTCAGGATGCTCGGTGCTCAGTGCTCAGGGTGCTTTGTACTCAGTACTCAGGGTTCTGGGTGCTCAGTACTCAGGGTGCTGGGTGCTCAATGCTCAGGGTGCTGGGTGCTCAGTGCTCAGGGTGCTGGGTGCTCAGTACTCAGGGTGCTGGGTGCTCAGTGCTCAGGGTGATCGGTGCTCAGTACTCAGGGTGCTCAGTACTCAGGGTGCTGGGTGCTCAGTACTCAGGCTGCTGGGTGCTCAGCGCTCAGGGTGCTGGGTGCTCAGTGCTCTGGGTGCTGGGTGCTCAGTGCTCAGGGTGCTGGGTGCTCAGTGCTCAGGGTGCTGGGTGCTCAGTGATCGGGGTGATGGGTGCTGAGTGCTCAGGGTGCTGGCTGCTCAGTGCTCGGGGTGCTCGGTGCTCAGTGCTCAGGGTCCTGGGTGCTCAGTACTCAGGGTGCTAGGTGCTTAGTAATCAGGGTGCTCAGTGCTCAGTACACAGGGTGCTGGGTGCTCAGTGCTCGGGGTGCTGGGTGCTCAGTGCTCAGTACTCAGGGTGCTGGGTGCTCAGTGCTCAGGGTGCTGAGTGCTCAGTACTCAGCGTGCTGGGTGCTCAGTACTCAGGGTGCTGGGTGCTCAGTGCTCAGGGTGCTGGGTGCTCAGTGCTCGGGGAGCTCGGTGCTCAGTACTCAGGGTGCTGGGTGCTCAGTACTCAGTGCTCGGGGTCCTGGGTGCTCCGTGCTCGGGGTGCTGGGTGCTCAGTACTCAGGGTGCTGGGTGCTCATTCTCGGGGTGCTGGGTGCTCAGTGCTCGGGGTGCTGGGTGCTCAGTACTCAGGGTGCTGGGGGCTCAGTACTCAGGGTGCTGGGTGCTCAGTACTCAGGGTGCTCGGTTCTCAGTACTCAGGGTGCTGGGTGCTCAGTGCTCGGGGTGCTGGGTGCTCAGTACTCGGGGTGCTCAGTACTCAGGGTACTGGGTGCTCAGTACTCAGGGTGCTGGGTGCTCAGTGCTCGGGGTGCTCGGTGCTCAGTACTCGGGGTGCTGGGTGCTCAGAACTAGGGGTGCTGGGTGCTCAGTGCTCAGGGTGCTGGGTGCTCAGTGCTCGGGGTGCTGGGTGCTCAGTGCTGAGGGTGCTGGCTGCTCAGTGCTCAGGGTGCTGGGTGCTCAGTACTCAGGGTGCTAGGTGCTCAGTACTCATTGTGCTCAGTGCTCAGTACTCAGCGTGCTGGGTGCTCAGTGCTCAGGGTCCTCGGTGCTCAGTACTCAGGGCGCTCAGTGCTCAGTACTCAGCGTGCTTTGTGCTCAGTGCTCAGGGTGCTGGGTGCTCAGTACTCAGGGTGCTGGGTGCTCAGTACTCAGGGTGCTGGGTGCTCAGTACTCAGGGTGCTGGGTGCTCAGTGCTCGGGGTGCTCGGTGATCAGTACTCAGGGTGCTGGGTGCTCAGTGCTCAGGGTGCTGAGTGCTCAGTACTCAGGGTGCTGGGTGCTCAGTGCTCAGGGTGCTGGGTGCTCAGTGCTCAGGGTGCTGGGTGCTCAGTGCTCGGGGTGCTGGGTGCTCAGTGCTCAGGGTGCTGGGTGCTCAGTGCTCGGGGTGCTGGGTGCTCAGTGCTCAGGGTGCTGGGTGCTCAGTACTCAGGGTGCTGGGGGCTCAGTACTCAGGGTGCTGGGTGCTCAGTGTTCAGGGTGCTGGGTGCTCAGTCCTCAGGGTGCTGGGTGCTCAGTACTCAGGGTGTTCGGTGCTCAGTACTCAGGGTGATCAGTGCTCAGTACTCAGGGTGCTGGTTGCTCAGTGCTTGGGGTGCTCGGTGCTCAGTACTCAGGGTGCTGGGTGCTCAGTACTCAGGGTGCTGGGTGCTCAGTACTCAGGGTGCTGGGTGCTCAGTACTCAGGGTGCTGGGTGCTCAGTACTCAGGGTGCTGGGTGCTCAGTGCTCAGGGTGCTGGGTGCTCAGTACTCAGGATGCTTGGTGCTCAGTACTTAGTGTGCTCGGTGCTCAGTACTCAGGGTGCTGGGTGCTCAGTGCTCAGGGTGCTTTGTACTCAGTACTCAGGGTTCTGGGTGCTCAGTACTCAGGGTGCTGGGTGCTCAGTGCTCAGGGTGCTGGGTGCTCAGTACTCAGGGTGCTGGGTGCTCAGTGCTCAGGGTGATCGGTGCTCAGTACTCAGGGTGCTCAGTACTCAGGGTGCTGGGTGCTCAGTGCTCAGGGTGCTGGGTGCTCAGTACTCAGGGTGCTGGGTGCTCAGTGCTCGGGGTGCTGGGTGCTCAGTGCTCAGGGTGCTCAGTGCTCAGGGTGCTGGGTGCTCAGTGCTCGGGGTGCTCGGTGCTCAGGGTGCTGGGTGCTCAGTCCTCAGGGTGCTCAGTGCTCAGGGTGCTGGGTGCTCAGTGCTCGGGGTGCTCGGTGCTCAGTACTCGGGGTGCTGGGTGCTCAGTACTCGGGGTGCTGGGTGCTCAGTGCTCAGGGTGCTGGGTGCTCAGTGCTCGGGGTGCTGGGTGCTCAGTGCTGAGGGTGCTGGCTGCTCAGTGCTCAGGGTGCTGGGTGCTCAGTACTCAGGGTGCTAGGTGCTCAGTACTCATTGTGCTCAGTGCTCAGTACTCAGCGTGCTGGGTGCTCAGTGCTCAGGGTCCTCGGTGCTCAGTACTCAGGGTGCTCAGTGCTCAGTACTCAGCGTGCTTTGTGCTCAGTGCTCAGGGTGCTGGGTGCTCAGTACTCAGGGTGCTGGGTGCTCAGTACTCAGGGTGCTGGGTGCTCAGTACTCAGGGTGCTGGGTGCTCAGTGCTCGGGGTGCTCGGTGATCAGTACTCAGGGTGCTGGGTGCTCAGTGCTCAGGGTGCTGAGTACTCAGTACTCAGGGTGCTGGGTGCTCAGTGCTCAGGGTGCTGGGTGCTCAGTGCTCAGGGTGCTGGGTGCTCAGTGCTCGGGGTGCTGGGTGCTCAGTGCTCAGGGTGCTGGGTGCTCAGTGCTCGGGGTGCTGGGTGCTCAGTGCTCAGGGTGCTGGGTGCTCAGTACTCAGGGTGCTGGGGGCTCAGTACTCAGGGTGCTGGGTGCTCAGTGTTCAGGGTGCTGGGTGCTCAGTCCTCAGGGTGCTGGGTGCTCAGTACTCAGGGTGTTCGGTGCTCAGTACTCAGGGTGATCAGTGCTCAGTACTCAGGGTGCTCGTTGCTCAGTGCTTGGGGTGCTCGGTGCTCAGTACTCAGGGTGCTGGGTGCTCAGTACTCAGGGTGCTGGGTGCTCAGTACTCAGGGTGCTGGGTGCTCAGTACTCAGGGTGCTGGGTGCTCAGTACTCAGGGTGCTGGGTGCTCAGTGCTCAGGGTGCTGGGTGCTCAGTACTCAGGATGCTTGCTGCTCAGTACTTAGTGTGCTCGGTGCTCAGTACTCAGGGTGCTGGGTGCTCAGTGCTCAGGGTGCTTTGTACTCAGTACTCAGGGTTCTGGGTGCTCAGTACTCAGGGTGCTGGGTGCTCAGTGCTCAGGGTGCTGGGTGCTCAGTACTCAGGGTGCTGGGAGCTCAGTGCTCAGGGTGATCAGTGCTCAGTACTCAGGGTGCTCAGTACTCAGGATGCTGGGTGCTCAGTGCTCAGGGTGCTGGGTGCTCAGTACTCAGGGTGCTGGGTGCTCAGTGCTCGGGGTGCTGGGTGCTCAGTGCTCAGGGTGCTCAGTGCTCAGGGTGCTGGGTGCTCAGTGCTCGGGGTGCTCGGTGCTCAGGGTGCTGGTTGCTCAGTCCTCAGGGTGCTCAGTGCTCAGGGTGCTGGGTGCTCAGTGCTCGGGGTGCTCGGTGCTCAGTACTCAGGGTGCTGGGTGCTCAGTACTCATGGTGCTGGGTGCTCAGTACTCAGGGGGCTGGGTGCTCAGTGCTCAGGATGCCGGGTGCTCAGTGCTCAGGGCGCTAGGTGCTCAGTGCTCGGGGTGCTGGGTGCTCAGTGCTCGGGGTGCTGGGTGGTCAGTGCTCAGTGCTCAGGGTGCTGGGTGCTCAGTGCTCAGGGTGCTGGGTGCTCAGTACTCAGGGTGCTGGGTGCTCAGTACTCAGGGTGCTGGGTGCTCAGTGATCAGGGTGCTGGGTGCTCAGTACTCTGGGTGTTGGGTGCTCAGTACTCAGGGTGCTGGGTGCTCAGTGCTCGGGGTGCTCGGTGCTCAGTACTCAAGGTGCTGGGTGCTCAGTGCTCAGGGTGCGGGGTGCTCAGTCCTCGGGGTGCTCCGTGCTCAGTGCTCAGGGGGCTGGGTGCTCAGTGTTCAGGGTGCTGGGTGCTCAGTACTCAGGGTTCTCAGTGCTCAGGGTGCTGGGTGCTCAGTACTCAGGGTGCTCAATGCTCAGTACTCGGGGTGCTGGGTGCTCAGTACTCAGGGTGCTCAGTGCTCAGTACTCGGGGTGCTGGGTGCTCAGTGCTCAGTGTGCTCAGTGCTCAGTGCTCGGGGTGCTGAGTGCTCAGTGCTCGGGGCGCTGGGTGCTCAGTGCTCGGGGTGCTGGGTGCTCAGTACTCAGGGTGCTGTGTGCTCAGTGCTCAGTACTCAGCGTGCTGGGTGCTCAGTGCTCAGAGTGTTGGGTGCTCAGTACTCAGGGTGCTGGGTGCTCAGTACTCAGTGCTCAGGGTGCTCAGTGCTCAGGGTGCTCAGTGCTCAGGGTGCTGGGTGCTCAGGGTGCTGGGTGCTCAGTGCTCGGGGTGCTGGGTGCTCAGTGCTCAGTGCTCAGGGTGCTGGGTGCTCAGTGCTGAGTGCTCAGGGTGCTGGGTGTTCAGTACTCAGGGTGCTCGGTGCTCAGTGCTCAGGGTGCTGGGTGCTCAGTGCTCGGGGTGCTGGGTGCTCAGTGCTCGGGGTGCTGGGTGCTCAGTGCTCAGGGTGATCAGTGCTCAGTACTCAGGGTGCTGGGTTCTCATTGCTCTGGGTGCTGGGTGCTCAGTCCTCAGGGTGCTCAGTACTCAGGATGATCTGTGCTCAGTTCTCAGTACTCAGGGTGCTCAGTACTCAGGGTGCTGTGTGCTCAGTGCTCGGGGTGCTGGGTGCTCAGTACTCAGGGTGCTGGGTGCTCAGTACTCGGGGTGCTGGGTGCTCAGTACTCAGGGTGCTGGGTGCTCAGTGCTCGGGGTGCTGGGTGCTCACTGCTCAGAGTGATCGGTGCTCAGTGCTCAGGGTGCTGGGTGCTCAGTCCTCCGGGTGCTCAGTGCTCAGGGTTCTGGGTGCTCATTGCTCATTGTGCTCGGTGCTCAGTACTCAGGGTGCTGAGTGCTCAGTACTCAGAGTGCTGGGTGCTCAGTACTCAGGTTGCTGGTTGCTCAGTACTCAGTGTGCTGGGTGCTCAGTGCTCAGGGTGCTGGGTGCTCAGTGCTCGGGGTGCTGGGTGCTCAGGGCTGTGGTGCTGGGTGCTCAGTGCTCAGTGGTCAGGGTGCTGGGTGCTCAGTGCTCAGGGTGCTGGTTGCTCAGTACTCAGGGTGCTGGGTGCTCAGTACTCAGGGTGCTGGGTGCTCAGTGCTCAGGGTGCTCTGTGCTCAGTACTCAGGGTGCTGGGTGCTCCGTGCTTGGGGTGCTGCGTGCTCAGTGCTCAGGGTGCTGGGTGCTCAGTACTCAGGGTGCTGGGTGCTCAGTGCTCGTTGTGCTCGGTGCTCAGTACTCAAGGTGCTGGGTGCTCAGTGCTCAGGGTGCTGGGTGCTCAGTCCTCGGGGTGCTCCGTGCTCAGTGATCAGGGTGCTGGGTGCTCAGTACTCAGGGTGCTCGGTGCTCAGTACTCAGGGTTTTCAGTGCTCAGTACTCAGGGTGCTGGGTGCTCAGTGCTCAGTGTGCTGGGTGCTCAGTACTCAGGGTGCTCAGTGCTCAGTACTCGGGGTGCTTGGTGCTCAGTACTCAGGGTGCTCAGTGCTCAGTACTCGGGGTGCTGGGTGCTCAGTGCTCAGGGTGCTGAGTGCTCAGTGCTCGGGGTGCTGGGTGCTCAGTGCTCGGGGCGCTGGGTGCTCAGTGCTCGGGGTGCTGGGTGCTCAGTACTCGGGGTGCTGGGTGCTCAGTGCTCAGGGTGCTCAGTGCTCAGTACTCAGTGCTCAGGGTGCTCAGTGCTCAGTGCTCAGGGTGCTGGGTGTTCAGTACTCAGGGTGCTGGGTGCTCAGTACTCAGGGTGCTGGGTGCTCAGTGCTCAGGGTGCTGGGAGCTCAGTAGTCTGGGTGTTGGGTGCTCAGTACTCAGGGTGCTGGGTGCTCCGTGCTCAGGGTGCTGGGTGCTCAGTGCTCAGGGTTCTGGGTGCTCAGTGCTCAGGGTGCTGGGTGCTCAGTACTCAGGGTGCGGGGTGCTTAGTGCTCGAGGTGCTCGGTGCTCAGTACTCAAGGTGCTGGGTGCTCAGTGCTCAGGGTGCTGGGTGCTCAGTACTCGGGGTTCTCCGTGCTCATGGTGCTGGGTGCTCAGTGCTCAGGGTGCTGGGTGCTCAGTGCTCGGGGTGCTGGGTGCTCAGTGCTCAGGGTGCTGGGTGCTCAGTGCTCAGGGTGCTGGGTGCTCAGTACTCAGGGTGCTGGGTGCTTAGTACTCAGGGTGCTCAGTGCTCAGTACAAAGGGTGCTGGGTGCTCAGTGCTCGCGGTGCTGGGTGCTCAGTGCTCAGTACTCAGGGTGCTGGGTGCTCAGTGCTCAGGGTGCTGGGTGCTCAGTACTCAGCGTGCTGGGTGCTCAGTACTCAGGGTGCTGGCTGCTCAGTGCTCAGGGTGCTGGGTGCTCAGTGCTCAGGGTGCTGGGTGCTCAGTGATCGGGGTGCTGGGTGCTCAGTACTCAGGGTGCTCAGTGCTCGGTTAGCTCGGTGCTCAGTACTCAGGGTGCTGGGTGCTCAGTACTCAGTGCTCGGGGTCCTGTGTGCTCCGTGCTCGGGGTGCTGGGTGCTCAGTGCTCTGGGTGCTGGGTGCTCAGTACTCAGGGTGCTGGGTGCTCAGTACTCAGGGTGCTGGGTGCTCAGTGCTCAGGGTGCTGTGTGCTCAGTACTCAGGGTGCTGGGTGCTCAGTACTCAGGGTGCTCGGTGCTCAGTACTCAGGGTGCTGGGTCCTCAGTGCTCAGGGTTCTGGGTACTCAGTACTCAGGGTGCTGGGTGCTCAGTACTCAGGGTGCTGGGTGCTCAGTGCTCAGGGTGCTGGGTGCTCAGTGCTCAGGGTGCTGGGTGCTCAGTACTCAGGGTGCTGGGTGCTCAGTGCTCAGGGTGATCGGTGCTCAGTACTCAGGGAGCTCAGTACTCAGGGTGCTGGGTGCTCAGTGCTCAGGGTGCTTGGTGCTCAGTACTCAGGGTGCTGGGTGCTCAGTGCTCAGGGTGCTGAGTACTCAGTACTCAGGGTGCTGGGTGCTCAGTGCTCAGGGTGCTGGGTTTTCAGTGCTCAGGGTGCTGGGTGCTCAGTGCTCGGGGTGCTGGGTGCTCAGTGCTCGGGGTGCTGGGTGCTCAGTGCTCGGGGTGCTGGGTGCTCAGTGCTCGGGGTGCTGGGTGCTCAGTGCTCAGGGTGATCGGTGCTCAGTACTCAGGGTGCTGGGTGATCAGTGCTCAGGGTGCTGGGTGCTCAGTCCTCAGGGTGCTCAGTGCTCAGGGTGCTGGGTGCTCAGTACTCATGGTGCTGGGTGCTCAGTACTCAGGGGGCTGGTTGCTCAGTGCTCAGTGCTCAGTGTGCTGGGTGCTCAGTGCTCAGGGCGCTGGGTGCTCAGTGCTCAGGGTGCTGGGTGCTCAGTGCTCGGGGTGCTGGGTGGTCAGTGCTCAGTGCTCAAGGTGCTGAGTGCTCAGTGCTCAGTGCTCAGGGTGCTGGGTGCTCAGTACTCAGGGTGCTGGGTGCTCAGTACTCAGGGTGCTGGGTGCTCAGTTCTCAGGGTGCTGGGTGATCAGTACTCTGGGTGTTGGGTGCTCAGTACTCAGGGTTCTCAGTGCTCTGTACTCGGGGTGCTGGGTGCTCAGTGCTCAGTGTGCTCAGTGCTCAGTGCTCAGGGTGCTGGGTGCTCAGTGCTCGGGGCGCTGGGTGCTCAGTGCTCGGGGTGCTGGGTGCTCAGTACTCAGGGTGCTGTGTGCTCAGTGCTCAGTACTCAGCGTGCTGTGTGCTCAGTGCTCAGAGTGTTGGGTGCTCAGTACTCAGGGTGCTGGGTGCTCAGTGCTCAGTGCTGAGGGTGCACAGTGCTCAGGGTGCTCAGTGCTCAGGGTGCTGGGTGCTCAGGGTGCTGGGTGCTCAGTGCTCGGGGTGCTGGGTGCTCAGTTCTCAGTGCTCAGGGTGCTGGGTGCTCAGTGCTCGGGGTGCTGGGTGCTCAGTACTCAGGGTGCTGGGTGCTCAGTACTCAGGGTGCTGGGTGCTCAGTCCTCAGGGTGCTAAGTGCTCAGGGTGCTGGGTGCTCAGTGCTCAGGGTGCTGGGTGCTCTGTGCTCAGGGTGCTCGGTGCTCAGTGCTCAGGTTGCTGGGTGCTCAATACTCAGGGTGCTGGGTGCTCAGTACTCAGGGTGCTCAGTGCTCAGTAATCAGGGAGCTCAGTGCTCAGGGTGCTGGGTGCTCAGTGCTCGGGGTGCTGGGTACTCAGTCCTCAGGGTGCTGGGTGCTCAGTGCTCAGGGTGCTCGGTGCTCAGTGCTCAGGGTGCTGGGTGCTCAGTACTCACGGTGCTGGGTGCTCAGTGCTCGGGGTGCTGGGGGCTCAGTACTCAGGGTGCTGGGTGCTCAGTGCTCAGGGTGCTGGGTGCTCAGTGCTCAGGGTGCTCGGTGCTTAGTACTCATGGTGCTCGGTGCTCGGGGTGCTGGGTGCTCAGTGCTCGGTGTGCTGGGTGCTCAGTGCTCGGGGTGCTGGGTGCTGAGTGCTAGGTGTGCTGGGTGCTCAGTGCTCGGGGTGCTGGGTGCTCAGTGCTCGGGGTGCTGGGTGCTCAGTACTCAGGGTGCTCGGTGCTCAGTACTCAGGGTGCTGGGTGCTCAGTGCTCAGGGTGCTGGGTGCTCAGTACTCAGGGTGCTGGGTGCTCGGTGCTCAGTACACTGGGTGCTCAGTACTCAGGGTGCTGGGTGCTCAGTACTCAGGGTGCTCGGTGCTCAATACTCAGGGTGCTGGGTGCTCAGTTCTCGGGGTGCCGGGTGCTCATTAATCAGGGTGCTCAGTGCTCAGTACTCAGCGTGCTGGGTGCTCAGTGCTCAGGGTGCTCGGTGCTCAGTACTCAGGGTGCTCAGTGCTCAGTACTCAGTGTGCTGGGTGCTCAGTGCTCAGGGTGCTGGGTGCTCAGTACTCAGGGTGCTTTGTGCTTAGTACTCAGGGTGCTCGGTCCTCAGTGCTCAGGGTGCTGGGTGCTCAGTACTCAGGGTGCTGGGTGCTCAGTGGTCAGGGTGATCAGTGCTCAGTACTCAGGGTGCTGGGTTCTCATTGCTCTGGGTGCTGGGTGCTCAGTCCTCAGGGTGCTCAGTACTCAGGATGATCTGTGCTCAGTTCTCAGTACTCAGGGTGCTCAGTACTCAGGGTGCTGTGTGCTCAGTGCTCGGGGTGCTGGGTGCTCAGTACTCAGGGTGCTGGGTGCTCAGTACTCGGGGTGCTGGGTGCTCAGTACTCAGGGTGCTGGGTGCTCAGTGCTCGGGGTGCTGGGTGCTCACTGCTCAGAGTGATCGGTGCTCAGTGCTCAGGGTGCTGGGTGCTCAGTCCTCCGGGTGCTCAGTGCTCAGGGTTCTGGGTGCTCATTGCTCATTGTGCTCGGTGCTCAGTACTCAGGGTGCTGAGTGCTCAGTACTCAGAGTGCTGGGTGCTCAGTACTCAGGTTGCTGGTTGCTCAGTACTCAGTGTGCTGGGTGCTCAGTGCTCAGGGTGCTGGGTGCTCAGTGCTCGGGGTGCTGGGTGCTCAGGGCTGTGGTGCTGGGTGCTCAGTGCTCAGTGGTCAGGGTGCTGGGTGCTCAGTGCTCAGGGTGCTGGTTGCTCAGTACTCAGGGTGCTGGGTGCTCAGTACTCAGGGTGCTGGGTGCTCAGTGCTCAGGGTGCTCTGTGCTCAGTACTCAGGGTGCTGGGTGCTCCGTGCTTGGGGTGCTGCGTGCTCAGTGCTCAGGGAGCTGGGTGCTCAGTGCTCAGGGTGCTGGGTGCTCAGTACTCAGGGTGCTGGGTGCTCAGTGCTCGTTGTGCTCGGTGCTCAGTACTCAAGGTGCTGGGTGCTCAGTGCTCAGGGTGCTGGGTGCTCAGTCCTCGGGGTGCTCCGTGCTCAGTGATCAGGGTGCTGGGTGCTCAGTGCTCAGGGTGCTGGGTGCTCAGTGCTCAGGGTGCTGAGTGCTCAGTGCTCGGGGTGCTGGGTGCTCAGTGCTCGGGGCGCTGGGTGCTCAGTGCTCGGGGTGCTGGGTGCTCAGTACTCGGGGTGCTGGGTGCTCAGTGCTCAGGGTGCTCAGTGCTCAGTACTCAGTGCTCAGGGTGCTCAGTGCTCAGTGCTCAGGGTGCTGGGTGTTCAGTACTCAGGGTGCTGGGTGCTCAGTACTCAGGGTGCTGGGTGCTCAGTGCTCAGGGTGCTGGGAGCTCAGTAGTCTGGGTGTTGGGTGCTCAGTACTCAGGGTGCTGGGTGCTCCGTGCTCAGGGTGCTGGGTGCTCAGTGCTCAGGGTTCTGGGTGCTCAGTGCTCAGGGTGCTGGGTGCTCAGTACTCAGGGTGCGGGGTGCTTAGTGCTCGAGGTGCTCGGTGCTCAGTACTCAAGGTGCTGGGTGCTCAGTGCTCAGGGTGCTGGGTGCTCAGTACTCGGGGTTCTCCGTGCTCATGGTGCTGGGTGCTCAGTGCTCAGGGTGCTGGGTGCTCAGTGCTCGGGGTGCTGGGTGCTCAGTGCTCAGGGTGCTGGGTGCTCAGTGCTCAGGGTGCTGGGTGCTCAGTACTCAGGGTGCTGGGTGCTTAGTACTCAGGGTGCTCAGTGCTCAGTACAAAGGGTGCTGGGTGCTCAGTGCTCGCGGTGCTGGGTGCTCAGTGCTCAGTACTCAGGGTGCTGGGTGCTCAGTGCTCAGGGTGCTGGGTGCTCAGTACTCAGCGTGCTGGGTGCTCAGTACTCAGGGTGCTGGCTGCTCAGTGCTCAGGGTGCTGGGTGCTCAGTGCTCAGGGTGCTGGGTGCTCAGTGATCGGGGTGCTGGGTGCTCAGTACTCAGGGTGCTCAGTGCTCGGTTAGCTCGGTGCTCAGTACTCAGGGTGCTGGGTGCTCAGTACTCAGTGCTCGGGGTCCTGGGTGCTCCGTGCTCGGGGTGCTGGGTGCTCAGTGCTCTGGGTGCTGGGTGCTCAGTACTCAGGGTGCTGGGTGCTCAGTACTCAGGGTGCTGGGTGCTCAGTGCTCAGGGTGCTGTGTGCTCAGTACTCAGGGTGCTGGGTGCTCAGTACTCAGGGTGCTCGGTGCTCAGTACTCAGGGTGCTGGGTCCTCAGTGCTCAGGGTTCTGGGTACTCAGTACTCAGGGTGCTGGGTGCTCAGTACTCAGGGTGCTGGGTGCTCAGTGCTCAGGGTGCTGGGTGCTCAGTGCTCAGGGTGCTGGGTGCTCAGTACTCAGGGTGCTGGGTGCTCAGTGCTCAGGGTGATCGGTGCTCAGTACTCAGGGAGCTCAGTACTCAGGGTGCTGGGTGCTCAGTGCTCAGGGTGCTTGGTGCTCAGTACTCAGGGTGCTGGGTGCTCAGTGCTCAGGGTGCTGAGTACTCAGTACTCAGGGTGCTGGGTGCTCAGTGCTCAGGGTGCTGGGTTTTCAGTGCTCAGGGTGCTGGGTGCTCAGTGCTCGGGGTGCTGGGTGCTCAGTGCTCGGGGTGCTGGGTGCTCAGTGCTCGGGGTGCTGGGTGCTCAGTGCTCGGGGTGCTGGGTGCTCAGTGCTCAGGGTGATCGGTGCTCAGTACTCAGGGTGCTGGGTGATCAGTGCTCAGGGTGCTGGGTGCTCAGTCCTCAGGGTGCTCAGTGCTCAGGGTGCTGGGTGCTCAGTACTCATGGTGCTGGGTGCTCAGTACTCAGGGGGCTGGTTGCTCAGTGCTCAGTGCTCAGTGTGCTGGGTGCTCAGTGCTCAGGGCGCTGGGTGCTCAGTGCTCAGGGTGCTGGGTGCTCAGTGCTCGGGGTGCTGGGTGGTCAGTGCTCAGTGCTCAAGGTGCTGAGTGCTCAGTGCTCAGTGCTCAGGGTGCTGGGTGCTCAGTACTCAGGGTGCTGGGTGCTCAGTACTCAGGGTGCTGGGTGCTCAGTTCTCAGGGTGCTGGGTGATCAGTACTCTGGGTGTTGGGTGCTCAGTACTCAGGGTTCTCAGTGCTCTGTACTCGGGGTGCTGGGTGCTCAGTGCTCAGTGTGCTCAGTGCTCAGTGCTCAGGGTGCTGGGTGCTCAGTGCTCGGGGCGCTGGGTGCTCAGTGCTCGGGGTGCTGGGTGCTCAGTACTCAGGGTGCTGTGTGCTCAGTGCTCAGTACTCAGCGTGCTGTGTGCTCAGTGCTCAGAGTGTTGGGTGCTCAGTACTCAGGGTGCTGGGTGCTCAGTGCTCAGTGCTGAGGGTGCACAGTGCTCAGGGTGCTCAGTGCTCAGGGTGCTGGGTGCTCAGGGTGCTGGGTGCTCAGTGCTCGGGGTGCTGGGTGCTCAGTTCTCAGTGCTCAGGGTGCTGGGTGCTCAGTGCTCGGGGTGCTGGGTGCTCAGTACTCAGGGTGCTGGGTGCTCAGTACTCAGGGTGCTGGGTGCTCAGTCCTCAGGGTGCTAAGTGCTCAGGGTGCTGGGTGCTCAGTGCTCAGGGTGCTGGGTGCTCTGTGCTCAGGGTGCTCGGTGCTCAGTGCTCAGGTTGCTGGGTGCTCAATACTCAGGGTGCTGGGTGCTCAGTACTCAGGGTGCTCAGTGCTCAGTAATCAGGGAGCTCAGTGCTCAGGGTGCTGGGTGCTCAGTGCTCGGGGTGCTGGGTACTCAGTCCTCAGGGTGCTGGGTGCTCAGTGCTCAGGGTGCTCGGTGCTCAGTGCTCAGGGTGCTGGGTGCTCAGTACTCACGGTGCTGGGTGCTCAGTGCTCGGGGTGCTGGGGGCTCAGTACTCAGGGTGCTGGGTGCTCAGTGCTCAGGGTGCTGGGTGCTCAGTGCTCAGGGTGCTCGGTGCTTAGTACTCATGGTGCTCGGTGCTCGGGGTGCTGGGTGCTCAGTGCTCGGTGTGCTGGGTGCTCAGTGCTCGGGGTGCTGGGTGCTGAGTGCTAGGTGTGCTGGGTGCTCAGTGCTCGGGGTGCTGGGTGCTCAGTGCTCGGGGTGCTGGGTGCTCAGTACTCAGGGTGCTCGGTGCTCAGTACTCAGGGTGCTGGGTGCTCAGTGCTCAGGGTGCTGGGTGCTCAGTACTCAGGGTGCTGGGTGCTCGGTGCTCAGTACACTGGGTGCTCAGTACTCAGGGTGCTGGGTGCTCAGTACTCAGGGTGCTCGGTGCTCAATACTCAGGGTGCTGGGTGCTCAGTTCTCGGGGTGCCGGGTGCTCATTAATCAGGGTGCTCAGTGCTCAGTACTCAGCGTGCTGGGTGCTCAGTGCTCAGGGTGCTCGGTGCTCAGTACTCAGGGTGCTCAGTGCTCAGTACTCAGTGTGCTGGGTGCTCAGTGCTCAGGGTGCTGGGTGCTCAGTACTCAGGGTGCTTTGTGCTTAGTACTCAGGGTGCTCGGTCCTCAGTGCTCAGGGTGCTGGGTGCTCAGTACTCAGGGTGCTGGGTGCTCAGTGGTCAGGGTGCTCAGTGCTCAGCACTCAGGGTACTCGGTGCTCAGTGCTCAGGGTGCTCAGTGCTCAGTACTCAGGGTGCTCAGTGCTCTGGGTGCTGGGTGCTCAGTGCTCAGGGTGCTGGGTGCTCAGTGCTCAGGGTGCTGGGTGCTCAGTACTCAGGGTGCTCAGTGCTCAGGGTGCTGGGTGCTCAGTGCTCGGGGTGCTGGGTACTCAGTGCTCAGTACACAGTGTGCTGAGTGCTCAGTGCTCGGGGTGCTGGGTGCTCAGTGCTCAGGGTGCTGGGTGCTCAGTACTCAGGGTGCTGGGTGCTCAGTGCTCAGGGTGATCGGTGCTCAGTACTCAGGGAGCTCAGTACTCAGGGTGCTGGGTGCTCAGTGCTCAGGGTGCTTGGTGCTCAGTACTCAGGGTGCTGGGTGCTCAGTGCTCAGGGTGCTGAGTACTCAGTACTCAGGGTGCTGGGTGCTCAGTGCTCAGGGTGCTGGGTTTTCAGTGCTCAGGGTGCTGGGTGCTCAGTGCTCGGGGTGCTGGGTGCTCAGTGCTCGGGGTGCTGGGTGCTCAGTGCTCGGGGTGCTGGGTGCTCAGTGCTCGGGGTGCTGGGTGCTCAGTGCTCAGGGTGATCGGTGCTCAGTACTCAGGGTGCTGGGTGATCAGTGCTCAGGGTGCTGGGTGCTCAGTCCTCAGGGTGCTCAGTGCTCAGGGTGCTGGGTGCTCAGTACTCATGGTGCTGGGTGCTCAGTACTCAGGGGGCTGGTTGCTCAGTGCTCAGTGCTCAGTGTGCTGGGTGCTCAGTGCTCAGGGCGCTGGGTGCTCAGTGCTCAGGGTGCTGGGTGCTCAGTGCTCGGGGTGCTGTGTGGTCAGTGCTCAGTGCTCAAGGTGCTGAGTGCTCAGTGCTCAGTGCTCAGGGTGCTGGGTGCTCAGTACTCAGGGTGCTGGGTGCTCAGTACTCAGGGTGCTGGGTGCTCAGTTCTCAGGGTGCTGGGTGATCAGTACTCTGGGTGTTGGGTGCTCAGTACTCAGGGTTCTCAGTGCTCTGTACTCGGGGTGCTGGGTGCTCAGTGCTCAGTGTGCTCAGTGCTCAGTGCTCAGGGTGCTGGGTGCTCAGTGCTCGGGGCGCTGGGTGCTCAGTGCTCGGGGTGCTGGGTGCTCAGTACTCAGGGTGCTGTGTGCTCAGTGCTCAGTACTCAGCGTGCTGTGTGCTCAGTGCTCAGAGTGTTGGGTGCTCAGTACTCAGGGTGCTGGGTGCTCAGTGCTCAGTGCTGAGGGTGCACAGTGCTCAGGGTGCTCAGTGCTCAGGGTGCTGGGTGCTCAGGGTGCTGGGTGCTCAGTGCTCGGGGTGCTGGGTGCTCAGTTCTCAGTGCTCAGGGTGCTGGGTGCTCAGTGCTCGGGGTGCTGGGTGCTCAGTACTCAGGGTGCTGGGTGCTCAGTACTCAGGGTGCTGGGTGCTCAGTCCTCAGGGTGCTAAGTGCTCAGGGTGCTGGGTGCTCAGTGCTCAGGGTGCTGGGTGCTCTGTGCTCAGGGTGCTCGGTGCTCAGTGCTCAGGTTGCTGGGTGCTCAATACTCAGGGTGCTGGGTGCTCAGTACTCAGGGTGCTCAGTGCTCAGTAATCAGGGAGCTCAGTGCTCAGGGTGCTGGGTGCTCAGTGCTCGGGGTGCTGGGTACTCAGTCCTCAGGGTGCTGGGTGCTCAGTGCTCAGGGTGCTCGGTGCTCAGTGCTCAGGGTGCTGGGTGCTCAGTACTCACGGTGCTGGGTGCTCAGTGCTCGGGGTGCTGGGGGCTCAGTACTCAGGGTGCTGGGTGCTCAGTGCTCAGGGTGCTGGGTGCTCAGTGCTCAGGGTGCTCGGTGCTTAGTACTCATGCTGCTCGGTGCTCGGGGTGCTGGGTGCTCAGTGCTCGGTGTGCTGGGTGCTCAGTGCTCGGGGTGCTGGGTGCTGAGTGCTAGGTGTGCTGGGTGCTCAGTGCTCGGGGTGCTGGGTGCTCAGTGCTCGGGGTGCTGTGTGCTCAGTACTCAGGGTGCTCGGTGCTCAGTACTCAGGGTGCTGGGTGCTCAGTGCTCAGGGTGCTGGGTGCTCAGTACTCAGGGTGCTGGGTGCTCGGTGCTCAGTACACTGGGTGCTCAGTACTCAGGGTGCTGGGTGCTCAGTACTCAGGGTGCTCGGTGCTCAATACTCAGGGTGCTGGGTGCTCAGTTCTCGGGGTGCCGGGTGCTCATTAATCAGGGTGCTCAGTGCTCAGTACTCAGCGTGCTGGGTGCTCAGTGCTCAGGGTGCTCGGTGCTCAGTACTCAGGGTGCTCAGTGCTCAGTACTCAGTGTGCTGGGTGCTCAGTGCTCAGGGTGCTGGGTGCTCAGTACTCAGGGTGCTTTGTGCTTAGTACTCAGGGTGCTCGGTCCTCAGTGCTCAGGGTGCTGGGTGCTCAGTACTCAGGGTGCTGGGTGCTCAGTGGTCAGGGTGCTCAGTGCTCAGCACTCAGGGTACTCGGTGCTCAGTGCTCAGGGTGCTCAGTGCTCAGTACTCAGGGTGCTCAGTGCTCTGGGTGCTGGGTGCTCAGTGCTCAGGGTGCTGGGTGCTCAGTGCTCAGGGTGCTGGGTGCTCAGTACTCAGGGTGCTCAGTGCTCAGGGTGCTGGGTGCTCAGTGCTCGGGGTGCTGGGTACTCAGTGCTCAGTACACAGGGTGCTGAGTGCTCAGTGCTCGGGGTGCTGGGTGCTCAGTGCTCATTACTCAGAGTGCTCAGTGCTCAGGGTGCTGGGTGCTCAGTACTCAGGGTGCTGGGTGCTCAGTGCTCAGGGTGCTGGGTGCTCAGTACTCAGGGTGCTGGGTCCTCAGTGCTCAGGGTGCTGGGTGCTCAATGCTCAGGGTGCTCAGTACTCAGGGTGCTGTGTGTTCAGTGCTCAGGGTACTGGGTGCTCAGTACTCAGGGTGCTCGGTGCTTAGTACTCAGGGTGCTGGGTGCTCAGTACTCCGGGTGCTCATTGCTCAGGGTGCTGGGTGCTCAGTACTCAGGGTGCTGGGTGCTCAGTACTCAGGGTGCTCAGTGCTCAGTACTCAGGGTGCTCAGTGCTCAGTACTCAGGGTGCTCAGTGCTCAGGGTGATGGGTGCTCAGTGCTCGGGGTGCTGGGTGCTCAGTGCTCACGGTGCTGTGTGCTCAGTACTCAGGGTGCTCAGTACTCAGGGTGCTTGGTGCTCAGTGCTCAGGGTGCTTGGTGCTCAGTGCTCAGGGTGCTCGGTGCTCAGTACTCAGGGTGCTGGGTGCTCAGTGCTCAGTGTGCTCGGTGCTCAGTACGTTGGGTGCTCAGTACTCAGGGTGTTGGGTGCTCAGTGCTCGGGGTGCTGGGTGCTCAGTGCTCATTACTCAGAGTGCTCAGTTCTCGGGGTGCTGGGTGCTCATTAATCAGGGTGCTGGGTGCTCAGTACTCAGGGTTCTCAGTGCTTGGGGTGCTGGGTGCTCAGTTCTCAGGGTGCTCAGTGCTTGGGGTGAAGGGTGCTCAGTACTCAGGGTGCTGGTTGCTCAGTGCTCAGGGTGCTGGGTGCTGAGTACTCAGGGTGCTGGGTGTTCAGTGCTCGGGTTGCTGGGTGCTTAGTGCTCGGGGTGCTGGGTGCTCAGTGCTCAGGGTGCTGGGTGCTCAGTGCTCAGGGTGCTGGGTGCTCAGTGCTCGGGGTGCTGGGTGCTCAGTGTTCGGTGTCCTCGGTGCTCAGTGCTCGGGGTGGTGGATGCTCAGTACTCGGGGAGCTCAGTGCTCAGTACTCAGGGTGCTGGGTGCTCAGTGCTCAGGGTGCTGGGTGCTCAGTGCTCGGGGTGCTGGGTGCTCGGTGCTCAGGTTGCTGGGTGCTCAGTACTCGGGGTGCTGGGTGCTCAGTACTCAGGGTGCTGGGTGCTCATTGCTCGGGGTGCTGGGTCCTCAGTGCTACGGGTGCTGGGTGCTCAGTGCTCGGGGTGCTGGGTGCTCAGTGCTCGGGGCGCTAGGTGCTCAGTGCTCGGGTTGCTCGGTGCTCAGTACTCAGGGTGCTGGGTGCTCAGTGCTCAGGGTGCTCGGTGCTCAGTACTCAGGGTGCTGGGTGCTCAGTGCTCAGTGTGCTCGGTGCTCAGTACGTTGGGTGCTCAGTACTCAGGGTGTTGGGTGCTCAGTGCTCAGGGTGATCGGTGCTCAGTACTCAGGGTGCTCAGTACTCAGGGTTCTGGGTGCTCAGTACTCAGGGTGCTGGGTGCTCATTCTCGTGGTGCTGGGTGCTCAGTGCTCGGGGTGCTGGGTGCTCAGTACTCGGGGTGCTGGGTGCTCAGTGCTCAGCGTGCTGCGTGCTCAGTACTCAGGGTGCTCGGTTCTCAGTACTCAGGGTGCTGGGTGCTCATTCTCGGTGTGCTGGGTGCTCAGTGCTCAGGGTGCTGGGTGCTCAGTGCTCAGGGTCCTCTATGCTCAGTACTCAGGGTGCTCAGTACTCAGTGTGCTTTGTGCTCAGTGCTCAGGGTGCTGGGTGCTCAGTACTCAGGGTGCTGGGTGCTCAGTGCTCGGGGTGCTGGGTGCTCAGTACTCGGGGTGCTGGGTGCTCATTACTCAGGGTGCTGGGTGCTCAGTGCTCAGGGTGCTCGCTGCTCAGTACACTTTTTGCTGGGTGCTCAGTACTCAGGGTGCTGGGTGCTCAGTGCTCGGGGTGCTCGGTGCTCAGTGCTCAGGATGCTCGGTGCTCAGTACTTTTAGTGCTGGGTGCTCAGTACTCAGGGTGCTGCGTGCTCAGTGCTCGGGGTGCTCGGTGCTCAGTACTCAGGGTGCCGGGTGCTCAGTGCTCAGGATGCTGGGTGCTCAGTACTCAGGGTGCTCAGTACTCAGTACTCAGGGTGCTGGGTGCTCAGTGCTTGGGGTGCTGGGTGCTCAGTGCTCAGGGTGCTGGGTGCTCAGTGCTCGGGGTGCTGGGTGCTCAGTACTCGGAGTGCTCGGTGCTCAGTACTCAGGGTGCTGGGTGCTAAGTGCTCAGGTGCTGGGTGCTAAGTACTCAGGTTGCTGGGTGCTCAGTACTCAGGTTGCACAGTACTCAGGATGCTGGGTGCTCAGTGCTCGGGATGCTGGGTGCTCAGTACTCAGGGTGCTCAGTACTCAGGATGCTGGGTGCTCAGTACTCAGGGTGCTGGGTGCTCAGTACTCAGGGTGCTGGGTGCTCAGTCCTCAGGGTGCTAAGTGCTCTGGGTGCTGGGTGCCCAGTGCTCAGGGTGCTGGGTGCTCAGTGCTCAGGGTGCTTGGTGCTCAGTGCTCAGGTTGCTGGGTGCTCAATACTCAGGGTGCTGGGTGCTCAGTACTCAGGGTGCTCAGTGCTCAGTAATCAGGGTGCTCAGTGCTCAGGGTGCTGGGTGCTCAGTGCTCGGGGTGCTGGGTACTCAGTCCTCAGGGTGCTGGGTGCTCAGTGCTCAGGGTGCTCGGTGCTCAGTGCTCAGGGTGCTGGGTGCTCAGTACTCACGGTGCTGGGTGCTCAGTGCTCGGGGTGCTGGGGGCTCAGTACTCAGGGTGCTGGGTGCTCAGTGCTCAGGGTGCTGGGTGCTCAGTGCTCAGGGTGCTCGGTGCTTAGTACTCATGGTGCTCGGTGCTCGGGGTGCTGGGTGCTCAGTGCTCGGTGTGCTGGGTGCTCAGTGCTCGGGGTGCTGGGTGCTGAGTGCTCGGTGTGCTGGGTGCTCAGTGCTCGGGGTGCTGGGTGCTCAGTGCTCGGGGTGCTGGGTGCTCAGTACTCAGGGTGCTCGGTGCTCAGTACTCAGGGTGCTGGGTGCTCAGTGCTCAGGGTGCTGGGTGCTCAGTACTCAGGGTGCTGTGTGCTCAGTGCTCAGTACACTGGGTGCTCAGTACTCAGGGTGCTGGGTGCTCAGTACTCAGGGTGCTCGGTGCTCAATACTCAGGGTGCTGGGTGCTCAGTTCTCGGGGTGCTGGGTGCTCATTAATCAGGGTGCTCAGTGCTCAGTACTCAGCGTGCTGGGTGCTCAGTGCTCAGGGTGCTGGGTGCTCAGTACTCAGGGTGCTTTGTGCTTAGTACTCAGGGTGCTCCGTCCTCAGTGCTCAGGGTGCTGGGTGCTCAGTACTCAGGGTGCTGGGTGCTCAGTGGTCAGGGTGCTCAGTGCTCAGCACTCAGGGTGCTCGGTGCTCAGTGCTCAGGGTGCTCAGTGCTCAGTACTCAGGGTGCTCAGTGCTCTGGGTGCTGGGTGCTCAGTGCTCAGGGTGCTGCGTGCTCAGTGCTCAGGGTGCTGGGTGCTCAGTACTCAGGGTGCTCAGTGCTCAGGGTGCTGGGTGCTCAGTGCTCGGGGTGCTGGGTACTCAGTGCTCAGTACACAGGGTGCTGAGTGCTCAGTGCTCGGGGTGCTGGGTGCTCAGTGCTCATTACTCAGGGTGCTGGGTGCTCAGTGCTCAGGGTGCTGGGTGCTCAGTACTCAGGGTGCTGGGTGCTCAGTGCTCAGGGTGCTGGGTGCTCAGTACTCAGGGTGCTGGGTCCTCAGTGCTCAGGGTGCTGGGTGCTCAATGCTCGGGGTGCTCAGTACTCAGGGTGCTGTGTGTTCAGTGCTCAGGGTGCTGGGTGTTCAGTACTCAGGGTGCTCGGTGCTCAGTGCTCAGGGTGCTGGGTGCTCAGTGCTCGGGGTGCTGGGTGCTCAGTGCTCGGGGTGCTGGGTGCTCAGTGCTCAGGGTGATCAGTGCTCAGTACTCAGGGTGCTGGGTTCTCATTGCTCTGGGTGCTGGGTGCTCAGTCCTCAGGGTGCTCAGTACTCAGGATGATCTGTGCTCAGTTCTCAGTACTCAGGGTGCTCAGTGCTCAGGGTGCTGGGTGCTCAGTGCTCGGGGTGCTGGGTACTCAGTCCTCAGGGTGCTGGGTCCTCAGTGCTCAGGGTGCTCGGTGCTCAGTGCTCAGGGTGCTGGGTGCTCAGTACTCACGGTGCTGGGTGCTCAGTGCTCGGGGTGCTGGGGGCTCAGTACTCAGGGTGCTGGGTGCTCAGTGCTCAGGGTGCTGGGTGCTCAGTGCTCAGGGTGCTCGGTGCTTAGTACTCATGGTGCTCGGTGCTCGGGGTGCTGGGTGCTCAGTGCTCGGTGTGCTGGGTGCTCAGTGCTCGGGGTGCTGGGTGCTGAGTGCTCGGTGTGCTGGGTGCTCAGTGCTCGGGGTGCTGGGTGCTCAGTGCTCGGGGTGCTGGGTGCTCAGTACTCAGGGTGCTCGGTGCTCAGTACTCAGGGTGCTGGGTGCTCAGTGCTCAGGGTGCTGGGTGCTCAGTACTCAGGGTGCTGGGTGCTCAGTGCTCAGTACACTGGGTGCTCAGTACTCAGGGTGCTGGGTGCTCAGTACTCAGGGTGCTCGGTGCTCAATACTCAGGGTGCTGGGTGCTCAGTTCTCGGGGTGCTGGGTGCTCATTAATCAGGGTGCTCAGTGCTCAGTACTCAGCGTGCTGGGTGCTCAGTGCTCAGGGTGCTGGGTGCTCAGTACTCAGGGTGCTTTGTGCTTAGTACTCAGGATGCTCCGTCCTCAGTGCTCAGGGTGCTGGGTGCTCAGTACTCAGGGTGCTGGGTGCTCAGTGGTCAGGGTGCTCAGTGCTCAGCACTCAGGGTGCTCGGTGCTCAGTGCTCAGGGTGCTCAGTGCTCAGTACTCAGGGTGCTCAGTGCTCTGGGTGCTGGGTGCTCAGTGCTCAGGGTGCTGGGTGCTCAGTGCTCAGGGTGCTGGGTGCTCAGTACTCAGGGTGCTCAGTGCTCAGGGTGCTGGGTGCTCAGTGCTCGGGGTGCTGGGTACTCAGTGCTCAGTACACAGGGTGCTGAGTGCTCAGTGCTCGGGGTGCTGGGTGCTCAGTGCTCATTACTCAGGGTGCTGGGTGCTCAGTGCTCAGGGTGCTGGGTGCTCAGTACTCAGGGTGCTGGGTGCTCAGTGCTCAGGGTTCTGGGTGCTCAGTACTCAGGGTGCTGGGTCCTCAGTGCTCAGGGTGCTGGGTGCTCAACGCTCGGGGTGCTCAGTACTCAGGGTGCTGTGTGTTCAGTGCTCAGGGTGCTGGGTGTTCAGTACTCAGGGTGCTCGGTGCTCAGTGCTCAGGGTGCTGGGTGCTCAGTGCTCGGGGTGCTGGGTGCTCAGTGCTCGGGGTGCTGGGTGCTCAGTGCTCAGGGTGATCAGTGCTCAGTACTCAGGGTGCTGGGTTCTCATTGCTCTGGGTGCTGGGTGCTCAGTCCTCAGGGTGCTCAGTACTCAGGATGATCTGTGCTCAGTTCTCAGTACTCAGGGTGCTCAGTACTCAGGGTGCTGTGTGCTCAGTGCTCGGGGTGCTGGGTGCTCAGTACTCAGGGTGCTGGGTGCTCAGTACTCGGGGTGCTGGGTGCTCAGTACTCAGGGTGCTGGGTGCTCAGTGCTCGGGGTGCTGGGTGCTCACTGCTCAGAGTGATCGGTGCTCAGTGCTCAGGGTGCTGGGTGCTCAGTCCTCCGGGTGCTCAGTGCTCAGGGTTCTGGGTGCTCATTGCTCATTGTGCTCGGTGCTCAGTACTCAGGGTGCTGAGTGCTCAGTACTCAGGGTGCTGGGTGCTCAGTACTCAGGGTGCTGGGTGCTCAGTGCTCAGGGTGCTGGGTGCTCAGTACTCAGGTTGCTGGTTGCTCAGTACTCAGTGTGCTGGGTGCTCAGTGCTCAGGGTGCTGAGTGCTCAGTGCTCGGGGTGCTGGGTGCTCAGGGCTGTGGTGCTGGGTGCTCAGTGCTCAGTGGTCAGGGTGCTGGGTGCTCAGTGCTCAGTGCTCAGGGTGCTGGTTGCTCAGTACTCAGGGTGCTGGGTGCTCAGTACTCAGGGTGCTGGGTGCTCAGTGCTCAGGGTGCCCTGTGCTCAGTACTCAGGGTGCTGGGTGCTCCGTGCTTGGGGTGCTGCGTGCTCAGTGCTCAGGGAGCTGGGTGCTCAGTGCTCAGGGTGCTGGGTGCTCAGTACTCAGGGTGCTGGGTGCTCAGTGCTCGTTGTGCTCGGTGCTCAGTACTCAAGGTGCTGGGTGCTCAGTGCTCAGGGTGCTGGGTGCTCAGTCCTCGGGGTGCTCCGTGCTCAGTGGTCAGGGTGCTGGGTGCTCAGTACTCAGGGTGCTCGGTGCTCAGTACTCAGGGTTTTCAGTGCTCAGTACACAGGGTGCTGGGTGCTCAGTGCTCAGGGTGCTGGGTGCTCAGTACTCAGGGTGCTCAGTGCTCAGTACTCGGGGTGCTTGGTGCTCAGTACTCAGGGTGCTCAGTGCTCAGTACTCGGGGTGCTGGGTGCTCAGTGCTCAGGGTGCTGAGTGCTCAGTGCTCGGGGTGCTGGGTGCTCAGTGCTCGGGGCGCTGGGTGCTCAGTGCTCGGGGTGCTGGGTGCTCAGTACTCGGGGTGCTGGGTGCTCAGTGCTCAGGGTGCTCAGTGCTCAGTACTCAGTGCTCAGGGTGCTCAGTGCTCAGTGCTCAGGGTGCTGGGTGTTCAGTACTCAGGGTGCTGGGTGCTCAGTACTCAGGGTGCTGGGTGCTCAGTGCTCAGGGTGCTGGGAGCTCAGTAGTCTGGGTGTTGGGTGCTCAGTACTCAGGGTGCTGGGTGCTCCGTGCTCAGGGTGCTGGGTGCTCAGTGCTCAGGGTTCTGGGTGCTCAGTGCTCAGGGTGCTGGGTGCTCAGTACTCAGGGTGCTGGGTGCTTAGTGCTCGAGGTGCTCGGTGCTCAGTACTCAAGGTGCTGGGTGCTCAGTGCTCAGGGTGCTGGGTGCTCAGTACTCGGGGTTCTCCGTGCTCATGGTGCTGGGTGCTCAGTGCTCAGGGTGCTGGGTGCTCAGTGCTCGGGGTGCTGGGTGCTCAGTGCTCAGGGTGCTGGGTGCTCAGTGCTCAGGGTGCTGGGTGCTCAGTACTCAGGGTGCTGGGTGCTTAGTACTCAGGGTGCTCAGTGCTCAGTACAAAGGGTGCTGGGTGCTCAGTGCTCGCGGTGCTGGGTGCTCAGTGCTCAGTACTCAGGGTGCTGGGTGCTCAGTGCTCAGGGTGCTGGGTGCTCAGTACTCAGCGTGCTGGGTGCTCAGTACTCAGGGTGCTGGCTGCTCAGTGCTCAGGGTGCTGGGTGCTCAGTGCTCAGGGTGCTGGGTGCTCAGTGATCGGGGTGCTGGGTGCTCAGTACTCAGGGTGCTCAGTACTCAGGGTGCTGGGTGCTCAGTACTCGGGGTGCTGGGTGCTCAGTGCTCGGGGTGCTGGGTGCTCAGTGCTCGGGGTGCTGGGTGCTCAGTGCTCAGGGTGATCGGTGCTCAGTACTCAGGGTGCTGGGTGATCAGTGCTCAGGGTGCTGGGTGCTCAGTCCTCAGGGTGCTCAGTGCTCAGGGTGCTGGGTGCTCAGTACTCATGGTGCTGGGTGCTCAGTACTCAGGGGGCTGGTTGCTCAGTGCTCAGTGCTCAGTGTGCTGGGTGCTCAGTGCTCAGGGCGCTGGGTGCTCAGTGCTCAGGGTGCTGGGTGCTCAGTGCTCGGGGTGCTGGGTGGTCAGTGCTCAGTGCTCAAGGTGCTGAGTGCTCAGTGCTCAGTGCTCAGGGTGCTGGGTGCTCAGTACTCAGGGTGCTGGGTGCTCAGTACTCAGGGTGCTGGGTGCTCAGTTCTCAGGGTGCTGGGTGATCAGTACTCTGGGTGTTGGGTGCTCAGTACTCAGGGTTCTCAGTGCTCTGTACTCGGGGTGCTGGGTGCTCAGTGCTCAGTGTGCTCAGTGCTCAGTGCTCAGGGTGCTGGGTGCTCAGTGCTCGGGGCGCTGGTTGTTCAGTGCTCGGGGTGCTGGGTGCTCAGTACTCAGGGTGCTGTGTGCTCAGTGCTCAGTACTCAGCGTGCTGTGTGCTCAGTGCTCAGAGTGTTGGGTGCTCAGTACTCAGGGTGCTGGGTGCTCAGTGCTCAGTGCTGAGGGTGCACAGTGCTCAGGGTGCTCAGTGCTCAGGGTGCTGGGTGCTCAGGGTGCTGGGTGCTCAGTGCTCGGGGTGCTGGGTGCTCAGTTCTCAGTGCTCAGGGTGCTGGGTGCTCAGTGCTCGGGGTGCTGGGTGCTCAGTACTCAGGGTGCTGGGTGCTCAGTACTCAGGGTGCTGGGTGCTCAGTCCTCAGGGTGCTAAGTGCTCAGGGTGCTGGGTGCTCAGTGCTCAGGGTGCTGGGTGCTCTGTGCTCAGGGTGCTCGGTGCTCAGTGCTCAGGTTGCTGGGTGCTCAATACTCAGGGTGCTGGGTGCTCAGTACTCAGGGTGCTCAGTGCTCAGTAATCAGGGAGCTCAGTGCTCAGGGTGCTGGGTGCTCAGTGCTCGGGTTGCTGGGTCCTCAGTCCTCAGGGTGCTGGGTGCTCAGTGCTCAGGGTGCTCGGTGCTCAGTGCTCAGGGTGCTGGGTGCTCGGGGTGCTGGGTGCTTAGTACTCATGGTGCTCGGTGCTCGGGGTGCTGGGTGCTCAGTGCTCGGTGTGCTGGGTGCTCAGTGCTCGGGGTGCTGGGTGCTGAGTGCTAGGTGTGCTGGGTGCTCAGTGCTCGGGGTGCTGGGTGCTCAGTGCTCGGGGTGCTGGGTGCTCAGTACTCAGGGTGCTCGGTGCTCAGTTCTCAGGGTGCTGGGTGCTCAGTGCTCAGGGTGCTGGGTGCTCAGTACTCAGGGTGCTGGGTGCTCGGTGCTCAGTACACTGGGTGCTCAGTACTCAGGGTGCTGGGTGCTCAGTACTCAGGGTGCTCGGTGCTCAATACTCAGGGTGCTGGGTGCTCAGTTCTCGGGGTGCCGGGTGCTCATTAATCAGGGTGCTCAGTGCTCAGTACTCAGCGTGCTGGGTGCTCAGTGCTCAGGGTGCTCGGTGCTCAGTACTCAGGGTGCTCAGTGCTCAGTACTCAGTGTGCTGGGTGCTCAGTGCTCAGGGTGCTGGGTGCTCAGTACTCAGGGTGCTTTGTGCTTAGTACTCAGGGTGCTCGGTCCTCAGTGCTCAGGGTGCTGGGTGCTCAGTACTCAGGGTGCTGGGTGCTCAGTGGTCAGGGTGCTCAGTGCTCAGCACTCAGGGTGCTCGGTGCTCAGTGCTCAGGGTGCTCAGTGCTCAGTACTCAGGGTGCTCAGTGCTCTGGGTGCTGGGTGCTCAGTGCTCAGGGTGCTGGGTGCTCAGTGCTCAGGGTGCTGGGTGCTCAGTACTCAGGGTGCTCAGTGCTCAGGGTGCTGGGTGCTCAGTGCTCGGGGTGCTGGGTACTCAGTGCTCAGTACACAGGGTGCTGAGTGCTCAGTGCTCGGGGTGCTGGGTGCTCAGTGCTCATTACTCAGAGTGCTCAGTGCTCAGGGTGCTGGGTGCTCAGTACTCAGGGTGCTGGGTGCTCAGTGCTCAGGGTGCTGGGTGCTCAGTACTCAGGGTGCTGGGTCCTCAGTGCTCAGGGTGCTGGGTGCTCAATGCTCAGGGTGCTCAGTACTCAGGGTGCTGTGTGTTCAGTGCTCAGGGTACTGGGTGCTCAGTACTCAGGGTGCTCGGTGCTTAGTACTCAGGGTGCTGGGTGCTCAGTACTCCGGGTGCTCATTGCTCAGGGTGCTGGGTGCTCAGTACTCAGGGTGCTGGGTGCTCAGTACTCAGGGTGCTCAGTGCTCAGTACTCAGGGTGCTCAGTGCTCAGTACTCAGGGTGCTCAGTGCTCAGGGTGCTGGGTGCTCAGTGCTCACGGTGCTGTGTGCTCAGTACTCAGGGTGCTCAGTACTCAGGGTGCTTGGTGCTCAGTGCTCAGGGTGCTTGGTGCTCAGTGCTCAGGTTTCTGGGTGCTCAATACTCAGGGTGCTGGGTGCTCAGTGCTCAGGGTGCTGGGTGCTCAGTACTCGGGGTTCTCCGTGCTCATGGTGCTGGGTGCTCAGTGCTCAGGGTGCTGGGTGCTCAGTGCTCGGGGTGCTGGGTGCTCAGTGCTCAGGGTGCTGGGTGCTCAGTGCTCAGGGTGCTGGGTGCTCAGTACTCAGGGTGCTGGGTGCTTAGTACTCAGGGTGCTCAGTGCTCAGTACAAAGGGTGCTGGGTGCTCAGTGCTCGCGGTGCTGGGTGCTCAGTGCTCAGTACTCAGGGTGCTGGGTGCTCAGTGCTCAGGGTGCTGGGTGCTCAGTACTCAGCGTGCTGGGTGCTCAGTACTCAGGGTGCTGGCTGCTCAGTGCTCAGGGTGCTGGGTGCTCAGTGCTCAGGGTGCTGGGTGCTCAGTGATCGGGGTGCTGGGTGCTCAGTACTCAGGGTGCTCAGTACTCAGGGTGCTGGGTGCTCAGTACTCGGGGTGCTGGGTGCTCAGTGCTCGGGGTGCTGGGTGCTCAGTGCTCGGGGTGCTGGGTGCTCAGTGCTCAGGGTGATCGGTGCTCAGTACTCAGGGTGCTGGGTGATCAGTGCTCAGGGTGCTGGGTGCTCAGTCCTCAGGGTGCTCAGTGCTCAGGGTGCTGGGTGCTCAGTACTCATGGTGCTGGGTGCTCAGTACTCAGGGGGCTGGTTGCTCAGTGCTCAGTGCTCAGTGTGCTGGGTGCTCAGTGCTCAGGGCGCTGGGTGCTCAGTGCTCAGGGTGCTGGGTGCTCAGTGCTCGGGGTGCTGGGTGGTCAGTGCTCAGTGCTCAAGGTGCTGAGTGCTCAGTGCTCAGTGCTCAGGGTGCTGGGTGCTCAGTACTCAGGGTGCTGGGTGCTCAGTACTCAGGGTGCTGGGTGCTCAGTTCTCAGGGTGCTGGGTGATCAGTACTCTGGGTGTTGGGTGCTCAGTACTCAGGGTTCTCAGTGCTCTGTACTCGGGGTGCTGGGTGCTCAGTGCTCAGTGTGCTCAGTGCTCAGTGCTCAGGGTGCTGGGTGCTCAGTGCTCGGGGCGCTGGGTGCTCAGTGCTCGGGGTGCTGGGTGCTCAGTACTCAGGGTGCTGTGTGCTCAGTGCTCAGTACTCAGCGTGCTGTGTGCTCAGTGCTCAGAGTGTTGGGTGCTCAGTACTCAGGGTGCTGGGTGCTCAGTGCTCAGTGCTGAGGGTGCACAGTGCTCAGGGTGCTCAGTGCTCAGGGTGCTGGGTGCTCAGGGTGCTGGGTGCTCAGTGCTCGGGGTGCTGGGTGCTCAGTTCTCAGTGCTCAGGGTGCTGGGTGCTCAGTGCTCGGGGTGCTGGGTGCTCAGTACTCAGGGTGCTGGGTGCTCAGTACTCAGGGTGCTGGGTGCTCAGTCCTCAGGGTGCTAAGTGCTCAGGGTGCTGGGTGCTCAGTGCTCAGGGTGCTGGGTGCTCTGTGCTCAGGGTGCTCGGTGCTCAGTGCTCAGGTTGCTGGGTGCTCAATACTCAGGGTGCTGGGTGCTCAGTACTCAGGGTGCTCAGTGCTCAGTAATCAGGGAGCTCAGTGCTCAGGGTGCTGGGTGCTCAGTGCTCGGGTTGCTGGGTCCTCAGTCCTCAGGGTGCTGGGTGCTCAGTGCTCAGGGTGCTCGGTGCTCAGTGCTCAGGGTGCTGGGTGCTCAGTACTCACGGTGCTGGGTGCTCAGTGCTCGGGGTGCTGGGGGCTCAGTACTCAGGGTGCTGGGTGCTCAGTGCTCAGGGTGCTGGGTGCTCAGTGCTCAGGGTGCTCGGTGCTTAGTACTCATGGTGCTCGGTGCTCGGGGTGCTGGGTGCTCAGTGCTCGGTGTGCTGGGTGCTCAGTGCTCGGGGTGCTGGGTGCTGAGTGCTAGGTGTGCTGGGTGCTCAGTGCTCGGGGTGCTGGGTGCTCAGTGCTCGGGGTGCTGGGTGCTCAGTACTCAGGGTGCTCGGTGCTCAGTTCTCAGGGTGCTGGGTGCTCAGTGCTCAGGGTGCTGGGTGCTCAGTACTCAGGGTGCTGGGTGCTCGGTGCTCAGTACACTGGGTGCTCAGTACTCAGGGTGCTGGGTGCTCAGTACTCAGGGTGCTCGGTGCTCAATACTCAGGGTGCTGGGTGCTCAGTTCTCGGGGTGCCGGGTGCTCATTAATCAGGGTGCTCAGTGCTCAGTACTCAGCGTGCTGGGTGCTCAGTGCTCAGGGTGCTCGGTGCTCAGTACTCAGGGTGCTCAGTGCTCAGTACTCAGTGTGCTGGGTGCTCAGTGCTCAGGGTGCTGGGTGCTCAGTACTCAGGGTGCTTTGTGCTTAGTACTCAGGGTGCTCGGTCCTCAGTGCTCAGGGTGCTGGGTGCTCAGTACTCAGGGTGCTGGGTGCTCAGTGGTCAGGGTGCTCAGTGCTCAGCACTCAGGGTGCTCGGTGCTCAGTGCTCAGGGTGCTCAGTGCTCAGTACTCAGGGTGCTCAGTGCTCTGGGTGCTGGGTGCTCAGTGCTCAGGGTGCTGGGTGCTCAGTGCTCAGGGTGCTGGGTGCTCAGTACTCAGGGTGCTCAGTGCTCAGGGTGCTGGGTGCTCAGTGCTCGGGGTGCTGGGTACTCAGTGCTCAGTACACAGGGTGCTGAGTGCTCAGTGCTCGGGGTGCTGGGTGCTCAGTGCTCATTACTCAGAGTGCTCAGTGCTCAGGGTGCTGGGTGCTCAGTACTCAGGGTGCTGGGTGCTCAGTGCTCAGGGTGCTGGGTGCTCAGTACTCAGGGTGCTGGGTCCTCAGTGCTCAGGGTGCTGGGTGCTCAATGCTCAGGGTGCTCAGTACTCAGGGTGCTGTGTGTTCAGTGCTCAGGGTACTGGGTGCTCAGTACTCAGGGTGCTCGGTGCTTAGTACTCAGGGTGCTGGGTGCTCAGTACTCCGGGTGCTCATTGCTCAGGGTGCTGGGTGCTCAGTACTCAGGGTGCTGGGTGCTCAGTACTCAGGGTGCTCAGTGCTCAGTACTCAGGGTGCTCAGTGCTCAGTACTCAGGGTGCTCAGTGCTCAGGGTGCTGGGTGCTCAGTGCTCGGGGTGCTGGGTGCTCAGTGCTCACGGTGCTGTGTGCTCAGTACTCAGGGTGCTCAGTACTCAGGGTGCTTGGTGCTCAGTGCTCAGGGTGCTTGGTGCTCAGTGCTCAGGTTTCTGGGTGCTCAATACTCAGGGTGCTGGGTGCTCAGTACTCAGGGTGCTCTGTGCTCAGTACTCAGGGTGCTCAGTGCTCAGGGTGCTGGGTGCTCAGTGCTCGGGGTGCTGGGTGCTCAGTGCTCGGGGTGCTGGTTGCTCAGTACTCAGGGTGCTCGGTGCTCAGTACTCAGGGTGCTGGGTGCTCAGTGCTCAGGGTGCTGGGTGCTCAGTACTCAGGGTGCTGGGTGCTCGGTGCTCAGTACACTGGGTGCTCAGTACTCAGGGTGCTGGGTGCTCAGTACTCAGGGTGCTCGGTGCTCAATACTCAGGGTGCTGGGTGCTCAGTTCTCGGGGTGCTGGGTGCTCATTAATCAGGGTGCTGGGTGCTCAGTACTCAGGGTTCTCAGTGCTTGGGGTGCTGGGTGCTCAGTTCTCAGGGTGCTCAGTGCTTGGGGTGAAGGGTGCTCAGTACTCAGGGTGCTGGTTGCTCAGTGCTCAGGGTGCTGGGTGCTGAGTACTCAGGGTGCTGGGTGTTCAGTGCTCAGGTTGCTGGGTGCTTAGTGCTCAGGGTGCTGGGTGCTCAGTGCTCAGGGTGCTGGGTGCTCAGTGCTCAGGGTGCTGGGTGCTCAGTGCTCGGGGTGCTGGGTGCTCAGTGCTCGGTGTCCTCGGTGCTCAGTGCTCGGGGTGGTGGGTGCTCAGTACTCGGGGAGCTCAGTGCTCAGTACTCAGGGTGCTGGGTGCTCAGTGCTCAGGGTGCTGGGTGCTCAGTGCTCGGGGTGCTGGGTGCTCGGTGCTCAGGTTGCTGGGTGCTCAGTACTCGGGGTGCTGGGTGCTCAGTACTCAGGGTGCTGGGTGCTCATTGCTCGGGGTGCTGGGTCCTCAGTGCTACGGGTGCTGGGTGCTCAGTGCTCGGGGTGCTGGGTGCTCAGTGCTCGGGGCGCTAGGTGCTCAGTGCTCGGGTTGCTCGGTGCTCAGTACTCAGGGTGCTGGGTGCTCAGTGCTCAGGGTGCTCGGTGCTCAGTACTCAGGGTGCTGGGTGCTCAGTGCTCAGTGTGCTCGGTGCTCAGTACGTTGGGTGCTCAGTACTCAGGGTGTTGGGTGCTCAGTGCTCAGGGTGATCGGTGCTCAGTACTCAGGGTGCTCAGTACTCAGGGTTCTGGGTGCTCAGTACTCAGGGTGCTGGGTGCTGATTCTCGTGGTGCTGGGTGCTCAGTGCTCGGGGTGCTGGGTGCTCAGTACTCGGGGTGCTGGGTGCTCAGTGCTCAGCGTGCTGCGTGCTCAGTACTCAGGGTGCTCGGTTCTCAGTACTCAGGGTGCTGGGTGCTCATTCTCGGTGTGCTGGGTGCTCAGTGCTCAGGGTGCTGGGTGCTCAGTGCTCAGGGTCCTCTATGCTCAGTACTGAGGGTGCTCAGTACTCAGTGTGCTTTGTGCTCAGTGCTCAGGGTGCTGGGTGCTCAGTACTCAGGGTGCTGGGTGCTCAGTGCTCGGGGTGCTGGGTGCTCAGTACTCGGGGTGCTGGGTGCTCATTACTCAGGGTGCTGGGTGCTCAGTGCTCAGGGTGCTCGCTGCTCAGTACACTTTTTGCTGGGTGCTCAGTACTCAGGGTGCTGGGTGCTCAGTGCTCGGGGTGCTCGGTGCTCAGTGCTCAGGATGCTCGGTGCTCAGTACTTTTAGTGCTGGGTGCTCAGTACTCAGGGTGCTGCGTGCTCAGTGCTCGGGGTGCTCGGTGCTCAGTACTCAGGGTGCCGGGTGCTCAGTGCTCAGGATGCTGGGTGCTCAGTACTCAGGGTGCTCAGTACTCAGTACTCAGGGTGCTGGGTGCTCAGTGCTTGGGGTGCTGGGTGCTCAGTGCTCAGGGTGCTGGGTGCTCAGTGCTCGGGGTGCTGGGTGCTCAGTACTCGGAGTGCTCGGTGCTCAGTACTCAGGGTGCTGGGTGCTAAGTGCTCAGGTGCTGGGTGCTAAGTACTCAGGTTGCTGGGTGCTCAGTACTCAGGTTGCACAGTACTCAGGATGCTGGGTGCTCAGTGCTCGGGATGCTGGGTGCTCAGTACTCAGGGTGCTCAGTACTCAGGATGCTGGGTGCTCAGTACTCAGGGTGCTGGGTGCTCAGTCCTCAGGGTGCTAAGTGCTCTGGGTGCTGGGTGCTCAGTGCTCAGGGTGCTGGGTGCTCAGTGCTCAGGGTGCTTGGTGCTCAGTGCTCAGGTTGCTGGGTGCTCAATACTCAGGGTGCTGGGTGCTCAGTACTCAGGGTGCTCAGTGGTCAGTAATCAGGGTGCTCAGTGCTCAGGGTGCTGGGTGCTCAGTGCTCGGGGTGCTGGGTACTCAGTCCTCAGGGTGCTGGGTGCTCAGTGCTCAGGGTGCTCGGTGCTCAGTGCTCAGGGTGCTGGGTGCTCAGTACTCACGGTGCTGGGTGCTCAGTGCTCGGGGTGCTGGGGGCTCAGTACTCAGGGTGCTGGGTGCTCAGTGCTCAGGGTGCTGGGTGCTCAGTGCTCAGGGTGCTCGGTGCTTAGTACTCATGGTGCTCGGTGCTCGGGGTGCTGGGTGCTCAGTGCTCGGTGTGCTGGGTGCTCAGTGCTCGGGGTGCTGGGTGCTGAGTGCTCGGTGTGCTGGGTGCTCAGTGCTCGGGGTGCTGGGTGCTCAGTGCTCGGGGTGCTGGGTGCTCAGTACTCAGGGTGCTCGGTGCTCAGTACTCAGGGTGCTGGGTGCTCAGTGCTCAGGGTGCTGGGTGCTCAGTACTCAGGGTGCTGGGTGCTCAGTGCTCAGTACACTGGGTGCTCAGTACTCAGGGTGCTGGGTGCTCAGTACTCAGGGTGCTCGGTGCTCAATACTCAGGGTGCTGGGTGCTCAGTGCTCAGGGTGCTGGGTGCTCAGTACTCAGGGTGCTTTGTGCTTAGTACTCAGGGTGCTCCGTCCTCAGTGCTCAGGGTGCTGGGTGCTCAGTACTCAGGGTGCTGGGTGCTCAGTGTTCAGGGTGCTCAGTGCTCAGCACTCAGGGTGCTCAGTGCTCAGTGCTCAGGGTGCTCAGTGCTCAGTACTCAAGGTGCTCAGTGCTCTGGGTGCTGGGTGCTCAGTGCTCAGGGTGCTGGGTGCTCAGTGCTCAGGGTGCTGGGTGCTCAGTACTCAGGGTGCTCAGTGCTCAGGGTGCTGGGTGCTCAGTGCTCGGGGTGCTGGGTACTCAGTACTCAGTACACAGGGTGCTGAGTGCTCAGTGCTCGGGGTGCTGGGTGCTCAGTGCTCATTACTCAGGGTGCTGGGTGCTCAGTGCTCAGGGTGCTGGGTGCTCAGTACTCAGGGTGCTGGGTGCTCAGTGCTCAGGGTGCTGGGTGCTCAGTACTCAGGGTGCTGGGTCCTCAGTGCTCAGGGTGCTGGGTTCTCAATGCTCGGGGTGCTCAGTACTCAGGGTGCTGTGTGTTCAGTGCTCAGGGTACTGGGTGCTCAGTACTCAGGGTGCTCGGTGCTTAGTACTCAGGGTGCTGGGTGCTCAGTACTCCGGGTGCTCATTGCTCAGGGTGCTGGGTGCTCAGTACTCAGGGTGCTCAGTGCTCAGTCCTCAGGGTGCTCAGTGCTCAGTACTCAGGGTGCTCAGTGCTCAGTACTCAGGGTGCTCAGTGCTCAGGGTGCTGGGTGCTCAGTGCTCGGGGTGCTGGGTGCTCAGTGCTCACGGTGCTGTGTGCTCAGTACTCAGGGTGCTCAGTACTCAGGGTGCTTGGTGCTCAGTGCTCAGGGTGCTCGGTGCTCAGTGCTCAGGTTGCTGGGTGCTCAATACTCAGGGTGCTGGGTGCTCAGTACTCAGGGTGCTCAGTGCTCAGTACTCAGGGTGCTCAGTGCTCAGGGTGCTGGGTGCTCAGTGCTCGGGGTGCTGGGTGCTCAGTGCTCGGGGTGCTGGGTGCTCAGTACTCAGGGTGCTCAGTGTTCAGTACTCAGGGTGCTGGGTGCTCAGTGCTCAGGGGGCTGGGTGCTCAGTACTCAGGGTGCTGGGTGCTCGGTGCTCAGTACACTGGGTGCTCAGTACTCAGGGTGCTGGGTGCTCAGTACTCAGGGTGCTCGGTGCTCAATACTCAGGGTGCTGGGTGCTCAGTTCTCGGGGTGCTGGGTGCTCATTAATCAGGGTGCTGTGTGCTCAGTACTCAGGGTGCTCAGTGCTTGGGGTGCTGGGTGCTCAGTTCTCAGGGTGCTTAGTGCTTGGGGTGCAGGGTGCTCAGTACTCAGGGTGCTGGTTGCTCAGTGCTCAGGGTGCTGGGTGCTGAGTACTCAGGGTGCTGGGTGCTCAGTACTCAGGGTGCTGGGTGCTCAGTGCTCGGGGTGTTGGGTGCTCAGTGCTCGGGTTGCTGGGTGCTTAGTGCTCGGGGTGCTGGGTGCTCAGTGCTCAGGGTGCTGGGTGCTCAGTGCTCAGGGTGCTGGGTGCTCAGTGCTCGGGGTGCTGGGTGCTCAGTGCTCGGTGTCCTCGGTGCTCAGTGCACGGGGTGGTGCGTGCTCAGTACTCGGGGAGCTCAGTGCTCAGTACTCAGGGTGCTGGGTGCTCAGTGCTCAGGGTGGTGGGTGCTCAGTGCTCGGGGTGCTGGGTGCTCGGTGCTCAGGTTGCTGGGTGCTCAGTACTCGGGGTGCTGGGTGCTCAGTACTCAGGGTGCTGGGTGCTCATTGCTCGGGGTGCTGGGTCCTCAGTGCTACGGGTGCTGGGTGCTCAGTGCTCGGGGTGCTGGGTGCTCAGTGCTCGGGGCGCTGGGTGCTCAGTGCTCGGGGTGCTCGGTGCTCAGTACTCAGGGTGCTGGGTGCTCTGTGCTCAGGGTGCTCGGTGCTCAGTACTCAGGGTGCTGGGTGCTCAGTGCTCAGTGTGCTCAGTGCTCAGTACGGTGGGTCCTCAGTACTCAGGGTGTTGGGTGCTCAGTGCTCAGGGTGATCGGTGCTCAGTACTCAGGGTGCTCAGTACTCAGGGTGCTGGGTGCTCAGGGCTCGGGGTGCTGGCAGCTCAGTACTCAGGGTGCTGGGTGCTCAGTGCTCGGTGTGCTGGGTGCTGAGTGCTCAGGGTGCTGGGTGCTCAGTACTCGGGGTGCTCGGTGCTCAGTACTCAGGGTGCTGGGTGCTCAGTACTCAGGGTGCTGGGTGCTCAGTGATCAGGGTGCTCTCTGCTCAGTACTCAGGGTGCTGGGTGCTCAGTGCTCAGGGTGCTGGGTGCTCAGTACTCAGGGTGCTGGGTGCTCAGCGCTCTGGGTGCTTATTGCACAGTACTCAGGGTGCTGGGTGCTCAGTATTCAGGGTGCTCAGTGCTCGGGGTGCTGGGTGCTCAGTACTCAGGGTGCTGGGTGCTCATTCTCGTGGTGCTGGGTGCTCAGTGCTCGGGGTGCTGGGTGCTCAGTACTCGGGGTGCTGGGTGCTCAGTGCTCAGCGTGCTGTGTGCTCAGTACTCAGGGTGCTCGGTTCTCAGTACTCAGGGTGCTGGGTGCTCATTCTCAGGGTGCTGGGTGCTCAGTGCTCAGGGTGCTGGGTGCTCAGTGCTCAGGGTCCTCTATGCTCAGTACTCAGGGTGCTCAGTACTCAGCGTGCTTTGTGCTCAGTGCTCAGGGTGCTGGGTGCTCAGTGCTCGGGGTGCTAGGTGCTCAGTACTCAGGGTGCTGGGTGCTCAGTGCTCGGGGTGCTGGGTGCTCAGTACTCAGGGTGCTGGGTGCTCAGTACTCAGGGTGCTGGGTGCTCAGTGCTCAGGGTGCTGGGTGCTCAGTACTCAGGGTGCTCGGTGCTCAGTACTCAGGGTGCTCGGTGCTCAGTACTCAGGGTGCTGGGTGCTCAGTACTCAGGGTGCTGGGTGCTCAGTACTCAGGGTGCTGGGTGCTCAGTGCTCAGGGTGCTGGGTGCTCAGTGCTCAGTACTCAGGGTGCTGGGTGCTCAGTGCTCAGGGTGCTGAGTGCTCAGTACTCAGCGTGCTGGGTGCTCAGTACTCAGGGTGCTGGGTGTTCAGTGCTCAGGGTGCTGGGTGCTCAGTGCTCAGGGTGCTGGGTGCTCAGTGCTCGGGGAGCTCGGTGCTCAGTACTCAGGGTGCTGGGTGCTCAGTACTCAGTGCTCGGGGTCCTGGGTGCTCCGTGCTCGGGGTGATCTGTTCTCAGTACTCAGGGTGCTGGGTGCTCAGTGCTCGGGGTGCTGGGTGATCAGTACTCGGGGTGCTCAGTACTCAGGGTACTGGGTGCTCAGTACTCAGGCTGCTGGGTGCTCAGAGCTCGGGGTGCTCGGTGCTCAGTACTCGGGGTGCTTGGTGCTCAGTGCTCAGGGTGCTTGGTGCTCAGTGCTCGGGGTGCTGGGTGCTCAGTGCTGAGGGTGCTGGCTGCTCAGTGCTCAGGGTGCTGGGTGCTCAGTACTCAGGGTGCTAGGTGCTCAGTACTCAGGGTGCTCAGTGCTCAGTACTCAGCGTGCTGGGTGCTCAGTGCTCAGGGTCCTCGGTGCTCAGTACTCAGGGTGTTCAGTGCTCAGTACTCAGCGTGCTTTGTGCTCAGTGCGCAGGGTGCTGGGTGCTCAGTACTCAGGGTGCTGGGTGCTCAGTATTCAGGGTGCTGGGTGCTCAGTACTCAGGGTGCTGGGTGCTCAGTGCTCGTGGTGCTGGGTGCTCAGTACTCAGGGTGCTGTGTGCTCAGTGCTCAGGGTGCTGGGTGCTCAGTACTCAGGGTGCTGGGTGCTCAGTACTCAGGGTGCTCAGTGCTCGGGGAGCTCGGTGCTCAGTACTCAGGGTGCTGCGTGCTCAGTACTCAGTGCTCGGGGTCCTGGGTGCTCAGCGCTCTGGGTGCTTAGTGCACAGTACTCAGGGTGCTGGGTGCTCAGTATTCAGGGTGCTCAGTGCTCGGGGTGCTGGGTGCTCATTACTCAGGGTGCTGGGTGCTCAGTACTCAGGGTGCTGGGTGCTCATTCTCGTGGTGCTAGGTGCTCAGTGCTCGGGGTGCTGGGTGCTCAGTACTCGGGGTGCTGGGTGCTCAGTGCTCAGCGTGCTGGGTGCTCAGTACTCAGGGTGCTCGGTTCTCAGTACTCAGGGTGCTGGGTGCTCATTCTCGGGGTGCTGGGTGCTCAGTGCTCAGGGTGCTGGGTGCTCAGTGCTCAGGGTCCTCTATGCTCAGTACTCAGGGTGCTCAGTACTCAGCGTGCTTTGTGCTCAGTGCTCAGGGTGCTGGGTGCTCAGTGCTCGGGGTGCTAGGTGCTCAGTACTCAGGGTGCTGGGTGCTCAGTGCTCGGGGTGCTGGGTGCTCAGTACTCAGGGTGCTGGGTGCTCAGTACTCAGGGTGCTGGGTGCTCAGTGCTCAGGGTGCTGGGTGCTCAGTACTCAGGGTGCTCGGTGCTCAGTACTCAGGGTGCTCGGTGCTCAGTACTCAGGGTGCTGGGTGCTCAGTACTCAGGGTGCTGGGTGCTCAGTACTCAGGGTGCTGGGTGCTCAGTGCTCAGGGTGCTGGGTGCTCAGTGCTCAGTACTCAGGGTGCTGGGTGCTCAGTGCTCAGGGTGCTGAGTGCTCAGTACTCAGCGTGCTGGGTGCTCAGTACTCAGGGTGCTGGGTGTTCAGTGCTCAGGGTGCTGGGTGCTCAGTGCTCAGGGTGCTGGGTGCTCAGTGCTCGGGGAGCTCGGTGCTCAGTACTCAGGGTGCTGGGTGCTCAGTACTCAGTGCTCGGGGTCCTGGGTGCTCCGTGCTCGGGGTGATCTGTTCTCAGTACTCAGGGTGCTGGGTGCTCAGTGCTCGGGGTGCTGGGTGATCAGTACTCGGGGTGCTCAGTACTCAGGGTACTGGGTGCTCAGTACTCAGGCTGCTGGGTGCTCAGAGCTCGGGGTGCTCGGTGCTCAGTACTCGGGGTGCTTGGTGCTCAGTGCTCAGGGTGCTTGGTGCTCAGTGCTCGGGGTGCTGGGTGCTCAGTGCTGAGGGTGCTGGCTGCTCAGTGCTCAGGGTGCTGGGTGCTCAGTACTCAGGGTGCTAGGTGCTCAGTACTCAGGGTGCTCAGTGCTCAGTACTCAGCGTGCTGGGTGCTCAGTGCTCAGGGTCCTCGGTGCTCAGTACTCAGGGTGTTCAGTGCTCAGTACTCAGCGTGCTTTGTGCTCAGTGCGCAGGGTGCTGGGTGCTCAGTACTCAGGGTGCTGGGTGCTCAGTATTCAGGGTGCTGGGTGCTCAGTACTGAGGGTGCTGGGTGCTCAGTGCTCGGGGTGCTCGGTGATCAGTACTCAGGGTGCTGGGTGCTCATTATTCAGGGTGCTGGGTGCTCAGTGCTCAGGGTGCTGGGTGCTCAGTGCTCGGGGTGCTCGGTGATCAGTACTCAGGGTGCTGGGTGCTCAGTGCTCAGGGTGCTGAGTACTCAGTACTCAGGGTGCTGGGTGCTCAGTGCTCAGGGTGCTGGGTGCTCAGTACTCAGGGTGCTGGGTGCTCATTACTCAGGGTGCTGGGTGCTCAGTGCTCAGGGTGCTGGGTGCTCAGTCCTCAGGGTGCTGGGTGCTCAGTACTCAGGGTGTTCGGTGCTTAGTACTCAGGGTGCTCAGTGCTCAGTACTCAGGGTGCTGGTTGCTCAGTGCTCGGGGTGCTCGGTGCTCAATACTCAGGGTGCTGGGTGCTCAGTACTCAGGGTGCTGGGTGCTCCGTACTCAGGGTGCTGGGTGCTCAGTACTCAGGGTGCTGGGGGCTCAGTACTCAGGGTGCTGGGTGCTCAGTGCTCAGGGTGCTGGGTGCTCAGTACTCAGGGTGCTGGGTGCTCAGTACTCAGGGTGCTCGGTGCTCAGTACTCAGGGTGCTCAGTGCTCGGGGAGCTCGGTGCTCAGTACTCAGGGTGCTGCGTGCTCAGTACTCAGTGCTCGGCGTCCTGGGTGCTCAGCGCTCTGGGTGCTTAGTGCACAGTACTCAGGGTGGTGGGTGCTCAGTATTCAGGGTGCTCAGTGCTCGGGGTGCTGGGTGCTCATTACTCAGGGTGCTGGGTGCTCAGTACTCAGGGTGCTGGGTGCTCATTCTCGTGGTGCTAGGTGCTCAGTGCTCGGGGTGCTGGGTGCACAGTACTCGGGGTGCTGGGTGCTCAGTGCTCAGCGTGCTGGGTGCTCAGTACTCAGGGTGCTCGGTTCTCAGTACTCAGGGTGCTGGGTGCTCATTCTCGGGGTGCTGGGTGCTCAGTGCTCAGGGTGCTGGGTGCTCAGTGCTCAGGGTCCTCTATGCTCAGTACTCAGTGTGCTCAGTACTCAGCGTGCTTTGTGCTCAGTGCTCAGGGTGCTGGGTGCTCAGTGCTCGGGGTGCTAGGTGCTCAGTACTCAGGGTGCTGGGTGCTCAGTGCTCGGGGTGCTGGGTGCTCAGTACTCAGGGTGCTGGGTGCTCAGTACTCAGGGTGCTGGGTGCTCAGTGCTCAGGGTGCTGGGTGCTCAGTACTCAGGGTGCTCGGTGCTCAGTACTCAGGGTGCTCGGTGCTCAGTACTCAGGGTGCTGGGTGCTCAGTACTCAGGGTGCTGGGTGCTCAGTACTCAGGGTGCTGGGTGCTCAGTGCTCAGGGTGCTGGGTGCTCAGTGCTCAGTACTCAGGGTGCTGGGTGCTCAGTGCTCAGGGTGCTGAGTGCTCAGTACTCAGCGTGCTGGGTGCTCAGTACTCAGGGTGCTGGGTGTTCAGTGCTCAGGGTGCTGGGTGCTCAGTGCTCAGGGTGCTGGGTGCTCAGTGCTCGGGGAGCTCGGTGCTCAGTACTCAGGGTGCTGGGTGCTCAGTACTCAGTGCTCGGGGTCCTGGGTGCTCCGTGCTCGGGGTGATCTGTTCTCAGTACTCAGGGTGCTGGGTGCTCAGTGCTCGGGGTGCTGGGTGATCAGTACTCGGGGTGCTCAGTACTCAGGGTACTGGGTGCTCAGTACTCAGGCTGCTGGGTGCTCAGAGCTCGGGGTGCTCGGTGCTCAGTACTCGGGGTGCTTGGTGCTCAGTGCTCAGGGTGCTTGGTGCTCAGTGCTCGGGGTGCTGGGTGCTCAGTGCTGAGGGTGCTGGCTGCTCAGTGCTCAGGGTGCTGGGTGCTCAGTACTCAGGGTGCTAGGTGCTCAGTACTCAGGGTGCTCAGTGCTCAGTACTCAGCGTGCTGGGTGCTCAGTGCTCAGGGTCCTCGGTGCTCAGTACTCAGGGTGTTCAGTGCTCAGTACTCAGCGTGCTTTGTGCTCAGTGCGCAGGGTGCTGGGTGCTCAGTACTCAGGGTGCTGGGTGCTCAGTATTCATGGTGCTGGGTGCTCAGTACTCAGGGTGCTGGGTGCTCAGTGCTCGGGGTGCTCGGTGATCAGTACTCAGGGTGCTGGGTGCTCATTATTCAGGGTGCTGGGTGCTCAGTGCTCAGGGTGCTGGGTGCTCAGTGCTCGGGGTGCTCGGTGATCAGTACTCAGGGTGCTGGGTGCTCAGTGCTCAGGGTGCTGAGTACTCAGTACTCAGGGTGCTGGGTGCTCAGTGCTGAGGGTGCTGGGTGCTCAGTACTCAGGGTGCTGGGTGCTCATTACTCAGGGTGCTGGGTGCTCAGTGCTCAGGGTGCTGGGTGCTCAGTCCTCAGGGTGCTGGGTGCTCAGTACTCAGGGTGTTCGGTGCTTAGTACTCAGGGTGCTCAGTGCTCAGTACTCAGGGTGCTGGTTGCTCAGTGCTCGGGGTGCTCGGTGCTCAATACTCAGGGTGCTGGGTGCTCAGTACTCAGGGTGCTGGGTGCTCCGTACTCAGGGTGCTGGGTGCTCAGTACTCAGGGTGCTGGGGGCTCAGTACTCAGGGTGCTGGGTGCTCAGTGCTCAGGGTGCTGGGTGCTCAGTACTCAGGGTGCTGGGTGCTCAGTACTCAGGGTGCTCGGTGCTCAGTACTCAGGGTGCTGGGTGCTCAGTGCTCAGGGTGCTTTGTACTCAGTACTCAAGGTTCTGGGTGCTCAGTACTCAGGTTGCTGGGTGCTCAGTGCTCAGGGTGCTGGGTGCTCAGTGCTCAGGGTGCTGTGTGCTCAGTACTCAGGGTGCTGGGTGCTCAGTGCTCAGGGTGATCGGTGCTCAGTACTCAGGGTGCTCAGTACTCAGGGTGCTGTGTGCTCAGTGCTCAGGGTGCTGGGTGCTCAGTACTCAGGGTGCTCAGTGCTCAGGGTGCTGGGTGCTCAGGGTGCTGGGTGCTCAGTGCTCGGGGTGCTGGGTGCTCAGTGCTCAGTGCTCAGGGTGCTGGGTGCTCAGTGCTCAGGGTGCTGTGTGCTCAGTGCTCAGTACTCAGCGTGCTGGGTGCTCAGTGCTCAGAGTGTTGGGTGCTCAGTACTCAGGGTGCTGGGTGCTCAGTGCTCAGTGCTCAGGGTGCTCAGTGCTCAGGGTGCTCAGTGCTCAGGGTGCTGGGTGCTCAGGGTGCTGGGTGCTCAGTGCTCGGGGTCCTGGGTGCTCAGTGCTCAGGGTGCTGGGTGCTCAGTGCTCAGGGTGCTAGGTGCTCAGTGCTCGGGGTGCTGGGTGCTCAGTGCTCGGGGTGCTCGGTGCTCAGTGCTCAGTGCTCAGGGTGTTGGGTGGTCAGTGCTCAGTGCTCAGGGTGCTGTGTGCTCAGTACTCAGGGTGCTGGGTGCTCAGTACTCAGGGTGCTGGGTGCTCAGTGCTCGGGGTGCTGGTTGCTCAGTACTCAGGGTGCTCGGTGCTCAGTACTCAGGGTGCTGGGTGCTCAGTGCTCAGGGTGCTGGGTGCTCAGTACTCAGGGTGCTGGGTGCTCGGTGCTCAGTACACTGGGTGCTCAGTACTCAGGGTGCTGGGTGCTCAGTACTCAGGGTGCTCGGTGCTCAATACTCAGGGTGCTGGGTGCTCAGTTCTCGGGGTGCTGGGTGCTCATTAATCAGGGTGCTGGGTGCTCAGTACTCAGGGTTCTCAGTGCTTGGGGTGCTGGGTGCTCAGTTCTCAGGGTGCTCAGTGCTTGGGGTGAAGGGTGCTCAGTACTCAGGGTGCTGGTTGCTCAGTGCTCAGGGTGCTGGGTGCTGAGTACTCAGGGTGCTGGGTGTTCAGTGCTCGGGTTGCTGGGTGCTTAGTGCTCGGGGTGCTGGGTGCTCAGTGCTCAGGGTGCTGGGTGCTCAGTGCTCAGGGTGCTGGGTGCTCAGTGCTCGGGGTGCTGGGTGCTCAGTGCTCGGTGTCCTCGGTGCTCAGTGCTCGGGGTGGTGGGTGCTCAGTACTCGGGGAGCTCAGTGCTCAGTACTCAGGGTGCTGGGTGCTCAGTGCTCAGGGTGCTGGGTGCTCAGTGCTCGGGGTGCTGGGTGCTCGGTGCTCAGGTTGCTGGGTGCTCAGTACTCGGGGTGCTGGGTGCTCAGTACTCAGGGTGCTGGGTGCTCATTGCTCGGGGTGCTGGGTCCTCAGTGCTACGGGTGCTGGGTGCTCAGTGCTCGGGGTGCTGGGTGCTCAGTGCTCGGGGCGCTAGGTGCTCAGTGCTCGGGTTGCTCGGTGCTCAGTACTCAGGGTGCTGGGTGCTCAGTGCTCAGGGTGCTCGGTGCTCAGTACTCAGGGTGCTGGGTGCTCAGTGCTCAGTGTGCTCGGTGCTCAGTACGTTGGGTGCTCAGTACTCAGGGTGTTGGGTGCTCAGTGCTCAGGGTGATCGGTGCTCAGTACTCAGGGTGCTCAGTACTCAGGGTTCTGGGTGCTCAGTACTCAGGGTGCTGGGTGCTGATTCTCGTGGTGCTGGGTGCTCAGTGCTCGGGGTGCTGGGTGCTCAGTACTCGGGGTGCTGGGTGCTCAGTGCTCAGCGTGCTGCGTGCTCAGTACTCAGGGTGCTCGGTTCTCAGTACTCAGGGTGCTGGGTGCTCATTCTCGGTGTGCTGGGTGCTCAGTGCTCAGGGTGCTGGGTGCTCAGTGCTCAGGGTCCTCTATGCTCAGTACTGAGGGTGCTCAGTACTCAGTGTGCTTTGTGCTCAGTGCTCAGGGTGCTGGGTGCTCAGTACTCAGGGTGCTGGGTGCTCAGTGCTCGGGGTGCTGGGTGCTCAGTACTCGGGGTGCTGGGTGCTCATTACTCAGGGTGCTGGGTGCTCAGTGCTCAGGGTGCTCGCTGCTCAGTACACTTTTTGCTGGGTGCTCAGTACTCAGGGTGCTGGGTGCTCAGTGCTCGGGGTGCTCGGTGCTCAGTGCTCAGGATGCTCGGTGCTCAGTACTTTTAGTGCTGGGTGCTCAGTACTCAGGGTGCTGCGTGCTCAGTGCTCGGGGTGCTCGGTGCTCAGTACTCAGGGTGCCGGGTGCTCAGTGCTCAGGATGCTGGGTGCTCAGTACTCAGGGTGCTCAGTACTCAGTACTCAGGGTGCTGGGTGCTCAGTGCTTGGGGTGCTGGGTGCACAGTGCTCAGGGTGCTGGGTGCTCAGTGCTCGGGGTGCTGGGTGCTCAGTACTCGGAGTGCTCGGTGCTCAGTACTCAGGGTGCTGGGTGCTAAGTGCTCAGGTGCTGGGTGCTAAGTACTCAGGTTGCTGGGTGCTCAGTACTCAGGTTGCACAGTACTCAGGATGCTGGGTGCTCAGTGCTCGGGATGCTGGGTGCTCAGTACTCAGGGTGCTCAGTACTCAGGATGCTGGGTGCTCAGTACTCAGGGTGCTGGGTGCTCAGTACTCAGGGTGCTGGGTGCTCAGTCCTCAGGGTGCTAAGTGCTCTGGGTGCTGGGTGCTCAGTGCTCAGGGTGCTGGGTGCTCAGTGCTCAGGGTGCTTGGTGCTCAGTGCTCAGGTTGCTGGGTGCTCAATACTCAGGGTGCTGGGTGCTCAGTACTCAGGGTGCTCAGTGGTCAGTAATCAGGGTGCTCAGTGCTCAGGGTGCTGGGTGCTCAGTGCTCGGGGTGCTGGGTACTCAGTCCTCAGGGTGCTGGGTGCTCAGTGCTCAGGGTGCTCGGTGCTCAGTGCTCAGGGTGCTGGGTGCTCAGTACTCACGGTGCTGGGTGCTCAGTGCTCGGGGTGCTGGGGGCTCAGTACTCAGGGTGCTGGGTGCTCAGTGCTCAGGGTGCTGGGTGCTCAGTGCTCAGGGTGCTCGGTGCTTAGTACTCATGGTGCTCGGTGCTCGGGGTGCTGGGTGCTCAGTGCTCGGTGTGCTGGGTGCTCAGTGCTCGGGGTGCTGGGTGCTGAGTGCTCGGTGTGCTGGGTGCTCAGTGCTCGGGGTGCTGGGTGCTCAGTGCTCGGGGTGCTGGGTGCTCAGTACTCAGGGTGCTCGGTGCTCAGTACTCAGGGTGCTGGGTGCTCAGTGCTCAGGGTGCTGGGTGCTCAGTACTCAGGGTGCTGGGTGCTCAGTGCTCAGTACACTGGGTGCTCAGTACTCAGGGTGCTGGGTGCTCAGTACTCAGGGTGCTCGGTGCTCAATACTCAGGGTGCTGGGTGCTCAGTGCTCAGGGTGCTGGGTGCTCAGTACTCAGGGTGCTTTGTGCTTAGTACTCAGGGTGCTCCGTCCTCAGTGCTCAGGGTGCTGGGTGCTCAGTACTCAGGGTGCTGGGTGCTCAGTGGTCAGGGTGCTCAGTGCTCAGCACTCAGGGTGCTCGGTGCTCAGTGCTCAGGGTGCTCAGTGCTCAGTACTCAGGGTGCTCAGTGCTCTGGGTGCTGGGTGCTCAGTGCTCAGGGTGCTGGGTGCTCAGTGCTCAGGGTGCTGGGTGCTCAGTACTCAGGGTGCTCAGTGCTCAGGGTGCTGGGTGCTCAGTGCTCGGGGTGCTGGGTACTCAGTGCTCAGTACACAGGGTGCTGAGTGCTCAGTGCTCGGGGTGCTGGGTGCTCAGTGCTCATTACTCAGGGTGCTGGGTGCTCAGTGCTCAGGGTGCTGGGTGCTCAGTACTCAGGGTGCTGGGTGCTCAGTGCTCAGGGTGCTGGGTGCTCAGTACTCAGGGTGCTGGGTCCTCAGTGCTCAGGGTGCTGGGTGCTCAACGCTCGGGGTGCTCATTACTCAGGGTGCTGGGTGCTCAGTGCTCAGGGTGCTGGGTGCTCAGTACTCAGGGTGCTGGGTGCTCAGTGCTCAGGGTGCTGGGTGCTCAGTACTCAGGGTGCTGGGTCCTCAGTGCTCAGGGTGCTGGGTGCTCAATGCTCGGGGTGCTCAGTACTCAGGGTGCTGTGTGTTCAGTGCTCAGGGTACTGGGTGCTCAGTACTCAGGGTGCTCGGTGCTTAGTACTCAGGGTGCTGGGTGCTCAGTACTCCGGGTGCTCATTGCTCAGGGTGCTGGGTGCTCAGTACTCAGGGTGCTCAGTGCTCAGTCCTCAGGGTGCTCAGTGCTCAGTACTCAGGGTGCTCAGTGCTCAGTACTCAGGGTGCTCAGTGCTCAGGGTGCTGGGTGCTCAGTGCTCGGGGTGCTGGGTGCTCAGTGCTCACGGTGCTGTGTGCTCAGTACTCAGGGTGCTCAGTACTCAGGGTGCTTGGTGCTCAGTGCTCAGGGTGCTCGGTGCTCAGTGCTCAGGTTGCTGGGTGCTCAATACTCAGGGTGCTGGGTGCTCAGTACTCAGGGTGCTCAGTGCTCAGTACTCAGGGTGCTCAGTGCTCAGGGTGCTGGGTGCTCAGTGCTCGGGGTGCTGGGTGCTCAGTGCTCGGGGTGCTGGGTGCTCAGTACTCAGGGTGCTCGGTGTTCAGTACTCAGGGTGCTGGGTGCTCAGTGCTCAGGGGGCTGGGTGCTCAGTACTCAGGGTGCTGGGTGCTCGGTGCTCAGTACACTGGGTGCTCAGTACTCAGGGTGCTGGGTGCTCAGTACTCAGGGTGCTCGGTGCTCAATACTCAGGGTGCTGGGTGCTCAGTTCTCGGGGTGCTGGGTGCTCATTAATCAGGGTGCTGGGTGCTCAGTACTCAGGGTGCTCAGTGCTTGGGGTGCTGGGTGCTCAGTTCTCAGGGTGCTTAGTGCTTGGGGTGCAGGGTGCTCAGTACTCAGGGTGCTGGTTGCTCAGTGCTCAGGGTGCTGGGTGCTGAGTACTCAGGGTGCTGGGTGCTCAGTACTCAGGGTGCTGGGTGCTCAGTGCTCGGGGTGTTGGGTGCTCAGTGCTCGGGTTGCTGGGTGCTTAGTGCTCGGGGTGCTGGGTGCTCAGTGCTCAGGGTGCTGGGTGCTCAGTGCTCAGGGTGCTGGGTGCTCAGTGCTCGGGGTGCTGGGTGCTCAGTGCTCGGTGTCCTCGGTGCTCAGTGCACGGGGTGGTGCGTGCTCAGTACTCGGGGAGCTCAGTGCTCAGTACTCAGGGTGCTGGGTGCTCAGTGCTCAGGGTGGTGGGTGCTCAGTGCTCGGGGTGCTGGGTGCTCGGTGCTCAGGTTGCTGGGTGCTCAGTACTCGGGGTGCTGGGTGCTCAGTACTCAGGGTGCTGGGTGCTCATTGCTCGGGGTGCTGGGTCCTCAGTGCTACGGGTGCTGGGTGCTCAGTGCTCGGGGTGCTGGGTGCTCAGTGCTCGGGGCGCTGGGTGCTCAGTGCTCGGGGTGCTCGGTGCTCAGTACTCAGGGTGCTGGGTGCTCTGTGCTCAGGGTGCTCGGTGCTCAGTACTCAGGGTGCTGGGTGCTCAGTGCTCAGTGTGCTCAGTGCTCAGTACGGTGGGTGCTCAGTACTCAGGGTGTTGGGTGCTCAGTGCTCAGGGTGATCGGTGCTCAGTACTCAGGGTGCTCAGTACTCAGGGTGCTGGGTGCTCAGGGCTCGGGGTGCTGGGAGCTCAGTACTCAGGGTGCTGGGTGCTCAGTGCTCGGTGTGCTGGGTGCTGAGTGCTCAGGGTGCTGGGTGCTCAGTACTCGGGGTGCTCGGTGCTCAGTACTCAGGGTGCTGGGTGCTCAGTACTCAGGGTGCTGGGTGCTCAGTGATCAGGGTGCTCTCTGCTCAGTACTCAGGGTGCTGGGTGCTCAGTGCTCAGGGTGCTGGGTGCTCAGTACTCAGGGTGCTGGGTGCTCAGCGCTCTGGGTGCTTATTGCACAGTACTCAGGGTGCTGGGTGCTCAGTATTCAGGGTGCTCAGTGCTCGGGGTGCTGGGTGCTCAGTACTCAGGGTGCTGGGTGCTCATTCTCGTGGTGCTGGGTGCTCAGTGCTCGGGGTGCTGGGTGCTCAGTACTCGGGGTGCTGGGTGCTCAGTGCTCAGCGTGCTGTGTGCTCAGTACTCAGGGTGCTCGGTTCTCAGTACTCAGGGTGCTGGGTGCTCATTCTCAGGGTGCTGGGTGCTCAGTGCTCAGGGTGCTGGGTGCTCAGTGCTCAGGGTCCTCTATGCTCAGTACTCAGGGTGCTCAGTACTCAGCGTGCTTTGTGCTCAGTGCTCAGGGTGCTGGGTGCTCAGTGCTCGGGGTGCTAGGTGCTCAGTACTCAGGGTGCTGGGTGCTCAGTGCTCGGGGTGCTGGGTGCTCAGTACTCAGGTTGCTGGGTGCTCAGTACTCAGGGTGCTGGGTGCTCAGTGCTCAGGGTGCTGGGTGCTCAGTACTCAGGGTGCTCGGTGCTCAGTACTCAGGGTGCTCGGTGCTCAGTACTCAGGGTGCTGGGTGCTCAGTACTCAGGGTGCTGGGTGCTCAGTACTCAGGGTGCTGGGTGCTCAGTGCTCAGGGTGCTGGGTGCTCAGTGCTCAGTACTCAGGGTGCTGGGTGCTCAGTGCTCAGGGTGCTGAGTGCTCAGTACTCAGCGTGCTGGGTGCTCAGTACTCAGGGTGCTGGGTGTTCAGTGCTCAGGGTGCTGGGTGCTCAGTGCTCAGGGTGCTGGGTGCTCAGTGCTCGGGGAGCTCGGTGCTCAGTACTCAGGGTGCTGGGTGCTCAGTACTCAGTGCTCGGGGTCCTGGGTGCTCCGTGCTCGGGGTGATCTGTTCTCAGTACTCAGGGTGCTGGGTGCTCAGTGCTCGGGGTGCTGGGTGATCAGTACTCGGGGTGCTCAGTACTCAGGGTACTGGGTGCTCAGTACTCAGGCTGCTGGGTGCTCAGAGCTCGGGGTGCTCGGTGCTCAGTACTCGGGGTGCTTGGTGCTCAGTGCTCAGGGTGCTTGGTGCTCAGTGCTCGGGGTGCTGGGTGCTCAGTGCTGAGGGTGCTGGCTGCTCAGTGCTCAGGGTGCTGGGTGCTCAGTACTCAGGGTGCTAGGTGCTCAGTACTCAGGGTGCTCAGTGCTCAGTACTCAGCGTGCTGGGTGCTCAGTGCTCAGGGTCCTCGGTGCTCAGTACTCAGGGTGTTCAGTGCTCAGTACTCAGCGTGCTTTGTGCTCAGTGCGCAGGGTGCTGGGTGCTCAGTACTCAGGGTGCTGGGTGCTCAGTATTCAGGGTGCTGGGTGCTCAGTACTCAGGGTGTTGGGTGCTCAGTGCTCGTGGTGCTGGGTGCTCAGTACTCAGGGTGCTGTGTGCTCAGTGCTCAGGGTGCTGGGTGCTCAGTACTCAGGGTGCTGGGTGCTCAGTACTCAGGGTGCTCAGTGCTCGGGGAGCTCGGTGCTCAGTACTCAGGGTGCTGCGTGCTCAGTACTCAGTGCTCGGGGTCCTGGGTGCTCAGCGCTCTGGGTGCTTAGTGCACAGTACTCAGGGTGCTGGGTGCTCAGTATTCAGGGTGCTCAGTGCTCGGGGTGCTGGGTGCTCATTACTCAGGGTGCTGGGTGCTCAGTACTCAGGGTGCTGGGTGCTCATTCTCGTGGTGCTAGGTGCTCAGTGCTCGGGGTGCTGGGTGCTCAGTACTCGGGGTGCTGGGTGCTCAGTGCTCAGCGTGCTGGGTGCTCAGTACTCAGGGTGCTCGGTTCTCAGTACTCAGGGTGCTGGGTGCTCATTCTCGGGGTGCTGGGTGCTCAGTGCTCAGGGTGCTGGGTGCTCAGTGCTCAGGGTCCTCTATGCTCAGTACTCAGGGTGCTCAGTACTCAGCGTGCTTTGTGCTCAGTGCTCAGGGTGCTGGGTGCTCAGTGCTCGGGGTGCTAGGTGCTCAGTACTCAGGGTGCTGGGTGCTCAGTGCTCGGGGTGCTGGGTGCTCAGTACTCAGGGTGCTGGGTGCTCAGTACTCAGGGTGCTGGGTGCTCAGTGCTCAGGGTGCTGGGTGCTCAGTACTCAGGGTGCTCGGTGCTCAGTACTCAGGGTGCTCGGTGCTCAGTACTCAGGGTGCTGGGTGCTCAGTACTCAGGGTGCTGGGTGCTCAGTACTCAGGGTGCTGGGTGCTCAGTGCTCAGGGTGCTGGGTGCTCAGTGCTCAGTACTCAGGGTGCTGGGTGCTCAGTGCTCAGGGTGCTGAGTGCTCAGTACTCAGCGTGCTGGGTGCTCAGTACTCAGGGTGCTGGGTGTTCAGTGCTCAGGGTGCTGGGTGCTCAGTGCTCAGGGTGCTGGGTGCTCAGTGCTCGGGGAGCTCGGTGCTCAGTACTCAGGGTGCTGGGTGCTCAGTACTCAGTGCTCGGGGTCCTGGGTGCTCCGTGCTCGGGGTGATCTGTTCTCAGTACTCAGGGTGCTGGGTGCTCAGTGCTCGGGGTGCTGGGTGATCAGTACTCGGGGTGCTCAGTACTCAGGGTACTGGGTGCTCAGTACTCAGGCTGCTGGGTGCTCAGAGCTCGGGGTGCTCGGTGCTCAGTACTCGGGGTGCTTGGTGCTCAGTGCTCAGGGTGCTTGGTGCTCAGTGCTCGGGGTGCTGGGTGCTCAGTGCTGAGGGTGCTGGCTGCTCAGTGCTCAGGGTGCTGGGTGCTCAGTACTCAGGGTGCTAGGTGCTCAGTACTCAGGGTGCTCAGTGCTCAGTACTCAGCGTGCTGGGTGCTCAGTGCTCAGGGTCCTCGGTGCTCAGTACTCAGGGTGTTCAGTGCTCAGTACTCAGCGTGCTTTGTGCTCAGTGCGCAGGGTGCTGGGTGCTCAGTACTCAGGGTGCTGGGTGCTCAGTATTCAGGGTGCTGGGTGCTCAGTACTCAGGGTGCTGGGTGCTCAGTGCTCGGGGTGCTCGGTGATCAGTACTCAGGGTGCTGGGTGCTCATTATTCAGGGTGCTGGGTGCTCAGTGCTCAGGGTGCTGGGTGCTCAGTGCTCGGGGTGCTCGGTGATCAGTACTCAGGGTGCTGGGTGCTCAGTGCTCAGGGTGCTGAGTACTCAGTACTCAGGGTGCTGGGTGCTCAGTGCTCAGGGTGCTGGGTGCTCATTACTCAGGGTGCTGGGTGCTCAGTGCTCAGGGTGCTGGGTGCTCAGTCCTCAGGGTGCTGGGTGCTCAGTACTCAGGGTGTTCGGTGCTTAGTACTCAGGGTGCTCAGTGCTCAGTACTCAGGATGCTGGTTGCTCAGTGCTCGGGGTGCTCGGTGCTCAATACTCAGGGTGCTGGGTGCTCAGTACTCAGGGTGCTGGGTGCTCCGTACTCAGGGTGCTGGGTGCTCAGTACTCAGGGTGCTGGGGGCTCAGTACTCAGGGTGCTGGGTGCTCAGTGCTCAGGGTGCTGGGTGCTCAGTACTCAGGGTGCTGGGTGCTCAGTACTCAGGGTGCTCGGTGCTCAGTACTCAGGGTGCTCAGTGCTCGGGGAGCTCGGTGCTCAGTACTCAGGGTGCTGCGTGCTCAGTACTCAGTGCTCGGGGTCCTGGGTGCTCAGCGCTCTGGGTGCTTAGTGCACAGTACTCAGGGTGCTGGGTGCTCAGTATTCAGGGTGCTCAGTGCTCGGGGTGCTGGGTGCTCATTACTCAGGGTGCTGGGTGCTCAGTACTCAGGGTGCTGGGTGCTCATTCTCGTGGTGCTAGGTGCTCAGTGCTCGGGGTGCTGGGTGCACAGTACTCGGGGTGCTGGGTGCTCAGTGCTCAGCGTGCTGGGTGCTCAGTACTCAGGGTGCTCGGTTCTCAGTACTCAGGGTGCTGGGTGCTCATTCTCGGGGTACTGGGTGCTCAGTGCTCAGGGTGCTGGGTGCTCAGTGCTCAGGGTCCTCTATGCTCAGTACTCAGGGTGCTCAGTACTCAGCGTGCTTTGTGCAAAGTGCTCAGGGTGCTGGGTGCTCAGTGCTCGGGGTGCTAGGTGCTCAGTACTCAGGGTGCTGGGTGCTCAGTGCTCGGGGTGCTGGGTGCTCAGTACTCAGGGTGCTGGGTGCTCAGTACTCAGGGTGCTGGGTGCTCAGTGCTCAGGGTGCTGGGTGCTCAGTACTCAGGGTGCTCGGTGCTCAGTACTCAGGGTGCTCGGTGCTCAGTACTCAGGGTGCTGGGTGCTCAGTACTCAGGGTGCTGGGTGCTCAGTACTCAGGGTGCTGGGTGCTCAGTGCTCAGGGTGCTGGGTGCTCAGTGCTCAGTACTCAGGGTGCTGGGTGCTCAGTGCTCAGGGTGCTGAGTGCTCAGTACTCAGCGTGCTGGGTGCTCAGTACTCAGGGTGCTGGGTGTTCAGTGCTCAGGGTGCTGGGTGCTCAGTGCTCAGGGTGCTGGGTGCTCAGTGCTCGGGGAGCTCGGTGCTCAGTACTCAGGGTGCTGGGTGCTCAGTACTCAGTGCTCGGGGTCCTGGGTGCTCCGTGCTCGGGGTGATCTGTTCTCAGTACTCAGGGTGCTGGGTGCTCAGTGCTCGGGGTGCTGGGTGATCAGTACTCGGGGTGCTCAGTACTCAGGGTACTGGGTGCTCAGTACTCAGGCTGCTGGGTGCTCAGAGCTCGGGGTGCTCGGTGCTCAGTACTCGGGGTGCTTGGTGCTCAGTGCTCAGGGTGCTTGGTGCTCAGTGCTCGGGGTGCTGGGTGCTCAGTGCTGAGGGTGCTGGCTGCTCAGTGCTCAGGGTGCTGGGTGCTCAGTACTCAGGGTGCTAGGTGCTCAGTACTCAGGGTGCTCAGTGCTCAGTACTCAGCGTGCTGGGTGCTCAGTGCTCAGGGTCCTCGGTGCTCAGTACTCAGGGTGTTCAGTGCTCAGTACTCAGCGTGCTTTGTGCTCAGTGCGCAGGGTGCTGGGTGCTCAGTACTCAGGGTGCTGGGTGCTCAGTATTCAGGGTGCTGGGTGCTCAGTACTCAGGGTGCTGGGTGCTCAGTGCTCGGGGTGCTCGGTGATCAGTACTCAGGGTGCTGGGTGCTCATTATTCAGGGTGCTGGGTGCTCAGTGCTCAGGGTGCTGGGTGCTCAGTGCTCGGGGTGCTCGGTGATCAGTACTCAGGGTGCTGGGTGCTCAGTGCTCAGAGTGCTGAGTACTCAGTACTCAGGGTGCTGGGTGCTCAGTGCTGAGGGTGCTGGGTGCTCAGTACACAGGGTGCTGGGTGCTCATTACTCAGGGTGCTGGGTGCTCAGTGCTCAGGGTGCTGGGTGCTCAGTCCTCAGGGTGCTGGGTGCTCAGTACTCAGGGTGTTCGGTGCTTAGTACTCAGGGTGCTCAGTGCTCAGTACTCAGGGTGCTGGTTGCTCAGTGCTCGGGGTGCTCGGTGCTCAATACTCAGGGTGCTGGGTGCTCAGTACTCAGGGTGCTGGGTGCTCCGTACTCAGGGTGCTGGGTGCTCAGTACTCAGGGTGCTGGGGGCTCAGTACTCAGGGTGCTGGGTGCTCAGTGCTCAGGGTGCTGGGTGCTCAGTACTCAGGGTGCTGGGTGCTCAGTACTCAGGGTGCTCGGTGCTCAGTACTCAGGGTGCTGGGTGCTCAGTGCTCAGGGTGCTTTGTACTCAGTACTCAAGGTTCTGGGTGCTCAGTACTCAGGTTGCTGGGTGCTCAGTGCTCAGGGTGCTGGGTGCTCAGTGCTCAGGGTGCTGTGTGCTCAGTACTCAGGGTGCTGGGTGCTCAGTGCTCAGGGTGATCGGTGCTCAGTACTCAGGGTGCTCAGTACTCAGGGTGCTGTGTGCTCAGTGCTCAGGGTGCTGGGTGCTCCGTACTCAGGGTGCTCAGTGCTCAGGGTGCTGGGTGCTCAGGGTGCTGGGTGCTCAGTGCTCGGGGTGCTGGGTGCTCAGTGCTCAGTGCTCAGGGTGCTGGGTGCTCAGTGCTCAGGGTGCTGTGTGCTCAGTGCTCAGTACTCAGCGTGCTGGGTGCTCAGTGCTCAGAGTGTTGGGTGCTCAGTACTCAGGGTGCTGGGTGCTCAGTGCTCAGTGCTCAGGGTGCTCAGTGCTCAGGGTGCTCAGTGCTCAGGGTGCTGGGTGCTCAGGGTGCTGGGTGCTCAGTGCTCGGGGTGCTGGGTGCTCAGTGCTCAGTGCTCAGGGTGCTGGGTGCTCAGTTCTCAGTGCTCAGGGTGCTGGGTGTTCAGTACTCAGGGTGCTCGGTGCTCAGTGCTCAGGGTGCTAGGTGCTCAGTACTCAGGGTGCTGGGTGCTCAGTGCTCGGGGTGCTGGGTGCTCAGTGCTCAGGGTGATCAGTGCTCAGTACTCAGGGTGCTGGGTGCTTAGTACTCAGGGTGCTGGGTGCTCAGTGCTCAGGGTGCTGGGTGCTCAGTACACAGGGTGCTGGGTGCTCAGTACTCAGGGTGCTCCGTGCTCAGTACTCAGGGTGCTGGGTGCTCAGTGCTCAGGGTGCTTTGTACTCAGTACTCAGGGTTCTGGGTGCTCAGTACTCAGGGTGCTGGGTGCTCAATGCTCAGGGTGCTGGGTGTTCAGTGCTCAGGGTGCTGGGTGCTCAGTACTCAGGGTGCTGGGTGCTCAGTGCTCAGGGTGATCGGTGCTCAGTACTCAGGGTGCTCAGTACTCAGGGTGCTGGGTGCTCAGTACTCAGGGTGCTGGGTGCTCAGTGCTCAGGGTGCTGGGTGCTCAGTGCTCTGGGTGCTGGGTGCTCAGTGCTCAGGGTGCTGGGTGCTCAGTGCTCAGGGTGCTGCGTGCTCAGTGATCGGGGTGATGGGTGCTGAGTGCTCAGGGTGCTGGGTGCTCAGTGCTCGGGGTGCTCGGTGCTCAGTGCTCAGGGTCCTGGGTTCTCAGTACTCTGGGTGCTGGGTGCTTAGTAATCAGGGTGCTCAGTGCTCAGTACACAGGGTGCTGGCTGCTCAGTGCTCGGGGTGCTGGGTGCTCAGTGCTCAGTACTCAGGGTGCTGGGTGCTCAGTGCTCAGGGTGCTGAGTGCTCAGTACTCAGCGTGCTTGGTGCTCAGTACTGAGGGTGCTGGGTGCTCAGTGCTCAGGGTGCTGGGTGCTCAGTGCTCAGGGTGCTGGGTGCTCAGTGCTCGGGGAGCTCGGTACTCAGTACTCAGGGTGCTGGGTGCTCAGTACTCAGTGCTCGGGGTCCTGGGTGCTCCGTGCTCGGGGTGCTGGGTGCTCAGTACTCAGGGTGCTGGGTGCTCATTCTCGGGGTGCTGGGTGCTCAGTGCTCGGCGTGCTGGGTGCTCAGTACTCAGGGTGCTGGGGGCTCAGTACTCAGGGTGCTGGGTGCTCAGTGCTCAGGGTGCTCGGTTCTCAGTACTCAGGGTGCTGGGTGCTCATTCTCGTGGTGCTGGGTGCTCAGTGCTCGGGGTGCTGGGTGCTCAGTACTCAGGGTGCTGGGGGCTCAGTACTCAGGGTGCTGGGTGCTCAGTACTCAGGGTGATCTGTTCTCAGTACTCAGGGCACTGGGTGCTCAGTACTCAGGGTGCTGGGTGCTCAGTGCTCGGGGTGCTCGGTGCTAAGTACTCGGGGTGCTGGGTGCTCAGTACTCGGGGTGCTGGGTGCTCAGTGCTCAGGGTGCTGGGTGCTCAGTGCTCGGGGTGGTGGGTGCTCAGTGCTGAGGGTGCTGGCTGCTCAGTGCTCAGGGTGCTGAGTGCTCAGTACTCAGGGTGCTAGGTGCTCAGTACTCAGGGTGCTCAGTGCTCAGTACTCAGCGTGCATTGTGCTCAGTGCTCAGGGTGCTGGGTGCTCAGTACTCAGGGTGCTGGGTGCTCAGTACTCAGGGTGCTGGGTGCTCAGTACTCAGGATGCTGGGTGCTCAGTGCTCGGGGTGCTCGGTGATCAGTACTCAGGGTGCTGGGTGCTCAGTGCTCAGGGTGCTCGGTGATCAGTTCTCAGGGTGCTGGGTGCTCAGTGCTCAGGGTGCTGGGTTTTCAGTGCTCAGGGTGCTGGGTGCTCAGTGCTCGGGGTGCTGGGTGCTCAGTGCTCGGGGTGCTGGGTGCTCAGTGCTCGGGGTGCTGGGTGCTCAGTGCTCGGGGTGCTGGGGGCTCAGTGCTCAGGGTGCTGGGTGCTCAGTACTCAGGGTGCTGGGTGCTCAGTGCTCGGGGTGCTTGGTGATCAGTACTCAGGGTGCTGGCTGCTCAGTGCTCGGGGTGCTCGGTGATCAGTACTCAGGGTGCTGGGTGCTCAGTGCTCAGGGTGCTGAGTACTCAGTACTCAGGGTGCTGGGTGCTCAGTGCTCAGGGTGCTGGGTGCTCAGTGCTCGGGGTGCTGGGTGCTCAGTGCTCGGGGTGCTGGTTGCTCAGTGCTCGGGGTGCTGGGTGCTCAGTGCTCGGGGTGCTGGGTGCTCAGTGCTCAGGGTGCTGGGTGCTCAGTACTCAGGGTGCTGGGTGCTCATTACTCAGGGTGCTGGGTGCTCAGTGCTCAGGGTGCTGGGTGCTCAGTACTCAGGGTGCTGGGTGCTCAGTACTCAGGGTGCTCGGTGCTCAGTACTCAGGGTGCTGGGTGCTCAGTGCTCAGGGTGCTTTGTACTCAGTACTCAGGGTTCTGGGTGCTCATAACTCAGGGTGCTGGGTGCTCAGTGCTCAGGGTGCTGGGTGCTCAGTGCTCAGGGTGCTGGGTGCTCAGTACTCAGGGTGCTGGGTGCTCAGTGCTCAGGGTGATCGTTGCTCAGTACTCAGGGTGCTCAGTACTCAGGGTGCTGGGTGCTCAGTGCTCAGGGTGCTGGGTGCTCAGTACTCAGGGTGCTGGGTGCTCAGTGCTCGGGGTGCTGGGTGCTCAGTGCTCAGGGTGATCGGTGCTCAGTACTCAGGGTGCTGGGTGCTCAGTGCTCAGGTTGCTGGGTGCTCAGTCCTCAGGGTGCTCAGTGCTCAGGGTGCAGGGAGCTCAGTGCTCGGGGTGCTCGGTGATCAGTACTCAGGGTGCTGAGTGCTCAGTACTCAGGGTGCTGGGTGCTCAGTACTCATGGTGCTGGGTGCTCAGTACTCAGGGGGCTGGGTGCTCAGTGCTCAGGGTGCTGGGTGCTCAGTGCTCAGGGTGCTGGGTGCTCAGTGCTCGGGGTGCTGGGTGCTCAGTTCTCGGGGTGCTGGGTGGTCAGTGCTCAGTGCTCAGGGTGCTGCGTGCTCAGTGCTCAGTGCTCAGGGTGCTGGGTGCTCAGTACTCAGGGTGCTGGGTGCTCAGTACTCAGGGTGCTGGGTGCTCAGTTCTCAGGCTGCTGGGTGCTCAGTACTCTGGGTGTTGGGTGCTCAGTACTCAGGATGCTGGGTGCTCAGTGCTCGGGGTGCTGGGTGCTCAGTGCTCAGGGTGCTGGGTGCTCAGTGCTCACGGTGCTGGGTGCTCAGTACTCAGGGTGCTGGGAGCTCAGTGCTCGGGGTGCTCGGTGCTCAGTACTCAAGGTGCTGGGTGTTCAGTGCTCAGGGTGCGGGGTGCTCAGTCCTCGGGGTGCTCCATGCTCAGTGCTCAGGGTGCGGGGTGCTCAGTCCTCGGGGTGCTCCATGCTCAGTGCTCGGGGTGCTGGGTGCTCAGTGCTCGGGGTGCTGGGTGCTCAGTGCTCAGTACTCAGGGTGCTGGGTGCTCAGTGCTCAGGGTGCTGAGTGCTCAGTACTCAGCGTGCTGGGTGCTCAGTACTCAGGGTGCTGGGTGCTCAGTGCTCAGGGTGCTGGGTGCTCAGTGCTCAGGGTGCTGGGTGCTCAGTGCTCGGGGAGCTCGGTGCTCAGTACTCAGGGTGCTGGGTGCTCAGTACTCAGTGCTCGGGGTCCTGGGTGCTCCGTGCTCAGGGTGCTGGGTGCTCAGTACTCACGGTGCTGGGTGCTCAGTGCTCAGGGTGCTGGGTGCTCAGTGCTCAGGGTGCTGGGTGCTCAGTACTCCGGGTGCTGGGTGCTCAGTGCTCAGGGTGATCGGTGCTCAGTACTCAGGGTGCTCAGTACTCAGGTTGCTGGGTGCTCAGTGCTCAGGGTGCTGGGTGCTCAGTGCTCAGGGTGATCGGTGCTCAGTACTCAGGGTGCTGGGTGCTCAGTGCTCAGGGTGCTGGGTGCTCAGTCCTCAGGGTGCTCAGTGCTCAGGGTGCTTGGTGCTCAGTGCTCGGGGTGCTCGGTGCTCAGTACTCAGGGTGCTGAGTGCTCAGTACTCAGAGTACTGGGTGCTCAGTACTCATGGTGCTGGGTGCTCAGTACTCAGGGGGCTGGGTGCTCAGTGCTCAGGGCGCTGGGTGCTCAGTGCTCGGGGTGCTGGGTGCTCAGTGCTCGGGGTGCTGGGTGGTCAGTGCTCAGTGCTCAAGGTGCTGGGTGCTCAGTGCTCAGTGCTCAGGCAGCTGGGTGCTCAGTACTCAGGGTGCTGGGTGCTCAGTACTCAGGGTGCTTGGTGCTCAGTTCTCAGGGTGCTGGGTGATCAGTACTCTGGGTGTTGGGTGCTCAGTACTCAGGGTGCTCAGTGCTCAGTACTCGGGGTGCTGGGTGCTCAGTGCTCAGTGTGCTCAGTGCTCAGTGCTCAGGGTGCTGGGTGCTCAGAGCTCGGGGCGCTGGGAGCTCAGTGCTCGGGGTGCTGGGTGCTCAGTACTCAGGGTGCTGTGTGCTCAGTGCTCAGTACTCAGCGTGCTGGGTGCTCAGTGCTCAGAGTTTTGGGTGCTCAGTACTCAGGGTGCTGGGTGCTCAGTGCTCAGTGCTCAGGGTGCTCAGTGCTCAGGGTGCTCAGTGCTCAGGGTACTGGGTGCTCAGTACTCAGGGTGCTCGGTGCTCCGTACTCAGGGTGCTGGGTGCTCAGTGCTCAGGGTGCTTTGTACTCAGTACTCAGGGTTCTGGGTGCTCATAACTCAGGGTGCTGGGTGCTCTGTGCTCAGGGTGCTGGGTGCTCAGTGCTCAGGGTGCTGGGTGCTCAGTACTCAGGGTGCTGGGTGCTCAGTGCTCAGGGTGATCGTTGCTCAGTACTCAGGGTGCTCAGTACTCAGGGTGCTGGGTGCTCAGTGCTCGGGGTGCTCGGTGCTCAGTACTCAAGGTGCTGGGTGTTCAGTGCTCAGGGTGCGGGGTGCTCAGTCCTCGGGGTGCTCCATGCTCAGTGCTCAGGGTGCGGGGTGCTCAGTCCTCGGGGTGCTCCATGCTCAGTGCTCGGGGTGCTGGGTGCTCAGTGCTCGGGGTGCTGGGTGCTCAGTGCTCAGTACTCAGGGTGCTGGGTGCTCAGTGCTCAGGGTGCTGAGTGCTCAGTACTCAGCGTGCTGGGTGCTCAGTACTCAGGGTGCTGGGTGCTCAGTGCTCAGGGTGCTGGGTGCTCAGTGCTCAGGGTGCTGGGTGCTCAGTGCTCGGGGAGCTCGGTGCTCAGTACTCAGGGTGCTGGGTGCTCAGTACTCAGTGCTCGGGGTCCTGGGTGCTCCGTGCTCAGGGTGCTGGGTGCTCAGTACTCACGGTGCTGGGTGCTCAGTGCTCAGGGTGCTGGGTGCTCAGTGCTCAGGGTGCTGGGTGCTCAGTACTCCGGGTGCTGGGTGCTCAGTGCTCAGGGTGATCGGTGCTCAGTACTCAGGGTGCTCAGTACTCAGGTTGCTGGGTGCTCAGTGCTCAGGGTGCTGGGTGCTCAGTGCTCAGGGTGATCGGTGCTCAGTACTCAGGGTGCTGGGTGCTCAGTGCTCAGGGTGCTGGGTGCTCAGTCCTCAGGGTGCTCAGTGCTCAGGGTGCTTGGTGCTCAGTGCTCGGGGTGCTCGGTGCTCAGTACTCAGGGTGCTGAGTGCTCAGTACTCAGAGTACTGGGTGCTCAGTACTCATGGTGCTGGGTGCTCAGTACTCAGGGGGCTGGGTGCTCAGTGCTCAGTGTGCTGGGTGCTCAGTGCTCAGGGCGCTGGGTGCTCAGTGCTCGGGGTGCTGGGTGCTCAGTGCTCGGGGTGCTGGGTGGTCAGTGCTCAGTGCTCAAGGTGCTGGGTGCTCAGTGCTCAGTGCTCAGGCAGCTGGGTGCTCAGTACTCAGGGTGCTGGGTGCTCAGTACTCAGGGTGCTTGGTGCTCAGTTCTCAGGGTGCTGGGTGATCAGTACTCTGGGTGTTGGGTGCTCAGTACTCAGGGTGCTCAGTGCTCAGTACTCGGGGTGCTGGGTGCTCAGTGCTCAGTGTGCTCAGTGCTCAGTGCTCAGGGTGCTGGGTGCTCAGAGCTCGGGGCGCTGGGAGCTCAGTGCTCGGGGTGCTGGGTGCTCAGTACTCAGGGTGCTGTGTGCTCAGTGCTCAGTACTCAGCGTGCTGGGTGCTCAGTGCTCAGAGTTTTGGGTGCTCAGTACTCAGGGTGCTGGGTGCTCAGTGCTCAGTGCTCAGGGTGCTCAGTGCTCAGGGTGCTCAGTGCTCAGGGTACTGGGTGCTCAGTACTCAGGGTGCTCGGTGCTCCGTACTCAGGGTGCTGGGTGCTCAGTGCTCAGGGTGCTTTGTACTCAGTACTCAGGGTTCTGGGTGCTCATAACTCAGGGTGCTGGGTGCTCTGTGCTCAGGGTGCTGGGTGCTCAGTGCTCAGGGTGCTGGGTGCTCAGTACTCAGGGTGCTGGGTGCTCAGTGCTCAGGGTGATCGTTGCTCAGTACTCAGGGTGCTCAGTACTCAGGGTGCTGGGTGCTCAGTGCTCAGGGTGCTGGGTGCTCAGTACTCAGGGTGCTGGGTGCTCAGTGCTCGGGGTGCTGGGTGCTCAGTGCTCAGGGTGATCGGTGCTCAGTACTCAGGGTGATGGGTGCTCAGTGCTCAGGTTGCTGGGTGCTCAGTCCTCAGGGTGCTCAGTGCTCAGGGTGCAGGGAGCTCAGTGGTCGGGGTGCTCGGTGCTCAGTACTCAGGGTGCTGAGTGCTCAGTACTCAGGGTGCTGGGTGCTCAGTACTCATGGTGCTGGGTGCTCAGTACTCAGGGGGCTGGGTGCTCAGTGCTCAGGGTGCTGGGTGCTCAGTGCTCAGGGTGCTGGGTGCTCAGTGCTCGGGGTGCTGGGTGCTCAGTTCTCGGGGTGCTGGGTGGTCAGTGCTCAGTGCTCAGGGTGCTGGGTGCTCAGTGCTCAGTGCTCAGGGTGCTGGGTGCTCAGTACTCAGGGTGCTGGGTGCTCAGTACTCAGGGTGCTGGGTGCTCAGTTCTCAGGCTGCTGGGTGCTCAGTACTCTGGGTGTTGGGTGCTCAGTACTCAGGATGCTGGGTGCTCAGTGCTCGGGGTGCTGGGTGCTCAGTGCTCAGGGTGCTGGGTGCTCAGTGCTCAGGGTGCTGGGTGCTCAGTACTCAGGGTGCTGGGAGCTCAGTGCTCGGGGTGCTCGGTGCTCAGTACTCAAGGTGCTGGGTGCTCAGTGCTCAGGGTGCGGGGTGCTCAGTCCTCGGGGTGCTCCATGCTCAGTGCTCAGGGTGCGGGGTGCTCAGTCCTCGGGGTGCTCCATGCTCAGTGCTCGGGGTGCTGGGTGCTCAGTGCTCGGGGTGCTGGGTGCTCAGTGCTCAGTACTCAGGGTGCTGGGTGCTCAGTGCTCAGGGTGCTGAGTGCTCAGTACTCAGCGTGCTGTGTGCTCAGTACTCAGGGTGCTGGGTGCTCAGTGCTCAGGGTGCTGGGTGCTCAGTGCTCAGGGTGCTGGGTGCTCAGTGCTCGGGGAGCTCGGTGCTCAGTACTCAGGGTGCTGGGTGCTCAGTACTCAGTGCTCGGGGTCCTGGGTGCTCCGTGCTCAGGGTGCTGGGTGCTCAGTACTCAGGGTGCTGGGTGCTCAGTGCTCAGGGTGCTGGGTGCTCAGTGCTCAGGGTGCTGGGTGCTCAGTACTCAGGGTGCTGGGTGCTCAGTGCTCAGGGTGATCGGTGCTCAGTACTCAGGGTGCTCAGTACTCAGGGTGCTGTGTGCTCAGTGCTCAGGGTGCTGGGTGCTCAGTACTCAGGGTGCTGGGTGCTCAGTGCTCGGGGTGCTGGGTGCTCAGTGCTCAGGGTGATCGGTGCTCAGTACTCAGGGTGCTGGGTGCTCAGTGCTCAGGGTGCTGGGTGCTCAGTCCTCAGGGTGCTCTGTGCTCAGGGTGCTTGGTGCTCAGTGCTCGGGGTGCTCGGTGCTCAGTACTCAGGGTGCTGAGTGCTCAGTACTCAGGGTACTGGGTGCTCAGTACTCATGGTGCTGGGTGCTCAGTACTCAGGGGGCTGGGTGCTCAGTGCTCAGTGTGCTGGGTGCTCAGTGCTCAGGGCGCTGGGTGCTCAGTGCTCGGGGTGCTGGGTGCTCAGTGCTCGGGGTGCTGGGTGGTCAGTGCTCAGTGCTCAAGGTGCTGGGTGCTCAGTGCTCAGTGCTCAGGCAGCTGGGTGCTCAGTACTCAGGGTGCTGGGTGCTCAGTACTCAGGGTGCTGGGTGCTCACTTCTCAGGGTGCTGGGTGATCAGTACTCTGGGTGTTGGGTGCTCAGTACTCAGGGTGCTCAGTGCTCAGTACTCGGGGTGCTGGGTGCTCAGTGCTCAGTGTGCTCAGTGCTCAGTGCTCAGGGTGCTGGTTGCTCAGTGCTCGGGGCGCTGGGAGCTCAGTGCTCGGGGTGCTGGGTGCTCAGTACTCAGGGTGCTGTGTGCTCAGTGCTCAGTACTCAGCGTGCTGGGTGCTCAGTGCTCAGAGTGTTGGGTGCTCAGTACTCAGGGTGCTGGGTGCTCAGTGCTCAGTGCTCAGGGTGCTCAGTGCTCAGGGTGCTCAGTGCTCAGGGTGCTGGGTGCTCAGGGTGCTGGGTGCTCAGTGCTCAGGGTGCTGGGTGCTCAGTGCTCAGTGCTCAGGGTCCTGGGTGCTCAGTGCTCAGTGCTCAGGGTGCTGGGTGTTCAGTACTCAGGGTGCTCGGTGCTCAGTGCTCAGGGTGCTAGGTGCTCAGTACTCAGGGTGCTGGGTGCTCAGTGCTCGGGGTGCTGGGTGATCAGTGCTCAGGGTGACCAGTGCTCAGTACTCAGGGTGCTGGGTGCTCAGTGCTCAGGGTGCTGGGTGCTCAGTCCTCAGGGTGCTCAGTACTCAGGGTGCTCGGTGCTCAGTGCTCAGTACTCAGGGTGCTCAGTACTCAGGGTGCTGGTTGCTCAGTGCTCGGGGTGCTGGGTGCTCAGTACTCAGGGTGCTGGGTGCTCAGTACTCGGGGTGCTGGGTGCTCAGTACTCAGGGTGCTGGGTGCTCAGTGCTCCAGGTGCTGGGTGCTCAGTGCTCAGGGTGATCGGTGCTCAGTGCTCAGGGTGCTGGGTGCTCAGTCCTCCGGGTGCTCAGTGCTCAGGGTGCTGGGTGCTCAGTGCTCGGGGTGTTCGGTGCTCAGTACTCAGGGTGCTGAGTGCTCAGTACTCAGGGTGCTGGGTGCTCAGTACTCAGGGTGCTGGGTGCTCAGTACTCATGGTGCTGTGTGCTCAGGGTGCTGGGTGCTCAGTACTCAGGGTGCTGGGTGCTCAGTGCTCGGGGTGCTGGGTGCTCAGGGCTGTGGTGCTGGGTGCTCAGTGGTCAGTGCTCAGGGTGCTGGGTGCTCAGTGCTCAGTGCTCAGGGTGCTGGTTGCTCAGTACTCAGGGTGCTGGGTGCTCAGTACTCAGGGTGCTGGGTGCTCAGTGCTCAGGGTGCTCTGTGCTCAGTACTCAGGGTGCTGGGTGCTCAGTGCTCCGGGTGCTGCGTGCTCAGTGCTCAGTGTGCTGGGTGCTCAGTGCTCAGGGTGCTGGGTGCTCAGTACTCAGGGTGCTCAGTGCTCAGTACTCGGGGTGCTTGTTGCTCAGTACTCGGGGTGCTCAGGGCTGTGGTGCTGGGTGCTCAGTTCTCAGGGTGCTCAGTGCTCAGTACTCAGTGCTCAGGGTGCTCAGTGCTCAGTGCTCAGGGTGCTGGGTGTTCAGTACTCAGGGTGCTGGGTGCTCAGTACTCAGGGTGTTGGGTGCTCAGTGCTCAGGGTGCTGGGTGCTCAGTACTCTGGGTGTTGGGTGCTCAGTACTCAGGGTGCTGGGTGCTCCGTGCTCGGGGTGCTGGGTGCTCAGTGCTGAGCGTGCTGGGTGCTCTGTGCTCAGGGTGCTGGGTGCTCAGTGCTCAGGGTGCTGGGTGCTCAGTACTCGGGGTGCTCCGTGCTCAGGGTGCTGGGTGCTCAGTGCTCAGGGTGCTGGGTGCTCAGTGCTCGGGGTGCTGGGTGCTGAGTGGTCAGGGTGCTGGGTGCTCAGTGCTCGGGCTGCTCGGTGCTCAGTGCTCAGGGTCCTGGGTGCTCAGTACTCAGGGTGCTGGGTGCTTAGTACTCAGGGTGCTCAGTGCTCAGTACACAGGGTGTTGGGTGCTCAGTGCTCGGGGTGCTGGGTGCTCAGTGCTCAGTACTCAGGGTGCTGGGTGCTCAGTGCTCGGGGTGCTGGGTGCTCAGTACTCAGCGTGCTTGGTGCTCAGTACTCAGGGTGCTGGGTGCTCAGTTCTCAGGGTGCTGGGTGCTCAGTGCTCAGGGTGCTGGGTGCTCAGTGATCGGGGTGCTGGGTGCTCAGTACTCAGTGTGCTCAGTGCTCGGGGAGCTCGGTGCTCAGTACTCAGGGTGCTGGGTGCTCAGTTCTCAGTGCTCGGGGTCCTGGGTGCTCCGTGCTCGGGGTGCTGGGTGCTCAGTGCTCTGGGTGCTTAGTGCTCAGTACTCAGGGTGCTGGGTGCTCAGTACTCATGGTGCTGTGTGCTCATTCTCAGGGTGCTGGGTGCTCAGTGCTCGGGTTGCTGGGTGCTCAGTACTCAGGGTGCTGGGGGCTCAGTACTCAGGGTGCTGGGTGCTCAGTACTCAGGGTGCTCGGTTCTCAGTACTCAGGGTGCTGGGTGCTCATTCTCGGGGTGCTGGGTGCTCAGTGCTCGGGGTGCTGGGTGCTCAGTACTCAGGGTGCTGGGTGCTCAGTCCACAGGGTGCTCAGTACTCAGGGTGCTCGGTGCTCAGTGCTCAGTACTCAGGGTGCTCAGTACTCAGGGTGCGGGTTGCTCAGTGCTCGGGGTGCTGGGTGCTCAGTTCTCAGGGTGCTGGGTGCTCAGTACTCGGGGTGCTGGGTGCTCAGTACTCAGGGTGCTGGGTGCTCAGTGCTAGGGGTGCTGGGTGCTCAGTGCTCAGGGTGATCGGTGCTCAGTGCTCACGTGCTGGGTGCTCAGTCCTCCGGGTGCACAGTGCTCAGGGTGCTGGGTGCTCAGTGCTCGGGGTGCTCGGTGCTCAGTACTCAGGGTGCTGGGTGCTCAGTGCTCAGGGTGATCGTTGCTCAGTACTCAGGGTGCTCAGTACTCAGGGTGCTGGGTGCTCAGTGCTCAGGGTGCTGGGTGCTCAGTACTCAGGGTGCTGGGTGCTCAGTGCTCGGGGTGCTGGGTGCTCAGTGCTCAGGGTGATCGGTGCTCAGTACTCAGGGTGATGGGTGCTCAGTGCTCAGGTTGCTGGGTGCTCAGTCCTCAGGGTGCTCAGTGCTCAGGGTGCAGGGATCTCAGTGGTCGGGGTGCTCGGTGCTCAGTACTCAGGGTGCTGAGTGCTCAGTACTCAGGGTGCTGGGTGCTCAGTACTCATGGTGCTGGGTGCTCAGTACTCAGGGGGCTGGGTGCTCAGTGCTCAGGGTGCTGGGTGCTCAGTGCTCAGGGTGCTGGGTGCTCAGTGCTCGGGGTGCTGGGTGCTCAGTTCTCGGGGTGCTGGGTGGTCAGTGCTCAGTGCTCAGGGTGCTGGGTGCTCAGTGCTCAGTGCTCAGGGTGCTGGGTGCTCAGTACTCAGGGTGCTGGGTGCTCAGTACTCAGGGTGCTGGGTGCTCAGTTCTCAGGCTGCTGGGTGCTCAGTACTCTGGGTGTTGGGTGCTCAGTACTCAGGATGCTGGGTGCTCAGTGCTCGGGGTGCTGGGTGCTCAGTGCTCAGGGTGCTGGGTGCTCAGTGCTCAGGGTGCTGGGTGCTCAGTACTCAGGGTGCTGGGAGCTCAGTGCTCGGGGTGCTCGGTGCTCAGTACTCAAGGTGCTGGGTGCTCAGTGCTCAGGGTGCGGGGTGCTCAGTCCTCGGGGTGCTCCATGCTCAGTGCTCAGGGTGCGGGGTGCTCAGTCCTCGGGGTGCTCCATGCTCAGTGCTCGGGGTGCTGGGTGCTCAGTGCTCGGGGTGCTGGGTGCTCAGTGCTCAGTACTCAGGGTGCTGGGTGCTCAGTGCTCAGGGTGCTGAGTGCTCAGTACTCAGCGTGCTGTGTGCTCAGTACTCAGGGTGCTGGGTGCTCAGTGCTCAGGGTGCTGGGTGCTCAGTGCTCAGGGTGCTGGGTGCTCAGTGCTCGGGGAGCTCGGTGCTCAGTACTCAGGGTGCTGGGTGCTCAGTACTCAGTGCTCGGGGTCCTGGGTGCTCCGTGCTCAGGGTGCTGGGTGCTCAGTACTCAGGGTGCTGGGTGCTCAGTGCTCAGGGTGCTGGGTGCTCAGTGCTCAGGGTGCTGGGTGCTCAGTACTCAGGGTGCTGGGTGCTCAGTGCTCAGGGTGATCGGTGCTCAGTACTCAGGGTGCTCAGTACTCAGGGTGCTGTGTGCTCAGTGCTCAGGGTGCTGGGTGCTCAGTACTCAGGGTGCTGGGTGCTCAGTGCTCGGGGTGCTGGGTGCTCAGTGCTCAGGGTGATCGGTGCTCAGTACTCAGGGTGCTGGGTGCTCAGTGCTCAGGGTGCTGGGTGCTCAGTCCTCAGGGTGCTCTGTGCTCAGGGTGCTTGGTGCTCAGTGCTCGGGGTGCTCGGTGCTCAGTACTCAGGGTGCTGAGTGCTCAGTACTCAGGGTACTGGGTGCTCAGTACTCATGGTGCTGGGTGCTCAGTACTCAGGGGGCTGGGTGCTCAGTGCTCAGTGTGCTGGGTGCTCAGTGCTCAGGGCGCTGGGTGCTCAGTGCTCGGGGTGCTGGGTGCTCAGTGCTCGGGGTGCTGGGTGGTCAGTGCTCAGTGCTCAAGGTGCTGGGTGCTCAGTGCTCAGTGCTCAGGCAGCTGGGTGCTCAGTACTCAGGGTGCTGGGTGCTCAGTACTCAGGGTGCTGGGTGCTCACTTCTCAGGGTGCTGGGTGATCAGTACTCTGGGTGTTGGGTGCTCAGTACTCAGGGTGCTCAGTGCTCAGTACTCGGGGTGCTGGATGCTCAGTGCTCAGTGTGCTCAGTGCTCAGTGCTCAGGGTGCTGGTTGCTCAGTGCTCGGGGCGCTGGGAGCTCAGTGCTCGGGGTGCTGGGTGCTCAGTACTCAGGGTGCTGTGTGCTCAGTGCTCAGTACTCAGCGTGCTGGGTGCTCAGTGCTCAGAGTGTTGGGTGCTCAGTACTCAGGGTGCTGGGTGCTCAGTGCTCAGTGCTCAGGGTGCTCAGTGCTCAGGGTGCTCAGTGCTCAGGGTGCTGGGTGCTCAGGGTGCTGGGTGCTCAGTGCTCAGGGTGCTGGGTGCTCAGTGCTCAGTGCTCAGGGTCCTGGGTGCTCAGTGCTCAGTGCTCAGGGTGCTGGGTGTTCAGTACTCAGGGTGCTCGGTGCTCAGTGCTCAGGGTGCTAGGTGCTCAGTACTCAGGGTGCTGGGTGCTCAGTGCTCGGGGTGCTGGGTGATCAGTGCTCAGGGTGATCAGTGCTCAGTACTCAGGGTGCTGGGTGCTCAGTGCTCAGGGTGCTGGGTGCTCAGTCCTCAGGGTGCTCAGTACTCAGGGTGCTCGGTGCTCAGTGCTCAGGACTCAGGGTGCTCAGTACTCAGGGTTCTGGTTGCTCAGTGCTCGGGGTGCTGGGTGCTCAGTACTCAGGGTGCTGGGTGCTCAGTACTCGGGGTGCTGGGTGCTCAGTACTCAGGGTGCTGGGTGCTCAGTGCTCCAGGTGCTGGGTGCTCAGTGCTCAGGGTGATCGGTGCTCAGTGCTCAGGGTGCTGGGTGCTCAGTCCTCCGGGTGCTCAGTGCTCAGGGTGCTGGGTGCTCAGTGCTCGGGGTGTTCGGTGCTCAGTACTCAGGGTGCTGAGTGCTCAGTACTCAGGGTGCTGGGTGCTCAGTACTCAGGGTGCTGGGTGCTCAGTACTCATGGTGCTGTGTGCTCAGGGTGCTGGGTGCTCAGTACTCAGGGTGCTGGGTGCTCAGTGCTCGGGGTGCTGGGTGCTCAGGGCTGTGGTGCTGGGTGCTCAGTGGTCAGTGCTCAGGGTGCTGGGTGCTCAGTGCTCAGTGCTCAGGGTGCTGGTTGCTCAGTACTCAGGGTGCTGGGTGCTCAGTACTCAGGGTGCTGGGTGCTCAGTGCTCAGGGTGCTCTGTGCTCAGTACTCAGGGTGCTGGGTGCTCAGTGCTCCGGGTGCTGCGTGCTCAGTGCTCAGTGTGCTGGGTGCTCAGTGCTCAGGGTGCTGGGTGCTCAGTACTCAGGGTGCTCAGTGCTCAGTACTCGGGGTGCTTGTTGCTCAGTACTCGGGGTGCTCAGGGCTGTGGTGCTGGGTGCTCAGTTCTCAGGGTGCTCAGTGCTCAGTACTCAGTGCTCAGGGTGCTCAGTGCTCAGTGCTCAGGGTGCTGGGTGTTCAGTACTCAGGGTGCTGGGTGCTCAGTACTCAGGGTGTTGGGTGCTCAGTGCTCAGGGTGCTGGGTGCTCAGTACTCTGGGTGTTGGCTGCTCAGTACTCAGGGTGCTAGGTGCTCCGTGCTCGGGGTGCTGGGTGCTCAGTGCTGAGGGTGCTGGGTGCTCTGTGCTCAGGGTGCTGGGTGCTCAGTGCTCAGGGTGCTGGGTGCTCAGTACTCGGGGTGCTCCGTGCTCAGGGTGCTGGGTGCTCAGTGCTCAGGGTGCTGGGTGCTCAGTGCTCGGGGTGCTGGGTGCTGAGTGCTCAGGGTGCTGGGTGCTCAGTGCTCGGGCTGCTCGGTGCTCAGTGCTCAGGGTCCTGGGTGCTCAGTACTCAGGGTGCTGGGTGCTTAGTACTCAGGGTGCTCAGTGCTCAGTACACAGGGTGCTGGGTGCTCAGTGCTCGGGGTGCTGGGTGCTCAGTGCTCAGTACTCAGGGTGCTGGGTGCTCAGTGCTCGGGGTGCTGGGTGCTCAGTACTCAGCGTGCTTGGTGCTCAGTACTCAGGGTGCTGGGTGCTCAGTTCTCAGGGTGCTGGGTGCTCAGTGCTCAGGGTGCTGGGTGCTCAGTGATCGGGGTGCTGGGTGCTCAGTACTCAGTGTGCTCAGTGCTCGGGGAGCTCGGTGCTCAGTACTCAGGGTGCTGGGTGCTCAGTTCTCAGTGCTCGGGGTCCTGGGTGCTCCGTGCTCGGGGTGCTGGGTGCTCAGTGCTCTGGGTGCTTCGTGCTCAGTACTCAGGGTGCTGGGTGCTCAGTACTCATGGTGCTGGGTGCTCATTCTCAGGGTGCTGGGTGCTCAGTGCTCGGGTTGCTGGGTGCTCAGTACTCAGGGTGCTGGGGGCTCAGTACTCAGGGTGCTGGGTGCTCAGTACTCAGGGTGCTCGGTTCTCAGTACTCAGGGTGCTGGGTGCTCATTCTCGGGGTGCTGGGTGCTCAGTGCTCGGGGTGCTGGGTGCTCAGTACTCAGGGTGCTGGGTGCTCAGTCCACAGGGTGCTCAGTACTCAGGGTGCTCGGTGCTCAGTGCTCAGTACTCAGGGTGCTCAGTACTCAGGGTGCGGGTTGCTCAGTGCTCGGGGTGCTGGGTGCTCAGTTCTCAGGGTGCTGGGTGCTCAGTACTCGGGGTGCTGGGTGCTCAGTACTCAGGGTGCTGGGTGCTCAGTGCTAGGGGTGCTGGGTGCTCAGTGCTCAGGGTGATCGGTGCTCAGTGCTCACGTGCTGGGTGCTCAGTCCTCCGGGTGCACAGTGCTCAGGGTGCTGGGTGCTCAGTGCTCGGGGTGCTCGGTGCTCAGTACTCAGGGTGCTGAGTGCTCAGTACTCAGGGTGCTGGGTGCTCAGTACTCAGGGTGGTGGGTGCTCAGTACTCAGGGTGCTGGGTGCTCAGGGTGCTGGGTGCTCAGTACTCAGGGTGCTGGGTGCTCAGTGCTCGGGGTGCTGGGTGCTCAGGGCTGTGGTGCTGGGTGCTCAGTGGTCAGTGCTCAGGGTGCTGGGTGCTCAGTGCTCAGTGCTCAGGGTGCTGGTTGCTCAGTACTCAGGGTGCTGGGTGCTCAGTACTCAGGGTGCTGGGTGCTCATGGCTCAGGGTGCTCTGTGCTCAGTACTCAGGGTGCTGGGTGCTCAGTGCTCGGGGTGCTGCGTGCTCAGTGCTCAGTGTGCTGGGTGCTCAGTGCTCAGGGTGCTGGGTGCTCAGTGCTCAGGGTGCTGGGTGCTCAGTACTCGGGGTGCTCCGTGCTCAGGGTGCTGGGTGCTCAGTGCTCAGGGTGCTGGGTGCTCAGTGCTCGGGGTGGTGGGTGCTGAGTGCTCAGGGTGCTGGGTGCTCAGTGCTCGGGCTGCTCGGTGCTCAGTGCTCAGCGTCCTGGGTGCTCAGTACTCAGGGTGCTGGGTGCTTAGTACTCAGGGTGCTCAGTGCTCAGTACACAGGGTGCTGGGTGCTCAGTGCTCGGGGTGCTGGGTGCTCAGTGCTCAGTACTCAGGGTGCTGGGTGCTCAGTGCTCGGGGTGCTGGGTGCTCAGTACTCAGCGTGCTGGGTGCTCAGTACTCAGGGTGCTGGGTGCTCAGTTCTCAGGGTGCTGGGTGCTCAGTGCTCAGGGTGCTGGGTGCTCAGTGATCGGGGTGCTGGGTGCTCAGTACTCAGTGTGCTCAGTGCTCGGGGAGCTCGGTGCTCAGTACTCAGGGTGCTGGGTGCTCAGTTCTCAGTGCTCGGGGTCCTGGGTGCTCCGTGCTCGGGGTGCTGGGTGCTCAGTGCTCTGGGTGCTTAGTGCTCAGTACTCAGGGTGCTGGGTGCTCAGTACTCATGGTGCTGGGTGCTCATTCTCAGGGTGCTGGGTGCTCAGTGCTCGGGTTGCTGGGTGCTCAGTACTCAGGGTGCTGGGGGCTCAGTACTCAGGGTGCTGGGTGCTCAGTACTCAGGGTGCTCGGTTCTCAGTACTCAGGGTGCTGGGTGCTCATTCTCGGGGTGCTGGGTGCTCTGTGCTCGGGGTGCTGGGTGCTCAGTACTCAGGGTGCTGGGTGCTCAGTCCACAGGGTGCTCAGTACTCAGGGTGCTCGGTGCTCAGTGCTCAGTACTCAGGGTGCTCAGTACTCAGGGTGCGGGTTGCTCAGTGCTCGGGGTGCTGGGTGCTCAGTTCTCAGGGTGCTGGGTGCTCAGTACTCGGGGTGCTGGGTGCTCAGTACTCAGGGTGCTGGGTGCTCAGTGCTAGGGGTGCTGGGTGCTCAGTGCTCAGGGTGATCGGTGCTCAGTGCTCAGGGTGCTGGGTGCTCAGTCCTCCGGGTGCACAGTGCTCAGGGTGCTGGGTGCTCAGTGCTCGGGGTGCTCGGTGCTCAGTACTCAGGGTGCTGAGTGCTCAGTACTCAGGGTGCTGGGTGCTCAGTACTCAGGGTGGTGGGTGCTCAGTACTCAGGGTGCTGGGTGCTCAGGGTGCTGGGTGCTCAGTACTCAGGGTGCTGGGTGCTCAGTGCTCGGGGTGCTGGGTGCTCAGGGCTGTGGTGCTGGGTGCTCAGTGGTCAGTGCTCAGGGTGCTGGGTGCTCAGTGCTCAGTGCTCAGGGTGCTGGTTGCTCAGTACTCAGGGTGCTGGGTGCTCAGTACTCAGGGTGCTGGGTGCTCATGGCTCAGGGTGCTCTGTGCTCAGTACTCAGGGTGCTGGGTGCTCAGTGCTCGGGGTGCTGCGTGCTCAGTGCTCAGTGTGCTGGGTGCTCAGTGCTCAGGGTGCTGGGTGCTCAGTACTCAGGGTGCTCAGTGCTCAGTACTCGGGGTGCTTGTTGCTCAGTACTCGGGGTGCTCAGGGCTGTGGTGCTGGTTGCTCAGTGGTCAGTGCTCAGGGTGCTGGGTGCTCAGTGCTCAGTACTCAGGGTGCTCGGTGCTCAGTACTCAGGGTTCTCAGTGCTCAGTACTCAGGGTGCTGGGTGCTCATTTCTCAGGTTGCTGGGTGCTCAGTACTCAGGGTGCTCAGTGCTCAGTACTCGGGGTGCTTGATGCTCAGTACTCAGGGTGCTCAGTGCTCAGTACTCGGGGTGCTGGGTGCTCAGTGCTCAGGGTGCTCAGTTCTCAGTGCTCGGGGTGCTGGGTGCTCAGTGCTCGGGGCGCTGGGTGCTCAGTGCTCGGGGTGCTGGGTGCTCAGTAATCGGGGTGCTGGGTGCTCAGTGCTCAGGGTGCTCAGTGCTCAGTACTCAGTGCTCAGGGTGCTCAGTGCTCAGTGCTCAGGGTGCTGGGTGTTCAGTACTCAGGGTGCTGAGTGCTCAGTACTCAGGGTGCTGGGTGCTCAGTGCTCAGGGTGCTGGGTGCTCAGTACTCTGGGTTTTGGGTGCTCATTACTCAGGGTGCTGGGTGCTCCGTGCTCGGGGTGCTGGGTGCTCAGTGCTCAGGGTGCTGGGTGCTCTGTGCTCAGGGTGCTGGGTGCTCAGTGCTCAGGGTGCTGGGTGCTCAGTACTCGGGGTGCTCCGTGCTCAGGGTGCTGGGTGCTCAGTGCTCTGGGTGCTGGGTGCTCAGTGCTCGGGGTACTGGGTGCTGAGTGCTCAGGGTGCTGGGAGCTCAGTGCTCGGGCTGCTCGGTGCTCAGTGCTCAGGGTCCTGGGTGCTCAGTACTCAGGGTGCTGGGTGCTTAGTACTCAGGGTGCTCAGTGCTCAGTACACAGGGTGCTGGGTGCTCAGTGCTCGGGGTGCTGGGTGCTCAGTGCTCAGTACTCAGGGTGCTGGGTGCTCAGTGCTCGGTGTGCTGTGTGCTCAGTACTCAGCGTGCTGGGTGCTCAGTACTCAGGGTGCTGGGTGCTCAGTGCTCAGGGTGCTGGGTGCTCAGTGCTCAGGGTGCTGGGTGCTCAGTGATCGGGGTGCTGGGTGCTCAGTACTCAGTGTGCTCAGTGCTCGGGGAGCTCGGTGCTCAGTACTCAGGGTGCTGGGTGCTCAGTTCTCAGTGCTCGGGGTCCTGGGTGCTCCGTGCTCGGGGTGCTGGGTGCTCAGTGCTCAGCGTGCTGGGTGCTCAGTACTCAGGGTGCTGGGTGCTCAGTGCTCAGGGTGCTGGGTGCTCAGTGCTCAGGGTGCTGGGTGCTCAGTGATCGGGGTGCTGGGTGCTCAGTACTCAGTGTGCTCAGTGCTCGGGGAGCTCGGTGCTCAGTACTCAGGGTGCTGGGTGCTCAGTTCTCAGTGCTCGGGGTCCTGGGTGCTCCATGCTCGGGGTGCTGGGTGCTCAGTGCTCTGGGTGCTTAGTGCTCAGTACTCAGGGTGCTGGGTGCTCAGTACTCATGGTGCTGGGTGCTCATTCTCAGGGTGCTGGGTGCTCAGTGCTCGGGTTGCTGGGTGCTCAGTACTCAGGGTGCTGGGGGCTCAGTACTCAGGGTGCTGGGTGCTCAGTACTCAGGGTGCTCGGTTCTCAGTACTCAGATTGCTGGGTGCTCATTCTCGGGGTGCTGGGTGCTCAGTGCTCGGGGTGCTGGGTGCTCAGTACTCAGGGTGCTGGGGGCTCAGTTCTCAGGGTGCTGGGTGCTCAGTACTCAGGGTGATCTGTTCTCAGTACTCAGGTTGCTGGGTGCTCAGTGCTCGGGGTGCTGGGTGCTCAGTACTCGGGGTGCTCAGTGTTCAGTACTCAGGGTGTTGGGTGCTCAGTACTCAGGGTGCTGGGTGCTCAGTGCTCGGGGTGCTCGGTGCTCAGTACTCGGTGTGCAGGGTGCTCAGTACTCGGGGTGCTGGGTGCTCAGTGCTCAGGGTGCTGGGTGCTCAGTACTCAGGGTGCTGAGTGCTCAGTACTCAGGGTGCTGGGTGCTCAGTACTCAGGTTGCTGGTTGCTCAGTACTCAGGGTGCTGGGTGCTCAGTGCTCAGGGTGCTGGGTGCTCAGTGCTCGGGGTGCTTGGTGCTCAGGTCTGTGGTGCTGGGTGCTCAGTTCTCAGTGCTCAGGGTGCTGGGTGCTCAGTGCTCAGTGCTCAGGGTGCTGGTTGCCCAGTACTCAGGGTGCTGGGTGCTCAGTACTCAGGGTGCTGGGTGCTCAGTGCTCAGGGTGCTCTGTGCTCAGTACTCAGGGTGCTGGGTGCTCAGTGCTCGGGGTGCTGCGTGCTCAGTGCTCAGGGAGCTGGGTGCTCAGTGCTCAGGGTGCTGGGTGCTCAGTACTCAGGGTGCTGGGTGCTCAGTGCTCGTTGTGCTCGGTGCTCAGTCCTCGGGGTGCTCCGTGCTCAGTGATCAGCGTGCTGGGTGCTCAGTACTCAGGGTGCTCGGTGCTCAGTACTCAGGGTTCTCAGTGCTCAGTACTCAGGGTGCTGGGTGCTCAGTGCTCAGGGTGCTGGGTGCTCAGTACTCAGGGTGCTCAGTGCTCAGTTCTCGGGGTGCTTGGTGCTCAGAACTCAGGGTGCTCAGTGCTCAGTACTCGGGGTCCTGGGTGCTCAGTGCTCAGGGTGCTCAGTGCTCAGTGCTCGGGGTGCTGGGTGCTCAGTGCTCAGGGCGCTGGGTGCTCAGTGCTCGGGGTGCTCGGTGCTCAGTACTCGGGGTGCTGGGTGCTCAGTGCTCAGGGTGCTCAGTGCTCAGTGCTCAGGGTGCTGGGTGTTCAGTACTCAGGGTGCTGGGTGCTCAGTACTCAGGGTGCTGGGTGCTCAGTGCTCAGGGTGCTGGGTGCTCAGTGCTCGGGGTGCTGGGTGCTCAGTACTCAGTGTGTTCAGTGCTCGGGGAGCTCGGTGCTCAGTACTCAGGGTGCTGGGTGCTCAGTTCTCAGTGCTCGGTGTCCTGGGTGCTCCGTGCTCGGGGTGCTGGGTGCTCAGTGCTCTGGGTGCTTAGTGCTCAGTACTCAGGGTGCTGGGTGCTCAGTACTCATGGTGCTGGGTGCTCATTCTCAGGGTGCTGGGTGCTCAGTACTCGGGTTGCTGGGTGCTTAGTACTCAGGGTGCTGGGGGCTCAGTACTCAGGGTGCTGGGTGCTCAGTACTCAGGGTGCTCGGTTCTCAGTACTCAGGGTGCTGGGTGCTCATTGTCGGGGTGCGGGGAGCTCAGTGCTCGGGGTGCTGGGTGCTCAGTACTCAGGGTGCTGGGGGCTCAGTACTCAGGGTGCTGGGTGCTCAGTACTCAGGGTGATCTGTTCTCAGTACTCAGGTTGCTGGGTGCTCAGTGCTCGGGGTGCTCGGTGCTCAGTACTCAGGGTGCTGGGTGCTCAGAGCTCAGGGTGCTGGGTACTCAGTTCTCAGGGTGCTGGGTGCTCAGTACTCTGGGTGTTGGGTGCTCAGTACTCAGGGTGCTGGGTGCTCAGAGCTCAGGGTGCTGGGTACTCAGTACTCAGGGTGCTGAGTGCTCAGTACTCAGGGTGCTGAGTGCTCAGTACTCAGGGTGCTTGGTGCTCAGTACTCAGGGTGCTGAGTGCTCAGTTCTCGGGGTGCTGGGTGCTCACTGCTCACGGTGATCGGTGCTCAGTGCTCAGGGTGCTAGGTGCTCAGTCCTCCGGGTGCTCAGTGCTCAGGGTGCTGGGTGCTCATTGCTCGGTGTGCTCGGTGCTCAGTACTCAGGGTGCTGAGTGCTCAGTACTCAGGGTGCAGGTTGCTCAGTACTCAGGTTGCTGGTTGCTCAGTACTCAGGGTGCTGGGTGCTCAGTGCTCAGGGTGCTGGGTGCTCAGTGCTCGGGGTGCTGGGTGCTCAGTGCTCAGTGCTCAGGGTGCTGGTTGCTCAGTACTCAGGGTGCTGGGTGCTCAGTACTCAGGGTGCTGGGTGCTCAGTGCTCAGAGTGCTCTGTGCTCAGTACTCAGGGTGGTGGGTGCTCAGTGCTCGGGGTGCTGGGTGCTCAGTGCTCAGGGTGCTGGGTGCTCAGTACTCAGGGTGCTGGGTGCTCAGTACTCAGGGTGCTTGGTGCTCAGTACTCAGGGTGCTCAGTGCTCAGTACTCTGGGTGCTGGGTGCTCAGTGCTCAGGGTGCTCAGTGCTCAGTGCTCGGGGTGCTGGGTGCTCAGTGCTCGGGGTGCTGGGTGCTCAGTACTCGGGGTGCTGGGTGCTCAGTGCTCAGGGTGCTCAGTGCTCAGTACTCAGTGCTCAGGGTGCTCAGTGCTCAGTGCTCAGGGTGCTGGGTGTTCAGTACTCAGGGTGCTGGGTGCTCAGTACTCAGGGTGCTGGGTGCTCAGTGCTCAGGGTGCTGGGTGCTCAGTACTCTGGGTGTTGGGTGCTCAGTACTCAGGGTGCTGGGTGCTCCGTGCTCAGGGTGCTGGGTGCTCAGTGCTCAGGGTTCTGGGTGCTCAGTGCTCAGGGTGCTGGGTGCTCAGTACTCAGGGTGCTGGGTGCTTAGTGCTCGAGGTGCTCGGTGCTCAGTACTCAAGGTGCTTGGTGCTCAGTGCTCAGGGTGCTGGGTGCTCAGTCCTCGGGGTGCTCCGTGCTCATGGTGCTGGGTGCTCAGTGCTCAGGGTGCTGGGTGCTCAGTGCTCGGGGTGCTGGGTGCTCAGTACTCAGGGTGCTGGGTGCTCAGTGCTCTGGGTGCTTAGTGCTCAGTACTCAGGGTGCTGGGTGCTCAGTACTCATGGTGCTGGGCGCTCATTCTCAGGGTGCTGGGTGCTCAGTGCTCGGGTTGCTGGGTGCTCAGTACTCAGGGTGCTGGGGGCTCAGTACTCAGGTTGCTGGTTGCTCAGTACTCAGGGTGCTGGGTGCTCAGTGCTCAGGGTGCTGGGTGCTCAGTGCTCGGGGTGCTGGGTGCTCAATGCTGTGGTGCTGGGTGCTCAGTTCTCAGTGCTCAGGGTGCTGGGTGCTCAGTGCTCAGTGCTCAGGGTGCTGGTTGCCCAGTACTCAGGGTGCTGGGTGCTCAGTACTCAGGGTGCTGGGTGCTCAGTGCTCAGGGTGCTCTGTGCACAGTACTCAGGGTGCTGGGTGCTCAGTGCTCGGGGTGCTGCGTGCTCAGTGCTCAGGGAGCTGGGTGCTCAGTGCTCAGGGTGCTGGGTGCTCAGTACTCAGGGTGCTGGGTGCTCAGTGCTCGTTGTGCTCGGTGCTCAGTCCTCGGGGTGCTCCGTGCTCAGTGATCAGGGTGCTGGGTGCTCAGTACTCAGGATGCTCGGTGCTCAGTACTCAGGGTTCTCAGTGCTCAGTACTCAGGGTGCTGGGTGCTCAGTGCTCAGGGTGCTGGGTGCTCAGTACTCAGGGTGCTCAATGCTCAGTTCTCGGGGTGCTTGGTGCTCAGTACTCAGGGTGCTCAGTGCTCAGTACTCGGGGTCCTGGGTGCTCAGTGCTCAGGGTGCTCAGTGCTCAGTGCTCGGGGTGCTGGGTGCTCAGTGCTCGGGGCGCTGGGTGCTCAGTGCTCGGGGTGCTCGGTGCTCAGTACTCGGGGTGCTGGGTGCTCAGTGCTCCGGGAGCTGGGTGCTCAGTGCTCGGGGTGCTGGGTGCTCAGTGCTGAGGGTGGTGCTGGGTGCTCAGTACTCAGGGTGCTGGGTGCTCAGTGCTCAGGGTGCTGGGTGCTCAGTACTAAGGGTGCTGGGTGCTCAGTACTCAGGGTGCTCGTTGCTCAGTACTCAGGGTGCTGGGTGCTCAGAGCTCAGGGTTCTGGGTACTCAGTACTCAGGGTGCTGGGTGCTCAGTACTCTGGGTGTTGGGTGCTCAGTACTCAGGGTGCTGGTTGCTCCGTGCTCAGGGTGCTGGGTGCTCAGTGCTCAGGGTTCTGGGTGCTCAGTGCTCAGGGTGCTGGGTGCTCAGTACTCAGGGTGCTGGGTGCTTAGTGCTCGAGGTGCTCGGTGCTCAGTACTCAAGGTGCTGGGTGCTCAGTGCTCAGGGTGCTGGGTGCTCAGTCCTCGGGGTGCTCCGTGCTCATGGTGCTGGGTGCTCAGTGCTCACGGTGCTGGGTGCTCAGTGCTCGGGGTGCTGGGTGCTCAGTACTCAGTGTGCTCAGTGCTCGGGGAGCTCGGTGCTCAGTACTCAGGGTGCTGCGTGCTCAGTTCTCAGTGCTCGGGGTCCTGGTTGCTCCGTGCTCGGGGTGCTGGGTGCTCAGTGCTCTGGGTGCTTAGTGCTCAGTACTCAGGGTGCTGGGTGCTCAGTACTCATGGTGCTGGGTGCTCATTCTCAGGGTGCTGGGTGCTCAGTGCTCGGGTTGCTGGGTGCTCAGTACTCAGGGTGCTGGGGGCTCAGTACTCAGGGTGCTGGGTGCTCAGTACTCATGGTGCTCGGTTCTCAGTACTCAGGGTGCTGGGTGCTCATTCTCGGGGTGCTGTGTGCTCAGTGCTCGGGGTGCTGGGTGCTCAGTACTCAGGGTGCTGGGGGCTCAGTACTCAGGGTGCTGGGTGCTCAGTACACATTGTGATCTGTTCTCAGTACTCAGGTTGCTGGGTGCTCAGTGCTCGGGGTGCTGGGTGCTCAGTACTCGGGGTGCTCAGTGCTCAGTACTCAGGGTGCTGGGTGCTCAGTACTCAGGGTGCTGGGTGCTCAGTGCTCGGGGTGCTCGGTGCTCAGTACTCGGGGTGAAGGGTGCTCAGTACTCGGGGTGCTGGGTGCTTAGTGTTCAGGGAGCTGGGTGCTCAGTGCTCAGGGTGCTGGGAGCTCAGTACTCAGCGTGCTGGGTGGTCAGTGCTCAGGGTGCTGGGTGCTCAGTGCTCGGGGTGCTGGGTGCTCAGTACTCAGGATGCTCGGTGCTCAGTGCTCAGTAATCAGGGTGCTCAGTACTCAGGGTGCTGGGTGCTCAGTGCTCGGGGTGCTGGGTGCTCAGTACTCAGGGTGCTGGGTGCTCAGTACTCGGGGTGCTGGGTGCTCAGTACTCAGGGTGCTGAGTGCTCAGTGCTCGGGGTGCTGGGTGCTCACTGCTCAGGGTGATCGGTGCTCAGTGCTCAGGGTGCTGGGTTCTCAGTCCTCCGGGTGCTCAGTGCTCAGGGTGCTGGGTGCTCATTGCTCGGTGTGCTCGGTGCTCAGTACTCAGGGTGCTGAGTGCTCAGTACTCAGGGTGCTGGGTGCTCAGTACTCAGGTTGCTGGTTGCTCAGTACTCAGGGTGCTGGGTGCTCAGTGCTCAGGGTGTTGGGTGCTCAGTGCTCGGGGTGCTGGGTGCTCAGGGCTGTGGTGCTGGGTGCTCAGTGCTCAGTGCTCAGGGTGCTGGGTGCTCAGTGCTCAGTGCTCAGGGTGCTGGGTGCTCAGTGCTCAGGGTGCTGGGTGCTCAGTACTCAGGGTGCTGGGTGCTCAGTGCTCAGGGTGCTGGGTGCTCAGTACTCAGGGTGCTGGGTCCTCAGTGCTCAGGGTGCTGGGTGCTCAACGCTCGGGGTGCTCATTACTCAGGGTGCTGGGTGCTCAGTGCTCAGGGTGCTGGGTGCTCAGTACTCAGGGTGCTGGGTGCTCAGTGCTCAGGGTGCTGGGTGCTCAGTACTCAGGGTGCTGGGTCCTCAGTGCTCAGGGTGCTGGGTGCTCAATGCTCGGGGTGCTCAGTACTCAGGGTGCTGTGTGTTCAGTGCTCAGGGTACTGGGTGCTCAGTACTCAGGGTGCTCGGTGCTTAGTACTCAGGGTGCTGGGTGCTCAGTACTCCGGGTGCTCATTGCTCAGGGTGCTGGGTGCTCAGTACTCAGGGTGCTCAGTGCTCAGTCCTCAGGGTGCTCAGTGCTCAGTACTCAGGGTGCTCAGTGCTCAGTACTCAGGGTGCTCAGTGCTCAGGGTGCTGGGTGCTCAGTGCTCGGGGTGCTGGGTGCTCAGTGCTCACGGTGCTGTGTGCTCAGTACTCAGGGTGCTCAGTACTCAGGGTGCTTGGTGCTCAGTGCTCAGGGTGCTCGGTGCTCAGTGCTCAGGTTGCTGGGTGCTCAATACTCAGGGTGCTGGGTGCTCAGTACTCAGGGTGCTCAGTGCTCAGTACTCAGGGTGCTCAGTGCTCAGGGTGCTGGGTGCTCAGTGCTCGGGGTGCTGGGTGCTCAGTGCTCGGGGTGCTGGGTGCTCAGTACTCAGGGTGCTCGGTGTTCAGTACTCAGGGTGCTGGGTGCTCAGTGCTCAGGGGGCTGGGTGCTCAGTACTCAGGGTGCTGGGTGCTCGGTGCTCAGTACACTGGGTGCTCAGTACTCAGGGTGCTGGGTGCTCAGTACTCAGGGTGCTCGGTGCTCAATACTCAGGGTGCTGGGTGCTCAGTTCTCGGGGTGCTGGGTGCTCATTAATCAGGGTGCTGGGTGCTCAGTACTCAGGGTGCTCAGTGCTTGGGGTGCTGGGTGCTCAGTTCTCAGGGTGCTTAGTGCTTGGGGTGCAGGGTGCTCAGTACTCAGGGTGCTGGTTGCTCAGTGCTCAGGGTGCTGGGTGCTGAGTACTCAGGGTGCTGGGTGCTCAGTACTCAGGGTGCTGGGTGCTCAGTGCTCGGGGTGTTGGGTGCTCAGTGCTCGGGTTGCTGGGTGCTTAGTGCTCGGGGTGCTGGGTGCTCAGTGCTCAGGGTGCTGGGTGCTCAGTGCTCAGGGTGCTGGGTGCTCAGTGCTCGGGGTGCTGGGTGCTCAGTGCTCGGTGTCCTCGGTGCTCAGTGCACGGGGTGGTGCGTGCTCAGTACTCGGGGAGCTCAGTGCTCAGTACTCAGGGTGCTGGGTGCTCAGTGCTCAGGGTGGTGGGTGCTCAGTGCTCGGGGTGCTGGGTGCTCGGTGCTCAGGTTGCTGGGTGCTCAGTACTCGGGGTGCTGGGTGCTCAGTACTCAGGGTGCTGGGTGCTCATTGCTCGGGGTGCTGGGTCCTCAGTGCTACGGGTGCTGGGTGCTCAGTGCTCGGGGTGCTGGGTGCTCAGTGCTCGGGGCGCTGGGTGCTCAGTGCTCGGGGTGCTCGGTGCTCAGTACTCAGGGTGCTGGGTGCTCTGTGCTCAGGGTGCTCGGTGCTCAGTACTCAGGGTGCTGGGTGCTCAGTGCTCAGTGTGCTCAGTGCTCAGTACGGTGGGTGCTCAGTACTCAGGGTGTTGGGTGCTCAGTGCTCAGGGTGATCGGTGCTCAGTACTCAGGGTGCTCAGTACTCAGGGTGCTGGGTGCTCAGGGCTCGGGGTGCTGGGAGCTCAGTACTCAGGGTGCTGGGTGCTCAGTGCTCGGTGTGCTGGGTGCTGAGTGCTCAGGGTGCTGGGTGCTCAGTACTCGGGGTGCTCGGTGCTCAGTACTCAGGGTGCTGGGTGCTCAGTACTCAGGGTGCTGGGTGCTCAGTGATCAGGGTGCTCTCTGCTCAGTACTCAGGGTGCTGGGTGCTCAGTGCTCAGGGTGCTGGGTGCTCAGTACTCAGGGTGCTGGGTGCTCAGCGCTCTGGGTGCTTATTGCACAGTACTCAGGGTGCTGGGTGCTCAGTATTCAGGGTGCTCAGTGCTCGGGGTGCTGGGTGCTCAGTACTCAGGGTGCTGGGTGCTCATTCTCGTGGTGCTGGGTGCTCAGTGCTCGGGGTGCTGGGTGCTCAGTACTCGGGGTGCTGGGTGCTCAGTGCTCAGCGTGCTGTGTGCTCAGTACTCAGGGTGCTCGGTTCTCAGTACTCAGGGTGCTGGGTGCTCATTCTCAGGGTGCTGGGTGCTCAGTGCTCAGGGTGCTGGGTGCTCAGTGCTCAGGGTCCTCTATGCTCAGTACTCAGGGTGCTCAGTACTCAGCGTGCTTTGTGCTCAGTGCTCAGGGTGCTGGGTGCTCAGTGCTCGGGGTGCTAGGTGCTCAGTACTCAGGGTGCTGGGTGCTCAGTGCTCGGGGTGCTGGGTGCTCAGTACTCAGGTTGCTGGGTGCTCAGTACTCAGGGTGCTGGGTGCTCAGTGCTCAGGGTGCTGGGTGCTCAGTACTCAGGGTGCTCGGTGCTCAGTACTCAGGGTGCTCGGTGCTCAGTACTCAGGGTGCTGGGTGCTCAGTACTCAGGGTGCTGGGTGCTCAGTACTCAGGGTGCTGGGTGCTCAGTGCTCAGGGTGCTGGGTGCTCAGTGCTCAGTACTCAGGGTGCTGGGTGCTCAGTGCTCAGGGTGCTGAGTGCTCAGTACTCAGCGTGCTGGGTGCTCAGTACTCAGGGTGCTGGGTGTTCAGTGCTCAGGGTGCTGGGTGCTCAGTGCTCAGGGTGCTGGGTGCTCAGTGCTCGGGGAGCTCGGTGCTCAGTACTCAGGGTGCTGGGTGCTCAGTACTCAGTGCTCGGGGTCCTGGGTGCTCCGTGCTCGGGGTGATCTGTTCTCAGTACTCAGGGTGCTGGGTGCTCAGTGCTCGGGGTGCTGGGTGATCAGTACTCGGGGTGCTCAGTACTCAGGGTACTGGGTGCTCAGTACTCAGGCTGCTGGGTGCTCAGAGCTCGGGGTGCTCGGTGCTCAGTACTCGGGGTGCTTGGTGCTCAGTGCTCAGGGTGCTTGGTGCTCAGTGCTCGGGGTGCTGGGTGCTCAGTGCTGAGGGTGCTGGCTGCTCAGTGCTCAGGGTGCTGGGTGCTCAGTACTCAGGGTGCTAGGTGCTCAGTACTCAGGGTGCTCAGTGCTCAGTACTCAGCGTGCTGGGTGCTCAGTGCTCAGGGTCCTCGGTGCTCAGTACTCAGGGTGTTCAGTGCTCAGTACTCAGCGTGCTTTGTGCTCAGTGCGCAGGGTGCTGGGTGCTCAGTACTCAGGGTGCTGGGTGCTCAGTATTCAGGGTGCTGGGTGCTCAGTACTCAGGGTGTTGGGTGCTCAGTGCTCGTGGAGCTGGGTGCTCAGTACTCAGGGTGCTGTGTGCTCAGTGCTCAGGGTGCTGGGTGCTCAGTACTCAGGGTGCTGGGTGCTCAGTACTCAGGGTGCTCAGTGCTCGGGGAGCTCGGTGCTCAGTACTCAGGGTGCTGCGTGCTCAGTACTCAGTGCTCGGGGTCCTGGGTGCTCAGCGCTCTGGGTGCTTAGTGCACAGTACTCAGGGTGCTGGGTGCTCAGTATTCAGGGTGCTCAGTGCTCGGGGTGCTGGGTGCTCATTACTCAGGGTGCTGGGTGCTCAGTACTCAGGGTGCTGGGTGCTCATTCTCGTGGTGCTAGGTGCTCAGTGCTCGGGGTGCTGGGTGCTCAGTACTCGGGGTGCTGGGTGCTCAGTGCTCAGCGTGCTGGGTGCTCAGTACTCAGGGTGCTCGGTTCTCAGTACTCAGGGTGCTGGGTGCTCATTCTCGGGGTGCTGGGTGCTCAGTGCTCAGGGTGCTGGGTGCTCAGTGCTCAGGGTCCTCTATGCTCAGTACTCAGGGTGCTCAGTACTCAGCGTGCTTTGTGCTCAGTGCTCAGGGTGCTGGGTGCTCAGTGCTCGGGGTGCTAGGTGCTCAGTACTCAGGGTGCTGGGTGCTCAGTGCTCGGGGTGCTGGGTGCTCAGTACTCAGGGTGCTGGGTGCTCAGTACTCAGGGTGCTGGGTGCTCAGTGCTCAGGGTGCTGGGTGCTCAGTACTCAGGGTGCTCGGTGCTCAGTACTCAGGGTGCTCGGTGCTCAGTACTCAGGGTGCTGGGTGCTCAGTACTCAGGGTGCTGGGTGCTCAGTACTCAGGGTGCTGGGTGCTCAGTGCTCAGGGTGCTGGGTGCTCAGTGCTCAGTACTCAGGGTGCTGGGTGCTCAGTGCTCAGGGTGCTGAGTGCTCAGTACTCAGCGTGCTGGGTGCTCAGTACTCAGGGTGCTGGGTGTTCAGTGCTCAGGGTGCTGGGTGCTCAGTGCTCAGGGTGCTGGGTGCTCAGTGCTCGGGGAGCTCGGTGCTCAGTACTCAGGGTGCTGGGTGCTCAGTACTCAGTGCTCGGGGTCCTGGGTGCTCCGTGCTCGGGGTGATCTGTTCTCAGTACTCAGGGTGCTGGGTGCTCAGTGCTCGGGGTGCTGGGTGATCAGTACTCGGGGTGCTCAGTACTCAGGGTACTGGGTGCTCAGTACTCAGGCTGCTGGGTGCTCAGAGCTCGGGGTGCTCGGTGCTCAGTACTCGGGGTGCTTGGTGCTCAGTGCTCAGGGTGCTTGGTGCTCAGTGCTCGGGGTGCTGGGTGCTCAGTGCTGAGGGTGCTGGCTGCTCAGTGCTCAGGGTGCTGGGTGCTCAGTACTCAGGGTGCTAGGTGCTCAGTACTCAGGGTGCTCAGTGCTCAGTACTCAGCGTGCTGGGTGCTCAGTGCTCAGGGTCCTCGGTGCTCAGTACTCAGGGTGTTCAGTGCTCAGTACTCAGCGTGCTTTGTGCTCAGTGCGCAGGGTGCTGGGTGCTCAGTACTCAGGGTGCTGGGTGCTCAGTATTCAGGGTGCTGGGTGCTCAGTACTCAGGGTGCTGGGTGCTCAGTGCTCGGGGTGCTCGGTGATCAGTACTCAGGGTGCTGGGTGCTCATTATTCAGGGTGCTGGGTGCTCAGTGCTCAGGGTGCTGGGTGCTCAGTGCTCGGGGTGCTCGGTGATCAGTACTCAGGGTGCTGGGTGCTCAGTGCTCAGGGTGCTGAGTACTCAGTACTCAGGGTGCTGGGTGCTCAGTGCTCAGGGTGCTGGGTGCTCATTACTCAGGGTGCTGGGTGCTCAGTGCTCAGGGTGCTGGGTGCTCAGTCCTCAGGGTGCTGGGTGCTCAGTACTCAGGGTGTTCGGTGCTTAGTACTCAGGGTGCTCAGTGCTCAGTACTCAGGATGCTGGTTGCTCAGTGCTCGGGGTGCTCGGTGCTCAATACTCAGGGTGCTGGGTGCTCAGTACTCAGGGTGCTGGGTGCTCCGTACTCAGGGTGCTGGGTGCTCAGTACTCAGGGTGCTGGGGGCTCAGTACTCAGGGTGCTGGGTGCTCAGTGCTCAGGGTGCTGGGTGCTCAGTACTCAGGGTGCTGGGTGCTCAGTACTCAGGGTGCTCGGTGCTCAGTACTCAGGGTGCTCAGTGCTCGGGGAGCTCGGTGCTCAGTACTCAGGGTGCTGCGTGCTCAGTACTCAGTGCTCGGGGTCCTGGGTGCTCAGCGCTCTGGGTGCTTAGTGCACAGTACTCAGGGTGCTGGGTGCTCAGTATTCAGGGTGCTCAGTGCTCGGGGTGCTGGGTGCTCATTACTCAGGGTGCTGGGTGCTCAGTACTCAGGGTGCTGGGTGCTCATTCTCGTGGTGCTAGGTGCTCAGTGCTCGGGGTGCTGGGTGCACAGTACTCGGGGTGCTGGGTGCTCAGTGCTCAGCGTGCTGGGTGCTCAGTACTCAGGGTGCTCGGTTCTCAGTACTCAGGGTGCTGGGTGCTCATTCTCGGGGTGCTGGGTGCTCAGTGCTCAGGGTGCTGGGTGCTCAGTGCTCAGGGTCCTCTATGCTCAGTACTCAGGGTGCTCAGTACTCAGCGTGCTTTGTGCAAAGTGCTCAGGGTGCTGGGTGCTCAGTGCTCGGGGTGCTAGGTGCTCAGTACTCAGGGTGCTGGGTGCTCAGTGCTCGGGGTGCTGGGTGCTCAGTACTCAGGGTGCTGGGTGCTCAGTACTCAGGGTGCTGGGTGCTCAGTGCTCAGGGTGCTGGGTGCTCAGTACTCAGGGTGCTCGGTGCTCAGTACTCAGGGTGCTCGGTGCTCAGTACTCAGGGTGCTGGGTGCTCAGTACTCAGGGTGCTGGGTGCTCAGTACTCAGGGTGCTGGGTGCTCAGTGCTCAGGGTGCTGGGTGCTCAGTGCTCAGTACTCAGGGTGCTGGGTGCTCAGTGCTCAGGGTGCTGAGTGCTCAGTACTCAGCGTGCTGGGTGCTCAGTACTCAGGGTGCTGGGTGTTCAGTGCTCAGGGTGCTGGGTGCTCAGTGCTCAGGGTGCTGGGTGCTCAGTGCTCGGGGAGCTCGGTGCTCAGTACTCAGGGTGCTGGGTGCTCAGTACTCAGTGCTCGGGGTCCTGGGTGCTCCGTGCTCGGGGTGATCTGTTCTCAGTACTCAGGGTGCTGGGTGCTCAGTGCTCGGGGTGCTGGGTGATCAGTACTCGGGGTGCTCAGTACTCAGGGTACTGGGTGCTCAGTACTCAGGCTGCTGGGTGCTCAGAGCTCGGGGTGCTCGGTGCTCAGTACTCGGGGTGCTTGGTGCTCAGTGCTCAGGGTGCTTGGTGCTCAGTGCTCGGGGTGCTGGGTGCTCAGTGCTGAGGGTGCTGGCTGCTCAGTGCTCAGGGTGCTGGGTGCTCAGTACTCAGGGTGCTAGGTGCTCAGTACTCAGGGTGCTCAGTGCTCAGTACTCAGCGTGCTGGGTGCTCAGTGCTCAGGGTCCTCGGTGCTCAGTACTCAGGGTGTTCAGTGCTCAGTACTCAGCGTGCTTTGTGCTCAGTGCGCAGGGTGCTGGGTGCTCAGTACTCAGGGTGCTGGGTGCTCAGTATTCAGGGTGCTGGGTGCTCAGTACTCAGGGTGCTGGGTGCTCAGTGCTCGGGGTGCTCGGTGATCAGTACTCAGGGTGCTGGGTGCTCATTATTCAGGGTGCTGGGTGCTCAGTGCTCAGGGTGCTGGGTGCTCAGTGCTCGGGGTGCTCGGTGATCAGTACTCAGGGTGCTGGGTGCTCAGTGCTCAGAGTGCTGAGTACTCAGTACTCAGGGTGCTGGGTGCTCAGTGCTGAGGGTGCTGGGTGCTCAGTACACAGGGTGCTGGGTGCTCATTACTCAGGGTGCTGGGTGCTCAGTGCTCAGGGTGCTGGGTGCTCAGTCCTCAGGGTGCTGGGTGCTCAGTACTCAGGGTGTTCGGTGCTTAGTACTCAGGGTGCTCAGTGCTCAGTACTCAGGGTGCTGGTTGCTCAGTGCTCGGGGTGCTCGGTGCTCAATACTCAGGGTGCTGGGTGCTCAGTACTCAGGGTGCTGGGTGCTCCGTACTCAGGGTGCTGGGTGCTCAGTACTCAGGGTGCTGGGGGCTCAGTACTCAGGGTGCTGGGTGCTCAGTGCTCAGGGTGCTGGGTGCTCAGTACTCAGGGTGCTGGGTGCTCAGTACTCAGGGTGCTCGGTGCTCAGTACTCAGGGTGCTGGGTGCTCAGTGCTCAGGGTGCTTTGTACTCAGTACTCAAGGTTCTGGGTGCTCAGTACTCAGGTTGCTGGGTGCTCAGTGCTCAGGGTGCTGGGTGCTCAGTGCTCAGGGTGCTGTGTGCTCAGTACTCAGGGTGCTGGGTGCTCAGTGCTCAGGGTGATCGGTGCTCAGTACTCAGGGTGCTCAGTACTCAGGGTGCTGTGTGCTCAGTGCTCAGGGTGCTGGGTGCTCCGTACTCAGGGTGCTCAGTGCTCAGGGTGCTGGGTGCTCAGGGTGCTGGGTGCTCAGTGCTCGGGGTGCTGGGTGCTCAGTGCTCAGTGCTCAGGGTGCTGGGTGCTCAGTGCTCAGGGTGCTGTGTGCTCAGTGCTCAGTACTCAGCGTGCTGGGTGCTCAGTGCTCAGAGTGTTGGGTGCTCAGTACTCAGGGTGCTGGGTGCTCAGTGCTCAGTGCTCAGGGTGCTCAGTGCTCAGGGTGCTCAGTGCTCAGGGTGCTGGGTGCTCAGGGTGCTGGGTGCTCAGTGCTCGGGGTGCTGGGTGCTCAGTGCTCAGTGCTCAGGGTGCTGGGTGCTCAGTTCTCAGTGCTCAGGGTGCTGGGTGTTCAGTACTCAGGGTGCTCGGTGCTCAGTGCTCAGGGTGCTAGGTGCTCAGTACTCAGGGTGCTGGGTGCTCAGTGCTCGGGGTGCTGGGTGCTCAGTGCTCAGGGTGATCAGTGCTCAGTACTCAGGGTGCTGGGTGCTTAGTACTCAGGGTGCTGGGTGCTCAGTGCTCAGGGTGCTGGGTGCTCAGTACACAGGGTGCTGGGTGCTCAGTACTCAGGGTGCTCCGTGCTCAGTACTCAGGGTGCTGGGTGCTCAGTGCTCAGGGTGCTTTGTACTCAGTACTCAGGGTTCTGGGTGCTCAGTACTCAGGGTGCTGGGTGCTCAATGCTCAGGGTGCTGGGTGTTCAGTGCTCAGGGTGCTGGGTGCTCAGTACTCAGGGTGCTGGGTGCTCAGTGCTCAGGGTGATCGGTGCTCAGTACTCAGGGTGCTCAGTACTCAGGGTGCTGGGTGCTCAGTACTCAGGGTGCTGGGTGCTCAGTGCTCAGGGTGCTGGGTGCTCAGTGCTCTGGGTGCTGGGTGCTCAGTGCTCAGGGTGCTGGGTGCTCAGTGCTCAGGGTGCTGCGTGCTCAGTGATCGGGGTGATGGGTGCTGAGTGCTCAGGGTGCTGGGTGCTCAGTGCTCGGGGTGCTCGGTGCTCAGTGCTCAGGGTCCTGGGTTCTCAGTACTCTGGGTGCTGGGTGCTTAGTAATCAGGGTGCTCAGTGCTCAGTACACAGGGTGCTGGCTGCTCAGTGCTCGGGGTGCTGGGTGCTCAGTGCTCAGTACTCAGGGTGCTGGGTGCTCAGTGCTCAGGGTGCTGAGTGCTCAGTACTCAGCGTGCTTGGTGCTCAGTACTGAGGGTGCTGGGTGCTCAGTGCTCAGGGTGCTGGGTGCTCAGTGCTCAGGGTGCTGGGTGCTCAGTGCTCGGGGAGCTCGGTACTCAGTACTCAGGGTGCTGGGTGCTCAGTACTCAGTGCTCGGGGTCCTGGGTGCTCCGTGCTCGGGGTGCTGGGTGCTCAGTACTCAGGGTGCTGGGTGCTCATTCTCGGGGTGCTGGGTGCTCAGTGCTCGGCGTGCTGGGTGCTCAGTACTCAGGGTGCTGGGGGCTCAGTACTCAGGGTGCTGGGTGCTCAGTGCTCAGGGTGCTCGGTTCTCAGTACTCAGGGTGCTGGGTGCTCATTCTCGTGGTGCTGGGTGCTCAGTGCTCGGGGTGCTGGGTGCTCAGTACTCAGGGTGCTGGGGGCTCAGTACTCAGGGTGCTGGGTGCTCAGTACTCAGGGTGATCTGTTCTCAGTACTCAGGGCACTGGGTGCTCAGTACTCAGGGTGCTGGGTGCTCAGTGCTCGGGGTGCTCGGTGCTAAGTACTCGGGGTGCTGGGTGCTCAGTACTCGGGGTGCTGGGTGCTCAGTGCTCAGGGTGCTGGGTGCTCAGTGCTCGGGGTGGTGGGTGCTCAGTGCTGAGGGTGCTGGCTGCTCAGTGCTCAGGGTGCTGAGTGCTCAGTACTCAGGGTGCTAGGTGCTCAGTACTCAGGGTGCTCAGTGCTCAGTACTCAGCGTGCATTGTGCTCAGTGCTCAGGGTGCTGGGTGCTCAGTACTCAGGGTGCTGGGTGCTCAGTACTCAGGGTGCTGGGTGCTCAGTACTCAGGATGCTGGGTGCTCAGTGCTCGGGGTGCTCGGTGATCAGTACTCAGGGTGCTGGGTGCTCAGTGCTCAGGGTGCTCGGTGATCAGTTCTCAGGGTGCTGGGTGCTCAGTGCTCAGGGTGCTGGGTTTTCAGTGCTCAGGGTGCTGGGTGCTCAGTGCTCGGGGTGCTGGGTGCTCAGTGCTCGGGGTGCTGGGTGCTCAGTGCTCGGGGTGCTGGGTGCTCAGTGCTCGGGGTGCTGGGGGCTCAGTGCTCAGGGTGCTGGGTGCTCAGTACTCAGGGTGCTGGGTGCTCAGTGCTCGGGGTGCTTGGTGATCAGTACTCAGGGTGCTGGCTGCTCAGTGCTCGGGGTGCTCGGTGATCAGTACTCAGGGTGCTGGGTGCTCAGTGCTCAGGGTGCTGAGTACTCAGTACTCAGGGTGCTGGGTGCTCAGTGCTCAGGGTGCTGGGTGCTCAGTGCTCGGGGTGCTGGGTGCTCAGTGCTCGGGGTGCTGGTTGCTCAGTGCTCGGGGTGCTGGGTGCTCAGTGCTCGGGGTGCTGGGTGCTCAGTGCTCAGGGTGCTGGGTGCTCAGTACTCAGGGTGCTGGGTGCTCATTACTCAGGGTGCTGGGTGCTCAGTGCTCAGGGTGCTGGGTGCTCAGTACTCAGGGTGCTGGGTGCTCAGTACTCAGGGTGCTCGGTGCTCAGTACTCAGGGTGCTGGGTGCTCAGTGCTCAGGGTGCTTTGTACTCAGTACTCAGGGTTCTGGGTGCTCATAACTCAGGGTGCTGGGTGCTCAGTGCTCAGGGTGCTGGGTGCTCAGTGCTCAGGGTGCTGGGTGCTCAGTACTCAGGGTGCTGGGTGCTCAGTGCTCAGGGTGATCGTTGCTCAGTACTCAGGGTGCTCAGTACTCAGGGTGCTGGGTGCTCAGTGCTCAGGGTGCTGGGTGCTCAGTACTCAGGGTGCTGGGTGCTCAGTGCTCGGGGTGCTGGGTGCTCAGTGCTCAGGGTGATCGGTGCTCAGTACTCAGGGTGCTGGGTGCTCAGTGCTCAGGTTGCTGGGTGCTCAGTCCTCAGGGTGCTCAGTGCTCAGGGTGCAGGGAGCTCAGTGCTCGGGGTGCTCGGTGATCAGTACTCAGGGTGCTGAGTGCTCAGTACTCAGGGTGCTGGGTGCTCAGTACTCATGGTGCTGGGTGCTCAGTACTCAGGGGGCTGGGTGCTCAGTGCTCAGGGTGCTGGGTGCTCAGTGCTCAGGGTGCTGGGTGCTCAGTGCTCGGGGTGCTGGGTGCTCAGTTCTCGGGGTGCTGGGTGGTCAGTGCTCAGTGCTCAGGGTGCTGCGTGCTCAGTGCTCAGTGCTCAGGGTGCTGGGTGCTCAGTACTCAGGGTGCTGGGTGCTCAGTACTCAGGGTGCTGGGTGCTCAGTTCTCAGGCTGCTGGGTGCTCAGTACTCTGGGTGTTGGGTGCTCAGTACTCAGGATGCTGGGTGCTCAGTGCTCGGGGTGCTGGGTGCTCAGTGCTCAGGGTGCTGGGTGCTCAGTGCTCACGGTGCTGGGTGCTCAGTACTCAGGGTGCTGGGAGCTCAGTGCTCGGGGTGCTCGGTGCTCAGTACTCAAGGTGCTGGGTGTTCAGTGCTCAGGGTGCGGGGTGCTCAGTCCTCGGGGTGCTCCATGCTCAGTGCTCAGGGTGCGGGGTGCTCAGTCCTCGGGGTGCTCCATGCTCAGTGCTCGGGGTGCTGGGTGCTCAGTGCTCGGGGTGCTGGGTGCTCAGTGCTCAGTACTCAGGGTGCTGGGTGCTCAGTGCTCAGGGTGCTGAGTGCTCAGTACTCAGCGTGCTGGGTGCTCAGTACTCAGGGTGCTGGGTGCTCAGTGCTCAGGGTGCTGGGTGCTCAGTGCTCAGGGTGCTGGGTGCTCAGTGCTCGGGGAGCTCGGTGCTCAGTACTCAGGGTGCTGGGTGCTCAGTACTCAGTGCTCGGGGTCCTGGGTGCTCCGTGCTCAGGGTGCTGGGTGCTCAGTACTCACGGTGCTGGGTGCTCAGTGCTCAGGGTGCTGGGTGCTCAGTGCTCAGGGTGCTGGGTGCTCAGTACTCCGGGTGCTGGGTGCTCAGTGCTCAGGGTGATCGGTGCTCAGTACTCAGGGTGCTCAGTACTCAGGTTGCTGGGTGCTCAGTGCTCAGGGTGCTGGGTGCTCAGTGCTCAGGGTGATCGGTGCTCAGTACTCAGGGTGCTGGGTGCTCAGTGCTCAGGGTGCTGGGTGCTCAGTCCTCAGGGTGCTCAGTGCTCAGGGTGCTTGGTGCTCAGTGCTCGGGGTGCTCGGTGCTCAGTACTCAGGGTGCTGAGTGCTCAGTACTCAGAGTACTGGGTGCTCAGTACTCATGGTGCTGGGTGCTCAGTACTCAGGGGGCTGGGTGCTCAGTGCTCAGGGCGCTGGGTGCTCAGTGCTCGGGGTGCTGGGTGCTCAGTGCTCGGGGTGCTGGGTGGTCAGTGCTCAGTGCTCAAGGTGCTGGGTGCTCAGTGCTCAGTGCTCAGGCAGCTGGGTGCTCAGTACTCAGGGTGCTGGGTGCTCAGTACTCAGGGTGCTTGGTGCTCAGTTCTCAGGGTGCTGGGTGATCAGTACTCTGGGTGTTGGGTGCTCAGTACTCAGGGTGCTCAGTGCTCAGTACTCGGGGTGCTGGGTGCTCAGTGCTCAGTGTGCTCAGTGCTCAGTGCTCAGGGTGCTGGGTGCTCAGAGCTCGGGGCGCTGGGAGCTCAGTGCTCGGGGTGCTGGGTGCTCAGTACTCAGGGTGCTGTGTGCTCAGTGCTCAGTACTCAGCGTGCTGGGTGCTCAGTGCTCAGAGTTTTGGGTGCTCAGTACTCAGGGTGCTGGGTGCTCAGTGCTCAGTGCTCAGGGTGCTCAGTGCTCAGGGTGCTCAGTGCTCAGGGTACTGGGTGCTCAGTACTCAGGGTGCTCGGTGCTCCGTACTCAGGGTGCTGGGTGCTCAGTGCTCAGGGTGCTTTGTACTCAGTACTCAGGGTTCTGGGTGCTCATAACTCAGGGTGCTGGGTGCTCTGTGCTCAGGGTGCTGGGTGCTCAGTGCTCAGGGTGCTGGGTGCTCAGTACTCAGGGTGCTGGGTGCTCAGTGCTCAGGGTGATCGTTGCTCAGTACTCAGGGTGCTCAGTACTCAGGGTGCTGGGTGCTCAGTGCTCGGGGTGCTCGGTGCTCAGTACTCAAGGTGCTGGGTGTTCAGTGCTCAGGGTGCGGGGTGCTCAGTCCTCGGGGTGCTCCATGCTCAGTGCTCAGGGTGCGGGGTGCTCAGTCCTCGGGGTGCTCCATGCTCAGTGCTCGGGGTGCTGGGTGCTCAGTGCTCGGGGTGCTGGGTGCTCAGTGCTCAGTACTCAGGGTGCTGGGTGCTCAGTGCTCAGGGTGCTGAGTGCTCAGTACTCAGCGTGCTGGGTGCTCAGTACTCAGGGTGCTGGGTGCTCAGTGCTCAGGGTGCTGGGTGCTCAGTGCTCAGGGTGCTGGGTGCTCAGTGCTCGGGGAGCTCGGTGCTCAGTACTCAGGGTGCTGGGTGCTCAGTACTCAGTGCTCGGGGTCCTGGGTGCTCCGTGCTCAGGGTGCTGGGTGCTCAGTACTCACGGTGCTGGGTGCTCAGTGCTCAGGGTGCTGGGTGCTCAGTGCTCAGGGTGCTGGGTGCTCAGTACTCCGGGTGCTGGGTGCTCAGTGCTCAGGGTGATCGGTGCTCAGTACTCAGGGTGCTCAGTACTCAGGTTGCTGGGTGCTCAGTGCTCAGGGTGCTGGGTGCTCAGTGCTCAGGGTGATCGGTGCTCAGTACTCAGGGTGCTGGGTGCTCAGTGCTCAGGGTGCTGGGTGCTCAGTCCTCAGGGTGCTCAGTGCTCAGGGTGCTTGGTGCTCAGTGCTCGGGGTGCTCGGTGCTCAGTACTCAGGGTGCTGAGTGCTCAGTACTCAGAGTACTGGGTGCTCAGTACTCATGGTGCTGGGTGCTCAGTACTCAGGGGGCTGGGTGCTCAGTGCTCAGTGTGCTGGGTGCTCAGTGCTCAGGGCGCTGGGTGCTCAGTGCTCGGGGTGCTGGGTGCTCAGTGCTCGGGGTGCTGGGTGGTCAGTGCTCAGTGCTCAAGGTGCTGGGTGCTCAGTGCTCAGTGCTCAGGCAGCTGGGTGCTCAGTACTCAGGGTGCTGGGTGCTCAGTACTCAGGGTGCTTGGTGCTCAGTTCTCAGGGTGCTGGGTGATCAGTACTCTGGGTGTTGGGTGCTCAGTACTCAGGGTGCTCAGTGCTCAGTACTCGGGGTGCTGGGTGCTCAGTGCTCAGTGTGCTCAGTGCTCAGTGCTCAGGGTGCTGGGTGCTCAGAGCTCGGGGCGCTGGGAGCTCAGTGCTCGGGGTGCTGGGTGCTCAGTACTCAGGGTGCTGTGTGCTCAGTGCTCAGTACTCAGCGTGCTGGGTGCTCAGTGCTCAGAGTTTTGGGTGCTCAGTACTCAGGGTGCTGGGTGCTCAGTGCTCAGTGCTCAGGGTGCTCAGTGCTCAGGGTGCTCAGTGCTCAGGGTACTGGGTGCTCAGTACTCAGGGTGCTCGGTGCTCCGTACTCAGGGTGCTGGGTGCTCAGTGCTCAGGGTGCTTTGTACTCAGTACTCAGGGTTCTGGGTGCTCATAACTCAGGGTGCTGGGTGCTCTGTGCTCAGGGTGCTGGGTGCTCAGTGCTCAGGGTGCTGGGTGCTCAGTACTCAGGGTGCTGGGTGCTCAGTGCTCAGGGTGATCGTTGCTCAGTACTCAGGGTGCTCAGTACTCAGGGTGCTGGGTGCTCAGTGCTCAGGGTGCTGGGTGCTCAGTACTCAGGGTGCTGGGTGCTCAGTGCTCGGGGTGCTGGGTGCTCAGTGCTCAGGGTGATCGGTGCTCAGTACTCAGGGTGATGGGTGCTCAGTGCTCAGGTTGCTGGGTGCTCAGTCCTCAGGGTGCTCAGTGCTCAGGGTGCAGGGAGCTCAGTGGTCGGGGTGCTCGGTGCTCAGTACTCAGGGTGCTGAGTGCTCAGTACTCAGGGTGCTGGGTGCTCAGTACTCATGGTGCTGGGTGCTCAGTACTCAGGGGGCTGGGTGCTCAGTGCTCAGGGTGCTGGGTGCTCAGTGCTCAGGGTGCTGGGTGCTCAGTGCTCGGGGTGCTGGGTGCTCAGTTCTCGGGGTGCTGGGTGGTCAGTGCTCAGTGCTCAGGGTGCTGGGTGCTCAGTGCTCAGTGCTCAGGGTGCTGGGTGCTCAGTACTCAGGGTGCTGGGTGCTCAGTACTCAGGGTGCTGGGTGCTCAGTTCTCAGGCTGCTGGGTGCTCAGTACTCTGGGTGTTGGGTGCTCAGTACTCAGGATGCTGGGTGCTCAGTGCTCGGGGTGCTGGGTGCTCAGTGCTCAGGGTGCTGGGTGCTCAGTGCTCAGGGTGCTGGGTGCTCAGTACTCAGGGTGCTGGGAGCTCAGTGCTCGGGGTGCTCGGTGCTCAGTACTCAAGGTGCTGGGTGCTCAGTGCTCAGGGTGCGGGGTGCTCAGTCCTCGGGGTGCTCCATGCTCAGTGCTCAGGGTGCGGGGTGCTCAGTCCTCGGGGTGCTCCATGCTCAGTGCTCGGGGTGCTGGGTGCTCAGTGCTCGGGGTGCTGGGTGCTCAGTGCTCAGTACTCAGGGTGCTGGGTGCTCAGTGCTCAGGGTGCTGAGTGCTCAGTACTCAGCGTGCTGTGTGCTCAGTACTCAGGGTGCTGGGTGCTCAGTGCTCAGGGTGCTGGGTGCTCAGTGCTCAGGGTGCTGGGTGCTCAGTGCTCGGGGAGCTCGGTGCTCAGTACTCAGGGTGCTGGGTGCTCAGTACTCAGTGCTCGGGGTCCTGGGTGCTCCGTGCTCAGGGTGCTGGGTGCTCAGTACTCAGGGTGCTGGGTGCTCAGTGCTCAGGGTGCTGGGTGCTCAGTGCTCAGGGTGCTGGGTGCTCAGTACTCAGGGTGCTGGGTGCTCAGTGCTCAGGGTGATCGGTGCTCAGTACTCAGGGTGCTCAGTACTCAGGGTGCTGTGTGCTCAGTGCTCAGGGTGCTGGGTGCTCAGTACTCAGGGTGCTGGGTGCTCAGTGCTCGGGGTGCTGGGTGCTCAGTGCTCAGGGTGATCGGTGCTCAGTACTCAGGGTGCTGGGTGCTCAGTGCTCAGGGTGCTGGGTGCTCAGTCCTCAGGGTGCTCTGTGCTCAGGGTGCTTGGTGCTCAGTGCTCGGGGTGCTCGGTGCTCAGTACTCAGGGTGCTGAGTGCTCAGTACTCAGGGTACTGGGTGCTCAGTACTCATGGTGCTGGGTGCTCAGTACTCAGGGGGCTGGGTGCTCAGTGCTCAGTGTGCTGGGTGCTCAGTGCTCAGGGCGCTGGGTGCTCAGTGCTCGGGGTGCTGGGTGCTCAGTGCTCGGGGTGCTGGGTGGTCAGTGCTCAGTGCTCAAGGTGCTGGGTGCTCAGTGCTCAGTGCTCAGGCAGCTGGGTGCTCAGTACTCAGGGTGCTGGGTGCTCAGTACTCAGGGTGCTGGGTGCTCACTTCTCAGGGTGCTGGGTGATCAGTACTCTGGGTGTTGGGTGCTCAGTACTCAGGGTGCTCAGTGCTCAGTACTCGGGGTGCTGGGTGCTCAGTGCTCAGTGTGCTCAGTGCTCAGTGCTCAGGGTGCTGGTTGCTCAGTGCTCGGGGCGCTGGGAGCTCAGTGCTCGGGGTGCTGGGTGCTCAGTACTCAGGGTGCTGTGTGCTCAGTGCTCAGTACTCAGCGTGCTGGGTGCTCAGTGCTCAGAGTGTTGGGTGCTCAGTACTCAGGGTGCTGGGTGCTCAGTGCTCAGTGCTCAGGGTGCTCAGTGCTCAGGGTGCTCAGTGCTCAGGGTGCTGGGTGCTCAGGGTGCTGGGTGCTCAGTGCTCAGGGTGCTGGGTGCTCAGTGCTCAGTGCTCAGGGTCCTGGGTGCTCAGTGCTCAGTGCTCAGGGTGCTGGGTGTTCAGTACTCAGGGTGCTCGGTGCTCAGTGCTCAGGGTGCTAGGTGCTCAGTACTCAGGGTGCTGGGTGCTCAGTGCTCGGGGTGCTGGGTGATCAGTGCTCAGGGTGACCAGTGCTCAGTACTCAGGGTGCTGGGTGCTCAGTGCTCAGGGTGCTGGGTGCTCAGTCCTCAGGGTGCTCAGTACTCAGGGTGCTCGGTGCTCAGTGCTCAGTACTCAGGGTGCTCAGTACTCAGGGTGCTGGTTGCTCAGTGCTCGGGGTGCTGGGTGCTCAGTACTCAGGGTGCTGGGTGCTCAGTACTCGGGGTGCTGGGTGCTCAGTACTCAGGGTGCTGGGTGCTCAGTGCTCCAGGTGCTGGGTGCTCAGTGCTCAGGGTGATCGGTGCTCAGTGCTCAGGGTGCTGGGTGCTCAGTCCTCCGGGTGCTCAGTGCTCAGGGTGCTGGGTGCTCAGTGCTCGGGGTGTTCGGTGCTCAGTACTCAGGGTGCTGAGTGCTCAGTACTCAGGGTGCTGGGTGCTCAGTACTCAGGGTGCTGGGTGCTCAGTACTCATGGTGCTGTGTGCTCAGGGTGCTGGGTGCTCAGTACTCAGGGTGCTGGGTGCTCAGTGCTCGGGGTGCTGGGTGCTCAGGGCTGTGGTGCTGGGTGCTCAGTGGTCAGTGCTCAGGGTGCTGGGTGCTCAGTGCTCAGTGCTCAGGGTGCTGGTTGCTCAGTACTCAGGGTGCTGGGTGCTCAGTACTCAGGGTGCTGGGTGCTCAGTGCTCAGGGTGCTCTGTGCTCAGTACTCAGGGTGCTGGGTGCTCAGTGCTCCGGGTGCTGCGTGCTCAGTGCTCAGTGTGCTGGGTGCTCAGTGCTCAGGGTGCTGGGTGCTCAGTACTCAGGGTGCTCAGTGCTCAGTACTCGGGGTGCTTGTTGCTCAGTACTCGGGGTGCTCAGGGCTGTGGTGCTGGGTGCTCAGTTCTCAGGGTGCTCAGTGCTCAGTACTCAGTGCTCAGGGTGCTCAGTGCTCAGTGCTCAGGGTGCTGGGTGTTCAGTACTCAGGGTGCTGGGTGCTCAGTACTCAGGGTGTTGGGTGCTCAGTGCTCAGGGTGCTGGGTGCTCAGTACTCTGGGTGTTGGGTGCTCAGTACTCAGGGTGCTGGGTGCTCCGTGCTCGGGGTGCTGGGTGCTCAGTGCTGAGCGTGCTGGGTGCTCTGTGCTCAGGGTGCTGGGTGCTCAGTGCTCAGGGTGCTGGGTGCTCAGTACTCGGGGTGCTCCGTGCTCAGGGTGCTGTGTGCTCAGTGCTCAGGGTGCTGGGTGCTCAGTGCTCGGGGTGCTGGGTGCTGAGTGGTCAGGGTGCTGGGTGCTCAGTGCTCGGGCTGCTCGGTGCTCAGTGCTCAGGGTCCTGGGTGCTCAGTACTCAGGGTGCTGGGTGCTTAGTACTCAGGGTGCTCAGTGCTCAGTACACAGGGTGTTGGGTGCTCAGTGCTCGGGGTGCTGGGTGCTCAGTGCTCAGTACTCAGGGTGCTGGGTGCTCAGTGCTCGGGGTGCTGGGTGCTCAGTACTCAGCGTGCTTGGTGCTCAGTACTCAGGGTGCTGGGTGCTCAGTTCTCAGGGTGCTGGGTGCTCAGTGCTCAGGGTGCTGGGTGCTCAGTGATCGGGGTGCTGGGTGCTCAGTACTCAGTGTGCTCAGTGCTCGGGGAGCTCGGTGCTCAGTACTCAGGGTGCTGGGTGCTCAGTTCTCAGTGCTCGGGGTCCTGGGTGCTCCGTGCTCGGGGTGCTGGGTGCTCAGTGCTCTGGGTGCTTAGTGCTCAGTACTCAGGGTGCTGGGTGCTCAGTACTCATGGTGCTGGGTGCTCATTCTCAGGGTGCTGGGTGCTCAGTGCTCGGGTTGCTGGGTGCTCAGTACTCAGGGTGCTGGGGGCTCAGTACTCAGGGTGCTGGGTGCTCAGTACTCAGGGTGCTCGGTTCTCAGTACTCAGGGTGCTGGGTGCTCATTCTCGGGGTGCTGGGTGCTCAGTGCTCGGGGTGCTGGGTGCTCAGTACTCAGGGTGCTGGGTGCTCAGTCCACAGGGTGCTCAGTACTCAGGGTGCTCGGTGCTCAGTGCTCAGTACTCAGGGTGCTCAGTACTCAGGGTGCGGGTTGCTCAGTGCTCGGGGTGCTGGGTGCTCAGTTCTCAGGGTGCTGGGTGCTCAGTACTCGGGGTGCTGGGTGCTCAGTACTCAGGGTGCTGGGTGCTCAGTGCTAGGGGTGCTGGGTGCTCAGTGCTCAGGGTGATCGGTGCTCAGTGCTCACGTGCTGGGTGCTCAGTCCTCCGGGTGCACAGTGCTCAGGGTGCTGGGTGCTCAGTGCTCGGGGTGCTCGGTGCTCAGTACTCAGGGTGCTGGGTGCTCAGTGCTCAGGGTGATCGTTGCTCAGTACTCAGGGTGCTCAGTACTCAGGGTGCTGGGTGCTCAGTGCTCAGGGTGCTGGGTGCTCAGTACTCAGGGTGCTGGGTGCTCAGTGCTCGGGGTGCTGGGTGCTCAGTGCTCAGGGTGATCGGTGCTCAGTACTCAGGGTGATGGGTGCTCAGTGCTCAGGTTGCTGGGTGCTCAGTCCTCAGGGTGCTCAGTGCTCAGGGTGCAGGGATCTCAGTGGTCGGGGTGCTCGGTGCTCAGTACTCAGGGTGCTGAGTGCTCAGTACTCAGGGTGCTGGGTGCTCAGTACTCATGGTGCTGGGTGCTCAGTACTCAGGGGGCTGGGTGCTCAGTGCTCAGGGTGCTGGGTGCTCAGTGCTCAGGGTGCTGGGTGCTCAGTGCTCGGGGTGCTGGGTGCTCAGTTCTCGGGGTGCTGGGTGGTCAGTGCTCAGTGCTCAGGGTGCTGGGTGCTCAGTGCTCAGTGCTCAGGGTGCTGGGTGCTCAGTACTCAGGGTGCTGGGTGCTCAGTACTCAGGGTGCTGGGTGCTCAGTTCTCAGGCTGCTGGGTGCTCAGTACTCTGGGTGTTGGGTGCTCAGTACTCAGGATGCTGGGTGCTCAGTGCTCGGGGTGCTGGGTGCTCAGTGCTCAGGGTGCTGGGTGCTCAGTGCTCAGGGTGCTGGGTGCTCAGTACTCAGGGTGCTGGGAGCTCAGTGCTCGGGGTGCTCGGTGCTCAGTACTCAAGGTGCTGGGTGCTCAGTGCTCAGGGTGCGGGGTGCTCAGTCCTCGGGGTGCTCCATGCTCAGTGCTCAGGGTGCGGGGTGCTCAGTCCTCGGGGTGCTCCATGCTCAGTGCTCGGGGTGCTGGGTGCTCAGTGCTCGGGGTGCTGGGTGCTCAGTGCTCAGTACTCAGGGTGCTGGGTGCTCAGTGCTCAGGGTGCTGAGTGCTCAGTACTCAGCGTGCTGTGTGCTCAGTACTCAGGGTGCTGGGTGCTCAGTGCTCAGGGTGCTGGGTGCTCAGTGCTCAGGGTGCTGGGTGCTCAGTGCTCGGGGAGCTCGGTGCTCAGTACTCAGGGTGCTGGGTGCTCAGTACTCAGTGCTCGGGGTCCTGGGTGCTCCGTGCTCAGGGTGCTGGGTGCTCAGTACTCAGGGTGCTGGGTGCTCAGTGCTCAGGGTGCTGGGTGCTCAGTGCTCAGGGTGCTGGGTGCTCAGTACTCAGGGTGCTGGGTGCTCAGTGCTCAGGGTGATCGGTGCTCAGTACTCAGGGTGCTCAGTACTCAGGGTGCTGTGTGCTCAGTGCTCAGGGTGCTGGGTGCTCAGTACTCAGGGTGCTGGGTGCTCAGTGCTCGGGGTGCTGGGTGCTCAGTGCTCAGGGTGATCGGTGCTCAGTACTCAGGGTGCTGGGTGCTCAGTGCTCAGGGTGCTGGGTGCTCAGTCCTCAGGGTGCTCTGTGCTCAGGGTGCTTGGTGCTCAGTGCTCGGGGTGCTCGGTGCTCAGTACTCAGGGTGCTGAGTGCTCAGTACTCAGGGTACTGGGTGCTCAGTACTCATGGTGCTGGGTGCTCAGTACTCAGGGGGCTGGGTGCTCAGTGCTCAGTGTGCTGGGTGCTCAGTGCTCAGGGCGCTGGGTGCTCAGTGCTCGGGGTGCTGGGTGCTCAGTGCTCGGGGTGCTGGGTGGTCAGTGCTCAGTGCTCAAGGTGCTGGGTGCTCAGTGCTCAGTGCTCAGGCAGCTGGGTGCTCAGTACTCAGGGTGCTGGGTGCTCAGTACTCAGGGTGCTGGGTGCTCACTTCTCAGGGTGCTGGGTGATCAGTACTCTGGGTGTTGGGTGCTCAGTACTCAGGGTGCTCAGTGCTCAGTACTCGGGGTGCTGGATGCTCAGTGCTCAGTGTGCTCAGTGCTCAGTGCTCAGGGTGCTGGTTGCTCAGTGCTCGGGGCGCTGGGAGCTCAGTGCTCGGGGTGCTGGGTGCTCAGTACTCAGGGTGCTGTGTGCTCAGTGCTCAGTACTCAGCGTGCTGGGTGCTCAGTGCTCAGAGTGTTGGGTGCTCAGTACTCAGGGTGCTGGGTGCTCAGTGCTCAGTGCTCAGGGTGCTCAGTGCTCAGGGTGCTCAGTGCTCAGGGTGCTGGGTGCTCAGGGTGCTGGGTGCTCAGTGCTCAGGGTGCTGGGTGCTCAGTGCTCAGTGCTCAGGGTCCTGGGTGCTCAGTGCTCAGTGCTCAGGGTGCTGGGTGTTCAGTACTCAGGGTGCTCGGTGCTCAGTGCTCAGGGTGCTAGGTGCTCAGTACTCAGGGTGCTGGGTGCTCAGTGCTCGGGGTGCTGGGTGATCAGTGCTCAGGGTGATCAGTGCTCAGTACTCAGGGTGCTGGGTGCTCAGTGCTCAGGGTGCTGGGTGCTCAGTCCTCAGGGTGCTCAGTACTCAGGGTGCTCGGTGCTCAGTGCTCAGGACTCAGGGTGCTCAGTACTCAGGGTTCTGGTTGCTCAGTGCTCGGGGTGCTGGGTGCTCAGTACTCAGGGTGCTGGGTGCTCAGTACTCGGGGTGCTGGGTGCTCAGTACTCAGGGTGCTGGGTGCTCAGTGCTCCAGGTGCTGGGTGCTCAGTGCTCAGGGTGATCGGTGCTCAGTGCTCAGGGTGCTGGGTGCTCAGTCCTCCGGGTGCTCAGTGCTCAGGGTGCTGGGTGCTCAGTGCTCGGGGTGTTCGGTGCTCAGTACTCAGGGTGCTGAGTGCTCAGTACTCAGGGTGCTGGGTGCTCAGTACTCAGGGTGCTGGGTGCTCAGTACTCATGGTGCTGTGTGCTCAGGGTGCTGGGTGCTCAGTACTCAGGGTGCTGGGTGCTCAGTGCTCGGGGTGCTGGGTGCTCAGGGCTGTGGTGCTGGGTGCTCAGTGGTCAGTGCTCAGGGTGCTGGGTGCTCAGTGCTCAGTGCTCAGGGTGCTGGTTGCTCAGTACTCAGGGTGCTGGGTGCTCAGTACTCAGGGTGCTGGGTGCTCAGTGCTCAGGGTGCTCTGTGCTCAGTACTCAGGGTGCTGGGTGCTCAGTGCTCCGGGTGCTGCGTGCTCAGTGCTCAGTGTGCTGGGTGCTCAGTGCTCAGGGTGCTGGGTGCTCAGTACTCAGGGTGCTCAGTGCTCAGTACTCGGGGTGCTTGTTGCTCAGTACTCGGGGTGCTCAGGGCTGTGGTGCTGGGTGCTCAGTTCTCAGGGTGCTCAGTGCTCAGTACTCAGTGCTCAGGGTGCTCAGTGCTCAGTGCTCAGGGTGCTGGGTGTTCAGTACTCAGGGTGCTGGGTGCTCAGTACTCAGGGTGTTGGGTGCTCAGTGCTCAGGGTGCTGGGTGCTCAGTACTCTGGGTGTTGGCTGCTCAGTACTCAGGGTGCTAGGTGCTCCGTGCTCGGGGTGCTGGGTGCTCAGTGCTGAGGGTGCTGGGTGCTCTGTGCTCAGGGTGCTGGGTGCTCAGTGCTCAGGGTGCTGGGTGCTCAGTACTCGGGGTGCTCCGTGCTCAGGGTGCTGGGTGCTCAGTGCTCAGGGTGCTGGGTGCTCAGTGCTCGGGGTGCTGGGTGCTGAGTGCTCAGGGTGCTGGGTGCTCAGTGCTCGGGCTGCTCGGTGCTCAGTGCTCAGGGTCCTGGGTGCTCAGTACTCAGGGTGCTGGGTGCTTAGTACTCAGGGTGCTCAGTGCTCAGTACACAGGGTGCTGGGTGCTCAGTGCTCGGGGTGCTGGGTGCTCAGTGCTCAGTACTCAGGGTGCTGGGTGCTCAGTGCTCGGGGTGCTGGGTGCTCAGTACTCAGCGTGCTTGGTGCTCAGTACTCAGGGTGCTGGGTGCTCAGTTCTCAGGGTGCTGGGTGCTCAGTGCTCAGGGTGCTGGGTGCTCAGTGATCGGGGTGCTGGGTGCTCAGTACTCAGTGTGCTCAGTGCTCGGGGAGCTCGGTGCTCAGTACTCAGGGTGCTGGGTGCTCAGTTCTCAGTGCTCGGGGTCCTGGGTGCTCCGTGCTCGGGGTGCTGGGTGCTCAGTGCTCTGGGTGCTTCGTGCTCAGTACTCAGGGTGCTGGGTGCTCAGTACTCATGGTGCTGGGTGCTCATTCTCAGGGTGCTGGGTGCTCAGTGCTCGGGTTGCTGGGTGCTCAGTACTCAGGGTGCTGGGGGCTCAGTACTCAGGGTGCTGGGTGCTCAGTACTCAGGGTGCTCGGTTCTCAGTACTCAGGGTGCTGGGTGCTCATTCTCGGGGTGCTGGGTGCTCAGTGCTCGGGGTGCTGGGTGCTCAGTACTCAGGGTGCTGGGTGCTCAGTCCACAGGGTGCTCAGTACTCAGGGTGCTCGGTGCTCAGTGCTCAGTACTCAGGGTGCTCAGTACTCAGGGTGCGGGTTGCTCAGTGCTCGGGGTGCTGGGTGCTCAGTTCTCAGGGTGCTGGGTGCTCAGTACTCGGGGTGCTGGGTGCTCAGTACTCAGGGTGCTGGGTGCTCAGTGCTAGGGGTGCTGGGTGCTCAGTGCTCAGGGTGATCGGTGCTCAGTGCTCACGTGCTGGGTGCTCAGTCCTCCGGGTGCACAGTGCTCAGGGTGCTGGGTGCTCAGTGCTCGGGGTGCTCGGTGCTCAGTACTCAGGGTGCTGAGTGCTCAGTACTCAGGGTGCTGGGTGCTCAGTACTCAGGGTGGTCGGTGCTCAGTACTCAGGGTGCTGGGTGCTCAGGGTGCTGGGTGCTCAGTACTCAGGGTGCTGGGTGCTCAGTGCTCGGGGTGCTGGGTGCTCAGGGCTGTGGTGCTGGGTGCTCAGTGGTCAGTGCTCAGGGTGCTGGGTGCTCAGTGCTCAGTGCTCAGGGTGCTGGTTGCTCAGTACTCAGGGTGCTGGGTGCTCAGTACTCAGGGTGCTGGGTGCTCATGGCTCAGGGTGCTCTGTGCTCAGTACTCAGGGTGCTGGGTGCTCAGTGCTCGGGGTGCTGCGTGCTCAGTGCTCAGTGTGCTGGGTGCTCAGTGCTCAGGGTGCTGGGTGCTCAGTGCTCAGGGTGCTGGGTGCTCAGTACTCGGGGTGCTCCGTGCTCAGGGTGCTGGGTGCTCAGTGCTCAGGGTGCTGGGTGCTCAGTGCTCGGGGTGGTGGGTGCTGAGTGCTCAGGGTGCTGGGTGCTCAGTGCTCGGGCTGCTCGGTGCTCAGTGCTCAGCGTCCTGGGTGCTCAGTACTCAGGGTGCTGGGTGCTTAGTACTCAGGGTGCTCAGTGCTCAGTACACAGGGTGCTGGGTGCTCAGTGCTCGGGGTGCTGGGTGCTCAGTGCTCAGTACTCAGGGTGCTGGGTGCTCAGTGCTCGGGGTGCTGGGTGCTCAGTACTCAGCGTGCTGGGTGCTCAGTACTCAGGGTGCTGGGTGCTCAGTTCTCAGGGTGCTGGGTGCTCAGTGCTCAGGGTGCTGGGTGCTCAGTGATCGGGGTGCTGGGTGCTCAGTACTCAGTGTGCTCAGTGCTCGGGGAGCTCGGTGCTCAGTACTCAGGGTGCTGGGTGCTCAGTTCTCAGTGCTCGGGGTCCTGGGTGCTCCGTGCTCGGGGTGCTGGGTGCTCAGTGCTCTGGGTGCTTAGTGCTCAGTACTCAGGGTGCTGGGTGCTCAGTACTCATGGTGCTGGGTGCTCAGTACTCAGGGTGCTCGGTTCTCAGTACTCAGGGTGCTGGGTGCTCATTCTCGGGGTGCTGGGTGCTCTGTGCTCGGGGTGCTGGGTGCTCAGTACTCAGGGTGCTGGGTGCTCAGTCCACAGGGTGCTCAGTACTCAGGGTGCTCGGTGCTCAGTGCTCAGTACTCAGGGTGCTCAGTACTCAGGGTGCGGGTTGCTCAGTGCTCGGGGTGCTGGGTGCTCAGTTCTCAGGGTGCTGGGTGCTCAGTACTCGGGGTGCTGGGTGCTCAGTACTCAGGGTGCTGGGTGCTCAGTGCTAGGGGTGCTGGGTGCTCAGTGCTCAGGGTGATCGGTGCTCAGTGCTCAGGGTGCTGGGTGCTCAGTCCTCCGGGTGCACAGTGCTCAGGGTGCTGGGTGCTCAGTGCTCGGGGTGCTCGGTGCTCAGTACTCAGGGTGCTGAGTGCTCAGTACTCAGGGTGCTGGGTGCTCAGTACTCAGGGTGGTGGGTGCTCAGTACTCAGGGTGCTGGGTGCTCAGGGTGCTGGGTGCTCAGTACTCAGGGTGCTGGGTGCTCAGTGCTCGGGGTGCTGGGTGCTCAGGGCTGTGGTGCTGGGTGCTCAGTGGTCAGTGCTCAGGGTGCTGGGTGCTCAGTGCTCAGTGCTCAGGGTGCTGGTTGCTCAGTACTCAGGGTGCTGGGTGCTCAGTACTCAGGGTGCTGGGTGCTCATGGCTCAGGGTGCTCTGTGCTCAGTACTCAGGGTGCTGGGTGCTCAGTGCTCGGGGTGCTGCGTGCTCAGTGCTCAGTGTGCTGGGTGCTCAGTGCTCAGGGTGCTGGGTGCTCAGTACTCAGGGTGCTCAGTGCTCAGTACTCGGGGTGCTTGTTGCTCAGTACTCGGGGTGCTCAGGGCTGTGGTGCTGGTTGCTCAGTGGTCAGTGCTCAGGGTGCTGGGTGCTCAGTGCTCAGTACTCAGGGTGCTCGGTGCTCAGTACTCAGGGTTCTCAGTGCTCAGTACTCAGGGTGCTGGGTGCTCATTTCTCAGGTTGCTGGGTGCTCAGTACTCAGGGTGCTCAGTGCTCAGTACTCGGGGTGCTTGATGCTCAGTACTCAGGGTGCTCAGTGCTCAGTACTCGGGGTGCTGGGTGCTCAGTGCTCAGGGTGCTCAGTTCTCAGTGCTCGGGGTGCTGGGTGCTCAGTGCTCGGGGCGCTGGGTGCTCAGTGCTCGGGGTGCTGGGTGCTCAGTAATCGGGGTGCTGGGTGCTCAGTGCTCAGGGTGCTCAGTGCTCAGTACTCAGTGCTCAGGGTGCTCAGTGCTCAGTGCTCAGGGTGCTGGGTGTTCAGTACTCAGGGTGCTGAGTGCTCAGTACTCAGGGTGCTGGGTGCTCAGTGCTCAGGGTGCTGGGTGCTCAGTACTCTGGGTGTTGGGTGCTCATTACTCAGGGTGCTGGGTGCTCCGTGCTCGGGGTGCTGGGTGCTCAGTGCTCAGGGTGCTGGGTGCTCTGTGCTCAGGGTGCTGGGTGCTCAGTGCTCAGGGTGCTGGGTGCTCAGTACTCGGGGTGCTCCGTGCTCAGGGTGCTGGGTGCTCAGTGCTCTGGGTGCTGGGTGCTCAGTGCTCGGGGTACTGGGTGCTGAGTGCTCAGGGTGCTGGGAGCTCAGTGCTCGGGCTGCTCGGTGCTCAGTGCTCAGGGTCCTGGGTGCTCAGTACTCAGGGTGCTGGGTGCTTAGTACTCAGGGTGCTCAGTGCTCAGTACACAGGGTGCTGGGTGCTCAGTGCTCGGGGTGCTGGGTGCTCAGTGCTCAGTACTCAGGGTGCTGGGTGCTCAGTGCTCGGTGTGCTGTGTGCTCAGTACTCAGCGTGCTGGGTGCTCAGTACTCAGGGTGCTGGGTGCTCAGTGCTCAGGGTGCTGGGTGCTCAGTGCTCAGGGTGCTGGGTGCTCAGTGATCGGGGTGCTGGGTGCTCAGTACTCAGTGTGCTCAGTGCTCGGGGAGCTCGGTGCTCAGTACTCAGGGTGCTGGGTGCTCAGTTCTCAGTGCTCGGGGTCCTGGGTGCTCCGTGCTCGGGGTGCTGGGTGCTCAGTGCTCAGCGTGCTGGGTGCTCAGTACTCAGGGTGCTGGGTGCTCAGTGCTCAGGGTGCTGGGTGCTCAGTGCTCAGGGTGCTGGGTGCTCAGTGATCGGGGTGCTGGGTGCTCAGTACTCAGTGTGCTCAGTGCTCGGGGAGCTCGGTGCTCAGTACTCAGGGTGCTGGGTGCTCAGTTCTCAGTGCTCGGGGTCCTGGGTGCTCCATGCTCGGGGTGCTGGGTGCTCAGTGCTCTGGGTGCTTAGTGCTCAGTACTCAGGGTGCTGGGTGCTCAGTACTCATGGTGCTGGGTGCTCATTCTCAGGGTGCTGGGTGCTCAGTGCTCGGGTTGCTGGGTGCTCAGTACTCAGGGTGCTGGGGGCTCAGTACTCAGGGTGCTGGGTGCTCAGTACTCAGGGTGCTCGGTTCTCAGTACTCAGATTGCTGGGTGCTCATTCTCGGGGTGCTGGGTGCTCAGTGCTCGGGGTGCTGGGTGCTCAGTACTCAGGGTGCTGGGGGCTCAGTTCTCAGGGTGCTGGGTGCTCAGTACTCAGGGTGATCTGTTCTCAGTACTCAGGTTGCTGGGTGCTCAGTGCTCGGGGTGCTGGGTGCTCAGTACTCGGGGTGCTCAGTGTTCAGTACTCAGGGTGTTGGGTGCTCAGTACTCAGGGTGCTGGGTGCTCAGTGCTCGGGGTGCTCGGTGCTCAGTACTCGGTGTGCAGGGTGCTCAGTACTCGGGGTGCTGGGTGCTCAGTGCTCAGGGTGCTGGGTGCTCAGTACTCAGGGTGCTGAGTGCTCAGTACTCAGGGTGCTGGGTGCTCAGTACTCAGGTTGCTGGTTGCTCAGTACTCAGGGTGCTGGGTGCTCAGTGCTCAGGGTGCTGGGTGCTCAGTGCTCGGGGTGCTTGGTGCTCAGGTCTGTGGTGCTGGGTGCTCAGTTCTCAGTGCTCAGGGTGCTGGGTGCTCAGTGCTCAGTGCTCAGGGTGCTGGTTGCCCAGTACTCAGGGTGCTGGGTGCTCAGTACTCAGGGTGCTGGGTGCTCAGTGCTCAGGGTGCTCTGTGCTCAGTACTCAGGGTGCTGGGTGCTCAGTGCTCGGGGTGCTGCGTGCTCAGTGCTCAGGGAGCTGGGTGCTCAGTGCTCAGGGTGCTGGGTGCTCAGTACTCAGGGTGCTGGGTGCTCAGTGCTCGTTGTGCTCGGTGCTCAGTCCTCGGGGTGCTCCGTGCTCAGTGATCAGCGTGCTGGGTGCTCAGTACTCAGGGTGCTCGGTGCTCAGTACTCAGGGTTCTCAGTGCTCAGTACTCAGGGTGCTGGGTGCTCAGTGCTCAGGGTGCTGGGTGCTCAGTACTCAGGGTGCTCAGTGCTCAGTTCTCGGGGTGCTTGGTGCTCAGAACTCAGGGTGCTCAGTGCTCAGTACTCGGGGTCCTGGGTGCTCAGTGCTCAGGGTGCTCAGTGCTCAGTGCTCGGGGTGCTGGGTGCTCAGTGCTCAGGGCGCTGGGTGCTCAGTGCTCGGGGTGCTCGGTGCTCAGTACTCGGGGTGCTGGGTGCTCAGTGCTCAGGGTGCTCAGTGCTCAGTGCTCAGGGTGCTGGGTGTTCAGTACTCAGGGTGCTGGGTGCTCAGTGCTCGGGGTGCTGGGTGCTCAGTACTCAGTGTGTTCAGTGCTCGGGGAGCTCGGTGCTCAGTACTCAGGGTGCTGGGTGCTCAGTTCTCAGTGCTCGGTGTCCTGGGTGCTCCGTGCTCGGGGTGCTGGGTGCTCAGTGCTCTGGGTGCTTAGTGCTCAGTACTCAGGGTGCTGGGTGCTCAGTACTCATGGTGCTGGGTGCTCATTCTCAGGGTGCTGGGTGCTCAGTACTCGGGTTGCTGGGTGCTTAGTACTCAGGGTGCTGGGGGCTCAGTACTCAGGGTGCTGGGTGCTCAATACTCAGGGTGCTCGGTTCTCAGTACTCAGGGTGCTGGGTGCTCATTGTCGGGGTGCGGGGAGCTCAGTGCTCGGGGTGCTGGGTGCTCAGTACTCAGGGTGCTGGGGGCTCAGTACTCAGGGTGCTGGGTGCTCAGTACTCAGGGTGATCTGTTCTCAGTACTCAGGTTGCTGGGTGCTCAGTGCTCGGGGTGCTCGGTGCTCAGTACTCAGGGTGCTGGGTGCTCAGAGCTCAGGGTGCTGGGTACTCAGTTCTCAGGGTGCTGGGTGCTCAGTACTCTGGGTGTTGGGTGCTCAGTACTCAGGGTGCTGGGTGCTCAGAGCTCAGGGTGCTGGGTACTCAGTACTCAGGGTGCTGAGTGCTCAGTACTCAGGGTGCTGAGTGCTCAGTACTCAGGGTGCTTGGTGCTCAGTACTCAGGGTGCTGAGTGCTCAGTTCTCGGGGTGCTGGGTGCTCACTGCTCACGGTGATCGGTGCTCAGTGCTCAGGGTGCTAGGTGCTCAGTCCTCCGGGTGCTCAGTGCTCAGGGTGCTGGGTGCTCATTGCTCGGTGTGCTCGGTGCTCAGTACTCAGGGTGCTGAGTGCTCAGTACTCAGGGTGCAGGTTGCTCAGTACTCAGGTTGCTGGTTGCTCAGTACTCAGGGTGCTGGGTGCTCAGTGCTCAGGGTGCTGGGTGCTCAGTGCTCGGGGTGCTGGGTGCTCAGTGCTCAGTGCTCAGGGTGCTGGTTGCTCAGTACTCAGGGTGCTGGGTGCTCAGTACTCAGGGTGCTGGGTGCTCAGTGCTCAGAGTGCTCTGTGCTCAGTACTCAGGGTGGTGGGTGCTCAGTGCTCGGGGTGCTGGGTGCTCAGTGCTCAGGGTGCTGGGTGCTCAGTACTCAGGGTGCTGGGTGCTCAGTACTCAGGGTGCTTGGTGCTCAGTACTCAGGGTGCTCAGTGCTCAGTACTCTGGGTGCTGGGTGCTCAGTGCTCAGGGTGCTCAGTGCTCAGTGCTCGGGGTGCTGGGTGCTCAGTGCTCGGGGTGCTGGGTGCTCAGTACTCGGGGTGCTGGGTGCTCAGTGCTCAGGGTGCTCAGTGCTCAGTACTCAGTGCTCAGGGTGCTCAGTGCTCAGTGCTCAGGGTGCTGGGTGTTCAGTACTCAGGGTGCTGGGTGCTCAGTACTCAGGGTGCTGGGTGCTCAGTGCTCAGGGTGCTGGGTGCTCAGTACTCTGGGTGTTGGGTGCTCAGTACTCAGGGTGCTGGGTGCTCCGTGCTCAGGGTGCTGGGTGCTCAGTGCTCAGGGTTCTGGGTGCTCAGTGCTCAGGGTGCTGGGTGCTCAGTACTCAGGGTGCTGGGTGCTTAGTGCTCGAGGTGCTCGGTGCTCAGTACTCAAGGTGCTTGGTGCTCAGTGCTCAGGGTGCTGGGTGCTCAGTCCTCGGGGTGCTCCGTGCTCATGGTGCTGGGTGCTCAGTGCTCAGGGTGCTGGGTGCTCAGTGCTCGGGGTGCTGGGTGCTCAGTACTCAGGGTGCTGGGTGCTCAGTGCTCTGGGTGCTTAGTGCTCAGTACTCAGGGTGCTGGGTGCTCAGTACTCATGGTGCTGGGCGCTCATTCTCAGGGTGCTGGGTGCTCAGTGCTCGGGTTGCTGGGTGCTCAGTACTCAGGGTGCTGGGGGCTCAGTACTCAGGTTGCTGGTTGCTCAGTACTCAGGGTGCTGGGTGCTCAGTGCTCAGGGTGCTGGGTGCTCAGTGCTCGGGGTGCTGGGTGCTCAATGCTGTGGTGCTGGGTGCTCAGTTCTCAGTGCTCAGGGTGCTGGGTGCTCAGTGCTCAGTGCTCAGGGTGCTGGTTGCCCAGTACTCAGGGTGCTGGGTGCTCAGTACTCAGGGTGCTGGGTGCTCAGTGCTCAGGGTGCTCTGTGCACAGTACTCAGGGTGCTGGGTGCTCAGTGCTCGGGGTGCTGCGTGCTCAGTGCTCAGGGAGCTGGGTGCTCAGTGCTCAGGGTGCTGGGTGCTCAGTACTCAGGGTGCTGGGTGCTCAGTGCTCGTTGTGCTCGGTGCTCAGTCCTCGGGGTGCTCCGTGCTCAGTGATCAGGGTGCTGGGTGCTCAGTACTCAGGATGCTCGGTGCTCAGTACTCAGGGTTCTCAGTGCTCAGTACTCAGGGTGCTGGGTGCTCAGTGCTCAGGGTGCTGGGTGCTCAGTACTCAGGGTGCTCAATGCTCAGTTCTCGGGGTGCTTGGTGCTCAGTACTCAGGGTGCTCAGTGCTCAGTACTCGGGGTCCTGGGTGCTCAGTGCTCAGGGTGCTCAGTGCTCAGTGCTCGGGGTGCTGGGTGCTCAGTGCTCGGGGCGCTGGGTGCTCAGTGCTCGGGGTGCTCGGTGCTCAGTACTCGGGGTGCTGGGTGCTCAGTGCTCCGGGAGCTGGGTGCTCAGTGCTCGGGGTGCTGGGTGCTCAGTGCTGAGGGTGGTGCTGGGTGCTCAGTACTCAGGGTGCTGGGTGCTCAGTGCTCAGGGTGCTGGGTGCTCAGTACTAAGGGTGCTGGGTGCTCAGTACTCAGGGTGCTCGTTGCTCAGTACTCAGGGTGCTGGGTGCTCAGAGCTCAGGGTTCTGGGTACTCAGTACTCAGGGTGCTGGGTGCTCAGTACTCTGGGTGTTGGGTGCTCAGTACTCAGGGTGCTGGTTGCTCCGTGCTCAGGGTGCTGGGTGCTCAGTGCTCAGGGTTCTGGGTGCTCAGTGCTCAGGGTGCTGGGTGCTCAGTACTCAGGGTGCTGGGTGCTTAGTGCTCGAGGTGCTCGGTGCTCAGTACTCAAGGTGCTGGGTGCTCAGTGCTCAGGGTGCTGGGTGCTCAGTCCTCGGGGTGCTCCGTGCTCATGGTGCTGGGTGCTCAGTGCTCACGGTGCTGGGTGCTCAGTGCTCGGGGTGCTGGGTGCTCAGTACTCAGTGTGCTCAGTGCTCGGGGAGCTCGGTGCTCAGTACTCAGGGTGCTGCGTGCTCAGTTCTCAGTGCTCGGGGTCCTGGTTGCTCCGTGCTCGGGGTGCTGGGTGCTCAGTGCTCTGGGTGCTTAGTGCTCAGTACTCAGGGTGCTGGGTGCTCAGTACTCATGGTGCTGGGTGCTCATTCTCAGGGTGCTGGGTGCTCAGTGCTCGGGTTGCTGGGTGCTCAGTACTCAGGGTGCTGGGGGCTCAGTACTCAGGGTGCTGGGTGCTCAGTACTCATGGTGCTCGGTTCTCAGTACTCAGGGTGCTGGGTGCTCATTCTCGGGGTGCTGTGTGCTCAGTGCTCGGGGTGCTGGGTGCTCAGTACTCAGGGTGCTGGGGGCTCAGTACTCAGGGTGCTGGGTGCTCAGTACACATTGTGATCTGTTCTCAGTACTCAGGTTGCTGGGTGCTCAGTGCTCGGGGTGCTGGGTGCTCAGTACTCGGGGTGCTCAGTGCTCAGTACTCAGGGTGCTGGGTGCTCAGTACTCAGGGTGCTGGGTGCTCAGTGCTCGGGGTGCTCGGTGCTCAGTACTCGGGGTGAAGGGTGCTCAGTACTCGGGGTGCTGGGTGCTTAGTGTTCAGGGAGCTGGGTGCTCAGTGCTCAGGGTGCTGGGAGCTCAGTACTCAGCGTGCTGGGTGGTCAGTGCTCAGGGTGCTGGGTGCTCAGTGCTCGGGGTGCTGGGTGCTCAGTACTCAGGATGCTCGGTGCTCAGTGCTCAGTAATCAGGGTGCTCAGTACTCAGGGTGCTGGGTGCTCAGTGCTCGGGGTGCTGGGTGCTCAGTACTCAGGGTGCTGGGTGCTCAGTACTCGGGGTGCTGGGTGCTCAGTACTCAGGGTGCTGAGTGCTCAGTGCTCGGGGTGCTGGGTGCTCACTGCTCAGGGTGATCGGTGCTCAGTGCTCAGGGTGCTGGGTTCTCAGTCCTCCGGGTGCTCAGTGCTCAGGGTGCTGGGTGCTCATTGCTCGGTGTGCTCGGTGCTCAGTACTCAGGGTGCTGAGTGCTCAGTACTCAGGGTGCTGGGTGCTCAGTACTCAGGTTGCTGGTTGCTCAGTACTCAGGGTGCTGGGTGCTCAGTGCTCAGGGTGTTGGGTGCTCAGTGCTCGGGGTGCTGGGTGCTCAGGGCTGTGGTGCTGGGTGCTCAGTGCTCAGTGCTCAGGGTGCTGGGTGCTCAGTGCTCAGTGCTCAGGGTGCTGGTTGCTCAGTACTCAGGGTGCTGGGTGCTCAGTACTCAGGGTGCTGGGTGCTCAGTGCTCAGAGTGCTCTGTGCTCAGTACTCAGGGTGCTGGGTGCTCAGTGCTCGGGGTGCTGGGTGCTCAGTGCTCAGGGTGCTGGGTGCGCAGTACTCAGGGTGCTGGGTGCTCAGTACTCAGGGTGCTTGGTGCTCAGTACTCAGGGTGCTCAGTGCTCAGTACTCGGGGTGCTGGGTGCTCAGTGCTCAGGGTGCTCAGTGCTCGGGGTGCTGGGTGCTCAGTGCTTGGGGTGCTGGGTGCTCAGTACTCGGGGTGCTGGGTGCTCAGTGCTCAGGGTGCTCAGTGCTCAGTACTCAGTGCTCAGGGTGCTCAGTGCTCAGTGCTCAGGGTGCTGGGTGTTCAGTACTCAGGGTGCTGGGTGCTCAGTACTCAGGGTGCTGGGTGCTCAGTACTCAGGGTGCTGGGTGCTCAGTGCTCGGGGTGCTCGGTGCTCAGTACTCGTGGTGCAGGCTGCTCAGTACTCAGGGTGCTGGGTGCTCAGTGCTCAGGGAGCTGGGTGCTCAGTGCTCGGGGTGCTGTGTGCTCAGTGCTGAGGGTGGTGCTGGGTGCTCAGTACTCAGGGTGCTGGGTGCTCAGTGCTCAGGGTGCTGGGTGCTCAGTACTAAGGGTGCTGGGTGCTCAGTACTGAGGGTGCTCGGTGCTCAGTACTCAGGTTGCTGGGTGCTCAGAGCTCAGGGTGCTGGGTACTCAGTTCTCAGGGTGCTGGGTGCTCAGTACTCTGGGTGTTGGGTGCTCACTACTCAGGGTGCTGGGTGCTCAGAGCTCAGGGTGCTGGGTACTCAGTACTCAGGGTGCTGAGTGCTCAGTACTCAGGGTGCTGGGTGCTCAGTGCTCAGGGTGCTGGGTGCTCAGTGCTCGGGGTGCTGGGTGCTCAGTACTCAGGATACTCGGTGCTCAGTGCTCAGTAATCAGGGTGCTCAGTACTCAGGGTGCTGGGTGCTCAGTGCTCAGGGTGCTGGGTGCTCAGTACTCAGGGTGCTGAGTGCTCAGTACTCAGGGTGCTTGGTGCTCAGAGCTCAGGGTGCTGGGTGCTCATTGCTCGGTGTGCTCGGTGCTCAGTACTCAGGGTGCTGAGTGCTCAGTACTCAGGGTGCAGGTTGCTCAGTACTCAGGTTGCTGGTTGCTCAGTACTCAGGGTGCTGGGTGCTCAGTGCTCAGGGTGCTGGGTGCTCAGTGCTCGGGGTGCTGGGTGCTCAGTGCTCAGAGTGCTCTGTGCTCAGTACTCAGGGTGGTGGGTGCTCAGTGCTCGGGGTGCTGGGTGCTCAGTGCTCAGGGTGCTGGGTGCTCAGTACTCAGGGTGCTGGGTGCTCAGTACTCAGGCTGCTTGGTGCTCAGTACTCAGGGTGCTCAGTGCTCAGTACTCGGGGTGCTGGGTGCTCAGTGCTCAGGGTGCTCAGTGCTCAGTGCTCGGGGTGCTGGGTGCTCAGTGCTCGGGGTGCTGGGTGCTCAGTACTCGGGGTGCTGGGTGCTCAGTGCTCAGGGTGCTCAGTGCTCAGTACTCAGTGCTCAGGGTGCTCAGTGCTCAGTGCTCAGGGTGCTGGGTGTTCAGTACTCAGGGTGCTGGGTGCTCAGTACTCAGGGTGCTGGGTGCTCAGTGCTCAGGGTGCTGGGTGCTCAGTACTCTGGGTGTTGGGTGCTCAGTACTCAGGGTGCTGGGTGCTCCGTGCTCAGGGTGCTGGGTGCTCAGTGCTCAGGGTTCTGGGTGCTCAGTGCTCAGGGTGCTGGGTGCTCAGTACTCAGGGTGCTGGGTGCTTAGTGCTCGAGGTGCTCGGTGCTCAGTACTCAAGGTGCTGGGTGCTCAGTGCTCAGGGTGCTGGGTGCTCAGTCCTCGGGGTGCTCCGTGCTCATGGTGCTGGGTGCTCAGTGCTCAGGGTGCTGGGTGCTCAGTGCTCGGGGTGCTGGGTGCTCAGTACTCAGTGTGCTCAGTGCTCGGGGATCTCGGTGCTCAGTACTCAGGGTGCTGGGTGCTCAGTTCTCAGTGCTCGGGGTCCTGGGTGCTCCGTGCTCGGGGTGCTGGGTGCTCAGTGCTCTGGGTGCTTAGTGCTCAATACTCAGTGTGCTGGGTGCTCAGTACTCATGGTGCTGGGTGCTCATTCTCAGGGTGCTGGGTGCTCAGTGCTCGGGTTGCTGGGTGCTCAGTACTCAGGGTGCTGGGGGCTCAGTACTCAGGGTGCTGGGTGCTCAGTATCAGGGTGCTCGGTTCTCAGTACTCAGGGTGCTGGGTGCTCATTCTCGGGGTGCTGGGTGCTCAGTGCTCGGGGTGCTGGGTGCTCAGTACTCGGGGTGCTCAGTGCTCAGTACTCAGGGTGCTGGGTGCTCAGTACTCAGGGTGCTGGGTGCTCAGTGCTCGGGGTGCTCGGTGCTCAGTACTCGGGGTGCAGGGTGCTCAGTACTCGGGGTGCTGGGTGCTCAGTGCTCGGGGTGCTGGGTGCTCAGTGCTCGGGGTGCTGGGTGCTCAGTGCTGAGGGTGGTGCTGGGTGCTCAGTACTCAGGGTGCTGGGTGCTCAGTGCTCGGGGTGCTGGGTGCTCAGTACTAAGGGTGCTGGGTGCTCAGTACTCAGGGTGCTCGGTGCTCAGTACTCAGGGCGCTGGGTGCTCAGAGCTCAGGGTACTGGGTACTCAGTACTCAGGGTGCTGCGTGCTCAGTACTCAGGGTGCTGGGTGCTCAGTGCTCAGGGTCCTGGGTGCTCAGTGCTCAGGGTGCTGGGTGCTCAGTGCTCGGCATGCTGGGTGCTCAGTACTCAGGATGCTCGGTGCTCAGTGCTCAGTAATCAGGGTGCTCAGTACTCAGGGTGCTGGGTGCTCAGTGCTCGGGGTGCTGGGTGCTCAGTACTCAGGGTGCTGGGTGCTCAGTACTCGGGGTGCTGTGTGCTCAGTACTCAGGGTGCTGGGTGCTCAGTGCACGGGGTGATCGGTGCTCAGTGCTCAGGGTGCTGGGTGCTCAGTCCTCTGGGTGCTCAGTGCTCAGGGTGCTGGGTGCTCATTGCTCGGTGTGCTCGGTGCTCAGTACTCAGGGTGCTGAGTGCTCAGTACTCAGGGTGCTGGGTGCTCAGTACTCAGGTTGCTGGTTGCTCAGTACTCAGGGTGATGGGTGCTCAGTGCTCAGGGTGCTGGGTGCTCAGTGTTCGGGGTGCTGGGTGCTCAGGGCTTTGGTGCTGGGTGCTCAGTGCTCAGTGCTCAGGGTGCTGGGTGCTCAGTGCTCAGTGCTCAGGTTGCTCTGTGCTCAGTACTCAGGGTGCTGGGTGCTCAGTGCTCGGGGTGCTGCGTGCTCAGTGCTCAGGGAGCTGGGTGCTCAGTGCTAAGGGTGCTGGGTGCTCAGTACTCAGGGTGCTGGGTGCTCAGTGCTTGTTGTGCTCGGTGCTCAGTACTCAAGGTGCTGGGTGCTCAGTGCTCAGGGTTCTGGGTGCTCAGTCCTCGGGGTGCTCCGTGCTCAGTGATCAGTGTGCTGGGTGCTCAGTACTCAGGGTGCTCGGTGCTCAGTACTCAGGGGTCTCAGTGCTCAGTACTCAGGGTGCTGGGTGCTCAGTGCTCAGGGTGCTGGGTGCTCAGTACTCAGGGTGCTCAGTGCTCAGTACTCGGGGTGCTTGGTGATCAGTACTCAGGGTGCTCGGTGCTCAGTACTCGTGGTGCTGGGTGCTCAGTGCTCAGGGTGCTCAGTGCTCCGTGCTCGGGGTGCTGGTTGCTCAGTGCTCTGGGTGCTTAGTGCTCAGTACTCAGGGTGTTGGGTACTCAGTACTCATGGTGCTGGGTGCTCATTCTCAGGGTGCTGGGTGCTCAGTGCTCGGGTTGCTGGGTGCTCAGTACTCAAGGTGCTGGGGGCTCAGTACTCAGGGTGCTGGGTGCTCAGTACTCAGGGTGCTCGGTTCTCAGTACTCAGGGTGCTGGGTGCTCATTCTCGGGGTGCTGGGTGCTCAGTGCTCGGGGTGCTGGGTGCTCAGTACTCAGGGTGCTGGGGGCTCAGTACTCAGGGTGCTGGGTGCTCAGTACTCAGGGTGATCTGTTCTCAGTACTCAGGTTGCTGGGTGCTCAGTGCTCGGGGTGCTGGGTGCTCAGTACTCGGGGTGCTCAGTGCTCAGTACTCAGGGTGCTGGGTGCTCAGTACTCAGGGTGCTGGGTGCTCAGTGCTCGGGGTGCTCGGTGCTCAGTACTCGGGGTGCAGTGTGCTCAGTACTCGGGGTGCTGGGTGCTCAGTGTTCAGGGAGCTGGGTGCTCAGTGCTCGGGGTGCTGGGTGCTCAGTGCTGAGGGTGGTGCTGGGTGCTCAGTACTCAGGGTGCTGGGTGCTCAGTGCTCAGGGTGCTGGGTGCTCAGTACTAAGGGTGCTGGGTGCTCAGTACTCAGGGTGCTCGGTGCTCAGTACTCAGGGTGCTGGGTGCTCAGAGCTCAGGGTGCTGGGTACTCAGTACTCAGGGTGCTGAGTGCTCAGTACTCAGGGTGCTGGGTGCTCAGTGCTCAGGGTGCTGGGTGCTCAGTGCTCAGGGTGCTGGGTGCTCAGTGCTCGGGGTGCTGGGTGCTCAGTACTCAGGATGCTCGGTGCTCAGTGCTCAGTAATCAGGGTGCTCAGTGCTCAGGGTGCTGGGTGCTCAGTGCTCGGGGTGCTGGGTGCTCAGTGCTGAGGGTGGTGCTGGGTGCTCAGTACTCAGGGTGCTGGGTGCTCAGTGCTCAGGGTGCTGGGTGCTCAGTACTAAGGGTGCTGGGTGCTCAGTACTCAGGGTGCTCGGTGCTCAGTACTCAGGGTGCTGGGTGCTCAGAGCTCAGGGTGCTGGGTACTCAGTACTCAGGGTGCTGGGTGCTCAGTACTCAGGGTGCTGGGTGCTCAGTGCTCAGGGTGCTGGGTGCTCAGTGCTCAGGGTGCTGGGTGCTCAGTGCTCGGCGTGCTGGGTGCTCAGTACTCAGGATGCTCGGTGCTCAGTGCTCAGTAATCAGGGTGCTCAGTACTCAGGGTGCTGGGTGCTCAGTGCTCGGGGTGCTGGGTGCTCAGTACTCAGGGTGCTGGGTGCTCAGTACTCGGGGTGCTGGGTGCTCAGTACTCCGGGTGCTGGGTGCTCAGTGCTAGGTGTGCTGGGTGCTCACTGCTCAGGGTGATCGGTGCTCAGTGCTCAGGGTGCTGGGTGCTCAGTCCTCCGGGTGCTCAGTACTCAGGGTGCTGGGTGCTCATTGCTCGGTGTGCTCGGTGCTCAGTACTCAGGGTGCTGAGTGCTCAGTACTTAGGGTGCTGGGTGCTCAGTACTCAGGTTGCTGGTTTCTCAGTACTCAGGGTGCTGGGTGCTCAGTGCTCAGGGTGCTGGGTGCTCAGTGCTCGGGGTGCTGGGTGCTCAGGGCTGTGGTGCTGGGTGCTCAGTGCTCAGGGTGCTGGGTGCTCAGTGCTCAGTGCTCAGGGTGCTCTGTGCTCAGTACTCAGGGTGCTGGGTGCTCAGTGCTCGGGGTGCTGCGTGCTCAGTGCTCAGGGAGCTGGGTGCTCAGTGCTCAGGGTGCTGGGTGCTCAGTACTCAGTGTGCTGGGTGCTCAGTGCTCGTTGTGCTCGGTGCTCAGTACTCAAGGTGCTGGGTGCTCAGTGCTCAGGGTGCTGGGTGCTCAGTCCTCGGGGTGCTCCGTGCTCAGTGATCAGGGTGCTGGGTGCTCAGTACTCAGGGTGCTCGGTGCTCAGTACTCAGGGGTCTCAGTGCTCAGTACTCAGGGTGCTGGGTGCTCAGTGCTCAGGGTGCTGGGTGCTCAGTACTCAGGGTGCTCAGTGCTCAGTACTCGGGGTGCTTGGTGCTCAGTACTCAGGGTGCTCGGTGCTCAGTACTCGTGGTGCTGGGTGCTCAGTGCTCAGGGTGCTCAGTGCTCCGTGCTCGGGGTGCTGGGTGCTCAGTGCTCTGGGTGCTTAGTGCTCAGTACTCAGGGTGCTGGGTGCTCAGTACTCATGGTGCTGGGTGCTCATTCTCATGGTGCTGGGTGCTCAGTGCTCGGGTTGCTGGGTGCTCAGTACTCAGGGTGCTGGGGGCTCAGTACTCAGGGTGCTGGGTGCTCAGTACTCAGGGTGCTCGGTTCTCAGTACTCAGGGTGCTGGGTGCTCATTCTCGGGGTGCTGGGTGCTCAGTGCTCGGGGTGCTGGGTGCTCAGTACTCAGGGTGCTGGGGGCTCAGTACTCAGGGTGCTGGGTGCTCAGTACTCAGGGTGATCTGTTCTCAGTACTCAGGTTGCTGGGTGCTCAGTGCTCAGGGTGCTGGGTGCTCAGTACTCGGGGTGCTCAGTGCTCAGTACTCAGGGTGCTGGGTGCTCATTACTCAGGGTGCTGGGTGCTAAGTGCTCGGGGTGCTGGGTGCTCAGTGTTCAGGGAGCTGGATGCTCAGTGCTCGGGGTGCTGGGTGCTCAGTGCTGAGGGTGGTGCTGGGTGCTCAGTACTCAGGGTGCTGGGTGCTCAGTACTCAGGGTGCTGGGTGCTCAGTACTAAGGGTGCTGGGTGCTCAGTACTCAGGGTGCTCGGTGCTCAGTACTCAGGGTGCTGTGTGCTCAGAGCTCAGGGTGCTGGGTACTCAGTACTCAGGGTGCTGGGTGCTCAGTGCTCAGGGTGCTGGGTGCTCAGTGCTCAGGGTGCTCAGTGCTCAGTGCTCGGGGTGCTGGGTGCTCAGTACTCAGGATGCTCGGTGCTCAGTGCTCAGTAATCAGGGTGCTCAGTACTCAGGGTGATGGGTGCTCAGTGCTCGGGGTGCTGGGTGCTCAGTACTCAGGGTGCTGGTGCTCAGTACTCGGGGTGCTGGGTGCTCAGTACTCAGGGTGCTGAGTGCTCAGTACTCAGGTTGCTGGGTGCTCAGTACTCAGGTTGCTGGTTGCTCAGTACTCAGGGTGCTGGGTGCTCAGTGCTCAGGGTGCTGGGTGCTCAGTGCTCGGGGTGCTGGGTGCTCAGGGCTGTGGTGCTGGGTGCTCAGTGCTCAGGCTGCTGGTTGCTCAGGACTCAGGGTGCTGGGTGCTCAGTACTCAGGGTGCTGGGTGCTCAGTGCTCAGAGTGCTCTGTGCTCAGTACTCAGGGTGCTGGGTGCTCAGTGCTCGGGGTGCTGGGTGCTCAGTGCTCAGGGTGCTGGGTGCTCAGTACTCAGGGTGCTGGGTGCTCAGTACTCAGGATGCTTGGTGCTCAGTACTCAGGGTGCTCAGTGCTCAGTACTCGGGGTGCTGGGTGCTCAGTGCTCAGGGTGCTCAGTGCTCAGTGCTCGGGGTGCTGGGTGCTCAGTGCTCGGGGTGCTGGGTGCTCAGTATTCGGGGTGCTGTGTGCTCAGTGCTCAGGGTGCTCAGTGCTCAGTACTCAGTGCTCAGGGTGCTCAGTGCTCAGTGCTCAGGGTGCTGGGTGTTCAGTACTCAGGGTGCTGGGTGCTCAGTACTCAGGGTGCTGGGTGCTCAGTGCTCAGGGTGCTGGGTGCTCAGTACTCTGGGTGTTGGGTGCTCAGTACTCAGGGTGCTGGGTGCTCCGTGCTCAGGGTGCTGGGTGCTCAGTGCTCAGGGTTCTGGGTGCTCAGTGCTCAGGGTGCTGGGTGCTCAGTACTCAGGGTGCTGGGTGCTTAGTGCTCGAGGTGCTCGGTGCTCAGTACTCAAGGTGCTGGGTGCTCAGTGCTCAGGGTGCTGGGTGCTCAGTCCTCGGGGTGCTCCGTGCTCATGGTGCTGGGTGCTCAGTGCTCAGGGTGCTGGGTGCTCAGTGCTCGGGGTGCTGGGTGCTCAGTACTCAGTGTGCTCAGTGCTCGGGGATCTCGGTGCTCAGTACTCAGGGTGCTGGGTGCTCAGTTCTCAGTGCTCGGGGTCCTGGGTGCTCCGTGCTCGGGGTGCTGGGTGCTCAGTACTCTGGGTGCTTAGTGCTCAGTACTCAGGGTGCTGGGTGCTCAGTACTCATGGTGCTGGGTGCTCATTCTCAGGGTGCTGGGTGCTCAGTGCTCGGGTTGCTGGGTGCTCAGTACTCAGGGTGCTGGGGGCTCAGTACTCAGGGTGCTGGGTGCTCAGTATCAGGGTGCTCGGTTCTCAGTACTCAGGGTGCTGGGTGCTCATTCTCGGGGTGCTGGGTGCTCAGTGCTCAGGGTGCTGGGTGCTCAGTACTCAGGGTGCTGGGGGCTCAGTACTCAGGGTGCAGGGTGCTCAGTACTCAGGGTGATCTGTTCTCAGTACTCAGGTTGCTGGCTGCTCAGTGCTCGGTGTGCTGGGTGCTCAGTACTCAGGGTGCTGGGTGCTCAGTACTCGGGGTGCTCAGTGCTCAGTACTCAGGGTGCTGGGTGCTCAGTACTCAGGGTGCTGGGTGCTCAGTGCTCGGTGTGCTCGGTGCTCAGTACTCGGGGTGCTGGGTGCTCAGTACTCAGGGTGCTGGGTGCTCAGTGCTCGGGGTGCTGGGTGCTCAGTGCTGAGGGTGGTGCTGGGTGCTCAGTACTCAGGGTGCTGGGTGCTCAGTGCTCAGGGTGCTGGGTAATCAGTACTAAGGGTGCTGGGTGCTCAGTACTCAGGGTGCTCGGTGCTCAGTACTCAGGGTGCTGGGTGCTCAGAGCTCAGGGTGCTGGGTACTCAGTACTCAGGGTGCTGGGTGCTCAGTACTCAGGGTGCTGGGTGCTCAGTCCTCAGGGTGCTGGGTGCTCAGTGCTCAGGGTGCTGGGTGCTCAGTGCTCGGCGTGCTGGGTGCTCAGTACTCAGGATGCTCGGTGCTCAGTGCTCAGTAATCAGGGTGCTCAGTACTCAGGGTGCTGGGTGCTCAGTGCTCGGGGTGCTGGGTGCTCAGTACTCAGGGTGCTGGGTGCTCAGTACTCGGGGTGCTGGGTGCTCAGTACTCAGGGTGCTGGGTGCTCAGTGCTCGGGGTGCTGGGTGCTCACTGCTCAGGGTGATCGGTGCTCAGTGCTCAGGGTGCTGGGTGCACAGTCCTCCGGGTGCTCAGTGCTCAGGGTGCTGGGTGCTCATTGCTCGGTGTGCTCGGTGCTCAGTACTCAGGGTGCTGAGTGCTCAGTACTCAGGGTGCTGGGTGTTCAGTACTCAGGTTGCTGGTTGCTCAGTACTCAGGGTGCTGGGTGCTCAGTGCTCAGGGTGCTGGGTGCTCAGTGCTCGGGGTGCTGGGTGCTCAGGGCTGTGGTGCTGGGTGCTCAGTGCTCAGTGCTCAGGGTGCTGGGTGCTCAGTGCTCAGTGCTCAGGGTGCTCTGTGCTTAGTACTCAGGGTGCTGGGTGCTCAGTGCTCGTTGTGCTCGGTGCTCAGTACTCAAGGTGCTGGGTGCTCAGTGCTCGGGGTGCTGGGTGCTCAGTCCTCGGAATGCTCCGTGCTCAGTGATCAGGGTGCTGGGTGCTCAGTACTCAGGGTGCTCGGTGCTCAGTACTCAGGGGTCTCAGTGCTCAGTACTCAGGGTGCTGGGTGCTCAGTGCTCAGGGTGCTGGGTGCTCAGTATTCAGGGTGCTCAGTGCTCAGTACTCGGGGTGCTTGGTGCTCAGTACTAAGGGTGCTCGGTGCTCAGTACTCGTGGTGATGGGTGCTCAGTGCTCAGGGTGCTCAGTGCTCAGTGCTCGGGGTGCTGGGTGCTCAGTGCTCGGGGCGCTGGGTGCTCAGTGCTCGGGGTGCTGGGTGCTCAGTACTCGGGGTGCTGGGTGCTCAGTGCTCAGGGTGCTCAGTGCTCAGTACTCAGTGCTCAGGGTGCTGGGTGCTCAGTACTCTGGGTGTTGGGTGCTCAGTACTCAGGGTGCTGGGTGCTCCGTGCTCAGGGTGCTGGGTGCTCAGTGCTCAGGTTTCTGGGTGCTCAGTGCTCAGGGTGCTGGGTGCTCAGTACTCAGGGTGCTGGGTGCTTAGTGCTCGAGGTGCTCGGTGCTCAGTACTGAAGGTGCTGGGTGCTCAGTGCTCAGGGTGCTGGGTGCTCAGTCCTCGGGGTGCTCCGTGCTCATGGTGCTGGGTGCTCAGTGCTCAGGGTGCTGGGTGCTCAGTGCTCGGGGTGCTGGGTGCTGAGTGCTCAGGGTGCTGGGTGCTCAGTGCTCGGGGTGCTCGGTGCTCAGGGCTCAGGGTCCTGGGTGCTCAGTACTCAGGGTGCTGGGTGCTTAGTACTCAGGGTGCTCAGTGCTCAGTACACAGGGTGCTGGGTGCTCAGTGCTCGGGGTGCTGGGTGCTCAGTGCTCAGTACTCAGGGTGCTGTGTGCTCAGTGCTCGGGGTGCTGGGTGCTCAGTACTCAGCGTGCTGGGTGCTCAGTACTCAGTGTGCAGGGTGCTCAGTGCTCAGGGTGCTGGGTGCTCAGTGCTCAGGGTGCTGGGTGCTCAGTGATCGGGGTGCTGGGTGCTCAGTACTCAGGGTTCTCAGTGCTCGGGGAGCTCGGTGATCAGTTCTCAGGGTGCTGGGTGCTCAGTACTCAGTGCTCGGGGTCCTGGGTGCTCCGTGCTCAGGGTGCTGGGTGCTCAGTGCTCTGGGTGCTGGGTGCTCAGTACTCAGAGTGCTGGGTGCTCAGTACTCAGGGTGCTGGGTGCTCAGTGCTCAGGGTGCTGGGTGCTCAGTACTCAGGGTGCAGGGTGCTCAGTACTCAGGGTGCTCGGTGCTCAGTACTCAGGGTGCTGGGTGCTCAGTGCTCAGGGTGCTGGGTACTCAGTACTCAGGGTGCTGGGTGCTCAGTACTCAGGGTGCTGGGTGCTCAGTGCTCAGGGTGCTGGGTGCTCAGTGCTCAGGGTGCTGGGTGCTCAGTACTCAGGCTGCTGGGTGCTCAGTGCTCAGGGTGATCGGTGCTCAGTACTCAGGGTGCTCAGTACTAAGGGTGCTGGGTACTCAATGCTCAGGGTGCTGGGTGCTCAGTACTCAGGGTGCTGGGTGCTCAGTGCTCGGGGTGCTGGGTGCTCAGTGCTCAGGGTGCTGGGTGCTCAGTGCTCGGGGAGCTGGGTGCTCAGTGCTGAGGGTGGTGCTGGGTGCTCAGTACTCAGGGTGCTGGGTGCTCAGTGCTCAGGGTGCTGGGTGCTCAGTACTAAGGGTGCTGGGTGCTCAGTACTCAGGGTGCTCGGTGCTCAGTACTCAGGGTGCTGGGTGCTCAGAGCTCAGGGTGCTGGGTACTCAGTATTCAGGGTGCTGGGTGCTCAGTACTCAGGGTGCTGGGTGCTCAGTGCTCAGGGTGCTGGGTGCTCAGTGCTCAGGGTGCTGGGTGCTCAGTACTCAGGGTGCTGGGTGCTCAGTGCTCAGGGTGATGGGTGCTCAGTACCCAGGGTGCTCAGTACTCAGGGTGCTGGGTGCTCAGTGCTCGTGGTGCTGGGTGCTCAGTACTCGGGGTGCTGTGTGCTCTGTACTCAGGGTGCTGGATGCTCAGTGCTCGGGGTCCTGGGTGCTCAGTGCTCAGGGTGATCGGTGCTCAGTACTCAGCGTGCTGGGTGCTCACTGCTCAGGGTGCTGGGTGCTCAGTCCTCAGGGTGCTCAGTGCTCAGGGTGCTGGGTGCTCAGTGCTCGGGGTGCTCGGTGCTCAGTGCTCGGGGTGCTGGATGCTCAGTGCTCAGTGCTCAGGGTGTTGGGTGCTCAGTGCTCAGTGTTCAGGGTGCTGGGTGGTCAGTACTCAGGGTGCTGGTTGCTCAGTACTCAGGGTGCTGGGTGCTCAGTGCTCAGGGTGCTGTGTGCTCAGTACTCTCGGTGTTGGGTGCTCAGTACTCAGGGTGCTGGGTGCTCAGTGCTCAGTGTGCTGTGTGCTCAGTGCTCAGGGTGCTGGGTGCTCAGTGCTCAGGGTGCTGGGTGCTCAGTATTCAGGGTGCTGGGTGCTCAGTGCTCGGGGTGCTCAGTGCTCAGTACTCAAGGTGCTGGGTGCTCAGAGCTCAGGGTGCTGGGTGCTCAGTCCTCGGGGTGCTCCGTGCTCAGTGCTCAGGGTGCTGGGTGCTCAGTACTCAGGGTGCTCGGTGCTCAGTACTCAGGGTTCTCAGTGCTCAGGGTGCTGGGTGCTCAGTACTCAGGGTGCTCAGTGCTCAGTACTAGGGGTGCTGGTTGCTCAGTACTCAGGGTGCTCAGTGCTCAGTACTCGGGGTGCTGGGTGCTCAGTGCTCAGTGTGCTCAGTGCGCAGTGCTCGGGGTGCTGGGTTCTCAGTGCTCAGAGTGTTGGGTGCTCAGTACTCAGGGTGCTGGTTGCTCAGTGCTCAGTGCTCAGAGTGCTCAGTGCTCAGGGTGCTCAGTGCTCAGGGTGCTGGGTGCTCAGGGTGCTGGGTGCTCAGTGCTCGGGGTGCTGGGTGCTCATTGCTCAGTGCTCAGGGTGCTGGGTGCTCAGTGCTCAGTGCTCAGGGTGCTGGGTGTTCAGTACTCAGGGTGCTCGGTGCTCAGTGCTCAGGGTGCTGGGTGCTCAGTACTCAGGGTGCTGGGTGCTCAGTGCTCGGGGTGCTGGGTGCTCAGTGCTCAGGGTGATCAGTGCTCAGTACTCAGGGTGCTGGGTGCTCAGTGCTCAGGGTGCTGGGTGCTCAGTCCTCAGGGTGCTCAGTACTCAGGGTGCTCGGTGCTCAGTGCTCAGTACTCAGGGTGCTCAGTACTCAGGGTGCTGAGTGCTCAGTGCTCGGGGTGCTGGGTGCTCAGTACTCAGGATGCTGGGTGCTAAGTACTCGGGGTGCTGGGTGCTCAGTACTCAGTGTGCTGGGTGCTCAGTGCTCGGGGTGCTGGGTGCTCAGTGCTCAGGGTGATCGGTGCTCTGTGCTCAGGGTGCTGGGTGCTCAGTCCCCCGGGTGCTCAGTGCTCAGGGTGCTGGGTGCTCAGTACTCAGTGTGCTGGGTGCTCAGTACTCAGGGTGCTGGGTGCTCAGTGCTCAGGGTGCTGGGTGCTCAGTACTCTGGGTGTTGGGTGCTCAGTACTCAGGGTGCTGGGTGCTCCGTGCTCGGGGTGCTGGGTGCTCAGTGCTCAGGGTGCTGGGTGCTCAGTGCTCAGGGTGCTGGGTGCTCTGTACTCAGGGTGCTGGGTGCTTAGTGCTCGGGGTACTCGGTGCTCAGTACTCAAGGTGCTGGGTGCTCAGTGCTCAGGGTGCTGGGTGCTCAGTGCTCGGGGTGCTGGTTGCTGAGTGCTCAGGGTGCTGGGTGCTCAGTGCTCGGGGTGCTCGGTGCTCAGGGCTCAGGGTCCTGGGTGCTCAGTACTCAGGGTGCTGGGTGCTTAGTACTCAGGGTGCTCAGTGCTCAGTACACAGGGTGCTGGGTGCTCAGTGCTCGGGGTGCTGGGTGCTCAGTGCTCAGTACTCAGGGTGCTGTGTGCTCAGTGCTCGGGGTGCTGGGTGCTCAGTACTCAGCGTGCTGGGTGCTCAGTACTCAGTGTGCAGGGTGCTCAGTGCTCAGGGTGCTGGGTGCTCAGTGCTCAGGGTGCTGGGTGCTCAGTGATCGGGGTGCTGGGTGCTCAGTACTCAGGGTTCTCAGTGCTCGGGGAGCTCGGTGATCAGTTCTCAGGGTGCTGGGTGCTCAGTACTCAGTGCTCGGGGTCCTGGGTGCTCCGTGCTCAGGGTGCTGGGTGCTCAGTGCTCTGGGTGCTGGGTGCTCAGTACTCAGAGTGCTGGGTGCTCAGTACTCAGGGTGCTGGGTGCTCAGTGCTCAGGGTGCTGGGTGCTCAGTACTCAGGGTGCAGGGTGCTCAGTACTCAGGGTGCTCGGTGCTCAGTACTCAGGGTGCTGGGTGCTCAGTGCTCAGGGTGCTGGGTACTCAGTACTCAGGGTGCTGGGTGCTCAGTACTCAGGGTGCTGGGTGCTCAGTGCTCAGGGTGCTGGGTGCTCAGTGCTCAGGGTGCTGGGTGCTCAGTACTCAGGCTGCTGGGTGCTCAGTGCTCAGGGTGATCGGTGCTCAGTACTCAGGGTGCTCAGTACTAAGGGTGCTGGGTACTCAATGCTCAGGGTGCTGGGTGCTCAGTACTCAGGGTGCTGGGTGCTCAGTGCTCGGGGTGCTGGGTGCTCAGTGCTCAGGGTGCTGGGTGCTCAGTGCTCGGGGAGCTGGGTGCTCAGTGCTGAGGGTGGTGCTGGGTGCTCAGTACTCAGGGTGCTGGGTGCTCAGTGCTCAGGGTGCTGGGTGCTCAGTACTAAGGGTGCTGGGTGCTCAGTACTCAGGGTGCTCGGTGCTCAGTACTCAGGGTGCTGGGTGCTCAGAGCTCAGGGTGCTGGGTACTCAGTATTCAGGGTGCTGGGTGCTCAGTACTCAGGGTGCTGGGTGCTCAGTGCTCAGGGTGCTGGGTGCTCAGTGCTCAGGGTGCTGGGTGCTCAGTACTCAGGGTGCTGGGTGCTCAGTGCTCAGGGTGATGGGTGCTCAGTACCCAGGGTGCTCAGTACTCAGGGTGCTGGGTGCTCAGTGCTCGTGGTGCTGGGTGCTCAGTACTCGGGGTGCTGTGTGCTCTGTACTCAGGGTGCTGGATGCTCAGTGCTCGGGGTCCTGGGTGCTCAGTGCTCAGGGTGATCGGTGCTCAGTACTCAGCGTGCTGGGTGCTCACTGCTCAGGGTGCTGGGTGCTCAGTCCTCAGGGTGCTCAGTGCTCAGGGTGCTGGGTGCTCAGTGCTCGGGGTGCTCGGTGCTCAGTGCTCGGGGTGCTGGATGCTCAGTGCTCAGTGCTCAGGGTGTTGGGTGCTCAGTGCTCAGTGTTCAGGGTGCTGGGTGGTCAGTACTCAGGGTGCTGGTTGCTCAGTACTCAGGGTGCTGGGTGCTCAGTGCTCAGGGTGCTGTGTGCTCAGTACTCTCGGTGTTGGGTGCTCAGTACTCAGGGTGCTGGGTGCTCAGTGCTCAGTGTGCTGTGTGCTCAGTGCTCAGGGTGCTGGGTGCTCAGTGCTCAGGGTGCTGGGTGCTCAGTATTCAGGGTGCTGGGTGCTCAGTGCTCGGGGTGCTCAGTGCTCAGTACTCAAGGTGCTGGGTGCTCAGAGCTCAGGGTGCTGGGTGCTCAGTCCTCGGGGTGCTCCGTGCTCAGTGCTCAGGGTGCTGGGTGCTCAGTACTCAGGGTGCTCGGTGCTCAGTACTCAGGGTTCTCAGTGCTCAGGGTGCTGGGTGCTCAGTACTCAGGGTGCTCAGTGCTCAGTACTAGGGGTGCTGGTTGCTCAGTACTCAGGGTGCTCAGTGCTCAGTACTCGGGGTGCTGGGTGCTCAGTGCTCAGTGTGCTCAGTGCGCAGTGCTCGGGGTGCTGGGTTCTCAGTGCTCAGAGTGTTGGGTGCTCAGTACTCAGGGTGCTGGTTGCTCAGTGCTCAGTGCTCAGAGTGCTCAGTGCTCAGGGTGCTCAGTGCTCAGGGTGCTGGGTGCTCAGGGTGCTGGGTGCTCAGTGCTCGGGGTGCTGGGTGCTCATTGCTCAGTGCTCAGGGTGCTGGGTGCTCAGTGCTCAGTGCTCAGGGTGCTGGGTGTTCAGTACTCAGGGTGCTCGGTGCTCAGTGCTCAGGGTGCTGGGTGCTCAGTACTCAGGGTGCTGGGTGCTCAGTGCTCGGGGTGCTGGGTGCTCAGTGCTCAGGGTGATCAGTGCTCAGTACTCAGGGTGCTGGGTGCTCAGTGCTCAGGGTGCTGGGTGCTCAGTCCTCAGGGTGCTCAGTACTCAGGGTGCTCGGTGCTCAGTGCTCAGTACTCAGGGTGCTCAGTACTCAGGGTGCTGAGTGCTCAGTGCTCGGGGTGCTGGGTGCTCAGTACTCAGGATGCTGGGTGCTAAGTACTCGGGGTGCTGGGTGCTCAGTACTCAGTGTGCTGGGTGCTCAGTGCTCGGGGTGCTGGGTGCTCAGTGCTCAGGGTGATCGGTGCTCTGTGCTCAGGGTGCTGGGTGCTCAGTCCCCCGGGTGCTCAGTGCTCAGGGTGCTGGGTGCTCAGTACTCAGTGTGCTGGGTGCTCAGTACTCAGGGTGCTGGGTGCTCAGTGCTCAGGGTGCTGGGTGCTCAGTACTCTGGGTGTTGGGTGCTCAGTACTCAGGGTGCTGGGTGCTCCGTGCTCGGGGTGCTGGGTGCTCAGTGCTCAGGGTGCTGGGTGCTCAGTGCTCAGGGTGCTGGGTGCTCTGTACTCAGGGTGCTGGGTGCTTACTGCTCGGGGTACTCGGTGCTCAGTACTCAAGGTGCTGGGTGCTCAGTGCTCAGGGTGCTGGGTGCTCAGTCCTCGGGGTGCTCAGGGTGCTGGGTGCTCAGTGCTCAGGGTGCTGGGTGCTCAGTGCTCGGGGTGCTCGGTGCTGAGTGCTCAGGGTGCTGGGTGCTCAGTGCTCAGGGTCCTGGGTGCTCAGTACTCATGGTGCTGGGTGCTTAGTACTCAGGGTGCTCAGTGATCAGTACACAGGGTGCTGGGTGCTCAGTGCTCGGGGTGCTGGGTGCTCAGTGCTCAGTACTCAGGGTGCTGGGTGCTCAGTGCTCGGGGTGCTGGGTGCTCAGTACTCAGCGTGCTGGGTGCTCAATACTCAGGGTGCTGGGTGCTCAGTGCTCAGGGTGCTGGTGTCACACTGCTCAGGGTGCTGGTTGCTCAGTGATTGGGGTGCTGGGTGCTTAGTACTCAGGGTGCTCAGTGCTCAGGGAGCTCGGTGCTCATTACTCAGGGTGCTGGGTGCTCAGTTCTCAGTGCTCGGGGTCCTGGGTGCTCCGTGCTCAGGGTGCTGGGTGCTCAGTGCTCTGGGTGCTTAGTGCTCAGTACTCAGGGTGCTGGGTGCTCAGTACTCATGGTGCTGGGTGCTCATTCTCAGGGTGCTAGGGGCTCAGTACTCAGGGTGCTGGGTGCTCAGTACTCAGGGTGCTCGGTTCTCAGTACTCAGGGTGCTGGGTGCTCAGTGATCGGGGTTCTGGGTGCTCAGTACTCGGGGTGCTCAGTGCTCAGTACTCAGGGTGCTGGGTGCTCAGTACTCAGGGTGCTGGGTGCTCAGTGCTCGGGGTGCTCGGTGCTCAGTACTCGGGGTGCTGGGTGCTCAGTACTCAGGGTGCTGGGTGCTCAGTCCTCAGGGTGCTGGGTGCTCAGTGCTCGGGGTGCTGTGTGCTCAGTGCTGAGGTTGGTGCTGGGTGCTCAGTACTCAGGGTGCTGTGTGCTCAGTGCTCAGGGTGCTGGGTGCTCAGTACTAAGGGTGCTGGGTGCTCAGTACTCAGGGTGCGCGGTGCTCAGTACTCAGGGTGCTGGGTGCTCAGTGCTCAGGGTGGTGGGTACTCAGTACTCAGGGTGCTGGGTGCTCAGTACTCAGGGTGCTGGGTGCTCAGTGCTCAGGGTGCTGGGTGCTCAGTGCTCAGGCTGCTGGGTGCTCAGTACTCAGGGTGCTGGGTGCTCAGTGCTCATGGTGATCGGTGCTCAGTACTCAGGGTGCTGGGTGCTCAGTGCTCGGGGTGCTGGGTGCTCAGTACACGGGGTGCGGGGTGCTCTGTACTCAGGGTGCTGGGTGCTCAGTGCTCGGGGTCCTAGGTGCTCAGTGCTCAGGGTGATCGGTGCTCAGTACTCAGCGTGCTGGGTGCTCAGTGCTCAGAGTGTTGGGTGCTCAGTACTCAGGGTGCTGGGTGCTCAGTGCTCAGTGCTCAGGGTGCTCAGTGCTCAGGGTGCTCAGTGCTCAGGGTGCTGGGTGCTCAGGGTGCTGGGTGCTCAGTGCTCGGGGTGCTGGGTGCTCAGTGCTCAGTGCTCAGGTTGCTGGGTGCTCAGTGCTCAGTGCTCAGGGTGCTGGGTGTTCAGTACTCAGGGTGCTCGGTGCTCAGTGCTCAGGGTGCTGGGTGCTCAGTACTCAGGGTGCTGGGTGCTCAGTGCTCGGGGTGCTGGGTGCTCAGTGATCAGGGTGATCTGTGCTCACTACTCAGGGTGCTGGGTGCTCAGTGCTCCGGGTCCTGGGTGCTCAGTCCTCAGGGTGCTCGGTGCTCAGTGCTCAGTACTCAGGGTGCTCAGTACTCAGGGTGCTGGGTGCTCAGTGCTCGGGGTGCTGGGTGCTCAGTACTCAGGGTGCTGGATGCTCAGTACTCGGGGTGCTGGGTGCTCAGTACTCAGGGTGCTGGGTGCTCAGTCCTCCGGGTGCTCAGTGCTCAGGGTGCTGGGTGCTCAGTACTCAGGGTGCTGGGTGCTCAGTACTCGGGGTGCTGGGTGCTCAGTGCTCAGGGTGATCGGTGCTCAGTGCTCAGGGTGCTGGGTGCTCAGTCCTCCGGGTGCTCAGTGCTCAGGGTGCTGGGTGCTCAGTACTCAGGGTGATGGGTGCTCAGTACTCGGGGTGCTGGGTGCTCAGTGCTCAGGGTGCTGGGTGCTCAGTGCTCGGGGTGCTGGGTGCTCAGTGCTCAGGGTGATCGGTGCTCAGTGCTCAGGGTGCTGGGTGCTCAGTCCTCCGGGTGCTCAGTGCTCAGGGTGCTGCGTGCTCAGTACTCAGGGTGCTGGGTGCTCAGTGCTCGGGGTGCTGGGTGCTCAGTACTCAGGGTGCTGGGTGCTCCGTGCTCGGGGTGCTGGCTGCTCAGTGCTCAGGGTGCTATGTGCTCAGTGCTCAGGGTGCTGGGTGCTCAGTACTCAGGGTGCTGGGTGCTTAGTGCTCGGGGTGCTCGGTGCTCAGTACTCAAGGTGCTGGGTGCTCAGTGCTCAGGGTGCTGGGTGCTCAGTCCTCGGGGTGCTCCGTGCTCAGGGTGCTGGGTGCTCAGTGCTCAGGGTGCTGGGTGCTCAGTGCTCGGGGTGCTGGGTGCTCAGTACTCGGGGTGCTCAGTGCTCAGTACTCAGGGTGCTGGGTGCTCAGTACTCAGGGTGCTGGGTGCTCAGTGCTCGAGGTGCTCGGTGCTCAGTACTTGGGGTGCTGGGTGCTCAGTACTCAGGGTGCTGGGTGCTCAGTGCTCAGGGTGCTGGGTGCTCAGTGCTCGGGGTGCTGGGTGCTCAGTGCTGAGGGTGGTGCTGGGTGTTCAGTACTCAGGGTGCTGGGTGCTCAGTGCTCAGGGTGCTGGGTGCTCAGTACTAAGGGTGCTGGGTGCTCAGTACTCAGGGTGCTCGGTGCTCAGTACTCAGGGTGCTGGGTGCTCAGTGCTCAGGGTGCTGGGTACTCAGTACTCAGGGTGCTGGGTGCTCAGTACTCAGGGTGCTGGGTGCTCAGTGCTCAGGGTGCTGGGTGCTCAGTGCTCAGGCTGCTGGGTGCTCAGTACTCAGGGTGCTGGGTGCTCAGTGCTCATGGTGATCAGTGCTCAGTACTCAGGGTGCTGGGTGCTCAGTGCTCGGGGTGCTGGGTGCTCAGTACACGTGGTGCTGGGTGCTCTGTACTCAGGGTGCTGGGTGCTCAGTGCTCGGGGTCCTAGGTGCTCAGTGCTCAGGGTGATCGGTGCTCAGTACTCAGCGTGCTGGGTGCTCAGTGCTCAGAGTGTTGGGTGCTCAGTACTCAGGGTGCTGGGTGCTCAGTGCTCAGTGCTCAGGGTGCTCAGTGCTCAGGGTGCTCAGTCCTCAGGGTGCTGGGTGCTCAGGGTGCTGGGTGCTCAGTGCTCGGGGTGCTGGGTGCTCAGTGCTCAGGGTGCTGGGTGTTCAGTACTCAGGGTGCTTGGTGCTCAGTGCTCAGTGCTCAGGGTGCTGGGTGTTCAGTACTCAGTGCTCAGGGTGCTGGGTGTTCAGTACTCAGGGTGCTTGGTGCTCAGTGCTCAGGGTGCTGGGTGCTCAGTACTCAGGGTGCTGGGTGCTCAGTGCTCGGGTTGCTGGGTGCTCAGTGATCAGGGTGATCTGTGCTCAGTACTCAGGGTGCTGGGTGCTCAGTGCTCAGGGTGCTGGGTGCTCAGTCCTCAGGGTGCTCAGTACTCAGGGTGCTCGGTGCTCAGTGCTCAGTACTCAGGGTGCTCAGTACTCAGGGTGCTGGGTGCTCAGTGCTCGGGGTGCTGGGTGCTCAGTACTCAGGGTGCTGGGTGCTCAGTACTCGGGGTGCTGGGTGCTCAGTACTCAGGGTGCTGGGTGCTCAGTCCTCCGGGTGCTCAGTGCTCAGGGTGCTGCGTGCTCAGTACTCAGGGTGCTGGGTGCTCAGTACTCGGGGTGCTGGGTGCTCAGTGCTCAGGGTGATCGGTGCTCAGTGCTCAGGGTGCTGGGTGCTCAGTCCTCCGGGTGCTCAGTGCTCAGGGTGCTGGGTGCTCAGTACTCAGGGTGCTGGGTGCTCAGTACTCAGGGTGCTGGGTGCTCAGTGCTCAGGGTGCTGGGTGCTCAGTGCTCGGGGTGCTGGGTGCTCAGTGCTCAGGGTGATCGGTGCTCAGTGCTCAGGGTGCTGGGTGCTCAGTCCTCTGGGTGCTCAGTGCTCAGGCTGCTGGGTGCTCAGTACTCAGGGTGCTGGGTGCTCAGTACTCGGGGTGCTGGGTGCTCAGTGCTCAGGGTGCTGGGTGCTCAGTACTCTGGGTGTTGGGTGCTCAGTACTCAGCGTGCTGGGTGCTCCGTGCTCGGGGTGCTGGCTGCTCAGTGCTCAGGGTGCTCTGTGCTCAGTGCTCAGGGTGCTGGGTGCTCAGTACTCTGGGTGCTGGGTGCTTAGTGCTCGGGGTGCTCGGTGCTCAGTACTCAAGGTGCTGGGTGCTCAGTGCTCAGGGTGCTGGGTGCTCAGTCCTCGGGGTGCTCCGTGCTCAGGGTGCTGGGTGCTCAGTGCTCAGGGTCCTGGGTGCTCAGTGCTCGGGGTGCTGGGTGCTGAGTGCTCAGGGTGCTGGGTGCTCAGTGCTCGGGGTGCTCGGTGCTCAGTGCTCAGGGTCCTGGGTGCTCAGTACTCAGGGTGCAGGGTGCTTAGTACTCAGGGTGCTCAGTGCTCAGTGCTCGGGGTGCTGGGTGCTCAGTGCTCAGTACTCAGGGTGCTGGTTGCTCAGTGCTCAGGGTGCTGGGTGCTCAGTACTCAGCATGCTGGGTGCTCAGTACTCAGGGTGCTGGGTGCTCAGTGCTCAGTGTGCTGGGTGCTCAGTGCTCACGGTGCTGGGTGCTTAGTGATCGGGGTGCTGGGTGCTCAGTACTCAGGGTGCTCAGTGCTCGGGGAGCTCGGTGCTCAGTACTCAGTGTGCTGGGTGCTCAGTATTCAGTGCTCGCGGTCCTGGGTGCTCCGTGCTCGGGGTGCTGGGTTCTCAGTGCTCTGGGTGCTTAGTGCTCAGTACTCAGGGTGCTGGGTGCTCAGTACTCATGGTGCTGCGTGCTCATTCTCAGGGTTCTAGGGGCTCAGTACTCAGGGTGCTGGGTGCTCAGTACTCAGGGTGCTCGGTTCTCAGTACTCAGGGTGCTGGGTGCTCATTCTCGGGGTGCTGGGTGCTCAGTGCTCGGGGTGCTGGGTGCTCAGTACTCAGGGTGCTGGGGGCTCAGTACTCAGGGTGCTGGGTGCTCAGTACTCAGGGTGATCTGTTCTCAGTACTCAGGTTGCTGGGTGCTCAGTGCTCGGGGTGCTGGGTGCTCAGTACTCGGGGTGCTCAGTGCTCAGTACTCAGGGTGCTGGGTGCTCAGTACGCAGGGTGCTGGGTGCTCAGTGCTCGAGGTGCTCGGTGCTCAGTACTCGGGGTGCTGGGTGCTCAGTACTCAGGGTGCTGGGTGCTCAGTGCTCAGGGTGCTGGGTGCTCAGTGCTCGGGGTGCTGGGTGCTCAGTGCTGAGGGTGGTGCTGGGTGCTCAGTACTCAGGGTGCTGGGTGCTCAGTGCTCAGGGTGCTGGGTGCTCAGTACTAAGGGTGCTGGGTGCTCAGTACTCAGGGTGCTCGGTGCTCAGTACACAGGGTGCTGGGTGCTCAATGCTCAGGGTGCTGGGTACTCAGTACTCAGGGTGCTGGGTGCTCAGTACTCAGGGTGCTGGGTGCTCAGTGCTCAGGGTGCTGGGTGCTCAGTGCTCAGGCTGCTGGGTGCTCAGTACTCAGGGTGCTGGCTGCTCAGTGCTCATGGTGATCAGTGCTCAGTACTCAGGGTGCTGGGTGCTCAGTGCTCGGGGTGCTGGGTGCTCAGTACACGGGGTGCTGGGTGCTCTGTACTCAGGGTGCTGGGTGCTCAGTGCTCGGGGTCCTAGGTGCTCAGTGCTCAGGGTGATCGGTGCTCAGTACTCAGCGTGCTGGGTGCTCAGTGCTCAGAGTGTTGGGTGCTCAGTACTCAGGGTGCTGGGTGCTCAGTGCTCAGTGCTCAGGGTGCTCAGTGCTCAGGGTGCTCAGTCCTCAGGGTGCTGGGTGCTCAGGGTGCTGGGTGCTCAGTGCTCGGGGTGCTGGGTGCTCAGTGCTCAGGGTGCTGGGTGTTCAGTACTCAGGGTGCTTGGTGCTCAGTGCTCAGTGCTCAGGGTGCTGGGTGTTCAGTACTCAGTGCTCAGGGTGCTGGGTGTTCAGTACTCAGGGTGCTTGGTGCTCAGTGCTCAGGGTGCTGGGTGCTCAGTACTCAGGGTGCTGGGTGCTCAGTGCTCGGGGTGCTGGGTGCTCAGTGATCAGGGTGATCTGTGCTCAGTACTCAGGGTGCTGGGTGCTCAGTGCTCAGGGTGCTGGGTGCTCAGTCCTCAGGGTGCTCAGTACTCAGGGTGCTCGGTGCTCAGTGCTCAGTACTCAGGGTGCTCAGTACTCAGGGTGCTGGGTGCTCAGTGCTCGGGGTGCTGGGTGCTCAGTACTCGGGGTGCTGGGTGCTCAGTACTCGGGGTGCTGGGTGCTCAGTACTCAGGGTGCTGGGTGCTCAGTCCTCCGGGTGCTCAGTGCTCAGGGTGCTGCGTGCTCAGTACTCAGGGTGCTGGGTGCTCAGTACTCGGGGTGCTGGGTGCTCAGTGCTCAGGGTGATCGGTGCTCAGTGTTCAGGGTGCTGGGTGCTCAGTCCTCCGGGTGCTCAGTGCTCAGGGTGCTGGGTGCTCAGTACTCAGGGTGCTGGGTGCTCAGTACTCAGGGTGCTGGGTGCTCAGTGCTCAGGGTGCTGGGTGCTCAGTGCTCGGGGTGCTGGGTGCTCAGTGCTCAGGGTGATCGGTGCTCAGTGCTCAGGGTGCTGGGTGCTCAGTCCTCTGGGTGCTCAGTGCTCAGGGTGCTGGGTGCTCAGTACTCAGGGTGCTGGGTGCTCAGTACTCGGGGTGCTGGGTGCTCAGTGCTCAGGGTGCTGGGTGCTCAGTACTCTGGGTGTTGGGTGCTCAGTACTCAGCGTGCTGGGTGCTCCGTGCTCGGGGTGCTGGCTGCTCAGTGCTCAGGGTGCTCTGTGCTCAGTGCTCAGGGTGCTGGGTGCTCAGTACTCTGGGTGCTGGGTGCTTATTGCTCGGGGTGCTCGGTGCTCAGTACTCAAGGTGCTGGGTGCTCAGTGCTCAGGGTGCTGGGTGCTCAGTCCTCGGGGTGCTCCGTGCTCAGGGTGCTGGGTGCTCAGTGCTCAGGGTCCTGGGTGCTCAGTGCTCGGGGTGCTGGGTGCTGAGTGCTCAGGGTGCTGGGTGCTCAGTGCTCGGGGTGCTCGGTGCTCAGTGCTCAGGGTCCCGGGTGCTCAGTACTCAGGGTGCTGGGTGCTTAGTACTCAGGGTGCTCAGTGCTCAGTACACAGGGTGCTGGGTGCTCAGTGCTCGGGGTGCTGGGTGCTCAGTACTCAGGGTGCTGGGTGCTCCGTGCTCGGGGTGCTGGCTGCTCAGTGCTCAGGGTGCTATGTGCTCAGTGCTCAGGGTGCTGGGTGCTCAGTACTCAGGGTGCTGGGTGCTTAGTGCTCGGGGTGCTCGGTGCTCAGTACTCAAGGTGCTGGGTGCTCAGTGCTCAGGGTGCTGGGTGCTCAGTCCTCGGGGTGCTCCGTGCTCAGGGTGCTGGGTGCTCAGTGCTCAGGGTGCTGGGTTCTCAGTGCTCGGGGTGCTGGGTGCTCAGTGCTCAGTACTCAGGGTGCTGGTTGCTCAGTGCTCGGGGTGCTGGGTGCTCAGTACTCAGCATGCTGGGTGCTCAGTACTCAGGGTGCTGGGTGCTCAGTGCTCAGGGTGCTGGGTGCTCAGTGCTCAGGGTGCTGGGTGCTCAGTGATCGGGGTGCTGGGTGCTCAGTACTCAGGGTGCTCAGTGCTCGGGGAGCTCGGTGCTCAGTACTCAGGGTGCTGGGTGCTCAGTTCTCAGTGCTCGGGGTCCTGGGTGCTCCGTGCTCGGGGTGCTGGGTTCTCAGTGCTCTGGGTGCTTAGTGCTCAGTACTCAGGGTGCTGGGTGCTCAGTATTCATGGTGCTGCGTGCTCATTCTCAGGGTTTTAGGGGCTCAGTACTCAGGGTGCTGGGTGCTCAGTACTCAGGGTGCTCGGTTCTCAGTACTCAGGCTGCTGGGTGCTCATTCTCGGGGTGCTGGGTGCTCAGTGCTCGGGGTGCTGGGTGCTCAGTACTCAGGGTGCTGGGGGCTCAGTACTCAGGGTGCTGGGTGCTCAGTACTCAGGGTGATCTGTTCTCAGTACTCAGGTTGCTGGGTGCTCAGTGCTCGGGGTGCTGGGTGCTCAGTACTCGGGGTGCTCAGTGCTCAGTACTCAGGGTGCTGGGTGCTCAGTACTCAGGGTGCTGGGTGCTCAGTGCTCGAGGTGCTCGGTGCTCAGTACTCGGGGTGCTGGGTGCTCAGTACTCAGGGTGCTGGGTGCTCAGTGCTCAGGGTGCTGGGTGCTCAGTGCTCGGGGTGCTGGGTGCTCAGTGCTGAGGGTGGTGCTGGGTGCTCAGTACTCAGGGTGCTGGGTGCTCAGTGCTCAGGGTGCTGGGTGCTCAGTACTAAGGGTGCTGGGTGCTCAGTACTCAGGGTGCTCGGTGCTCAGTGCTCAGGGTGCTGGGTGCTCAGTGCTCAGGCTGCTGGGTGCTCAGTACTCAGGGTGCTGGGTGCTCAGTGCTCATGGTGATCAGTGCTCAGTACTCAGGGTGCTGGGTGCTCAGTGCTCGGGGTGCTGGGTGCTCAGTAAACGGGGTGCTGGGTGCTCTGTACTCAGGGTGCTGGGTGCTCAGTGCTCGGGGTCGTAGGTGCTCAGTGCTCAGTGTGATCGGTGCTCAGTACTCAGCGTGCTGGGTGCTCAGTGCTCAGAGTGTTGGGTGCTCAGTACTCAGGGTGCTGGGTGCTCAGTGCTCAGTGCTCAGGGTGCTCAGTGATCAGGGTGCTCAGTCCTCAGGGTGCTGGGTGCTCAGGATGCTGGGTGCTCAGTGCTCGGGGTGCTGGGTGCTCAGTGCTCAGGGTGCTGGGTGTTCAGTACTCAGGGTGCTTGGTGCTCAGTGCTCAGTGCTCAGGGTGCTGGGTGTTCAGTACTCAGTGCTCAGGGTGCTGGGTGTTCAGTACCCCGGGTGCTTGGTGCTCAGTGCTCAGGGTGCTGGGTGCTCAGTACTCAGGGTGCTGGGTGCTCAGTGCTCGGGGTGCTGGGTGCTCAGTGATCAGGGTGATCTGTGCTCAGTACTCAGGGTGCTGGGTGCTCAGTGCTCAGGGTGCTGGGTGCTCAGTCCTCAGGGTGCTCAGTACTCAGGGTGCTCGGTGCTCAGTGCTCAGTACTCAGGGTGCTCAGTACTCAGGGTGCTGGGTGCTCAGTGCTCGGGGTGCTGGGTGCTCAGTACTCAGGGTGCTGGGTGCTCAGTACTTGGGGTGCTGGGTGCTCAGTACTCAGGGTGCTGGGTGCTCAGTCCTCCGGGTGCTCAGTGCTCAGGGTGCTGCGTGCTCAGTACTCAGGGTGCTGGGTGCTCAGTACTCGGGGTGCTGGGTGCTCAGTGCTCAGGGTGATCGGTGCTCAGTGCTCAGGGTGCTGGGTGCTCAGTCCTCCGGGTGCTCAGTGCTCAGGGTGCTGGGTGCTCAGTACTCAGGGTGCTGGGTGCTCAGTACTCAGGGTGCTGGGTGCTCAGTGCTCAGGGTGCTGGGTGCTCAGTGCTCGGGGTGCTGGGTGCTCAGTGCTCAGGGTGATCGGTGCTCAGTGCTCAGGGTGCTGGGTGCTCAGTCCTCTGGGTGCTCAGTGCTCAGGGTGCTGGGTGCTCAGTACTCAGGGTGCTGGGTGCTCAGTACTCGGGGTGCTGGGTGCTCAGTGCTCAGGGTGCTGGGTGCTCAGTACTCTGGGTGTTGGGTGCTCAGAACTCAGCGTGCTGGGTGCTCCGTGCTCGGGGTGCTGGCTGCTCAGTGCTCAGGGTGCTCTGTGCTCAGTGCTCAGGGTGCTGGGTGCTCAGTACTCTGGGTGCTGGGTGCTTAGTGCTCGGGGTGCTCGGTGCTCAGTACTCATGGTGCTGGGTGCTCAGTGCTCAGGGTGCTGGGTGCTCAGTCCTCGGGGTGCTCCGTGCTCAGGGTGCTGGGTGCTCAGTGCTCAGGGTCCTGGGTGCTCAGTGCTCGAGGTGCTGGGTGCTGAGTGCTCAGGGTGCTGGGTGCTCAGTGCTCGGGGTGCTCGGTGCTCAGTGCTCAGGGTCCCGGGTGCTCAGTACTCAGGGTGCTGGGTGCTTAGTACTCAGGGTGCTCAGTGCTCAGTACACAGGGTGCTGGGTGCTCAGTGCTCGGGGTGCTGGGTGCTCAGTACTCAGGGTGCTGGGTGCTCCGTGCTCGGGGTGCTGGCTGCTCAGTGCTCAGGGTGCTATGTGCTCAGTGCTCAGGGTGCTGGGTGCTCAGTACTCAGGGTGCTGGGTGCTTAGAGCTCGGGGTGCTCGGTGCTCAGTACTCAAGGTGCTGGGTGCTCAGTGCTCAGGGTGCTGGGTGCTCAGTCCTCGGGGTGCTCCGTGCTCAGGGTGCTGGGTGCTCAGTGCTCAGGGTGCTGGGTGCTCAGTGCTCGGGGTGCTGGGTGCTCAGTGCTCAGTACTCAGGGTGCTGGTTGCTCAGTGCTCGGGGTGCTGGGTGCTCAGTACTCAGCATGCTGGGTGCTCAGTACTCAGGGTGCTGGGTGCTCAGTGCTCAGGGTGCTGGGTGCTCAGTGCTCAGGGTGCTGGGTGCTCAGTGATCGGGGTGCTGGGTGCTCAGTACTCAGAATGCTCAGTGCTCGGGGAGCTCGGTGCTCAGTACTCAGGGTGCTGGGTGCTCAGTTCTCAGTGCTCGGGGTCCTGGGTGCTCCGTGCTCGGGGTGCTGGGTTCTCAGTGCTCTGGGTGCTTAGTGCTCAGTACTCAGGGTGCTGGGTGCTCAGTATTCATGGTGCTGCGTGCTCATTCTCAGGGTTCTAGGGGCTCAGTACTCAGGGTGCTGGGTGCTCAGTACTCAGGGTGCTCGGTTCTCAGTACTCAGGGTGCTGGGTGCTCATTCTCGGGGTGCTTGGTGCTCAGTGCTTGGGGTGCTGGGTGCTCAGTACACAGGGTGCTGGGGGCTCAGTACTCAGGGTGCTGGGTGCTCAGTACTCAGGGTGATCTGTTCTCAGTACTCAGGTTGGTGGCTGCACAGTGCTCGGGGTGCTGGGTGCTCAGTACTCGGGGTGCTCAGTCCTCAGTACTCAGGGTGCTGGGTGCTCAGTACTCAGGGTGCTGGGTGCTCAGTGCTCGAGGTGCTCGGTGCTCAGTACTCGGGGTGCTGGGTGCTCAGTACTCAGGGTGCTGGGTGCTCAGTGCTCAGGGTGCTGGGTGCTCAGTGCTCGGGGTGCTGGGTGCTCAGTGCTGAGGGTGGTGCTGGGTGCTCAGTACTCAGGGTGCTGGGTGCTCAGTGCTCAGGGTGCTGGGTGCTCAGTACTAAGGGTGCTGGGTGCTCAGTACTCAGGGTGCTCGGTGCTCAGTACTCAGGGTGCTGGGTGCTCAGTGCTCAGGGTGCTGGGTACTCAGTACTCAGGGTGCTGGGTGCTCAGTGCTCAGTGTGCTGGGTACTCAGTGCTCAGGGTGCTGGGTGCTCAGTGCTCAGGCTGCTGGGTGCTCAGTACTCAGGGTGCTGGGTGCTCAGTGCTCATGGTGATCGGTGCTCAGTACTCAGGGTGCTGGGTGCTCAGTGCTCGGGGTGCTGGGTGCTCAGTACACGGGGTGCTGGGTGCTCTGTACTCAGGGTGCTGGGTGCTCAGTGCTCGGGGTCCTAGGTGCTCAGTGCTCAGGGTGATCGGTGCTCAGTGCTCAGGGTGCTGGGTGCTCAGTCCTCTGGGTGCTCAGTGCTCAGGGTGCTGGGTGCTCAGTACTCAGGGTGCTGGGTGCTCAGTACTCGGGGTGCTGGGTGCTCAGTGCTCAGGGTGCTGGGTGCTCAGTACTCTGGGTGTTGGGTGCTCAGAACTCAGCGTGCTGGGTGCTCCGTGCTCGGGGTGCTGGCTGCTCAGTGCTCAGGTTGCTCTGTGCTCAGTGCTCAGGGTGCTGGGTGCTCAGTACTCTGGGTGCTGGGTGCTTAGTGCTCGGGGTGCTCGGTGCTCAGTACTCATGGTGCTGGGTGCTCAGTGCTCAGGGTGCTGGGTGCTCAGTCCTCGGGGTGCTCCGTGCTCAGGGTGCTGGGTGCTCAGTGCTCAGGGTCCTGGGTGCTCAGTGCTCGAGGTGCTGGGTGCTGAGTGCTCAGGGTGCTGGGTGCTCAGTGCTCGGGGTGCTCGGTGCTCAGTGCTCAGGGTCCCGGGTGCTCAGTACTCAGGGTGCTGGGTGCTTAGTACTCAGGGTGCTCAGTGCTCAGTACACAGGGTGCTGGGTGCTCAGTGCTCGGGGTGCTGGGTGCTCAGTACTCAGGGTGCTGGGTGCTCCGTGCTCGGGGTGCTGGCTGCTCAGTGCTCAGGGTGCTATGTGCTCAGTGCTCAGGGTGCTGGGTGCTCAGTACTCAGGGTGCTGGGTGCTTAGAGCTCGGGGTGCTCGGTGCTCAGTACTCAAGGTGCTGGGTGCTCAGTGCTCAGGGTGCTGGGTGCTCAGTCCTCGGGGTGCTCCGTGCTCAGGGTGCTGGGTGCTCAGTGCTCAGGGTGCTGGGTGCTCAGTGCTCGGGGTGCTGGGTGCTCAGTGCTCAGTACTCAGGGTGCTGGTTGCTCAGTGCTCGGGGTGCTGGGTGCTCAGTACTCAGCATGCTGGGTGCTCAGTACTCAGGGTGCTGGGTGCTCAGTGCTCAGGGTGCTGGGTGCTCAGTGCTCAGGGTGCTGGGTGCTCAGTGATCGGGGTGCTGGGTGCTCAGTACTCAGAATGCTCAGTGCTCGGGGAGCTCGGTGCTCAGTACTCAGGGTGCTGGGTGCTCAGTTCTCAGTGCTCGGGGTCCTGGGTGCTCCGTGCTCGGGGTGCTGGGTTCTCAGTGCTCTGGGTGCTTAGTGCTCAGTACTCAGGGTGCTGGGTGCTCAGTATTCATGGTGCTGCGTGCTCATTCTCAGGGTTCTAGGGGCTCAGTACTCAGGGTGCTGGGTGCTCAGTACTCAGGGTGCTCGGTTCTCAGTACTCAGGGTGCTGGGTGCTCATTCTCGGGGTGCTTGGTGCTCAGTGCTTGGGGTGCTGGGTGCTCAGTACACAGGGTGCTGGGGGCTCAGTACTCAGGGTGCTGGGTGCTCAGTACTCAGGGTGATCTGTTCTCAGTACTCAGGTTGGTGGCTGCACAGTGCTCGGGGTGCTGGGTGCTCAGTACTCGGGGTGCTCAGTCCTCAGTACTCAGGGTGCTGGGTGCTCAGTACTCAGGGTGCTGGGTGCTCAGTGCTCGAGGTGCTCGGTGCTCAGTACTCGGGGTGCTGGGTGCTCAGTACTCAGGGTGCTGGGTGCTCAGTGCTCAGGGTGCTGGGTGCTCAGTGCTCGGGGTGCTGGGTGCTCAGTGCTGAGGGTGGTGCTGGGTGCTCAGTACTCAGGGTGCTGGGTGCTCAGTGCTCAGGGTGCTGGGTGCTCAGTACTAAGGGTGCTGGGTGCTCAGTACTCAGGGTGCTCGGTGCTCAGTACTCAGGGTGCTGGGTGCTCAGTGCTCAGGGTGCTGGGTACTCAGTACTCAGGGTGCTGGGTGCTCAGTGCTCAGTGTGCTGGGTACTCAGTGCTCAGGGTGCTGGGTGCTCAGTGCTCAGGCTGCTGGGTGCTCAGTACTCAGGGTGCTGGGTGCTCAGTGCTCATGGTGATCGGTGCTCAGTACTCAGGGTGCTGGGTGCTCAGTGCTCGGGGTGCTGGGTGCTCAGTACACGGGGTGCTGGGTGCTCTGTACTCAGGGTGCTGGGTGCTCAGTGCTCGGGGTCCTAGGTGCTCAGTGCTCAGGGTGATCGGTGCTCAGTACTCAGCGTGCTGGGTGCTCAGTGCTCAGAGTGTTGGGTGCTCAGTACTCAGGGTGCTGGGTGCTCAGTGCTCAGTGCTCAGGGTGCTCAGTGCTCAGGGTGCTGGGTGCTCAGTGCTCGGGGTGCTGGGTGCTCAGTGCTCAGTGCTCAGGGTGCTGGGTGCTCAGTGCTCAGTGCTCAGGGTGCTGGGTGTTCAGTACTCAGGGTGCTTGGTGCTCAGTGCTCAGGGTGCTGGGTGCTCAGTACTCAGGGTGCTGGGTGCTCAGTGCTCGGGGTGCTGGGTGCTCAGTGATCAGGGTGATCTGTGCTCAGTACTCAGGGTGCTGGGTGCTCAGTGCTCAGGGTGCTGGGTGCTCAGTCCTCAGGGTGCTCAGTACTCAGGGTGCTCGGTGCTCAGTGCTCAGTAATCAGGGTGCTCAGTACTCAGGGTGCTGGGTGCTCAGTGCTCGGGGTGCTGGGTGCTCAGTACTCAGGGTGCTGGGTGCTCAGTACTCGGGGTGCTGGGTGCTCAGTACTCAGGGTGCTGGGTGCTCAGTCCTCCGGGTGCTCAGTGCTCAGGGTGCTGGGTGCTCAGTACTCAGGGTGCTGGGTGCTCAGTACTCGGGGTGCTGGGTGCTCAGTGCTCAGGGTGATCGGTGCTCAGTGCTCAGGGTGCTGGGTGCTCAGTCCTCCGGGTGCTCAGTGCTCAGGGTGCTGGGTGCTCAGTACTCAGGGTGCTGGGTGCTCAGTACTCGGGGTGCTGGGTGCTCAGTGCTCAGGGTGCTGGGTGCTCAGTGCTCGGGGTGCTGGGTGCTCAGTGCTCAGGGTGATCGGTGCTCAGTGCTCAGGGTGCTGGGTGCTCAGTCCTCCGGGTGCTCAGTGCTCAGGGTGCTGGGTACTCAGTACTCAGGGTGCTGGGTGCTCAGTACTCGGGGTGCTGGGTGCTCAGTGCTCAGGGTGCTGGATGCTCAGTACTCTGGGTGTTGTGTGCTCAGTACTCAGCGTGCTGGGTGCTCCGTGCTCGGGGTGCTCGGTGCTCAGTACTCAAGGTGCTGGGTGCTCAGTGCTCAGGGTGCTGGGTGCTCAGTCCTCGGGGTGCTCCGTGCTCAGGGTGCTGGGTGCTCAGTGCTCAGGGTCCTGGGTGCTCAGTGCTCGGGGTGCTGGGTGCTGAGTGCTCAGGGTGCTGGGTGCTCAGTGCTCGGGGTGCTCGGTGCTCAGTGCTCAGGGTCCCGGGTGCTCAGTTCTCAGGGTGCTGGGTGCTTAGTACTCAGGGTGCTCAGTGCTCAGTACACAGGGTGCTGGGTGCTCAGTGCTCGGGGTGCTGGGTGCTCAGTACTCAGCGTGCTGGGTGCTCAGTACTCAGGGTGCTGGGTGCTCAGTGCTCAGGGTGCTGGGTGCTCAGTGCTCAGGGTGCTGGCTGCTCCGTGCTCGGGGTGCTGGGTTCTCAGTGCTCTGGGTGCTTAGTGCTCAGTACTCAGGGTGCTGGGTGCTCAGTACTCATGGTGCTGGGTGCTCATTCTCAGGGTGCTAGGGGCTCAGTACTCAAGGTGCTGGGTGCTCAGTACTCAGGGTGCTCGGTTCTCAGTACTCAGGGTGCTGGGTGCTCATTCTCGGGGTGCTGGGTGCTCAGTACTCAGGGTGCTGGGTGCTCAGTACTCAGGGTGCTGGGTGCTCAGTACTCAGGGTGATCTGTTCTCAGTACTCAGGTTGCTGGGTGCTCAGTGCTCGGGGTGCTGGGTGCTCAGTACTAGGGGTGCTCAGTGCTCAGTACTCAGGGTGCTGGGTGCTCAGTACTCAGGGTGCTGGGTGCTCAGTGCTCGAGGTGCTCGGTGCTCAGTACTCGGGGTGCTGGGTGCTCAGTACTTGGGGTGCTGGGTGCTCAGTGCTCAGGGTGCTGGGTGCTCAGTGCTCGGGGTGCTGGGTGCTCAGTGCTGAGGGTGGTGCTGGGTGCTCAGTACTCATTGTGCTGGGTGCTCAGTGCTCAGGGTGCTGGGTGCTCAGTATTAAGGGTGCTGGGTGCTCAGTACTCATGGTGCTCGGTGCTCAGTACTCAGGGTGCTGGGTGCTCAGTTCTCAGGGTGCTGGGTACTCAGTAATCAGGGTGCTGGGTGCTCAGTACTCAGGGTGCTGGGTGCTCAGTGCTCAGGGTGCTGGGTGCTCAGTGCTCAGGGTGCTGGGTGCTCAGTACTCAGGGTGCTGGGTGCTCAGTGCTCAGGGTGATCGGTGCTCAGTACTCAGGGTGCTCAGTGCTCAGGGTGCTGGGTGCTCAGTACTCAGGGTGCTGGGTGCTCAGTACTCATGGTGCTGGGTGCTCATTCTCAGGGTGCTAGGGGCTCAGTACTCAAGGTGCTGGGTGCTCAGTACTCAGGGTGCTCGGTTCTCAGTACTCAGGGTGCTGGGTGCTCAGTGCTCGGGGTGCTGGGTGCTCAGTGCTCAGGGTGCTGGGTGCTCAGTGCTCGGGGTGCTCGGTGCTCAGTACTCGCGGTGCTGGGTGCTCAGTACTCGGGGTGCTGGGTGCTCAGTGCTCAGGGTGCTGGGTGCTCAGTGCTCGGGGTGCTGGGTGCTCAGTGCTGAGGGTGGTGCTGGGTGCTCAGTACTCAGGGTGCTGGGTGCTCAGTACTAAGTGTGCTGAGTGCTCAGTACTCAGGGTGCTGGGTGCTCAGTACTCGGGGTGCTCAGTGCTCATGGTGATCGGTGCTCAGTACTCAGGGTGCTGGGTGCTCAGTACTCAGGGTGCTGGGTGCTCAGTGCTCATGGTGATCGGTGCTCAGTACTCAGGGTGCTGGGTGCTCAGTGCTCGGGGTGCTGGGTGCTCAGTACTCGGGGTGCTGGGTGCTCAGTGCTCAGGGTGCTGGGTGCTCAGTGCTCGGGGTGCTGGGTGCTCAGTGCTCAGGGTGATCGGTGCTCAGTGCTCAGGGTGCTGGGTGTTCAGTCCTCCGGGTGCTCAGTGCTCAGGGTGCTGGGTGCTCAGTACTCAGGGTGCTGGGTGCTCAGTACTCGGGGTGCTGGGTGCTCAGTGCTCTGGGTGCTGGGTGCTCAGTACTCTGGGTGTTGGGTGCTCAGTACTCAGGGTGCTGGGTGCTCCGTGCTCGGGGTGCTGGCTGCTCAGTGCTCAGGGTGCTGGGTGCTCAGTGCTCAGGGTGCTGGGTGCTCAGTGCTCAGGGTGCTGGGAGCTCAGTCCTCGGGGTGCTCCGTGCTCAGGGTGCTGGGTGCTCAGTGATCGGGGTGCTGGGTGCTCAGTACTCAGGGTGCTCAGTGCTCGGGGAGCTCGGTGCTCAGTACTCAGGGTGCTGGGTGCTCAGTTCTCCGTGCTCAGGGTCCTGGGTGCTCCGTGCTCGGGGTGCTGGGTTCTCAGTGCACTGGGTGCTTAGTGCTCAGTACTCAGGGTGCTGGGTGCTCAGTATTCATGGTGCTGCGTGCTCATTCTCAGGGTTCTAGGGGCTCAGTACTCAGGGTGCTGGGTGCTCAGTACTCAGGGTGCTCGGTTCTCAGTACTCAGGGTGCTGGGTGCTCATTCTCGGGGTGCTGGGTGCTCAGTGCTCGGGGTGCTGGGTGCTCAGTACTCAGGGTGCTGGGGGCTCAGTACTCAGGGTGCTGGGTGCTCAGTACTCAGGGTGATCTGTTCTCAGTACTCAGGTTGGTGGCTGCTCAGTGCTCCGGGTGCTGGGTGCTCAGTACTCGGGGTGCTCAGTGCTCAGTACTCAGGGTGCTGGGTGCTCAGTACTCAGGGTGCTGGGTGCTCAGTGCTCGAGGTGCTCGGTGCTCAGTACTCGGGGTGCTGGGTGCTCAGTACTCAGGGAGCTGGGTGCTCAGTTCTCAGGGTGCTGGGTGCTCAGTGCTCGGGGTGCTGGGTGCTCAGTGCTGAGGGTGGTGCTGGGTGCTCAATACTCAGGGTGCTGGGTGCTCAGTGCTCAGGGTGCTGGGTGCTCAGTACTAAGGGTGCTGGGTGCTCAGTACTCAGGGTGCTCGGTGCTCAGTACTCAGGGTGCTGGGTGCTCAGTGCTCAGGGTGCTGGGTACTCAGTACTCAGGGTGCTGGGTGCTCAGTACTCAGGGTGCTGGGTGCTCAGTGCTCAGGGTGCTGGGTGCTCAGTGCTCAGAGTGTTGGGTGCTCAGTACTCAGGGTGCTGGGTGCTCAGTGCTCAGTGCTCAGGGTGCTCAGTGCTCAGGGTGCTCAGTGCTCAGGGTGCTGGGTGCTCAGGGTGCTGGGTGCTCAGTGCTCGGGGTGCTGGGTGCTCAGTGCTCAGTGCTCAGGGTGCTGGGTGCTCAGTGCTCAGTGCTCAGGGTGCTGGGTGTTCAGTACTCAGGGTGCTTGGTGCTCAGTGCTCAGGGTGCTGGGTGCTCAGTACTCAGGGTGCTGGGTGCTCAGTGCTCGGGGTGCTGGGTGCTCAGTGATCAGGGTGATCTGTGCTCAGTACTCGGGGTGCTGGGTGCTCAGTGCTCAGGGTGCTGGGTGCTCAGTCCTCAGGGTGCTCAGTACTCAGGGTGCTCGGTGCTCAGTGCTCAGTACTCAGGGTGCTCAGTACTCAGGGTGCTGGGTGCTCAGTGCTCGGGGTGCTGGGTGCTCAGTACTCAGGGTGCTGGGTGCTCAGTACTCGGGGTGCTGGGTGCTCAGTACTCAGGGTGCTGGGTGCTCAGTCCTCCGGCTGCTCAGTGCTCAGGGTGCTGGGTGCTCAGTACTCAGGGTGCTGGGTGCTCAGTACTCGGGGTGCTGGGTGCTCAGTGCTCAGGGTGATCGGTGCTCAGTGCTCAGGGTGCTGGGTGCTCAGTCCTCCGGGTGCTCAGTGCTCAGGGTGCTGGGTGCTCAGTACTCAGGGTGCTGGGTGCTCAGTACTCGGGGTGCTGGGTGCTCAGTGCTCAGGGTGCTGGGTGCTCAGTGCTCGGGGTGCTGGGTGCTCAGTGCTCAGGGTGATCGGTGCTCAGTGCTCAGGGTGCTGGGTGCTCAGTCCTCCGGGTGCTCAGTGCTCAGGGTGCTGGGTGCTCAGTACTCAGGGTGCTGGGTGCTCAGTACTCGGGGTGCTGGGTGCTCAGTGCTCAGGGTGCTGGGTGCTCAGTACTCTGGGTGTTGGGTGCTCAGTACTCAGCGTGCTTGGTGCTCCGTGCTCGGGGTGCTGGCTGCTCAGTGCTCAGGGTGCTCTGTGCTCAGTGCTCAGGGTGCTGGGTGCTCAGTACTCAGGGTGCTGGGTGCTTAGTGCTCGGGGTGCTCGGTGCTCAGTACTCAGGTTGCTGGGTGCTCAGTGCTCGGGGTGCTGGGTGCTCAGTACTAGGGGTGCTCAGTGCTCAGTACTCAGGGTGCTGGGTGCTCAGTACTCAGGGTGCTGGGTGCTCAGTGCTCGAGGTGCTCGGTGCTCAGTACTCGGGGTGCTGGGTGCTCAGTACTCGGGGTGCTGGGTGCTCAGTGCTCAGGGTGCTGGGTGCTCAGTGCTCGGGGTGCTGGGTGCTCAGTGCTGAGGGTGGTGCTGGGTGCTCAGTACTCAGGGTGCTGGGTGCTCAGCGCTCAGGGTGCTGGGTGCTCAGTATTAAGGGTGCTGGGTGCTCAGTACTCATGGTGCTCAGTGCTCAGTACTCAGGGTGCTGGGTGCTCAGTTCTCAGGGTGCTGGGTACTCAGTAATCAGGGTGCTGGGTGCTCAGTACTCAGGGTGCTGGGTGCTCAGTGCTCAGGGTGCTGGGTGCTCAGTGCTCAGGGTGCTGGGTGCTCAGTACTCAGGGTGCTGGGTGCTCAGTGCTCAGGGTGATCGGTGCTCAGTACTCAGGGTGCTCAGTACTCAGCGTGCTGGGTGCTCAGTACTCGGGGTGCTGGGTGCTCAGTGCTCAGGGTGCTGGGTGCTCACTGCTCGGTATGCTGGGTGCTCAGTGCTGAGGGTGGTGCTGGGTGCTCAGTACTCAGGGTGCTGGGTGCTCAGTACTAAGTGTGCTGAGTGCTCAGTACTCAGGGTGCTGGGTGCTCAGTACTCGGGGTGCTCAGTGCTCATGGTGATCGGTGCTCAGTACTCGGGGTGCTGGGTGCTCAGTGCTCGGGGTGCTGGGTGCTCAGTACTCGGGGTGCTGGGTGCTCAGTGCTCAGGGTGCTGGGTGCTCAGTGCTCGGGGTGCTGGGTACTCAGTGCTCAGGGTGATCGGTGCTCAGTGCTCAGGGTGCTGGGTGTTCAGTCCTCCGGGTGCTCAGTGCTCAGGGTGCTGGGTGCTCAGTACTCAGGGTGCTGGGTGCTCAGTACTCGGGGTGCTGGGTGCTCAGTGCTCTGGGTGCTGGGTGCTCAGTACTCTGGGTGTTGGGTGCTCAGTACTCAGGGTGCTGGGTGCTCCGTGCTCGGGGTGCTGGCTGCTCAGTGCTCAGGGTGCTGGGTGCTCAGTGCTCAGGGTGCTGGGTGCTCAGTGCTCAGGGTGCTGGGAGCTCAGTCCTCGGGGTGCTCCGTGCTCAGGGTGCTGGGTGCTCAGTGATCGGGGTGCTGGGTGCTCAGTACTCAGGGTGCTCAGTGCTCGGGGAGCTCGGTGCTCAGTACTCAGGGTGCTGGGTGCTCAGTTCTCCGTGCTCGGGGTCCTGGGTGCTCCGTGCTCGGGGTGCTGGGTTCTCAGTGCTCTGGGTGCTTAGTGCTCAGTACTCAGGGTGCTGGGTGCTCAGTATTCATGGTGCTGCGTGCTCATTCTCAGGGTTCTAGGGGCTCAGTACTCAGGGTGCTGGGTGCTCAGTACTCAGGGTGCTCGGTTCTCAGTACTCAGGGTGCTGGGTGCTCATTCTCGGGGTGCTGGGTGCTCAGTGCTCGGGGTGCTGGGTGCTCAGTACTCAGGGTGCTGGGGGCTCAGTACTCAGGGTGCTGGGTGCTCAGTACTCAGGGTGATCTGTTCTCAGTACTCAGGTTGGTGGCTGCTCAGTGCTCCGGGTGCTGGGTGCTCAGTACTCGGGGTGCTCAGTGCTCAGTACTCAGGGTGCTGGGTGCTCAGTACTCAGGGTGCTGGGTGCTCAGTGCTCGAGGTGCTCGGTGCTCAGTACTCGGGGTGCTGGGTGCTCAGTACTCAGGGTGCTGGGTGCTCAGTGCTCAGGGTGCTGGGTGCTCAGTGCTCGGGGTGCTGGGTGCTCAGTGCTGAGGGTGGTGCTGGGTGCTCAGTACTCAGGGTGCTGGGTGCTCAGTGCTCAGGGTGCTGGGTGCTCAGTACTAAGGGTGCTGGGTGCTCAGTACTCAGGGTGCTCGGTGCTCAGTACTCAGGGTGCTGGGTGCTCAGTGCTCAGGGTGCTGGGTACTCAGTACTCAGGGTGCTGGGTGCTCAGTACTCAGGGTGCTGGGTGCTCAGTGCTCAGGGTGCTGGGTGCTCAGTGCTCAGGCTGCTGGGTGCTCAGTACTCAGGGTGATGGGTGCTCAGTGCTCATGGTGATCGGTGCTCAGTACTCAGGGTGCTGGGTGCTCAGTGCTCGGGGTGCTGGGTGCTCAGTACACGGGGTGCTGGGTGCTCTGTACTCAGGGTGCTGGGTGCTCAGTGCTCGGGGTCCTAGGTGCTCAGTGCTCAGTGTGATCGGTGCTCAGTACTCAGCGTGCTGGGTGCTCAGTGCTCAGAGTGTTGGGTGCTCAGTACTCAGGGTGCTGGGTGCTCAGTGCTCAGTGCTCAGGGTGCTCAGTGCTCAGGGTGCTCAGTGCTCAGGGTGCTGGGTGCTCAGGGTGCTGGGTGCTCAGTGCTCGGGGTGCTGGGTGCTCAGTGCTCAGTGCTCAGGGTGCTGGGTGCTCAGTGCTCAGTGCTCAGGGTGCTGGGTGTTCAGTACTCAGGGTGCTTGGTGCTCAGTGCTCAGGGTGCTGGGTGCTCAGTACTCAGGGTGCTGGGTGCTCAGTGCTCGGGGTGCTGGGTGCTCAGTGATCAGGGTGATCTGTGCTCAGTACTCAGGGTGCTGGGTGCTCAGTGCTCAGGGTACTGGGTGCTCAGTCCTCAGGGTGCTCAGTACTCAGGGTGCTCGGTGCTCAGTGCTCAGTACTCAGGGTGCTCAGTACTCAGGGTGCTGGGTGCTCAGTGCTCGGGGTGCTGGGTGCTCAGTACTCAGGGTGCTGGGTGCTCAGTACTCGGGGTGCTGGGTGCTCAGTACTCAGGGTGCTGGGTGCTCAGTCCTCCGGGTGCTCAGTGCTCAGGGTGCTGGGTGCTCAGTACTCAGGGTGCTGGGTGCTCAGTACTCGGGGTGCTGGGTGCTCAGTGCTCAGGGTGATCGGTGCTCAGTGCTCAGGGTGCTGGGTGCTCAGTCCTCCGGGTGCTCAGTGCTCAGGGTGCTGGGTGCTCAGTACTCAGGGTGCTGGGTGTTCAGTACTCGGGGTGCTGGGTGCTCAGTGCTCAGGGTGCTGGTTGCTCAGTGCTCGGGGTGCTGGGTGCTCAGTGCTCAGGGTGATCGGTGCTCAGTGCTCAGGGTGCTGGGTGCTCAGTCCTCCGGGTGCTCAGTGCTCAGGCTGCTGGGTTCTCAGTACTCAGGGTGCTGGGTGCTCAGTACTCGGGGTGCTGGGTGCTCAGTGCTCAGGGTGCTGGGTGCTCAGTACTCTGGGTGTTGGGTGCTCAGTACTCAGCGTGCTGGGTGCTCCGTGCTCGGGGTGCTGGCTGCTCAGTGCTCAGGGAGCTCTGTGCTCAGTGCTCAGGGTGCTGGGTGCTCAGTACTCAGGGTGCTGGGTGCTTAGTGCTCGGGGTGCTCGGTGCTCAGTACTCAAGGTGCTGGGTGCTCAGTGCTCAGGGTCCTGGGTGCTCAGTCCTCGGGGTGCTCCGTGCTCAGGGTCCTGGGTGCTCAGTGCTCAGGGTCCTGGGTGCTCAGTGCTCGGGGTGCTGGGTGCTGAGTGCTCAGGGTGATGGGTGCTCAGTGCTCGGGGTGCTCGGTGCTCAGTGCTCAGGGTCCCGGGTGCTCAGTACTCAGGGTGCTGGGTGCTTAGTACTCAGGGTGCTCAGTGCTCAGTGCTCGGGGTGCTGGGTGCTCAGTGCTCGGGGTGCTGGGTGCTCAGTACTCAGCGTGCTGGGTGCTCAGTACTCAGGGTGCTGGGTGCTCAGTGCTCAGGGTGCTGGGTGCTCAGTGCTCAGGGTGCTGGGTGCTCCGTGCTCGGGGTGCTGGGTTCTCAGTGCTCTGGGTGCTTAGTGCTCAGTACTCAGGGTGCGGGGTGCTCAGTACTCATGGTGCTGGGTGCTCATTCTCAGGGTGCTAGGGGCTCAGTACTCAAGGTGCTGGGTGCTCAGTACTCAGGGTGCTCGGTTCTCAGTACTCAGGGTGCTGGGTGCTCATTCTCGGGGTGGTGGGTGCTCAGTGCTCGGGGTGCTGGGTGCTCAGTACTCAGGGTGATCTGTTCTCAGTACTCAGGTTGCTGGGTGCTCAGTGCTCGGGGTGCTGGGTGCTCAGTACTAGGGGTGCTCAGTGCTCAGTACTCAGGGTGCTGGGTGCTCAGTACTCAGGGTGCTGGGTGCTCAGTGCTCGAGGTGCTCGGTGCTCAGTACTCGGGGTGCTGGGTGCTCAGTACTCGGGGTGCTGGGTGCTCAGTGCTCAGGGTGCTGGGTGCTCAGTGCTCGGGGTGCTGGGTGCTCAGTGCTGAGGGTGGTGCTGGGTGCTCAGTACTCAGGGTGCTGGGTGCTCAGTGCTCAGGGTGCTGGGTGCTCAGTACTAAGGGTGCTGGGTGCTCAGTACTCATGGTGCTCGGTGCTCAGTACTCAGGGTGCTGGGTGCTCAGTTCTCAGGGTGCTGGGTACTCAGTAATCAGGGTGCTGGGTGCTCAGTACTCAGGGTGCTGGGTGCTCAGTGCTCAGGGTGCTGGGTGCTCAGTGCTCAGGGTCCTGGGTGCTCATTACTCAGGGTGCTGGGTGCTCAGTGCTCAGGGTGATCGGTGCTCAGTACTCAGGGTGCTCAGTACTCAGCGTGCTGTGTGCTCAGTGCTCAGGGTGCTGGGTGCTCAGTACTCGGGGTGCTGGGTGCTCTGTACTCAGGGTGCTGGGTTCTCAGTGCTCGGGGTCCTGGGTGCTCAGTGCTCAGGGTGATCGGTGCTCAGTACTCAGGGTGCTGGGTGCTCAGTGCTCGGGGTGCTGGGTGCTCAGTACTCAGCGTGCTGGGTGCACAGTACTCAGGGTGCTGGGTGCTCAGTGCTCAGGGTGCTGTTTGCTCAGTGCTCAGGGTGCTGGGAGCTCAGTGATCGGGGTGCTGGGTGCTCAGTACTCAGGGTGCTCAGTGCTCGGGGAGCTCGGTGCTCAGTACTCAGGGTACTGGGTGCTCAGTTCTCAGTGCTCGGGGTCCTGGGTGCTCCGTGCTCGGGGTGCTGGGTGCTCAGTGCTCTGGGTGCTTAGTGCTCAGTACTCAGGGTGCTGGGTGCTCAGTACTCATGGTGCTGGGTGCTCATTCTCAGGGTGCTAGGGGCTCAGTACTCAGGGTGCTTGGTGCTCAGTACTCAGGGTGCTCGGTTCTCAGTACTCAGGGTGCTGGGTGCTCAGTGCTCGGGGTGCTGGGTGCTCAGTGCTCAGGGTGCTGGGTGCTCAGTGCTCGGGGTGCTCGGTGCTCAGTACTCGCGGTGCTGGGTGCTCAGTACTCGGGGTGCTGGGTGCTCAGTGCTCAGGGTGCTGGGTGCTCAGTGCTCGGGGTGCTGGGTGCTCAGTGCTGAGGGTGGTGCTGGGTGCTCAGTACTCAGGGTGCTGGGTGCTCAGTACTAAGTGTGCTGAGTGCTCAGTACTCAGGGTGCTGGGTGCTCAGTACTCGGGGTGCTCAGTGCTCATGGTGATCGGTGCTCAGTACTCAGGGTGCTGGGTGCTCAGTACTCAGGGTGCTGGGTGCTCAGTGCTCATGGTGATCGGTGCTCAGTACTCAGGGTGCTGGGTGCTCAGTGCTCGGGGTGCTGGGTGCTCAGTACTCGGGGTGCTGGGTGCTCAGTGCTCAGGGTGCTGGGTGCTCAGTGCTCGGGGTGCTGGGTGCTCAGTGCTCAGGGTGATCGGTGCTCAGTGCTCAGGGTGCTGGGTGTTCAGTCCTCCGGGTGCTCAGTGCTCAGGGTGCTGGGTGCTCAGTACTCAGGGTGCTGGGTGCTCAGTACTCGGGGTGCTGGGTGCTCAGTGCTCTGGGTGCTGGGTGCTCAGTACTCTGGGTGTTGGGTGCTCAGTACTCAGGGTGCTGGGTGCTCCGTGCTCGGGGTGCTGGCTGCTCAGTGCTCAGGGTGCTGGGTGCTCAGTGCTCAGGGTGCTGGGTGCTCAGTGCTCAGGGTGCTGGGTGCTCAGTCCTCGGGGTGCTCCGTGCTCAGGGTGCTGGGTGCTCAGTGCTCAGGGTGCTGGGTGCTCAGTGCTCAGGGTGCTGGGTGCTGAGTGCTCAGGGTGCTGGGTGCTCAGTGCTCGGGGTGCTGGGTTCTCAGTGCTCTGGGTGCTTAGTGCTCAGTACTCAGGGTGCTGGGTGCTTAGTACTCAGGGTGCTCAGTGCTCAGTACACAGGGTGCTGGGTGCTCAGTGCTCGGGGTGCTGGGTGCTCAGTGCTCAGTACTCATGGTGCTGGGTGCTCAGTGCTCGGGGTGCTGGGTGCTCAGTACTCAGCGTGCTGTGTGCTCAGTACTCAGGGTGCTGGGTGCTCAGTGCTCAGGGTGCTGGGTGCTCAGTGCTCAGGGTGCTGGGTGCTCAGTGATCGGGGTGCTTTGTGCTCAGTACTCAGGGTGCTCAGTGCTCGGGGTGCTCGGTGCTCAGTACTCAGGGTGCTGGGTGCTCAGTTCTCAGTGCTCGGGGTCCTGGGTGCTCCGTGCTCGGGGTGCTGGGTTCTCAGTGCTCTGGGTGCTTAGTGCTCTGTACTCAGGGTGCTGGGTGCTCAGTACTCATGGTGCTGGGTGCTCATTCTCAGGGTGCTAGGGGCTCAGTACTCAGGGTGCTGGGTGCTCAGTACTCAGGGTGCTCGGTTCTCAGTACTCAGGGTGCTGGGTGCTCATTCTCGGGGTGCTGGGTGCTCAGTGCTCGGGGTGCTGGGTGCTCAGTACTCAGCGTGCTGGGGGCTCAGTACTCAGGGTGCTGGGTGCTCAGTGCTCGAGGTGCTCGGTGCTCAGTACTCGGGGTGCTGGGTGCTCAGTACTCGGGGTGCTGGGTGCTCAGTGCTCAGGGTGCTGGGTGCTCAGTGCTCGGGGTGCTGGGTGCTCAGTGCTGAGGGTGGTGCTGGGTGCTCAGTACTCAGGGTGCTGGGTGCTCAGTGCTCAGGGTGCTGGGTGCTCCGTACTAAGGGTGCTGGGTGCTCAGTACTCAGGGTGCTCGGTGCTCAGTACTCAGGGTGCTGGGTGATCAGTGCTCAGGGTGCTGGTTACTCAGTAATCAGGGTGCTGGGTGCTCAGAACACAGGGTGCTGTGTGCTCAGTGCTCAGGGTGCTGGGTGCTCAGTGCTCGGGGTGCTGGGTGCTGAGTTCTCAGGGTGCTGGGTGCTCAGTGCTCGGGGTGCTCGGTGCTCAGTGCTCAGGGTCCTGGGTGCTCAGTACTCAGGGTGCTGGGTGCTTAGTACTCAGGGTGCTCAGTGCTCAGTACACAGGGTGCTGGGTGCTCAGTGCTCGGGGTGCTGGGTGCTCAGTGCTCAGTACTCAGGGTGCTGGTTGCTCAGTGCTCGGGGTGCTGGGTGCTCAGTACTCAGCATGCTGGGTGCTCAGTACTCAGGGTGCTGGGTGCTCAGTGCTCAGGGTGCTGGGTGCTCAGTGCTCAGGGTGCTGGGTGCTCAGTGATCGGGGTGCTGGGTGCTCAGTACTCAGGGTGCTCAGTGCTCGGGGAGCTCGGTGCTCAGTACTCAGGGTGCTGGGTGCTCAGTTCTCAGTGCTCGGGGTCCTGGGTGCTCCGTGCTCGGGGTGCTGGGTTCTCAGTGCTCTGGGTGCTTAGTGCTCAGTACTCAGGGTGCTGGGTGCTCAGTATTCATGGTGCTGCGTGCTCATTCTCAGGGTTCTAGAGGCTCAGTACTCAGGGTGCTGGGTGCTCAGTACTCAGGGTGCTCGGTTCTCAGTACTCAGTGTGCTGGGTGCTCATTCTCGGGGTGCTGGGTGCTCAGTGCTCGGGGTGCTGGGTGCTCAGTACTCAGGGTGCTGGGGGCTCAGTACTCAGGGTGCTGGGTGCTCAGTACTCAGGGTGATCTGTTCTCAGTACTCAGGTTGGTGGCTGCTCAGTGCTCGGGGTGCTGGGTGCTCAGTACTCCGGGTGCTCAGTGCTCAGTACTCAGGGTGCTGGGTGCTCAGTACTCAGGGTGCTGGGTGCTCAGTGCTCGAGGTGCTCGGTGCTCAGTACTCGAGGTGCTGGGTGCTCAGTACTCAGGGTGCTGGGTGCTCAGTGCTCAGGGTGCTGGGTGCTCAGTGCTCAGGGTGCTGGGTGCTCAGTGCTGAGGGTGGTGCTGGGTGCTCAGTACTCAGGGTGCTGGGTGCTCAGTGCTCAGGGTGCTGGGTGCTCAGTACTAAGGGTGCTGGGTGCTCAGTACTCAGGGTGCTCGGTGCTCAGTACTCAGGGTGCTGGGTGCTCAGTGCTCAGGGTGCTGGGTACTCAGTACTCAGGGTGCTGGGTGCTCAGTACTCAGGGTGCTGGGTGCTCAGTGCTCAGGGTGCTGGGTGCTCAGTGCTCAGGCTGCTGGGTGCTCAGTACTCAGGGTGCTGGGTGCTCAGTGCTCATGGTGATCGGTGCTCAGTACTCAGGGTGCTGGGTGCTCAGTGCTCGGGGTGCTGGGTGCTCAGTACACGGGGTGCTGGGTGCTCTGTACTCAGGGTGCTGGGTGCTCAGTGCTCGGGGTCCTAGGTGCTCAGTGCTCAGGGTGATCGGTGCTCAGTACTCAGCGTGCTGGGTGCTCAGTGCTCAGAGTGTTGGGTGCTCAGTACTCAGGGTGCTGGGTGCTCAGTGCTCAGTGCTCAGGGTGCTCAGTGCTCAGGGTGCTCAGTGCTCAGGGTGCTGGGTGCTCAGGGTGCTGGGTGCTCAGTGCTCGGGGTGCTGGGTGCTCAGTGCTCAGTGCTCAGGGTGCTGGGTGCTCAGTGCTCAGTGCACAGGGTGCTGGGTGTTCAGTACTCAGGGTGCTTGGTGCTCAGTGCTCAGGGTGCTGGGTGCTCAGTCCTCCGGGTGCTCAGTGCTCAGGGTGCTGGGTGCTCAGTACTCAGGGTGCTGGGTGCTCAGTACTCGGGGTGCTGGGTGCTCAGTGCTCAGGGTGCTGGGTGCTCAGTACTCTGGGTGTTGGGTGCTCAGTACTCAGCGTGCTGGGTGCTCCGTGCTCGGGGTGCTGGCTGCTCAGTGCTCAGGGTGCTCTGTGCTCAGTGCTCAGGGTGCTGGGTGCTCAATACTCAGCGTGCTGGGTGCTTAGTGCTCGGGGTGCTCGGTGCTCAGTACTCAAGGTGCTGGGTGCTCAGTGCTCAGGGTGCTGGGTGCTCAGTCCTCGGGGTGCTCCGTGCTCAGGGTGCTGGGTGCTCAGTGCTCAGGGTCCTGGGTGCTCAGTGCTCGGGGTGCTGGGTGCTGAGTGCTCAGGGTGCTGGGTGCTCAGTGCTCGGGGTGCTCGGTGCTCAGTGCTCAGGGTCCCGGGTGCTCAGTACTCAGGGTGCTGGGTGCTTAGTACTCAGGGTGCTCAGTGCTCAGTACACAGGGTGCTGGGTGCTCAGTGCTCGGGGTGCTGGGTGCTCAGTACTCAGCGTGCTGGGTGCTCAGTACTCAGGGTGCTGGGTGCTCAGTGCTCAGGGTGCTGGGTGCTCAGTGCTCAGGGTGCTGGGTGCTCCGTGCTCGGGGTGCTGGGTTCTCAGTGCTCTGGGTGCTTAGTGCTCAGTACTCAGGGTGCTGGGTGCTCAGTACTCATGGTGCTGGGTGCTCATTCTCAGGGTGCTAGGGGCTCAGTACTCAAGGTGCTGGGTGCTCAGTACTCAGGGTGCTCGGTTCTCAGTACTCAGGGTGCTGGGTGCTCATTCTCGGGGTGGTGGGTGCTCAGTGCTCGGGGTGCTGGGTGCTCAGTACTCAGGGTGCTGGGTGCTCAGTACTCAGGGTGCTGGGTGCTCAGTACTCAGGGTGATCTGTTCTCAGTACTCAGGTTGCTGGGTGCTCAGTGCTCGGGGTGCTGGGTGCTCAGTACTAGGGGTGCTCAGTGCTCAGTACTCAGGGTGCTGGGTGCTCAGTACTCAGGGTGCTGGGTGCTCAGTGCTCGAGGTGCTCAGTACTCGGGGTGCTGGGTGCTCAGTACACGGGGTGCTGGGTGCTCAGTGCTCAGGGTGCTGGGTGCTCAGTGCTCGGGGTGCTGGGTGCTCAGTGCTGAGGGTGGTCCTGGGTGCTCAGTACTCAGGGTGCTGGGTGCTCAGTGCTCAGGATGCTGGGTGCTCAGTACTAAGGGTGCTGGGTGCTCAGTGCTGAGGGTGGTGCTGGGTGCTCTGTACTCAGGGTGCTGGGTTCTCAGTGCTCGGGGTCCTGGGTGCTCAGTGCTCAGGGTGATCGGTGCTCAGTACTCAGGGTGCTGGGTGCTCAGTGCTCGGGGTGCTGGGTGCTCAGTACTCAGCGTGCTGGGTGCTCAGTACTCAGGGTGCTGGGTGCTCAGTGCTCAGGGTGCTGGGTGCTCAGTGCTCAGGGTGCTGGGAGCTCAGTGATCGGGGTGCTGGGTGCTCAGTACTCGGGGTGCTCAGTGCTCGGGGAGCTCGGTGCTCAGTACTCAGGGTGCTGGGTGCTCAGTTCTCAGTGCTCGGGGTCCTGGGTGCTCCGTGCTCGGGGTGCTAGGTGCTCAGTGCTCTGGGTGCTTAGTGCTCAGTACTCAGGGTGCTCGGTGCTCAGTACTCGCGGTGCTGGGTGCTCAGTGCTCGGGGTGCTGGGTGCTCAGTGCTCAGGGTGCTGGGTGCTCAGTGCTCGGGGTGCTCGGTGCTCAGTACTCGCGGTGCTGGGTGCTCAGTACTCGGGGTGCTGGGTGCTCAGTGCTCAGGGTGCTGGGTGCTCAGTGCTCGGGGTGCTGGGTGCTCAGTGCTGAGGGTGGTGCTGGGTGCTCAGTACTCAGGGTGCTGGGTGCTAAGTACTAAGTGTGCTGAGTGCTCAGTACTCAGGGTGCTGGGTGCTCAGTACTCGGGGTGCTCAGTGCTCATGGTGATCGGTGCTCAGTACTCAGGGTGCTGGGTGCTCAGTACTCAGGGTGCTGGGTGCTCAGTGCTCATGGTGATCGGTGCTCAGTACTCAGGGTGCTGGGTGCTCAGTGCTCGGGGTGCTGGGTGCTCAGTACTCGGGGTGCTGGGTGCTCAGTGCTCAGGGTGCTGGGTGCTCAGTGCTCGGGGTGCTGGGTGCTCAGTGCTCAGGGTGATCGGTGCTCAGTGCTCAGGGTGCTGGGTGTTCAGTCCTCCGGGTGCTCAGTGCTCAGGGTGCTGGGTGCTCAGTACTCAGGGTGCTGGGTGCTCAGTACTCGGGGTGCTGGGTGCTCAGTGCTCTGGGTGCTGGGTGCTCAGTACTCTGGGTGTTGGCTGCTCAGTACTCAGGGTGCTGGGTGCTCCGTGCTCGGGGTGCTGGCTGCTCAGTGCTCAGGGTGCTGGGTGCTCAGTGCTCAGGGTGCTGGGTGCTCAGTGCTCAGGGTGCTGGGTGCTCAGTCCTCGGGGTGCTCCATGCTCAGGGTGCTGGGTGCTCAGTGCTCAGGTTGCTGGGTGCTCAGTGCTCGGGGTGCTGGGTGCTGAGTGCTCAGGGTGCTGGGTGCTCAGTGCTCGGGGTGCTCCGTGCTCAGGGTCCTGGGTGCTCAGTACTCAGGGTGCTGGGTGCTTAGTACTCAGGGTGCTCAGTGCTCAGTACACAGGGTGCTGGGTGCTCAGTGCTCGGGGTGCTGGGTGCTCAGTGCTCAGTACTCAGGGTGCTGGGTGCTCAGTGCTCGGGGTGCTGGGTGCTCAGTGCTGAGGGTGGTGCTGGGTGCTCAGTACTCAGGGTGCTGGGTGCTCAGTGCTCAGGGTGCTGGGTGCTCCGTACTAAGGGTGCTGGGTGCTCAGTACTCAGGGTGCTCGGTGCTCAGTACTCAGGGTGCTGGGTGATCAGTGCTCAGGGTGCTGGTTACTCAGTAATCAGGGTGCTGGGTGCTCAGTACACAGGGTGCTGTGTGCTCAGAGCTCAGGGTGCTGGGTGCTCAGTGCTCGGGGTGCTGGGTGCTGAGTTCTCAGGGTGCTGGGTGCTCAGTGCTCGGGGTGCTCGGTGCTCAGTGCTCAGGGTCCTGGGTGCTCAGTACTCAGGGTGCTGGGTGCTTAGTACTCAGGGTGCTCAGTGCTCAGTACACAGGGTGCTGGGTGCTCAGTGCTCGGGGTGCTGGGTGCTCAGTGCTCAGTACTCAGGGTGCTGGTTGCTCAGTGCTCGGGGTGCTGGGTGCTCAGTACTCAGCATGCTGGGTGCTCAGTACTCAGGGTGCTGGGTGCTCAGTGCTCAGGGTGCTGGGTGCTCAGTGCTCAGGGTGCTGGGTGCTCAGTGATCGGGGTGCTGGGTGCTCAGTACTCAGGGTGCTCAGTGCTCGGGGAGCTCGGTGCTCAGTACTCAGGGTGCTGGGTGCTCAGTTCTCAGTGCTCGGGGTCCTGGGTGCTCCGTGCTCGGGGTGCTGGGTTCTCAGTGCTCTGGGTGCTTAGTGCTCAGTACTCAGGGTGCTGGGTGCTCAGTATTCATGGTGCTGCGTGCTCATTCTCAGGGTTCTAGGGGCTCAGTACTCAGGGTGCTGGGTGCTCAGTACTCAGGGTGCTCGGTTCTCAGTACTCAGTGTGCTGGGTGCTCATTCTCGGGGTGCTGGGTGCTCAGTGCTCGGGGTGCTGGGTGCTCAGTACTCAGGGTGCTGGGGGCTCAGTACTCAGGGTGCTGGGTGCTCAGTACTCAGGGTGATCTGTTCTCAGTACTCAGGTTGGTGGCTGCTCAGTGCTCGGGGTGCTGGGTGCTCAGTACTCCGGGTGCTCAGTGCTCAGTACTCAGGGTGCTGGGTGCTCAGTACTCAGGGTGCTGGGTGCTCAGTGCTCGAGGTGCTCGGTGCTCAGTACTCGGGGTGCTGGGTGCTCAGTACTCAGGGTGCTGGGTGCTCAGTGCTCAGGGTGCTGGGTGCTCAGTGCTCAGGGTGCTGGGTGCTCAGTGCTGAGGGTGGTGCTGGGTGCTCAGTACTCAGGGTGCTGGGTGCTCAGTGCTCAGGGTGCTGGGTGCTCAGTACTAAGGGTGCTGGGTGCTCAGTACTCAGGGTGCTCGGTGCTCAGTACTCAGGGTGCTGGGTGCTCAGTGCTCAGGGTGCTGGGTACTCAGTACTCAGGGTGCTGGGTGCTCAGTACTCAGGGTGCTGGGTGCTCAGTGCTCAGGGTGCTGGGTGCTCAGTGCTCAGGCTGCTGGGTGCTCAGTACTCAGGGTGCTGGGTGCTCAGTGCTCATGGTGATCGGTGCTCAGTACTCAGGGTGCTGGATGCTCAGTGCTCGGGGTGCTGGGTGCTCAGTACACGGGGTGCTGGGTGCTCTGTACTCAGGGTGCTGGGTGCTCAGTGCTCGGGGTCCTAGGTGCTCAGTGCTCAGGGTGATCGGTGCTCAGTACTCAGCGTGCTGGGTGCTCAGTGCTCAGAGTGTTGGGTGCTCAGTACTCAGGGTGCTGGGTGCTCAGTGCTCAGTGCTCAGGGTGCTCAGTGCTCAGGGTGCTCAGTGCTCAGGGTGCTGGGTGCTCAGGGTGCTGGGTGCTCAGTGCTCGGGGTGCTGGGTGCTCAGTGCTCAGTGCTCAGGGTGCTGGGTGCTCAGTGCTCAGTGCACAGGGTGCTGGGTGTTCATTACTCAGGGTGCTTGGTGCTCAGTGCTCAGGGTGCTGGGTGCTCAGTCCTCCGGGTGCTCAGTGCTCAGGGTGCTGGGTGCTCAGTACTCAGGGTGCTGGGTGCTCAGTACTCGGGGTGCTGGGTGCTCAGTGCTCAGGGTGCTGGGTGCTCAGTACTCTGGGTGTTGGGTGCTCAGTACTCAGCGTGCTGGGTGCTCCGTGCTCGGGGTGCTGGCTGCTCAGTGCTCAGGGTGCTCTGTGCTCAATGCTCAGGGTGCTGGGTGCTCAATACTCAGCGTGCTGGGTGCTTAGTGCTCGGGGTGCTCGGTGCTCAGTACTCAAGGTGCTGGGTGCTCAGTGCTCAGGGTGCTGGGTGCTCAGTCCTCGGGGTGCTCCGTGCTCAGGGTGCTGGGTGCTCAGTGCTCAGGGTCCTGGGTGCTCAGTGCTCGGGGTGCTGGGTGCTGAGTGCTCAGGGTGCTGGGTGCTCAGTGCTCGGGGTGCTCGGTGCTCAGTGCTCAGGGTCCCGGGTGCTCAGTACTCAGGGTGCTGGGTGCTTAGTACTCAGGGTGCTCAGTGCTCAGTACACAGGGTGCTGGGTGCTCAGTGCTCGGGGTGCTGGGTGCTCAGTACTCAGCGTGCTGGGTGCTCAGTACTCAGGGTGCTGGGTGCTCAGTGCTCAGGGTGCTGGGTGCTCAGTGCTCAGGGTGCTGGGTGCTCCGTGCTCGGGGTGCTGGGTTCTCAGTGCTCTGGGTGCTTAGTGCTCAGTACTCAGGGTGCTGGGTGCTCAGTACTCATGGTGCTGGGTGCTCATTCTCAGGGTGCTAGGGGCTCAGTACTCAAGGTGCTGGGTGCTCAGTACTCAGGGTACTCGGTTCTCAGTACTCAGGGTGCTGGGTGCTCATTCTCGGGGTGGTGGGTGCTCAGTGCTCGGGGTGGTGGGTGCTCAGTACTCAGGGTGCTGGGTGCTCAGTACTCAGGGTGCTGGGTGCTCAGTACTCAGGGTGATCTGTTCTCAGTACTCAGGTTGCTGGGTGCTCAGTGCTCGGGGTGCTGGGTGCTCAGTACTAGGGGTGCTCAGTGCTCAGTACTCAGGGTGCTGGGTGCTCAGTACTCAGGGTGCTGGGTGCTCAGTGCTCGAGGTGCTCGGTGCTCAGTACTCGGGGTGCTGGGTGCTCAGTACTCGGGGTGCTGGGTGCTCAGTGCTCAGGGTGCTGGGTGCTCAGTGCTCGGGGTGCTGGGTGCTCAGTGCTGAGGGTGGTGCTGGGTGCTCAGTACTCAGGGTGCTGGGTGCTCAGTGCTCAGGGTGCTGGGTGCTCAGTACTAAGGGTGCTGGGTGCTCAGTGCTGAGGGTGGTGCTGGGTGCTCTGTACTCAGGGTGCTGGGTTCTCAGTGCTCGGGGTCCTGGGTGCTCAGTGCTCAGGGTGATCGGTGCTCAGTACTCAGGGTGCTGGGTGCTCAGTGCTCAGGGTGCTGGGTGCTCAGTACTCAGCGTGCTGGGTGCTCAGTACTCAGGGTGCTGGGTGCTCAGTGCTCAGGGTGCTGGGTGCTCAGTGCTCAGGGTGCTGGGAGCTCAGTGATCGGGGTGCTGGGTGCTCAGTACTCGGGGTGCTCAGTGCTCGGGGAGCTCGGTGCTCAGTACTCAGGGTGCTGGGTGCTCAGTTCTCAGTGCTCGGGGTCCTGGGTGCTCCGTGCTCGGGGTGCTGGGTGCTCAGTGCTCTGGGTGCTTAGTGCTCAGTACTCAGGGTGCTCGGTGCTCAGTACTCGCGGTGCTGGGTGCTCAGTGCTCGGGGTGCTGGGTGCTCAGTGCTCAGGGTGCTGGGTGCTCAGTGCTCGGGGTGCTCGGTGCTCAGTACTCGCGGTGCTGGGTGCTCAGTACTCGGGGTGCTGGGTGCTCAGTGCTCAGGGTGCTGGGTGCTCAGTGCTCGGGGTGCTGGGTGCTCAGTGCTGAGGGTGGTGCTGGGTGCTCAGTACTCAGGGTGCTGGGTGCTCAGTACTAAGTGTGCTGAGTGCTCAGTACTCAGGGTGCTGGGTGCTCAGTACTCGGGGTGCTCAGTGCTCATGGTGATCGGTGCTCAGTACTCAGGGTGCTGGGTGCTCAGTACTCAGGGTGCTGGGTGCTCAGTGCTCATGGTGATCGGTGCTCAGTACTCAGGGTGCTGGGTGCTCAGTGCTCGGGGTGCTGGGTGCTCAGTACTCGGGGTGCTGGGTGCTCAGTGCTCAGGGTGCTGGGTGCTCAGTGCTCGGGGTGCTGGGTGCTCAGTGCTCAGGGTGATCGGTGCTCAGTGCTCAGGGTGCTGGGTGTTCAGTCCTCCGGGTGCTCAGTGCTCAGGGTGCTGGGTGCTCAGTACTCAGGGTGCTGGGTGCTCAGTACTCGGGGTGCTGGGTGCTCAGTGCTCTGGGTGCTGGGTGCTCAGTACTCTGGGTGTTGGGTGCTCAGTACTCAGGGTGCTGGGTGCTCCGTGCTCGGGGTGCTGGCTGCTCAGTGCTCAGGGTGCTGGGTGCTCAGTGCTCAGGGTGCTGGGTGCTCAGTGCTCAGGGTGCTGGGTGCTCAGTCCTCGGGGTGCTCCGTGCTCAGGGTGCTGGGTGCTCAGTGCTCAGGTTGCTGGGTGCTCAGTGCTCGGGGTGCTGGGTGCTGAGTGCTCAGGGTGCTGGGTGCTCAGTGCTCGGGGTGCTCCGTGCTCAGGGTCCTGGGTGCTCAGTACTCAGGGTGCTGGGTGCTTAGTACTCAGGGTGCTCAGTGCTCAGTACACAGGGTGCTGGGTGCTCAGTGCTCGGGGTGCTGGGTGCTCAGTGCTCAGTACTCAGGGTGCTGGGTGCTCAGTGCTCGGGGTGCTGGGTGCTCAGTACTCAGCGTGCTGTGTGCTCAGTACTCAGGGTGCTGGGTGCTCAGTGCTCAGGGTGCTGGGTGCTCAGTGCTCAGGGTGCTGGGTGCTCAGTGATCGGGGTGCTGGGAGCTCAGTACTCAGGGTGCTCAGTGCTCGGGGAGCTCGGTGCTCAGTACTCAGGGTGCTGGGTGCTCAGTTCTCAGTGCTCGGGGTCCTGGGTGCTCCGTGCTCGGGGTGCTGGGTTCTCAGTGCTCTGGGTGCTTAGTGCTCTGTACTCAGGGTGCTGGGTGCTCAGTACTCATGGTGCTGGGTGCTCATTCTCAGGGTGCTAGGGGCTCAGTACTCAGGGTGCTGTGTGCTCAGTACTCAGGGTGCTCGGTTCTCAGTACTCAGGGTGCTGGGTGCTCATTCTCGGGGTGCTGGGTGCTCAGTGCTCGGGGTGCTGGGTGCTCAGTACTCAGCGTGCTGGGGGCTCAGTACTCAGGGTGCTGGGTGCTCAGTGCTCGAGGTGCTCGGTGCTCAGTACTCGGGGTGCTGGGTGCTCAGTACTCGGGGTGCTGGGTGCTCAGTGCTCAGGGTGCTGGGTGCTCAGTGCTCGGGGTGCTGGGTGCTCAGTGCTGAGGGTGGTGCTGGGTGCTCAGTACTCAGGGTGCTGGGTGCTCAGTGCTCAGGGTGCTGGGTGCTCAGTACTAAGGGTGCTGGGTGCTCAGTACTCAGGGTGCTCGGTGCTCAGTACTCAGGGTGCTGGGTGATCAGTGCTCAGGGTGCTGGTTACTCAGTAATCAGGGTGCTGGGTGCTCAGTACTCAGGGCGCTGGGTGCTCAGTGCTCAGGGTGCTGGGTGCTCAGTGCTCAGGGTGCTGGGTGCTCAGTACTCAGGGTGATGGGTGCTCAGTGCTCAGGGTGATCGGTGCTCAGTACTCAGGGTGCTCAGTACTCAGGGTGCTGGGTGCTCAGTGCTCAGGGTGCTGGGTGCTCAGTACTCGGGGTGCTGGGTGCTCTGTACTCAGGGTGCTGGGTGCTCAGTGCTCGGGGTCCTGGGTGCTCAGTGCTCAGGGTGATCAGTGCTCAGTACTCAGGGTGCTGGGTGCTCAGTGCTCGGGGTGCTGGGTGCTCAGTACTCAGCGTTCTTGGTGCTCAGTACTCAGGGTGCTGGGTGCTCAGTGCTCAGGGTGCTGGGTGCTCAGTGCTCAGGGTGCTGGGTGCTCAGTGATCGGGGTGCTGTGTGCTCAGTACTCAGGGTGCTCAGTGCTCGGGGAGCTCGGTGCTCAGTACTCAGGGTGCTGGGTGCTCAGTGCTCGGGGTCCTGGGTGCTCCGTGCTCGGGGTGCTGGGTGCTCAGTGCTCTGGGTGCTTAGTGCTCAGTACTCAGGGTGCTGGGTGCTCAGTACTCACGGTGCTGGGTGCTCATTCTCAGGGTGCTAGGGGCTCAGTACTCAGGGTGCTTGGTGCTCAGTACTCTGGGTGCTCGGTTCTCAGTACTCAGGGTGCTGTGTGCTCAGTGCTCGGGATGCTGGGTGCTCAGTGCTCAGGGTGCTGGGTGCTCAGTGCTCGGGGTGCTCGGTGCTCAGTACTCGGGGTGCTGGGTGCTCAGTACTTGGGGTGCTGGGTGCTCAGTGCTCAGGGTGCTGGGTGCTCAGTGCTCGGTGTGCTGGGTGCTCAGTGCTGAGGGTGGTGCTGGGTGCTCAGTACTCAGGGTGCTGGGTGCTCAGTGCTCAGGGTGCTGGGTGCTCAGTACTAAGTGTGCTGGGTGCTCAGTACTCAGGGTGCTCGGTGCTCAGTACTCAGGATGCTGGGTGCTCAGTGCTCAGGGTGCTGGGTACTCAGTACTCAGGGTGCTGGGTGCTCCGTACTCAGGGTGCTGGGTGCCCAGTGCTCAGGGTGCTGGGTGCTCAGTGCTCAGGGTGCTGGGTGCTCAGTACTCAGGGTGCTGGGTGCTCAGTGCTCATGGTGATCGGTGCTCAGTACTCAGGGTGCTGGGTGCTCAGTACTCAGGGTGCTGGGTGCTCAGTGCTCATGGTGATCGGTGCTCAGTACTCAGGGTGCTGGGTGCTCAGTGCTCGGGGTGCTGGGTGCTCAGTACTCGGGGTGCTGGGTGCTCAGTGCTCAGGGTGCTGGGTGCTCAGTGCTCGGGGTGCTGGGTGCTCAGTGCTCAGGGTGCTGGGTGCTCAGTCCTCCGGGTGCTCAGTGCTCAGGGTGCTGGGTGCTCAGTACTCAGGGTGCTGGGTGCTCAGTACTCGGGGTGCTGGGTGCTCAGTGCTCATGGTGATCGGTGCTCAGTACTCAGGGTGCTGGGTGCTCAGTGCTCGGGGTGCTGGGTGCTCAGTACTCGGGGTGCTGGGTGCTCAGTGCTCAGGGTGCTGGGTGCTCAGTGCTCGGGGTGCTGGGTGCTCAATGCTCAGGGTGATCGGTGCTCAGTGCTCAGGGTGCTGGGTGTTCAGTCCTCCGGGTGCTCAGTGCTCAGGGTGCTGGTTGCTCAGTACTCAGGGTGCTGGGTGCTCAGTACTCGGGGTGCTGGGTGCTCAGTGCTCTGGGTGCTGGGTGCTCAGTACTCTGGGTGTTGGGTGCTCAGTACTCAGGGTGCTGGGTGCTCCGTGCTCGGGGTGCTGGCTGCTCAGTGCTCAGGGTGCTGGGTGCTCAGTGCTCAGCGTGCTGGGTGCTCAGTGCTCAGGGTGCTGGGTGCTCAGTCCTCGGGGTGCTCCGTGCTCAGGGTGCTGGGTGCTCAGTGCTCAGGGTGCTGGGTGCTCAGTGCTCGGGGTGCTGGATGCTGAGTGCTAAGGGTGCTGGGTGCTCAGTGCTCGGGGTGCTCCGTGCTCAGGGTCCTGGGTGCTCAGTACTCAGGGTGCTGGGTGCTTAGTACTCAGGGTGCTCAGTGCTCAGTACACAGGGTGCTGGGTGCTCAGTGCTCGGGGTGCTGGGTGCTCAGTGCTCAGTACTCAGGGTGCTGGGTGCTCAGTGCTCGGGGTGCTGGGTGCTCAGTACTCAGCGTGCTGTGTGCTCAGTACTCAGGGTGCTGGGTGCTCAGTGCTCAGGGTGCTGGGTGCTCAGTGCTCAGGGTGCTGGGTGCTCACTGATCGGGGTGCTGGGTGCTCAGAACTCAGGGGGCTCAGTGCTCGGGGAGCTCGGTGCTCAGTACTCAGGGTGCTGGGTGCTCAGTTCTCAGTGCTCGGGGTCCTGGGTGCTCCGTGCTCGGGGTGCTGGGTTCTCAGTGCTCTGGGTGCTTAGTGCTCAGTACTCAGGGTGCTGGGTGCTCAGTACTCATGGTGCTGGGTGCTCATTCTCAGGGTGCTAGGGGCTCAGTACTCAGGGTGCTCGGTTCTCAGTACTCAGGGTGCTGGGTGCTCATTCTCGGGGTGCTGGGTGCTCAGTGCTCGGGGTGCTGGGTGCTCAGTACTCAGCGTGCTGGGGGCTCAGTACTCAGGGTGCTGGGTGCTCAGTGCTCGAGGTGCTCGGTGCTCAGTATTCGGGGTGCTGGGTGCTCAGTACTCGGGGTGCTGGGTGCTCAGTGCTCAGGGTGCTGGGTGCTCAGTGCTCAGGGTGCTGGGTGCTCAGTGCTGAGGGTGGTGCTGGGTTCTCAGTACTCAGGGTGCTGGGTGCTCAGTGCTCAGGGTGCTGGGTGCTCAGTACTAAGGGTGCTGGGTGCTCAGTACTCAGGGTGCTCGGTGCTCAGTACTCAGGGTGCTGGGTGATCAGTGCTCAGGGTGCTGGTTACTCAGTAATCAGGGTGCTGGGTGCTCAGTACTCAGGGTGCTGGGTGCTCAGTGCTCAGGGTGCTGGGTGCTCAGTGCTCAGTGTGCTGGGTGCTCAGTACTCAGGGTGATGTGTGCTCAGTGCTCAGGGTGATCGGTGCTCAGTACTCAGGGCGCTCAGTACTCAGGGTGCTGGGTGCTCAGTGCTCAGGGTGCTGGGTGCTCAGTACTCGGGGTGCTGGGTGCTCTGTACTCAGGGTGCTGGGTGCTCAGTGCTCGGGGTCCTGGGTGCTCCGTGCTCAGGGTGATCGGTGCTCAGTACTCAGGGTGCTGGGTGCTCAGTGCTCGGGGTGCTGGGTGCTCAGTACTCAGCGTTCTGGGTGCTCAGTACTCAGGGTGCTGGGTGCTCAGTGCTCAGGGTGCTGGGTGCTCAGTGCTCAGGGTGCTGGGTGCTCAGTGATCGGGGTGCTGGGTGCTCAGTACTCAGGGTGCTCAGTGCTCGGGGAGCTCGGTGCTCAGTACTCAGGGTGCTGGGTGCTCAGTTCTCAGTGCTCGGGGTCCTGGGTGCTCCGTGCTCGGGGTGCTGGGTGCTCAGTGCTCTGGGTGCTTAGTGCTCAGTACTCAGGGTGCTGGGTGCTCAGTACTCACGGTGCTGGGTGCTCATTCTCAGGGTGCTAGGGGCTCAGTACTCAGGGTGCTTGGTGCTCAGTACTCTGGGTGCTCGGTTCTCAGTACTCAGGGTGCTGGGTGCTCAGTGCTCGGGATGCTGGGTGCTCAGTGCTCAGGGTGCTGGGTGCTCAGTGCTCGGGGTGCTCGGTGCTCAGTACTCGGGGTGCTGCGTGCTCAGTACTCGGGGTGCTGGGTGCTCAGTGCTCAGGGTGCTGGGTGCTCAGTGCTCGGGGTGCTGGGTGCTCAGTGCTGAGGGTGGTGCTGGGTGCTCAGTACTCAGGGTGCTGGGTGCTCAGTGCTCAGGGTGCTGGGTGCTCAGTACTAAGGGTGCTGGGTGCTCAGTACTCAGGGTGCTCGGTGCTCAGTACTCAGGGTGCTGGGTGATCAGTGCTCAGGGTGCTGGTTACTCAGTAATCAGGGTGCTGGGTGCTCAGTACTCAGGGCGCTGGGTGCTCAGTGCTCAGGGTGCTGGGTGCTCAGTGCTCAGGGTGCTGGGTGCTCAGTACTCAGGGTGATGGGTGCTCAGTGCTCAGGGTGATCGGTGCTCAGTACTCAGGGTGCTCAGTACTCAGGGTGCTGGGTGCTCAGTGCTCAGGGTGCTGGGTGCTCAGTACTCGGGGTGCTGGGTGCTCTGTACTCAGGGTGCTGGGTGCTCAGTGCTCGGGGTCCTGGGTGCTCAGTGCTCAGGGTGATCAGTGCTCAGTACTCAGGGTGCTGGGTGCTCAGTGCTCGGGGTGCTGGGTGCTCAGTACTCAGCGTTCTTGGTGCTCAGTACTCAGGGTGCTGGGTGCTCAGTGCTCAGGGTGCTGGGTGCTCAGTGCTCAGGGTGCTGGGTGCTCAGTGATCGGGGTGCTGTGTGCTCAGTACTCAGGGTGCTCAGTGCTCGGGGAGCTCGGTGCTCAGTACTCAGGGTGCTGGGTGCTCAGTGCTCGGGGTCCTGGGTGCTCCGTGCTCGGGGTGCTGGGTGCTCAGTGCTCTGGGTGCTTAGTGCTCAGTACTCAGGGTGCTGGGTGCTCAGTACTCACGGTGCTGGGTGCTCATTCTCAGGGTGCTAGGGGCTCAGTACTCAGGGTGCTTGGTGCTCAGTACTCTGGGTGCTCGGTTCTCAGTACTCAGGGTGCTGTGTGCTCAGTGCTCGGGATGCTGGGTGCTCAGTGCTCAGGGTGCTGGGTGCTCAGTGCTCGGTGCTCAGTACTCGGGGTGCTGGGTGCTCAGTACTTGGGGTGCTGGGTGCTCAGTGCTCAGGGTGCTGGGTGCTCAGTGCTCGGTGTGCTGGGTGCTCAGTGCTGAGGGTGGTGCTGGGTGCTCAGTACTCAGGGTGCTGGGTGCTCAGTGCTCAGGGTGCTGGGTGCTCAGTACTAAGTGTGCTGGGTGCTCAGTACTCAGGGTGCTCGGTGCTCAGTACTCAGGATGCTGGGTGCTCAGTGCTCAGGGTGCTGGGTACTCAGTACTCAGGGTGCTGGGTGCTCCGTACTCAGGGTGCTGGGTGCCCAGTGCTCAGGGTGCTGGGTGCTCAGTGCTCAGGGTGCTGGGTGCTCAGTACTCAGGGTGCTGGGTGCTCAGTGCTCATGGTGATCGGTGCTCAGTACTCAGGGTGCTGGGTGCTCAGTACTCAGGGTGCTGGGTGCTCAGTGCTCATGGTGATCGGTGCTCAGTACTCAGGGTGCTGGGTGCTCAGTGCTCGGGGTGCTGGGTGCTCAGTACTCGGGGTGCTGGGTGCTCAGTGCTCAGGGTGCTGGGTGCTCAGTGCTCGGGGTGCTGGGTGCTCAGTGCTCAGGGTGCTGGGTGCTCAGTCCTCCGGGTGCTCAGTGCTCAGGGTGCTGGGTGCTCAGTACTCAGGGTGCTGGGTGCTCAGTACTCGGGGTGCTGGGTGCTCAGTGCTCATGGTGATCGGTGCTCAGTACTCAGGGTGCTGGGTGCTCAGTGCTCGGGGTGCTGGGTGCTCAGTACTCGGGGTGCTGGGTGCTCAGTGCTCAGGGTGCTGGGTGCTCAGTGCTCGGGGTGCTGGGTGCTCAATGCTCAGGGTGATCGGTGCTCAGTGCTCAGGGTGCTGGGTGTTCAGTCCTCCGGGTGCTCAGTGCTCAGGGTGCTGGTTGCTCAGTACTCAGGGTGCTGGGTGCTCAGTACTCGGGGTGCTGGGTGCTCAGTGCTCTGGGTGCTGGGTGCTCAGTACTCTGGGTGTTGGGTGCTCAGTACTCAGGGTGCTGGGTGCTCCGTGCTCGGGGTGCTGGCTGCTCAGTGCTCAGGGTGCTGGGTGCTCAGTGCTCAGCGTGCTGGGTGCTCAGTGCTCAGGGTGCTGGGTGCTCAGTCCTCGGGGTGCTCCGTGCTCAGGGTGCTGGGTGCTCAGTGCTCAGGGTGCTGGGTGCTCAGTGCTCGGGGTGCTGGATGCTGAGTGCTAAGGGTGCTGGGTGCTCAGTGCTCGGGGTGCTCCGTGCTCAGGGTCCTGGGTGCTCAGTACTCAGGGTGCTGGGTGCTTAGTACTCAGGGTGCTCAGTGCTCAGTACACAGGGTGCTGGGTGCTCAGTGCTCGGGGTGCTGGGTGCTCAGTGCTCAGTACTCAGGGTGCTGGGTTCTCAGTGCTCGGGGTGCTGGGTGCTCAGTACTCAGCGTGCTGTGTGCTCAGTACTCAGGGTGCTGGGTGCTCAGTGCTCAGGGTGCTGGGTGCTCAGTGCTCAGGGTGCTGGGTGCTCAGTGATCGGGGTGCTGGGTGCTCAGAACTCAGGGGGCTCAGTGCTCGGGGAGCTCGGTGCTCAGTACTCAGGGTGCTGGGTGCTCAGTTCTCAGTGCTCGGGGTCCTGGGTGCTCCGTGCTCGGGGTGCTGGGTTCTCAGTGCTCTGGGTGCTTAGTGCTCAGTACTCAGGGTGCTGGGTGCTCAGTACTCATGGTGCTGGGTGCTCATTCTCAGGGTGCTAGGGGCTCAGTACTCAGGGTGCTCGGTTCTCAGTACTCAGGGTGCTGGGTGCTCATTCTCGGGGTGCTGGGTGCTCAGTGCTCGGGGTGCTGGGTGCTCAGTACTCAGCGTGCTGGGGGCTCAGTACTCAGGGTGCTGGGTGCTCAGTGCTCGAGGTGCTCGGTGCTCAGTATTCGGGGTGCTGGGTGCTCAGTACTCGGGGTGCTGGGTGCTCAGTGCTCAGGGTGCTGGGTGCTCAGTGCTCGGGGTGCTGGGTGCTCAGTGCTGAGGGTGGTGCTGGGTTCTCAGTACTCAGGGTGCTGGGTGCTCAGTGCTCAGGGTGCTGGGTGCTCAGTACTAAGGGTGCTGGGTGCTCAGTACTCAGGGTGCTCGGTGCTCAGTACTCAGGGTGCTGGGTGATCAGTGCTCAGGGTGCTGGTTACTCAGTAATCAGGGTGCTGGGTGCTCAGTACTCAGGGTGCTGGGTGCTCAGTGCTCAGGGTGCTGGGTGCTCAGTGCTCAGTGTGCTGGGTGCTCAGTACTCAGGGTGATGTGTGCTCAGTGCTCAGGGTGATCGGTGCTCAGTACTCAGGGCGCTCAGTACTCAGGGTGCTGGGTGCTCAGTGCTCAGGGTGCTGGGTGCTCAGTACTCGGGGTGCTGGGTGCTCTGTACTCAGGGTGCTGGGTGCTCAGTGCTCGGGGTCCTGGGTGCTCCGTGCTCAGGGTGATCGGTGCTCAGTACTCAGGGTGCTGGGTGCTCAGTGCTCGGGGTGCTGGTTGCTCAGTACTCAGCGTTCTGGGTGCTCAGTACTCAGGGTGCTGGGTGCTCAGTGCTCAGGGTGCTGGGTGCTCAGTGCTCAGGGTGCTGGGTGCTCAGTGATCGGGGTGCTGGGTGCTCAGTACTCAGGGTGCTCAGTGCTCGGGGAGCTCGGTGCTCAGTACTCAGGGTGCTGGGTGCTCAGTTCTCAGTGCTCGGGGTCCTGGGTGCTCCGTGCTCGGGGTGCTGGGTGCTCAGTGCTCTGGGTGCTTAGTGCTCAGTACTCAGGGTGCTGGGTGCTCAGTACTCACGGTGCTGGGTGCTCATTCTCAGGGTGCTAGGGGCTCAGTACTCAGGGTGCTTGGTGCTCAGTACTCTGGGTGCTCGGTTCTCAGTACTCAGGGTGCTGGGTGCTCAGTGCTCGGGATGCTGGGTGCTCAGTGCTCAGGGTGCTGGGTGCTCAATGCTCGGGGTGCTCGGTGCTCAGTACTCGGGGTGCTGGGTGCTCAGTACTCGGGGTGCTGGGTGCTCAGTGCTCAGGGTGCTGGGTGCTCAGTGCTCGGGGTGCTGGGTGCTCAGTGCTGAGGGTGGTGCTGGGTGCTCAGTACTCAGGGTGCTGGGTGCTGGGTGCTCAGTGCTCAGGGTGCTGGGTGCTCAGTACTAAGTGTGCTGGGCGCTCAGTACTCAGGGTGCTCGGTGCTCAGTACTCAGGGTGCTGGGTGCTCAGTGCTCAGGGTGCTGGGTACTCAGTACTCAGGGTGCTGGGTGCTCCGTACTCAGGGTGCTGGGTGCCCAGTGCTCAGGGTGCTGGGTGCTCAGTGCTCAGGGTGCTGGGTGCTCAGTACTCAGGGTGCTGGGTGCTCAGTGCTCATGGTGATCGGTGCTCAGTACTCAGGGTGCTTGGTGCTCTGTACTCAGGGTGCTGGGTGCTCAGTGCTCATGGTGATCGGTGCTCAGTACTCAGGGTGCTGGGTGCTCAGTGCTCGGTGTGCTGGGTGCTCAGTACTCGGGGTGCTGGGTGCTCAGTGCTCAGGGTGCTGGGTGCTCAGTGCTCGGGGTGCTGGGTGCTCAGTGCTCAGGGTGCTGGGTGCTCAGTCCTCCGGGTGCTCAGTGCTCAGGGTGCTGGGTGCTCAGTACTCAGGGTGCTGGGTGCTCAGTACTCGGGGTGCTGGGTGCTCAGTGCTCAGGGTGCTGGGTGCTCAGTACTCTGGGTGTTGGGTGCTCAGTACTCAGGGTGCTGGGTGCTCCGTGCTCGGGGTGCTGGCTGCTCAGTGCTCAGGGTGCTGGGTGCTCAGTGCTCAGGGTGCTGGGTGCTCAGTACTCAGGGTGCTGGGTGCTTAGTGCTCGGGGTGCTCGGTGCTCAGTACTCAAGGTGATGGGTGCTCAGTGCTCAGGGTGCTGGGTGCTCAGTCCTCGGGGTGCTCCATGCTCAGGGTGCTGGGTGCTCAGTGCTCAGGGTGCTGGGTGCTCAGTGCTCGGGGTGCTGGGTGCTCAGTGCTCAGGGTGCTGGGTGCTTAGTACTCAGGGTGCTCAGTGCTCAGTACACAGGGTGCTGGGTGCTCAGTGCTCGGGGTGCTGGGTGCTCAGTGCTCAGTACTCAGGGTGCTGTTTGCTCAGTGCTCAGGGTGCTGGGTGCTCAGTACTCAGCGTGCTGGTTGCTCAGTACTCAGGGTGCTGGGTGCTCAGTGCTCAGGGTGCTGGGTGCTCAGTGCTCAGGGTGCTGGGTGCTCAGTGATCGGGGTGCTGGGTGCTCAGTACTCAGGGTGCTCAGTGCTCGGGGAGCTCGGTGCTCAGTACTCAGGGTGCTGGGTGCTCATTCTCGGGGTGCTGGGTGCTCAGTGCTCGGGGTGCTGGGTGCTCAGTACTCAGGGTGCTGGGGGTTCAGTACTCAGGGTGCTGGGTGCTCAGTACTCAGGGTGATCTGTTCTCAGTACTCAGGTTGCTAGGTGCTCAGTGCTCGGGGTGCTGGGTGCTCAGTACTCGGGGTGCTCAGTGCTCAGTACTCAGGGTGCTGGGTGCTCAGTACTCAGGGTGCTGGGTGCTCAGTGTTCGAGGTGCTCGGTGCTCAGTACTCAGGGTGCTGGGTGCTCAGTACTCAGGGTGCTGGGTGCTCAGTGCTCGAGGTGCTCGGTGCTCAGTACTCGGGGTGCTGGGTGCTCAGTACTCAGGGTGCTGTGTGCTCAGTGCTCGGCGTCCTGGGTGCTCCGTGCTCGGGGTGCTGGGTGCTCAGTGCTCTGGGTGCTTAGTGCTCAGTACTCAGGGTGCTGGGTGCTCAGTACTCACGGTGCTGGGTGCTCATTCTCAGGGTGCTAGGGGCTCAGTACTCAGGGTGCTTGGTGCTCAGTACTCTGGGTGCTCGGTTCTCAGTACTCAGGGTGCTGTGTGCTCAGTGCTCGGGATGCTGGGTGCTCAGTGCTCAGGGTGCTGGGTGCTCAGTGCTCGGGGTGCTCGGTGCTCAGTACTCGGGGTGCTGGGTGCTCAGTACTCGGGGTGCTGGGTGCTCAGTGCTCAGGGTGCTGGGTGCTCAGTGCTCGGTGTGCTGGGTGCTCAGTGCTGAGGGTGGTGCTGGGTGCTCAGTACTCAGGGTGCTGGGTGCTCAGTGCTCAGGGTGCTGGGTGCTCAGTACTAAGTGTGCTGGGTGCTCAGTACTCAGGGTGCTCGGTGCTCAGTACTCAGGAGGCTGGGTGCTCAGTGCTCAGGGTGCTGGGTACTCAGTACTCAGGGTGCTGGGTGCTCCGTACTCAGGGTGCTGGGTGCCCAGTGCTCAGGGTGCTGGGTGCTCAGTGCTCAGGGTGCTGGGTGCTCAGTACTCAGGGTGCTGGGTGCTCAGTGCTCATGGTGATTGGTGCTCAGTACTCAGGGTGCTGGGTGCTCAGTACTCAGGGTGCTGGGTGCTCAGTGCTCATGGTGATCGGTGCTCAGTACTCAGGGTGCTGGGTGCTCAGTGCTCGGGTTGCTGGGTGCTCAGTACTCGGGGTGCTGGGTGCTCAGTGCTCAGGGTGCTGGGTGCTCAGTGCTCGGGGTGCTGGGTGCTCAGTGCTCAGTTTGCTGGGTGCTCAGTCCTCCGGGTGCTCAGTGCTCAGGGTGCTGGGTGCTCAGTACTCAGGGTGCTGGGTGCTCAGTACTCGGGGTGCTGGGTGCTCAGTGCTCAGGGTGCTGGGTGCTCAGTACTCTGGGTGTTGGGTGCTCAGTACTCAGGGTGCTGGGTGCTCCGTGTTCGGGGTGCTGGCTGCTCAGTGCTCAGGGTGCTGGGTGCTCAGTGCTCAGGGTGCTGGGTGCTCAGTGCTCAGGGTGCTGGGTGCTCAGTGCTCGGGGTGCTGGGTGCTCAGTGCTGAGGGTGGTGCTGGGTGCTCAGTACTCAGGGTGCTGGGTGCTCAGTGCTCAGGGTGCTGGGTGCTCAGTACTAAGTGTGCTGAGTGCTCAGTACTCAGGGTGCTGGGTGCTCAGTACTCGGGGTGCTCAGTGCTCATGGTGATCGGTGCTCAGTACTCAGGGTGCTGGGTGCTCAGTACTCAGGGTGCTGGGTGCTCAGTGCTCATGGTGATCGGTGCTCAGTACTCAGGGTGCTGGGTGCTCAGTGCTCGGGGTGCTGGGTGCTCAGTACTCGGGGTGCTGGGTGCTCAGTGCTCAGGGTGCTGGGTGCTCAGTGCTCGGGGTGCTGGGTGCTCAGTGCTCAGGGTGATCGGTGCTCAGTGCTCAGGGTGCTGGGTGTTCAGTCCTCCGGGTGCTCAGTGCTCAGGGTGCTGGTTGCTCAGTACTCAGGGTGCTGGGTGCTCAGTACTCGGGGTGCTGGGTGCTCAGTGCTCTGGGTGCTGGGTGCTCAGTAATCTGGGTGTTGGGTGCTCAGTACTCAGGGTGCTGGGTGCTCCGTGCTCGGGGTGCTGGCTGCTCAGTGCTCAGGGTGCTGGGTGCTCAGTGCTCAGGGTGCTGGGTGCTCAGTGCTCAGGGTGCTGGGTGCTCAGTCCTCGGGGTGCTCCGTGCTCAGGGTGCTGGGTGCTCAGTGCTCAGGGTGCTGGGTGCTCAGTGCTCGGGGTGCTGGGTGCTGAGTGCTCAGGGTGCTGGGTGCTCAGTGCTCGGGGTGCTCCGTGCTCAGGGTCCTGGGTGCTCAGTACTCAGGGTGCTGGGTGCTTAGTACTCAGGGTGCTCAGTGCTCAGTACACAGGGTGCTGGGTGCTCAGTGCTCGGGGTGCTGGGTGCTCAGTGCTCAGTACTCAGGGTGCTGGGTGCTCAGTGCTCGGGGTGCTGGGTGCTCAGTACTCAGCGTGCTGTGTGCTCAGTACTCAGGGTGCTGGGTGCTCAGTGCTCAGGGTGCTGGGTGCTCAGTGCTCAGGGTGCTGGGTGCTCAGTGATCGGGGTGCTGGGTGCTCAGAACTCAGGGGGCTCAGTGCTCGGGGAGCTCGGTGCTCAGTACTCAGGGTGCTGGGTGCTCAGTTCTCAGTGCTCGGGGTCCTGGGTGCTCCGTGCTCGGGGTGCTGGGTTCTCAGTGCTCTGGGTGCTTAGTGCTCAGTACTCAGGGTGCTGGGTGCTCAGTACTCATGGTGCTGGGTGCTCATTCTCAGGGTGCTAGGGGCTCAGTACTCAGGGTGCTCGGTTCTCAGTACTCAGGGTGCTGGGTGCTCATTCTCGGGGTGCTGGGTGCTCAGTGCTCGGGGTGCTGGGTGCTCAGTACTCAGCGTGCTGGGGGCTCAGTACTCAGGGTGCTGGGTGCTCAGTGCTCGAGGTGCTCGGTGCTCAGTATTCGGGGTGCTGGGTGCTCAGTACTCGGGGTGCTGGGTGCTCAGTGCTCAGGGTGCTGGGTGCTCAGTGCTCGGGGTGCTGGGTGCTCAGTGCTGAGGGTGGTGCTGGGTTCTCAGTACTCAGGGTGCTGGGTGCTCAGTGCTCAGGGTGCTGGGTGCTCAGTACTAAGGGTGCTGGGTGCTCAGTACTCAGGGTGCTCGGTGCTCAGTACTCAGGGTGCTGGGTGATCAGTGCTCAGGGTGCTGGTTACTCAGTAATCAGGGTGCTGGGTGCTCAGTACTCAGGGTGCTGGGTGCTCAGTGCTCAGGGTGCTGGGTGCTCAGTGCTCAGTGTGCTGGGTGCTCAGTACTCAGGGTGATGTGTGCTCAGTGCTCAGGGTGATCGGTGCTCAGTACTCAGGGCGCTCAGTACTCAGGGTGCTGGGTGCTCAGTGCTCAGGGTGCTGGGTGCTCAGTACTCGGGGTGCTGGGTGCTCTGTACTCAGGGTGCTGGGTGCTCAGTGCTCGGGGTCCTGGGTGCTCCGTGCTCAGGGTGATCGGTGCTCAGTACTCAGGGTGCTGGGTGCTCAGTGCTCGGGGTGCTGGGTGCTCAGTACTCAGCGTTCTGGGTGCTCAGTACTCAGGGTGCTGGGTGCTCAGTGCTCAGGGTGCTGGGTGCTCAGTGCTCAGGGTGCTGGGTGCTCAGTGATCGGGGTGCTGGGTGCTCAGTACTCAGGGTGCTCAGTGCTCGGGGAGCTCGGTGCTCAGTACTCAGGGTGCTGGGTTCTCAGTTCTCAGTGCTCGGGGTCCTGGGTGCTCCGTGCTCGGGGTGCTGGGTGCTCAGTGCTCTGGGTGCTTAGTGCTCAGTACTCAGGGTGCTGGGTGCTCAGTACTCACGGTGCTGGGTGCTCATTCTCAGGGTGCTAGGGGCTCAGTACTCAGGGTGCTTGGTGCTCAGTACTCTGGGTGCTCGGTTCTCAGTACTCAGGGTGCTGGGTGCTCAGTGCTCGGGATGCTGGGTGCTCAGTGCTCAGGGTGCTGGGTGCTCAGTGCTCGGGGTGCTCGGTGCTCAGTACTCGGGGTGCTGGGTGCTCAGTACTCGGGGTGCTGGGTGCTCAGTGCTCAGGGTGCTGGGTGCTCAGTGCTCGGGGTGCTGGGTGCTCAGTGCTGAGGGTGGTGCTGGGTGCTCAGTACTCAGGGTGCTGGGTGCTGGGTGCTCAGTGCTCAGGGTGCTGGGTGCTCAGTACTAAGTGTGCTGGGTGCTCAGTACTCAGGGTGCTCGGTGCTCAGTACTCAGGGTGCTGGGTGCTCAGTGCTCAGGGTGCTGGGTACTCAGTACTCAGGGTGCTGGGTGCTCCGTACTCAGGGTGCTGGGTGCCCAGTGCTCAGGGTGCTGGGTGCTCAGTGCTCAGGGTGCTGGGTGCTCAGTACTCAGGGTGCTGGGTGCTCAGTGCTCATGGTGATCGGTGCTCAGTACTCAGGGTGCTGGGTGCTCTGTACTCAGGGTGCTGGGTGCTCAGTGCTCATGGTGATCGGTGCTTAGTACTCAGGGTGCTGGGTGCTCAGTGCTCGGGGTGCTGGGTGCTCAGTACTCGGGGTGCTGGGTGCTCAGTGCTCAGGGTGCTGGGTGCTCAGTGCTCGGGGTGCTGGGTGCTCAGTGCTCAGGGTGCTGGGTGCTCAGTCCTCCGGGTGCTCAGTGCTCAGGGTGCTGGGTGCTCAGTACTCAGGGTGCTGGGTGCTCAGTACTCGGGGTGCTGGGTGCTCAGTGCTCAGGGTGCTGGGTGCTCAGTACTCTGGGTGTTGGGTGCTCAGTACTCAGGGTGCTGGGTGCTTAGTGCTCGGGGTGCTCGGTGCTCAGTACTCAAGGTGATGGGTGCTCAGTGCTCAGGGTGCTGGGTGCTCAGTCCTCGGGGTGCTCCATGCTCAGGGTGCTGGGTGCTCAGTGCTCAGGGTGCTGGGTGCTCAGTGCTCGGGGTGCTGGGTGCTCAGTGCTCAGGGTGCTGGGTGCTTAGTACTCAGGGTGCTCAGTGCTCAGTACACAGGGTGCTGGGTGCTCAGTGCTCGGGGTGCTGGGTGCTCAGTGCTCAGTACACAGGGTGCTGGGTGCTCAGTGCTCGGGGTCCTGGGTGCTCAGTACTCAGCGTGCTGGTTGCTCAGTACTCAGGGTGCTGGGTGCTCAGTGCTCAGGGTGCTGGGTGCTCAGTGCTCAGGGTGCTGGGTGCTCAGTGATCGGGGTGCTGGGTGCTCAGTACTCAGGGTGCTCAGTGCTCGGGGAGCTCGGTGCTCAGTACTCAGGGTGCTGGGTGCTCATTCTCGGGGTGCTGGGTGCTCAGTGCTCGGGGTGCTGGGTGCTCAGTACTCAGGGTGCTGGGGGTTCAGTACTCAGGGTGCTGGGTGCTCAGTACTCAGGGTGATCTGTTCTCAGTACTCAGGTTGCTAGGTGCTCAGTGCTCGGGGTGCTGGGTGCTCAGTACTCGGGGTGCTCAGTGCTCAGTACTCAGGGTGCTGGGTGCTCAGTACTCAGGGTGCTGGGTGCTCAGTGCTCGAGGTGCTCGGTGCTCAGTACTCGGGGTGCTGGGTGCTCAGTACTCTGGGTACTGGGTGCTCAGTGCTCAGGGTGCTGGGTGCTTAGTGCTCAGGGTCCTGGGTGCTCAGGCCTCGGGGTGCTCCGTGCTCAGTGCTCAGGGTGCTGGGTGCTCAGTACTCAGGGTGCTGGGTGCTCAGTGCTCGGGGTGCTCGGTGCTCAGTACTCAAGGTGCTGGGTGCTCAGTGCTCAGGGTGCTGGGTGCTCAGTCCTCGGGGTGCTCCGTGCTCAGTGATCAGGGTGCTGGGTGCTCAGTACTCAGGGTGCTCGGTGTTCAGTACTCAGGGTTCTCAGTGCTCAGTACTCAGGGTGCTGGGTGCTCAGTGCTCAGGGTGCTGGGTGCTCAGTACTCAGGGTGCTCAGTGCTCAGTACTCGGGGTGCTTGTTGCTCAGCACTCAGGTTGCTCAGTGCTCAGTGCTCGGGGTGCTGGGTGCTCATGACTCAGGGTGCTCAGTGCTCGGGGAGCTCGGTGCTCAGTACTCACTGTGCTGGGTGCTCAGTACTCAGGGTGCTCAGTGCTCGGGGAGCTCGGTGCTCAGTTCTCAGGGTGCTCGGTGCTCAGTGTTTGGGGTGCTGGGTGCTCAGTGCTCAGGGTGCTGGTTGCTCAGTGCTCAGGGTGCTGGGTACTCAGGGCTCAGGGTGCTGGGTGCTCAGTACTCAGGGTGCTGGGTGCTCAGTGCTCAGGGTGCTGGGTGCTCAGTGCTCGGGGTGCTGGGTGCTCAGTGCTCGGGGTGCTGGGTGCTCAGTGTTCGGGGTGCTCGGTGCTCAGTACTCAGGGTGCTGGGTGCTCAGTGCTCGAGGTGCTCATTACTCAGGGTGCTGTGTGTTCAGTGCTCAGGGTGCTGGGTGCTCAGTACTCAGGGTGCTCGGTGCTTAGTACTCAGGGTGCTGGGTGCTCAGTACACCGGGTGCTTGGTGCTCAGTGCTCGGGGTGCTCGGTGCTCAGTACTCAGTGCTCAGGGTGCTCAGTGCTCAGTGCTCAGGGTGCTGGGTGTTCAGTACTCAGGGTGCTGGGTGCTCAGTACTCAGGGTGCTGGGTGCTCAGTGCTCGGGGTACTGGGTGCTCAGTACTCAGGGTCCTGGGTGCTCAGTGCTCAGGTTGCTGGGTGCTCAGTGCTCAGGGTGATCGGTGCTCAGTACTCAGGGTGCTGGGTGCTCAGTGCTCAGGATGCTGGGTGCTCAGTCCTCAGGGTGCTCAGTGCTCAGGGTGCTGGGTGCTCAGTGCTCGGTGTGCTGGGTGCTCAGTACTCAGGGTGCTGAGTGCTCAGTACTCAGGGTGCTGGGTGCTCAGTACTCAGGGTGCTGGGTGCTCAGTGCTCAGTGTGCTGAGTGATCAGTGCTCAGGGTGCTGGGTGCTCAGTGCTCAGGGTGCTGGGTGCTCAGTACTCAGGGTGATGGGTGCTCAGTGCTCGTGGTGCTGGGTGCTCAGTGCTCAGGTTGCTGGGTGCTCAGTACTCAGTGTGCTGGGTGCTCAGTGCTCGGGGTGCTGGGTGCTCAGTGCTCAGTACTCAGGGTGCTCGGTGCTCAGTGCTCGGGGTGCTGGGTGCTCAGTACTCAGCGTGCTGGGTGCTCAGTACTCAGGGTGCTGGGTGCTCAGTGCTCAGGGTGCTGGGTGCTCAGTGCTCAGGGTGCTGGGTACTCAGTGATCGGGGTGCTGGGTGCTCAGTACTCAGGGTGCTCAGTGCTCGGGGAGCTCGGTGCACAGTACTCAGGGTGCTGGGTGCTCAGTACTCAGTGCTCTTGGTCCTGGGTGCTCCGTGCTCGGGGTGCTGGGGGCTCAGTGCTCTGGGTGCTTAGTGCTCAGTACTCAGGGTGCTGGGTGCTCAGTACTCAGGGTGCTGGGTGCTCATTCTCGGGGTGCTGGGTGCTCAGTGCTCAGGGTGCTGGGTGCTCAGTGCTCAGGGTGCTGGGTGCTCAGTGCTCGGGGTGCTGGGTGCTCAGTGCTCGGGGTGCTGGGTGCTCAGTGTTCGGGGTGCTCGGTGCTCAGTACTCAGGGTGCTGGGTGCTCAGTGCTCGAGGTGCTCATTACTCAGGGTGCTGTGTGTTCAGTGCTCAGGGTGCTGGGTGCTCAGTACTCAGGGTGCTCGGTGCTTAGTACTCAGGGTGCTGGGTGCTCAGTACACCGGGTGCTTGGTGCTCAGTGCTCGGGGTGCTCGGTGCTCAGTACTCAGTGCTCAGGGTGCTCAGTGCTCAGTGCTCAGGGTGCTGGGTGTTCAGTACTCAGGGTGCTGGGTGCTCAGTACTCAGGGTGCTGGGTGCTCAGTGCTCGGGGTACTGGGTGCTCAGTACTCAGGGTCCTGGGTGCTCAGTGCTCAGGTTGCTGGGTGCTCAGTGCTCAGGGTGATCGGTGCTCAGTACTCAGGGTGCTGGGTGCTCAGTGCTCAGGATGCTGGGTGCTCAGTCCTCAGGGTGCTCAGTGCTCAGGGTGCTGGGTGCTCAGTGCTCGGTGTGCTGGGTGCTCAGTACTCAGGGTGCTGAGTGCTCAGTACTCAGGGTGCTGGGTGCTCAGTACTCAGGGTGCTGGGTGCTCAGTGCTCAGTGTGCTGGGTGATCAGTGCTCAGGGTGCTGGGTGCTCAGTGCTCAGGGTGCTGGGTGCTCAGTACTCAGGGTGATGGGTGCTCAGTGCTCGTGGTGCTGGGTGCTCAGTGCTCAGGTTGCTGGGTGCTCAGTACTCAGGGTGCTGGGTGCTCAGTGCTCGGGGTGCTGGGTGCTCAGTGCTCAGTACTCAGGGTGCTCGGTGCTCAGTGCTCGGGGTGCTGGGTGCTCAGTACTCAGCGTGCTGGGTGCTCAGTACTCAGGGTGCTGGGTGCTCAGTGCTCAGGGTGCTGGGTGCTCAGTGCTCAGGGTGCTGGGTACTCAGTGATCGGGGTGCTGGGTGCTCAGTACTCAGGGTGCTCAGTGCTCGGGGAGCTCGGTGCACAGTACTCAGGGTGCTGGGTGCTCAGTACTCAGTGCTCTTGGTCCTGGGTGCTCCGTGCTCGGGGTGCTGGGGGCTCAGTGCTCTGGGTGCTTAGTGCTCAGTACTCAGGGTGCTGGGTGCTCAGTACTCAGGGTGCTGGGTGCTCATTCTCGGGGTGCTGGGTGCTCAGTGCTCAGGGTGCTGGGTGCTCAGTACTCAGGGTGCTGGGGGCTCAGTACTCAGGGTGCACTGTGCTCAGTACTCAGGGTGCTCTGTTCTCAGTACTCAGGGTGCTGGGTGTTCATTCTCGGGGTGCTTGGTGCTCAGTGCTCGGGGTGCTGGGTGCTCAGTACTCAGGGTGTTGGGGGCTCAGTACTCAGGGTGCTGGGTGCTCAGTACTCAGGGTGATCTGTTCTCAGTACTCAGGGTGCTGGGTGCTTAGTGCTCGGGGTGCTGGGTGCTCAGTACTCGGGGTGCTCAGTGCTCAGTACTCAGGGTGCTTGGTGCTCAGTACTCAGGGTGCTGGGTGCTCAGTGCTCGGGGTGCTGGGTGCTCAGTACTCGGGGTGCTGGGTGCTCAGTACTCGGGGTGCTGGGTGCTCAGTGCTCAGGGTGCTGGGTGCTCAGTGCTCGGGCTGCTGGGTGCTCAGTGCTGAGGGTGCTGGCCGCTCAGTGCTCAGGGTGCTGGGTGCTCAGTACTCAGCGTGCTCGGTGCTCAGTACTCAGGGTGCTCAGTGCTCAGTACTCAGCGTGCTGGGTGCTCAGTGCTCAGGGTGCTCGGTGCTCAGTACTCAGGGTGCTCAGTGCTCAGTACTCAGCGTGCTTTGTGCTCAGTGCTCAGGGTGCTGGGTGCTCAGTACTCAGGGTGATGGGTGCTCAGTTCTCAGGGTGCTGGGTGCTCAGTGCTCGGGGTGCTCGGTGATCAGTACTCAGGGTGCTGGGTGCTCAGTGCTCAGGGTGCTGGGTACTCAGTACTCAGGGTGCTGGGTGCTCAGTGCTCAGGGTGCAGGGTGCTCAGTGCTCAGGGTGCTGGGTGCTCAGTGCTCGGGGTGCTGGGTGCTCAGTGCTCGGGGCGCTGGGTGCTCAGTACTCAGGGTGCTGGGTGCTCAGTGCTCAGTGCTCAGTGCTCGGGGTGCTGGGTTCTCAGTGCTCAGGGTGATGGGTGCTCAGTGCTCGGGGTGCTCGGTGCTCAGTGCTCAGGATCCTGGGTGCTCAGTACTCAGGGTGCTGGGTGCTTAGTACACAGGGTTTTCAGTGCTCAGTACACAGGGTGCTGGGTGCTCAGTGCTCGGGGTGCTGGGTGCTCAGTGCTCAGTACTCAGGGTGCTGGGTGCTCAGTACTCAGCGTGCTCGGTGCTCAGTACTCAGGGTGCTCAGTGCTCAGTACTCAGCGTGCTGGGTGCTCAGTGCTCAGTGTGCTCGGTGCTCAGTACTCAGGGTGCTCAGTGCTCAGTACTCAGCGTGCTTTGTGCTCAGTGCTCAGGGTGCTGGGTGCGCAGTACTCAGCGTGCTGGGTGCTCAGTACTCATGGTGCTGGGTGCTCAGTGCTCAGGGTGCTGGGTGCTCAGTGCTCAGGGTGCTAGGTGCTCAGTGTTTGGGGTGCTGGGTGCTCAGTACTCAGGGTGCTCAGTGCTCGGGGAGCTCGGTGCTCAGTACTCAGGGTGCTGGGTGCTCAGTACTCAGGTTGCTCAGTACTCTGGGTGCTCGGTGCTCAGTAATAATGGTGCTGGGTGCTCAGTACTCAGGGTGCTCGGGGCTCAGTTCTCAGGGTGCTCGGTGCTCAGTTTTTGGGGTGCTGGGTGCTCAGTACTCAGGGTGATGCGTGCTCACTGCTCAGGGTGCTGATTGCTCAGTGCTCAGGGTGCTCAGTGCTCAGTACTCAGTGCACAGGATGCTGGGTGCTCAGTGCTCAGGGTGCTGGGTGCTCAGTGCTCGGGGTGCCCGGTGCTCAGTGCTCGGGGTGCTGGGTGCTCAGTACTCAGGGTGCTGGGTGCTCAGTGCTCGGGGTGCTGGGTCCTCAGTGCTCAGGGTGCTGGGTGCTCAGTACTCAGGGTGCTGGGTCCTCAGTGCTCAGGGTGCTGGGTGCTCAGTACTCAGTGTGCTCAGTGCTCAGGGTGCTTGGTGCTCAGAACTCAGGGTGCTGGGTGCTCAGTACTCAGGGTGCTGGGTGCTCAGTACTCAGGGTGCTTGGTGCTCAGTACTCAGGGTGCTGGGTGCTCAGTGCTCAGGGTGCTCGGTGCTCAGTACTCATGGTGCTGGGTGCTCATTCTCGGGGTACTGGGTGCTCAGTACTCAGGTTGCTCAGTACTCTGGGTGCTCGGTGCTCAGTACTCATGGTGCTGGGTGCTCAGTACTCAGGGTGCTCTGTGCTCAGTTCTCAGGGTGCTCGGTGCTCAGTGTTTGGGGCGCTGGGTGCTCAGTACTCAGGGTGCTGGGTGCTCAGTGCTCGGGGTGCTCGGTGCTCAGTACTCAGGGTGCTCAGTGCTCAGTACTCAGCGTGCTGGGTGCTCAGTGCTCTGGGTCCTCGGTGCTCAGTACTCAGGGTGCTCAGTGCTCAGTACTCAGCGTGCTTTGTGCTCAGTGCTCAGGGTGCTGGGTGCTCAGTGCTCAGGGTGCTGGGTGCTCAGTACTCAGTGCTCAGGATGCTGGGTGCTCAGTGCTCTGGGTGCTCAGTGCTCAGTACTCAGTGCTCAGGGTGATGGGTGCTCAGTGCTCGGGGTGTTCGGTGCTCAGTGCTCAGGGTCCTGGGTGCTCAGTACTCAGGGTGCTGGGTGCTTAGTACTCAGGGTGCTCAGTGCTCAGTACACAGGGTGCTGGGTGCTCAGTGCTCGGGGCGCTGGGTGCTCAGTACTCAGGGTGCTGGGTGCTCAGTGCTCAGTGCTCAGTGCTCGGGGTGCTGGGTTCTCAGTGCTCAGGGTGATGGGTGCTCAGTGCTCGGGGTGCTCGGTGCTCAGTGCTCAGGGTCCTGGGTGCTCAGTACTCAGGGTGCTGGGTGCTTAGTACACAGGGTTTTCAGTGCTCAGTACACAGGGTGCTGTGTGCTCAGTGCTCGGGGTGCTGGGTGCTCAGTGCTCAGTACTCAGGGTGCTGGGTGCTCAGTACTCAGCGTGCTCGGTGCTCAGTACTCAGGGTGCTCAGTGCTCAGTACTCAGCGTGCTGGGTGCTCAGTGCTCAGGGTGCTCGGTGCTCAGTACTCAGGGTGCTCAGTGCTCAGTACTCAGCGTGCTTTGTGCTCAGTGCTCAGGGTGCTGGGTGCGCAGTACTCAGCGTGCTGGGTGCTCAGTACTCATGGTGCTGGGTGCTCAGTGCTCAGGGTGCTGGGTGCTCAGTGCTCAGGGTGCTAGGTGCTCAGTGTTTGGGGTGCTGGGTGCTCAGTACTCAGGGTGCTCAGTGCTCGGGGAGCTCGGTGCTCAGTACTCAGGGTGCTGGGTGCTCAGTACTCAGGTTGCTCAGTACTCTGGGTGCTCGGTGCTCAGTAATAATGGTGCTGGGTGCTCAGTACTCAGGGTGCTCGGGGCTCAGTTCTCAGGGTGCTCGGTGCTCAGTTTTTGGGGTGCTGGGTGCTCAGTACTCAGGGTGATGCGTGCTCAGTGCTCAGGGTGCTGATTGCTCAGTGCTCAGGGTGCTCAGTGCTCAGTACTCAGTGCACAGGATGCTGGGTGCTCAGTGCTCAGGGTGCTGGGTGCTCAGTGCTCGGGGTGCCCGGTGCTCAGTGCTCGGGGTGCTGGGTGCTCAGTACTCAGGGTGCTGGGTGCTCAGTGCTCGGGGTGCTGTGTCCTCAGTGCTCAGGGTGCTGGGTGCTCAGTACTCAGGGTGCTGGGTCCTCAGTGCTCAGGGTGCTGGGTGCTCAGTACTCAGTGTGCTCAGTGCTCAGGGTGCTTGGTGCTCAGAACTCAGGGTGCTGGGTGCTCAGTACTCAGGGTGCTGGGTGCTCAGTACTCAGGGTGCTTGGTGCTCAGTACTCAGGGTGCTGGGTGCTCAGTGCTCAGGGTGCTCGGTGCTCAGTACTCATGGTGCTGGGTGCTCATTCTCGGGGTACTGGGTGCTCAGTACTCAGGTTGCTCAGTACTCTGGGTGCTCGGTGCTCAGTACTCATGGTGCTGGGTGCTCAGTACTCAGGGTGCTCTGTGCTCAGTTCTCAGGGTGCTCGGTGCTCAGTGTTTGGGGCGCTGGGTGCTCAGTACTCAGGGTGCTGGGTGCTCAGTGCTCGGGGTGCTCGGTGCTCAGTACTCAGGGTGCTCAGTGCTCAGTACTCAGCGTGCTGGGTGCTCAGTGCTCTGGGTCCTCGGTGCTCAGTACTCAGGGTGCTCAGTGCTCAGTACTCAGCGTGCTTTGTGCTCAGTGCTCAGGGTGCTGGGTGCTCAGTGCTCAGGGTGCTGGGTGCTCAGTACTCAGTGCTCAGGATGCTCTGTGCTCAGTGCTCTGGGTGCTCAGTGCTCAGTACTCAGTGCTCAGGGTGATGGGTGCTCAGTGCTCGGGGTGTTCGGTGCTCAGTGCTCAGGGTCCTGGGTGCTCAGTACTCAGGGTGCTGGGTGCTTAGTACTCAGGGTGCTCAGTGCTCAGTACACAGGGTGCTGGGTGCTCAGTGCTCGGGGTGCTGGGTGCTCAGTGCTCAGTACTCAGGGTGCTGGGTGCTCAGTGCTCGGGGTGCTGGGTGCTCAGTACTCAGTGTGCTGGGTGCTCAGTACTCAGGGTGCTGGGTGCTCAGTGCTCAGGGTGCTGGGTGCTCAGTGCTCAGGGTGCTAGGTGCTCAGTTATCGGGGTGCTGGGTGCTCAGTACTCAGGGTGCTCAGTGCTCGGGGAGCTCGGTGCTCAGTACTCACGGTGCTGGGTGCTCAGTACTCAGAGTGCTCAGTGCTCGGGGAGCTCGGTGCATAGTTCTCAGGGTGCTCAGTGCTCAGTGTTTGGGGTGCTGGGTGCTCAGTGCTCAGGGTGCTGGGTGCTCAGTACTCAGTGCTCAGGATGCTGGGTGCGCAGTGCTCAGGGTGCTGGGTGCTCAGTGCTCAGGGTGCTCAGTGCTCAGTGCTCAGTACTCAGTGTGCTGGGTGCTCAGTACTCAGGGTGCTGGGTCCTCAGTGCTCAGGGTGCTGGGTGCTCATTACTCAGTGTGCTCAGTGCTCAGGGTGCTGGGTGCTCAGAACTCAGGGTGCTGGGTGCTCAGTACTCAGGGTGCTGGGTGCTCAGTACTCAGGGTGCTTGGTGCTCAGTACTCAGGGTGCTGGGTGCTCAGTGCTCAGGGTGCTCGGTGCTCAGTACTCACGGTGCTGGGTGCTCATTCTCGGGGTGCTGGGTGCTCAGTACTGAGGTTTCTCAGTACTCTGGGTGCTCGGTGCTCAGTACTCATGGTGCTGGGTGCTCAGTACTCAGGGTGCTCGGTGCTCAGTTCTCAGGGTGCTCGGTGCTCAGTGTTTGGGGTGCTGGGTGCGCAGTATTCAGGGTGCTGTGTGCTCAGTGCTCGGGGTGCTCGGTGCTCAGTACTCAGAGTGCTGTGTGCTCAGTACTCGGGGTGCTGGGTGCTCAGTGCTCAGGGTGCTGGGTGCTCAGTACTCGGGGTACTGGGTGCTCAGTACTCAGGGTCCTGGGTGGTCAGTGCTCAGGTTGCTGGGTGCTCAGTGCTCAGGGTGATCGGTGCTCAGTACTCAGGGTGCTGGGTGCTCAGTGCTCAGGATGCTGGGTGCTCAGTCCTCAGGGTGCTCAGTGCTCAGGGTGCTGGGTGCTCAGTACTCAGGGTGATGGGTGCTCAGTGCTCGGGGTGCTGGGTGCTCAGTGCTCAGGTTGCTGGGTGCTCAGTACTCAGGGTGCTGGGTGCTCAGTATGCGAGGTGCTGGGTGCTCAGTACTCAGGGTGCTGGGTGCTCAGTACTCAGGGTGCTGGGTGCTCAGTACTCAGGGTGCATGGTGCTCAGTGCTCAGGGTGCTGGGTGCTCAGTGCTCAGTACTCAGGGTGCTGGGTGCTCAGTGCTCGGGGTGCTGGGTGCTCAGTACTCAGCGTGCTGGGTGCTCAGTACTCAGGGTGCTGGGTGCTCAGTGCTCAGGGTGCTGGGTGCTCAGTGCTCAGGGTGCTGGGTACTCAGTGATCGGGGTGCTGGGTGCTCAGTACTCAGGGTGCTCAGTGCTCGGGGAGCTCGGTGCACAGTACTCAGGGTGCTGGGTGCTCAGTACTCAGTGCTCTTGGTCCTGGGTGCTCCGTGCTCGGGGTGCTGGGGGCTCAGTGCTCTGGGTGCTTAGTGCTCAGTACTCAGGGTGCTGGGTGCTCAGTACTCAGGGTGCTGGGTGCTCATTCTCGGGGTGCTGGGTGATCAGTGCTCAGGGTGCTGGGTGCTCAGTACTCAGGGTGCTGGGGGCTCAGTACTCAGAGTGCTCTGTGCTCAGTACTCAGGGTGCTCGGTTCTCAGTACTCAGGGTGCTGGGTGCTCATTCTCGGGGTGCTTGGTGCTCAGTGCTCAGGGGGCTGGGTGCTCAGTACTCAGGGTGTTGGGGGATCAGTACTCAGGGTGCTGGGTGCTCAGTACTCAGGGTGATCTGTTCTCAGTACTCAGGGTGCTGGGTGCTTAGTGCTCGGGGTGCTGGGTGCTCAGTACTCGGGGTGCTCAGTGCTCAGTACTCAGGGTGCTGGGTGCTCAGTACTCAGTGTGCTGGGTGCTCAGTACTCAGGGTGCTGGGTGCTCAGTGCTCAGGGTGCTGGGTGCTCAGTGCTCAGGGTGCTAGGTGCTCAGTTATCGGGGTGCTGGGTGCTCAGTACTCAGGGTGCTCAGTGCTCGGGGAGCTCGGTGCTCAGTACTCACGGTGCTGGGTGCTCAGTACTCAGAGTGCTCAGTGCTCGGGGAGCTCGGTGCATAGTTCTCAGGGTGCTCGGTGCTCAGTGTTTGGGGTGCTGGGTGCTCAGTACTCAGGGTGATGCGTGCTCAGTGCTCAGGGTGCTGGGTGCTCAGTGCTCAGGGTGCTGGGTGCTCAGTGCTCGGGGTGCCCGGTGCTCAGTGCTCGGGGTGCTGGGTGCTCAGTACTCAGGGTGCTGGGTGCTCAGTGCTCGGGGTACTGGGTCCTCAGTGCTCAGGGTGCTGGGTGCTCAGTACTCAGGGTGCTGGGTCCTCAGTGCTCAGGGTGCTGGGTGCTCAGTACTCAGTGTGCTCAGTGCTCAGGGTGCTTGGTGCTCAGAACTCAGGGTGCTGGGTGCTCAGTACTCAGGGTGCTGGGTGCTCAGTACTCAGGGTGCTTGGTGCTCAGTACTCAGGGTGCTGGGTGCTCAGTGCTCAGGGTGCTCGGTGCTCAGTACTTATGGTGCTGGGTGCTCATTCTCGGGGTACTGGGTGCTCAGTACTCAGGTTGCTCAGTACTCTGGGAGCTCGGTGCTCAGAACTCATGGTGCTGGGTGCTCAGTACTCAGGGTGCTCGGTGCTCAGTTCTCAGGGTGCTCGGTGCTCAGTGTTTGGGGCGCTGGGTGCTCAGTACTCAGGGTGCTGGGTGCTCAGTGCTCGGGGTGCTCGGTGCTCAGTACTCAGGGTGCTCAGTGCTCAGTACTCAGCGTGCTGGGTGCTCAGTGCTCAGGGTCCTCGGTGCTCAGTACTCAGGGTGCTCAGTGCTCAGTACTCAGCGTGCTTTGTGCTCAGTGATCAGGGTGCTGGGTGCACAGTGCTCAGGGTGCTGGGTGCTCAGTACTCAGTGCTCAGGATGCTGGGTGCTCAGTGCTCTTGGTGCTCAGTGCTCAGTACTCAGTGCTCAGGGTGATGGGTGCTCAGTGCTCGGGGTGCTCGGTGCTCAGTGCTCAGGGTCCTGGGTGCTCAGTACTCAGGGTGCTGGGTGCTTAGTACTCAGGGTGCTCAGTGCTCAGTACACAGGGTGCTGGGTGCTCAGTGCTCGGGGTGCTGGGTGCTCAGTGCTCAGTACTCAGGGTGCTGGGTGCTCAGTGCTCGGGGTGCTGGGTGCTCAGTACTCAGTGTGCTGGGTGCTCAGTACTCAGGGTGCTGGGTGCTCAGTGCTCAGGGTGCTGGGTGCTCAGTGCTCAGGGTGCTAGGTGCTCAGTTATCGGGGTGCTGGGTGCTCAGTACTCAGGGTGCTCAGTGCTCGGGGAGCTCGGTGCTCAGTACTCACGGTGCTGGGTGCTCAGTACTCAGAGTGCTCAGTGCTCGGGGAGCTCGGTGCATAGTTCTCAGGGTGCTCAGTGCTCAGTGTTTGGGGTGCTGGGTGCTCAGTACTCAGGGTGATGCGTGCTCAGTGCTCAGGGTGCTGGGTGCTCAGTGCTCAGGGTGCTGGGTGCTCAGTACTCAGTGCTCAGGTTGCTGGGTGCGCAGTGCTCAGGGTGCTGGGTGCTCAGTGCTCAGGGTGCTCAGTGCTCAGTGCTCAGTACTCAGGGTGCTGGGTGCTCAGTACTCAGGGTGCTGGGTCCTCAGTGCTCAGGGTGCTGGGTGCTCATTACTCAGTGTGCTCAGTGCTCAGGGTGCTGGGTGCTCAGAACTCAGGGTGCTGGGTGCTCAGTACTCAGGGTGCTGGGTGCTCAGTACTCAGGGTGCTTGGTGCTCAGTACTCAGGGTGCTGGGTGCTCAGTGCTCAGGGTGCTCGGTGCTCAGTACTCACGGTGCTGGGTGCTCATTCTCGGGGTGCTGGGTGCTCAGTACTGAGGTTTCTCAGTACTCTGGGTGCTCGGTGCTCAGTACTCATGGTGCTGGGTGCTCAGTACTCAGGGTGCTCGGTGCTCAGTTCTCAGGGTGCTCGGTGCTCAGTGTTTGGGGTGCTGGGTGCGCAGTATTCAGGGTGCTGTGTGCTCAGTGCTCAGGGTGCTCGGTGCTCAGTACTCAGAGTGCTGTGTGCTCAGTACTCGGGGTGCTGGGTGCTCAGTGCTCAGGGTGCTGGGTGCTCAGTGCTCGGGGTACTGGGTGCTCAGTACTCAGGGTCCTGGGTGGTCAGTGCTCAGGTTGCTGGGTGCTCAGTGCTCAGGGTGATCGGTGCTCAGTACTCACGGTGCTGGGTGCTCAGTGCTCAGGATGCTGGGTGCTCAGTCCTCAGGGTGCTCAGTGCTCAGGGTGCTGGGTGCTCAGTACTCAGGGTGATGGGTGCTCAGTGCTCGGGGTGCTGGGTGCTCAGTGCTCAGGTTGCTGGGTGCTCAGTACTCAGGGTGCTGGGTGCTCAGTATTCGAGGTGCTGGGTGCTCAGTACTCAGGATGCTGGGTGCTCAGTACTCAGGGTGCTGGGTGCTCAGTACTCAGGGTGCTGGTTGCTCAGTGCTCGGGGTGCTGGGTGCTCAGTGCTCAGTACTCAGGGTGCTGGGTGCTCAGTGCTCGGGGTGCTGGGTGCTCAGTACTCAGCGTGCTGGGTGCTCAGTACTCAGGGTGCTGGGTGCTCAGTGCTCAGGGTGCTGGGTGCTCAGTGCTCAGGGTGCTGGGTACTCAGTGATCGGGGTGCTGGGTGCTCAGTACTCAGGGTGCTCAGTGCTCGGGGAGCTCGGTGCTCAGTACTCAGGGTGCTGGGTGCTCAGTACTCAGTGCTCTTGGTCCTGGGTGCTCCGTGCTCGGGGTGCTGGGGGCTCAGTGCTCTGGGTGCTTAGTGCTCAGTACTCAGGGTGCTGGGTGCTCAGTACTCAGGGTGCTGGGTGCTCATTCTCGGGGTGCTGGTTGCTCAGTGCTCAGGGTGCTGGGTGCTCAGTACTCAGGGTGCTGGGGGCTCAGTACTCAGGGTGCTCTGTGCTCAGTACTCAGGGTGCTCGGTTCTCAGTACTCAGGGTGCTGGGTGCTCATTCTCGGGGTGCTTGGTGCTCAGTGCTCGGGGTGCTGGGTGCTCAGTACTCAGGGTGTTGGGGGCTCAGTACTCAGGGTGCTGGGTGCTCAGTACTCAGGGTGATCTGTTCTCAGTACTCAGGGTGTTGGGGGCTCAGTACTCAGGGTGCTGGGTGCTCAGTACTCAGGGTGATCTGTTCTCAGTACTCAGGGTGCTGGGTGCTTAGTGCTCGGGGTGCTGGGTGCTCAGTACTCGGGGTGCTCAGTGCTCAGTACTCAGGGTGCTGGGTGCTCAGTACTCAGTGTGCTGGGTGCTCAGTACTCAGGGTGCTGGGTGCTCAGTGCTCAGGGTGCTGGGTGCTCAGTGCTCAGGGTGCTAGGTGCTCAGTTATCGGGGTGCTGGGTGCTCAGTACTCAGGGTGCTCAGTGCTCGGGGAGCTCGGTGCTCAGTACTCACGGTGCTGGGTGCTCAGTACTCAGAGTACTCAGTGATCGGGGAGCTCGGTGCATAGTTCTCAGGGTGCTCGGTGCTCAGTGTTTGGGGTGCTGGGTGCTCAGTACTCAGGGTGATGTGTGCTCAGTGCTCAGGGTGCTGGGTTCTCAGTGCTCAGGGTGCTGGGTGCTCAGTACTCAGTGCTCAGGATGCTGGGTGCGCAGTGCTCAGGGTGCTGGGTGCTCAGTGCTCAGGGTGCTCAGTGCTCAGTGCTCAGTACTCAGGGTGCTGGGTGCTCAGTACTCAGGGTGCTGGGTCCTCAGTGCTCAGGGTGCTGGGTGCTCATTACTCAGTGTGCTCAGTGCTCAGGGTGCTGGGTGCTCAGAACTCAGGGTGCTGGGTGCTCAGTACTCAGGGTGCTGGGTGCTCAGTACTCAGGGTGCTTGGTGCTCAGTACTCAGGGTGCTGGGTGCTCAGTGCTCAGGGTGCTCGGTGCTCAGTACTCACGGTGCTGGGTGCTCATTCTCGGGGTGCTGGGTGCTCAGTACTGAGGTTTCTCAGTACTCTGGGTGCTCGGTGCTCAGTACTCATGGTGCTGGGTGCTCAGTACTCAGGGTGCTCGGTGCTCAGTTCTCAGGGTGCTCGGTGCTCAGTGTTTGGGGTGCTGGGTGCGCAGTATTCAGGGTGCTGTGTGCTCAGTGCTCGGGGTGCTCGGTGCTCAGTACTCAGAGTGCTGTGTGCTCAGTACTCGGGGTGCTGGGTGCTCAGTGCTCATGGTGCTGGGTGCTCAGTGCTCGGGGTACTGGGTGCACAGTACTCAGGGTCCTGGGTGCTCAGTGCTCAGGTTGCTGGGTGCTCAGTGCTCAGGGTGATCGGTGCTCAGTACTCAGGGTGCTGGGTGCTCAGTGCTCAGGATGCTGGGTGCTCAGTCCTCAGGGTGCTCAGTGCTCAGGGTGCTGGGTGCTCAGTGCTCGGGGTGCTGGGTGCTCAGTACTCAGGGTGCTGAGTGCTCAGTACTCAGGGTGCTGGGTGCTCAGTACTCAGGGTGCTGGGTGCTCAGTGCTCAGTGTGCTGGGTGATCAGTGCTCAGGGTGCTGGGTGCTCAGTGCTCAGGGTGCTGGGTGCTCAGTACTCAGGGTGATGGGTGCTCAGTGCTCGGGGTGCTGGGTGCTCAGTGCTCAGGTTGCTGGGTGCTCAGTACTCAGGGTGCTGGGTGCTCAGTATTCGAGGTGCTGGGTGCTCAGTACTCAGGGTGCTGGGTGCTCAGTACTCAGGGTGCTGGGTGCTCAGTGCTCGGGGTGCTGGGTGCTCAGTGCTCAGTACTCAGGGTGCTTTGTGCTCAGTACTCGGGGTGCTGGGTGCTCAGTACTCAGCGTGCTGGGTGCTCAGTACTCAGGGTGCTTGGTGCTCAGTGCTCAGGGTGCTGGGTGCTCAGTGCTCAGGGTGCTGGGTACTCAGTGATCGGGGTGCTGGGTGCTCAGTACTCAGGGTGCTCAGTGCTCGGGGAGCTCGGTGCACAGTACTCAGGGTGCTGGGTGCTCAGTACTCAGTGCTCTTGGTCCTGGGTGCTCCGTGCTCGGGGTGCTGGGGGCTCAGTGCTCTGGGTGCTTAGTGCTCAGTACTCAGGGTGCTGGGTGCTCAGTACTCAGGGTGCTGGGTGCTCATTCTCGGGGTGCTGGGTGCTCAGTGATCAGGGTGCTGGGTGCTCAGTACTCAGGGTGCTGGGGGCTCAGTACTCAGGGTGCTCTGTGCTCAGTCCTCAGGGTGCTCGGTTCTCAGTACTCAGGGTGCTGGGTGCTCATTCTCGGGGTGCTTGGTGCTCAGTGCTCGGGGAGCTGGGTGCTCAGTACTCAGGGTGTTGGGGGCTCAGTACTCAGTGTGCTGGGTGCTCAGTACTCAGGGTGATCTGTTCTCAGTACTCAGGGTGCTGGGTGCTTAGTGCTCGGGGTGCTGGGTGCTCAGTACTCGGGGTGCTCAGTGCTCAGTACTCAGGGTGCTGGGTGCTCAGTACTCAGGGTGCTGGGTGCTCAGTGCTCGGGGTGCTGGGTGCTCAGTACTCGGGGTGCTGGGTGCTCAGTACTCGGGGTGCTGGGTGCTCAGTGCTCAGGGTGCTGGGTGCTCAGTGCTCGGGGTGCTGGGTGCTCAGTGCTGAGGGTGCTGGCCGCTCAGTGCTCAGGGTGCTGGGTGCTCAGTACTCAGCGTGCTCGGTGCTCAGTACTCAGGGTGCTCAGTGCTCAGTACTCAGCGTGCTGGGTGCTCAGTGCTCAGGGTGCTCGGTGCTCAGTACTCAGGGTGCTCAGTGCTCAGTACTCAGCGTGCTTTGTGCTCAGTGCTCAGGGTGCTGGGTGCTCAGTACTCAGGGTGATGGGTGCTCAGTACTCAGGGTGCTGGGTGCTCAGTGCTCGGGGTGCTCGGTGATCAGTACTCAGGGCTGGGTGCTCAGTGCTCAGGGTGCTGGGTACTCAGTACTCAGGGTGCTGGGTGCTCAGTGCTCAGGGTGCTGGGTGCTCAGTGCTCAGGGTGCTGTGTGCTCAGTGCTCGGGGTGCTGGGTGCTCAGTGCTCGGGGCGCTGGGTGCTCAGTACTCAGGGTGCTGGGTGCTCAGTGCTCAGTGCTCAGTGCTCGGGGTGCTGGGTTCTCAGTGCTCAGGGTGATGGGTGCTCAGTGCTCGGGGTGCTCGGTGCTCAGTGCTCAGGGTCCTGGGTGCTCAGTACTCAGGGTGCTGGGTGCTTAGTACTCAGGGTTTTCAGTGCTCAGTACACAGGGTGCTGGGTGCTCAGTGCTCGGTGTGCTGGGTGCTCAGTGCTCAGTACTCAGGGTGCTGGGTGCTCAGTGCTCGGGGTGCTGGGTGCTTAGTGCTCAGGGTGCTAGGTGCTCAGTGTTTGGGGTGCTGGGTGCTCAGTACTCAGGGTGCTCAGTGCTCGGGGAGCTCGGTGCTCAGTACTCAGGGTGCTGGGTGCTCAATACTCAGGTTGCTCAGTACTCTGGGTGCTCGGTGCTCAGTAATAATGGTGCTGGGTGCTCAGTACTCAGGGTGCTCGGTGCTCAGTTCTCAGGGTGCTCGGTGCTCAGTTTTTGGGGTGCTGGGTGCTCAGTACTCAGGGTGATGCGTGCTCAGTGCTCAGGGTGCTGATTGCTCAGTGCTCAGGGTGCTCAGTGCTCAGTACTCAGTGCTCAGGATGCTGGGTGCTCAGTGCTCAGGGTGCTGGGTGCTCAGTGCTCGGGGTGCCCGGTGCTCAGTGCTCGGGGTGCTGTTTGCTCAGTACTCAGGGTGCTGGGTGCTCAGTGCTCGGGGTGCTGGGTCCTCAGTGCTCAGGGTGCTGGGTGCTCAGTACTCAGGGTGCTGGGTCCTCAGTGCTCAGGGTGCTGGGTGCTCAGTACTCAGTGTGCTCAGTGCTCAATGTGCTTGGTGCTCAGAACTCAGGGTGCTGGGTGCTCAGTACTCAGGGTGCTGGGTGCTCAGTACTCAGGGTGCTTGGTGCTCAGTACTCAGGGTGCTGGGTGCTCAGTGCTCAGGTTGCTCGGTGCTCAGTACTCATGGTGCTGGGTGCTCATTCTCGGGGTACTGGGTGCTCAGTACTCAGGTTGCTCAGTACTCTGGGTGCTAGGTGCTCAGTTCTCAGGGTGCTCGGTGCTCAGTGTTTGGGGCGCTGGGTGCTCAGTACTCAGGGTGCTGGGTGCTCAGTGCTCGGGGTGCTCGGTGCTCAGTACTCAGGGTGCTGTGTGCTCAGTACTCGGGATGCTGGGTGCTCATTGCTCAGCGTGCTGGGTGCTCAGTGCTCGGGGTGCTGGGTGCTCAGTGCTCAGGGTGCTGGCTGCTCAGTGCTCAGGGAGCTGGGTGCTCAGTACTCAGGGTGCTCGGTGCTCAGTACTCAGGGTGCTCAGTGCTCAGTACTCAGCGTGCTGGGTGCTCAGTGCTCAGGGTCCTCGGTGCTCAGTACTCAGGGTGCTCAGTGCTCAGTACTCAGCGTGCTTTGTGCTCAGTGCTCAGGGTGCTGGGTGCTCAGTGCTCAGGGTGCTGGGTGCTCAGTACTCAGTGCTCAGGATTCTGGGTGCTCAGTGCTCTGGGTGCTCGGTGCTCAGTACTCAGTGCTCAGGGTGATGGGTGCTCAGTGCTCGGGGTGCTCGGTGCTCAGTGCTCAGGGTCCTGGGTGCTCAGTACTCAGGGTGCTGGGTGCTTAGTACTCAGGGTGCTCAGTGCTCAGTACACAGTGTGCTGGGTGCTCAGTGCTCGGGGTGCTGGGTGCTCAGTGCTCAGTACTCAGGGTGCTGTGTGCTCAGTGCTCGGGGTGCTGGGTGCTCAATACTCAGTGTGCTGGGTGCTCAGTACTCAGGGTGCTGGGTGCTCAGTGCTCAGGGTGCTGGGTGCTCAGTGCTCAGGGTGCTAGGTGCTCAGTTATCGGGGTGCTGGGTGCTCAGTACTCAGGGTGCTCAGTGCTCGGGGAGCTCGGTGCTCAGTACTCACAGTGCTGGGTGCTCAGTACTCAGAGTGCTCAGTGCTCGGGGAGCTCGGTGCATAGTTCTCAGGGTGCTCGGTGCTCAGTGTTTGGGGTGCTGGGTGCTCAGTACTCAGGGTGATGCGTGCTCAGTGCTCAGGGTTCTGGGTGCTCAGTGCTCAGGGTGCTGGGTGCTCAGTACTCAGTGCTCAGGATGCTGGGTGCGCAGTGCTCAGGGTGCTGGGTGCTCAGTGCTCAGGGTGCTCAGTGCTCAGTGCTCAGTACTCAGGGTGCTGGGTGCTCAGTACTCAGGGTGCTGGGTCCTCAGTGCTCAGGGTGCTGGGTGCTCATTACTCAGTGTGCTCAGTGCTCAGGGTGCTAGGTGCTCAGAACTCAGGGTGCTGGGTGCTCAGTACTCAGGGTGCTGGGTGCTCAGTACTCAGGGTGCTTGGTGCTCAGTACTCAGGGTGCTGGGTGCTCAGTGCTTAGGGTGCTCGGTGCTCAGTACTCACGGTGCTGGGTGCTCATTCTCGGGGTGCTGGGTGCTCAGTACTGAGGTTTCTCAGTACTCAGGGTGCTCGGTGCTCAGTACTCATGGTGCTGGGTGCTCAGTACTCAGGGTGCTCGGTGCTCAGTTCTCAGGGTGCTCGGTGCTCAGTGTTTGGGGTGCTGGGTGCGCAGTATTCAGGGTGCTGTGTGCTCAGTGCTCGGGGTGCTCGGTGCTCAGTACTCAGAGTGCTGTGTGCTCAGTACTCGGGGTGCTGGGTGCTCAGTGCTCAGGGTGCTGGGTGCTCAGTGCTCGGGGTGCTGGGTGCTCAGTGCTCAGGGTGCTGGCTGCTCAATGCTCAGGGTGCTGGGTGCTCAGTACTCAGGGTGCTCGGTGCTCAGTACTCAGCCTGCTGGGAGCTCAGTGCTCAGGGTCCTCGGTGCTCAGTACTCAGGGTGCTCAGTGCTCAGTACTCAGCGTGCTTTTTGCTCAGTGCTCAGGGTGCTGGGTGCTCAGTACTCAGGGTGCTGTGTGCTCAGTACTCACGGTGCTGGGTGCTCAGTACTCGGGGTGCTGGGTGCTCATTACTCTGGGTGCTGGGTGCTCAGTGCTCTGGGTGCTCGGTGCTCAGTACTCTTGGTGCTGGGTGCTCAGTACTCAGGGTGCTGGGTGCTCAGTGCTCAGGGTGATCGGTGCTCAGTACTCAGGGTGCACAGTACTCAGGGTGCTGGGTGCTCAGTACTCAGGGTGCTGGGTGCTCAGTGCTCGGGGTGCTGGGTGCTCAGTGCTCGGGGTGCTATGTGCTCAGTGCTCAGTACACAGGGTGCTGAGTGCTCAGTGCTCGGGGTGCTGGGTGCTCAGTGCTCAGGGTGCTGGGTGCTCAGTGCTCGGTGTGCTGGGTACTCAGTGCTCAGGGTGCTCGGTGCTCAGTACGTTGTGTGCTCAGTACTCAGGGTGCTGGGTGCTCATTACTCAGGGTGCTGGGTGCTCAGTGCTCTGGGTGCTCGGTGCTCAGTACTCTTGGTGCTGGGTGCTCAGTACTCAGGGTGCTGGGTGCTCAGTGCTCAGGGTGATCGGTGCTCAGTACTCAGGGTGCTCAGTACTCAGGGTGCTGGGTGCTCAGTGCTCAGGTTGCTGGGTGCTCAGTGCTCAGGGTGCTGGGTGCTCAGTGCTCGGTGTGCTGGGTACTCAGTGCTCAGGGTGCTCGGTGCTCAGTACGTTGTGTGCTCAGTGCTCAGGGTGCTGGGTGCTCAGTGCTCAGGGTGCTGGGTGCTCAGTGCTCAGGGTGCTGGGTGCTCAGTGCTCAGGGTGCTGGGTGCTCAGTGCTCAGGGTGCTGGGTGCTCAGTGCTCGGGGTGCTGGGTGCTCAGTACTCAGGTGCTGGGTGCTTAGTGCTCGGGGTGCCCGCTGCTCAGTACTCGGGGTGCTCAGTGTTCAGTACTCAGGGTGCTGGGTGCTCAGTGCTCAGGGTGCTGGGTGCTCAGTACTCAGGGTGCTGGGTGCTCGGTGCTCAGTACGCTGGGTGCTCAGTACTCAGGGTTCTGGGTGCTCAGTACTCAGGGTGCTCGGTGCTCAGTACTCAGGGTGCTGGGTGCTCAGTGCTCGGGGTGCTGGGTGCTCAGTACTCAGGTTGCTGGGTGCTAAGTGCTCGGGGTGCTTGGTGCTCAGTACGCTGGGTGCTCAGTACTCAGGGTGCTGGGTGCTCAGTACTCAGGGTGCTGTGTGCTTAGTACTCAGGGTGCTGGGTGCTCAGTGCTCGGGGTGCTGGGTGCTCAGTGCTCAGTACTCAGGGTGCTGGGTGCTCAGTGCTCAGGGTGCTGGGTGCTCAGTGCTCAGGGTGCTGGTTGCTCAGTGCTCAGGGTGCTGGGTACTCAGTGCTCAGGGTGCTGGGTGCTCAGTGCTCAGGGTGCTGGGTGCTCAGTGCTCAGGGTGCTGGGTGCTCAGTGCTCGGGGTGCTGTGTGCTCAGTGCTCGGGGTGCTGGGTGCTCAGTGCTCGGGGTGCTCGGTGCTCAGTACTCAGGGTGCTGGGTGCTCAGTGCTCTAGGTGCTCAGTACTCAGGGTGCTGTGTGTTCAGTGCTCAGGGTGCTGGGTGCTCAGTACTCAGGGTGCTTGGTGCTTAGTACTCAGGGTGCTGGGTGCTCAGTACTCCGGGTGCTCGGTGCTCAGTGCTCGGGGTGCTCGGTGCTCAGTACTCAGTGCTCAGGGTGCTCAGTGCTCAGTGCTCAGGCTGCTGGGTGTTCAGTACTCAGGGTGCTGGGTGCTCAGTACTCAGGGTGCTGGGTGCTCAGTGCTCGGGGTGCTGGGTGCTCAGAACTCAGGGTGCTGGGTGCTCAGTGCTCGGGGTGCTGGGTGCTCAGTGCTCAGGGTGATCGGTGCTCAGTACTCAGGGTGCTGGGTGCTCAGTGCTCAGGGTGCTGTGTGCTCAGTCCTCAGGGTGCTCAGTGCTCAGGGTTCTGGGTGCTCAGTGCTCGGAGTGCTGGGTGCTCAGTACTCAGGGTGCTGATTGCTCAGTACTCAGGGTGCTGGGTACTCAGTACTCAGGGTGATGGGTGCTCAGTGCTCAGGGTGCTGGGTGATCAGTGCTCAGGTTGCTGGGTGCTCAGTTCTCAGGGTGCTGGGTGCTCAGTACTCAGGGTGATGGGTGCTCAGTGCTCGGGGTGCAGGGTGCTCAGTGCTCAGGTTGCTGGGTGCTCAGTACTCAGGGTGCTGGGTGCTCAGTATTCGGGGTGCTGGGTGCTCAGTACTCAGGGTGCTGGGTGCTCAGTACTCAGGGTGCTGGGTGCTCAGTACTCAGGGTGCTGGGTGCTCAGTGCTCGGGGTGCTCGGTGCTCAGTACGTTGGGAGCTCACTACTCAGGGTGCTGGGTGCTCATTGCTCACGGTGCTGGGTGCTCAGTGCTCAGGGTGCTGGGTGCTCAGTGCTCAGGGTGCTGGGTGCTCAGTGCTCGGGGTGCTGGGTGCTCAGTGCTCAGGGTGCTGGGTGCTCAGTACTCAGGGTGCTGGGTGCTCAGAACTCGGGGTGCTGGGTGCTCAGTACTCAGGGTGCTGGGTGCTCAGTACTCAGGGTGCTGGGTGCTCAGTACTCGGGTGCTGGGTGCTCAGTGCACAGGGTGCTGGGTGCTCAGTGCTCAGGGTGCTGGGTGCTCAGTGCTCGTGGTGCTGGGTGCTCAGTGCTCGGGGTGCTCGGTGCTCAGTACTCCGGGTGCTGGGTGCTCAGTGCTCGGGGTGCTCGGTGCTCAGTACTCAGGGTGCTGGGTGCTCAGTGCTCGGGGTCCTGGGTGCTCAGTGCTCAGTACTCAGGGTGCTGGGTGCTCAGTGCTCAGGGTGCTGTGTTCTCAGTGCTCAGGGTGCTGGGTGCTCAGTGCTCAGGGTGCTGGGTGCTCAGTGCTCAGGGTGCTGGGTGCTCAGTACTCAGGGTGCTGGGTGCTCAGTACTCATGGTGTTGGGTGCTCTGTGCTCGGGGTGCTGGGTGCTCAGTGCTCGGTGTGCTCGGTGCTCAGTACTCAGGGTGCTGGGTGCTCAGTACTCAGGGTGCTGGGTGCTCAGTACTCGGGTGCTGGGTGCTCAGTGCTCAGGGTGCTGGGTGCTCAGTGCTCGGGGTGCTGGGTGCTCAGTGCTCAGTACTCAGGGTGCTGGGTGCTCAGTGCTCGGGGTCCTGGGTGCTCAGTGCTCAGTACTCAGGGTGCTGGGTGCTCAGTGCTCAGGGTGCTGTGTGCTCAGTGCTCAGGGTGCTGGGTGCTCAGTGCTCAGGGTGCTGGGTACTCAGTGCTCAGGGTGCTGGGTGCTCAGTACTCAGGGTGCTGGGTGCTCAGTACTCAGGGTGCTGGGTGCTCAGTGCTCGAGGTGCTCAGAACTCAGGGTGCTGTGTGTTCAGTGCTCAGGGTGCTGGGTGCTCAGTACTCAGGGTGCTCGGTGCTTAGTACACAGGGTGCTGGGTGCTCAGTACTCCGGGTGCTGGGTGCTCAGTGCTCGGGGTGCTCGGTGCTCAGTGCTCAAGGTGCTGGGTGCTCAGTACTCAGGGTGCTCATTGCTCAGGGTGCTGGCTGCTCAGTACTCAGGGTGCTGGGTGCTCAGTGCTCAGGGTGCTCGGTGCTCAGTACGTTGGGTGCTCAGTACTTAGCGTGCTGGGTGCTCAGTACTCGGGGTGCTGGGTGCTCATTAATCAGGGTGCTGGGTGCTCAGTACTCAGGGTGCTCAGTGCTTGGGGTGCTGGGTGCTCAGTACTCAGGGTGCTCTGTGCTTGGGGTGCTGGGTGCTCAGTACTCAGGGTGCTGGGTGCTCAGTGCTCAGGGTGCTGGGTGCTCAGTACTCAGGGTGCTGGGTGCTCAGTACTCAGGGTGCTGGGTGCTCAGTGCTCGGTGTGCTGGGTACTCAGTGCTCAGGGTGCTGGGTGCTCAGTGCTCGGTGTGCTGGGTACTCAGTGCTCAGGGTGCTCGGTGCTCAGTACGTTGTGTGCTCAGTACTCAGGGTGCTGGGTGCTCATTACTCAGGGTGCTGGGTGCTCACTGCTCGGGGTGCTGGGTGCTCAGTGCTCGGGGTGCTGGGTGCTCAGTGCTCGGGGTGCTGGGTGCTAAGTGCTCGGGGTGCTGGGTGCTCAGTGCTCGGGATGCACGGTGCTCAGAACTCAGGGTGCTCGGTGCTCAGTACGTTGTGTGCTCAGTACTCAGGGTGCTGGGTGCTCAGTGCTCAGGGTGCTGGGTGCTCAGTGCTCAGGGTGCTGGGTGCTCAGTGCTCAGGGTGCTGGCTGCTCAGTGCTCAGGGGGCTGGTTGCTCTGTACTCAGGGTGCTGGGTGCTCGTTGCTCAGTACGCTGGGTGCTCAGTACTCAGGGTGCTGGGCGCTCAGTACTCAGGGTGCTCGGTGCTCAGTACTCAGGGTGCTGGGTGCTCAGTGCTCGCGGTGCTGGGTGCTCAGTGCTCGTGGTGCTCGGTGCTCAGTACTCAGGGTGCTGGGTGCTCAGTGCTCGGTGTGCTCGGTGCTCAGTACGCTGGGTGCTCAGTACTCAGGGTGCTGGGTGCTCAGTACTCAGGTTGCTGGGTGCTTAGTACTCAGGGTGCTGGGTGCTCAGTGCTCGGGGTGCTCGGTGCTCAGTACGCTGGGTGCTCAGTACTTAGGGTGCTGGGTGCTCAGTACTCAGGGTGCTCGGTGCTCAGTACTCAGGGTGCTGGGTGCTCAGTGCTCGGGGTGCTGGGTGCTCAGTACTCAGGGTGCTGGGTGCTCAGTGCTCGGTGTGCTCTGTGCTCAGTACGCTGGGTGCTCAGTACTCAGGGTGCTGGGTGCTCAGTACTCAGGGTGCTGGGTGCTCAGTACTCAGGGTGCTGGGTGCTCAGTGCTCGGGGTGCTCGGTGCTCAGTACGCTGGGTGCTCAGTACTCAGGGTGCTGGGTGCTCAGTACTCAGGGTGCTCGGTGCTCAGTACTCAGGGTGCTGGGTGCTCAGTGCTCGGGGTGCTGGGTGCTCAGTACTCAGGGAGCTGGGTGCTCAGTGCTCGGGGTTCTCGGTGCTCAGTGCTCAGTACTCAGGGTGCTGGGTGCTCAGTGCTCAGGGTGCTGGGTGCTCAGTACTCAGGGTGCTGGGTGCTTAGTACTCAGGGTGCTGGGTGCTCAGTGCTCGGGGTGCTGGGTGCTCAGTACTCAGGGTGCTGGGTGCTCTGTGCTCTGGGTGCTCGGTGCTCAGTGCTCAGTACTCAGGGTGCTGGGTGCTCAGTGCTCAGGGTGCTGGGTGCTCAGGACTCAGGGTGCTGGGTGCTTAGTACTCAGGGTGCTGGGTGCTCAGTACTCAGGGTGCTGGGTGCTCAGTACTCAGGGTGCTGGGTGCTTAGTACTCAGGGTGCTGGGTGCTCAGTGCTCAGGGTGCTGGGTGCTCAGTGCTCAGTACTCAGGGTGCTGGGTGCTCAGTGCTCAGGGTGCTGGGTGCTCAGTGCTCAGGGTGCTGGGTGCTCAGTGCTCAGGGTGCTGGGTCCTCAGTGCTCAGGGTGCTGTGTGCTCAGTGCTCAGGGTGCTGGGTGCTCAGTGCTCAGGGTGCTGGGTGCTCAGTGCCCGGGGTGCTGGGTGCTCAGTGCTCGGGGTGCTGGGTGCTCAGTGCTCGGGGTGCTCGGTGCTCAGTACTCAGGGTGCTGGGTGCTCAGTGCTCGAGGTGCTCAGTACTCAGGGTGCTGTGTGTTCAGTGCTCAGGGTGCTGGGTGCTCAGTACTCAGGGTGCTCGGTGCTTAGTACTCAGGGTGCTGGGTGCTCAGTACTCCGGGTGCTGGGTGCTCAGTGCTTGGGGTGCTCGCTGCTCAGTACTCAGTGCTCAGGGTGCTTAGTGCTCAGTGCTCAGGGTGCTGGGTGTTCAGTACTCAGGGTGCTGGGTGCTCAGTACTCAGGGTGCTGGGTGCTCAGTGCTCAGGGTGCTGGGTGCTCAGTACTCAGGGTGCTGGGTGCTCAGTGCTCAGGGTGCTGGGTACTCAGTGCTCATTGTGCTCGGTGCTCAGTACTCGGGGTGCTGGGTGCTCATTCTCGGGGTGCTGGGTGCTCAGTGCTCAGGGTGCTGGGTGCTCAGTACTCAGGGTGATGGGATCTCAGTGCTCAGGGTGATCGGTGCTCAGTACTCAGGGTGCTCAGTACTCAGGGTGCTGGGTGCTCAGTGCTCAGGGTGCTTGGTGCTCAGTACTCAGGGTGCTGGGTGCTCAGTGCTCGGGGTGCTGGGTGCTCAGTGCTCAGGGTGATCGGTGCTCAGTACTCAGTGTGCTGGGTGATCAGTGCTCAGGGTGCTGGGTGCTCAGTCCTCAGGGTGCTCAGTGCTCAGGGTGCTGTGTGCTCAGTGCTCGGGGTGCTCGGTGCTCAGTGCTCGAGGTGCTGGGTGCTCATTCTCGGGGTGCTGGGTGCTCAGTGCTCGGGGTGCTGGGTGCTCAGTGCTCGGGGTGCTGGGTGCTCAGTACTCAGGGTGCTGGGTGCTCAGTGCTCAGGGTGCTGGGTACTCAGTGCTCAGGGTGCTCGGTGCTCAGTACTCGGGGTGCTGGGTGCTCATTCTCGGGGTGCTGGGTGCTCAGTGCTCAGGGTGGTGGGTGCTCAGTACTCAGGGTGCTGGGTGCTCAATGCTCAGGGTGCGGGTTGCTCAGTACTCAGGGTGCTGGGAGCTCAGTGCTCAGGGTGATCGGTGCTCAGTACTCAGGGTGCTCAGTACTCAGGGTGCTGGGTGCTCAGTACTCAGGTTGCTTGGTGCTCAGTACTCAGGGTGCTGGGTGCTCAGTGCTCGGGGTGCTGGGTGCTCAGTGCTCAGGGTGATCGGTGCTCAGTACTCAGTGTGCTGGGTGCTCAGTGCTCAGGGTGCTGGGTGCTCACTCCTCAGGGTGCTCAGTGCTCAGGGTGCTGGGTGCTCAGTGCTCGGGGTGCTCGGTGCTCAGTGCTCGAGGTGCTGGGTGCTCATTCTCGGGGTGCTTGGTGCTCAGTGCTCGGGGTGCTGGGTGCTCAGTACTCAGGGTGCTGGGTGCTCAGTGCTCAGGGTGCTGGGTACTCAGTGCTCAGGGTGTTCGGTGCTCAGTACTCGGGGTGCTGGGTGCTCATTCTCGGGGTGCTGGGTGCTCAGTGCTCGGGGTGCTGGGTGCTCAGTACTCAGGGTGCTGGGTGCTCAGTGCTCAGGGTGCTGGGTGCTCAGTACTCAGGGTGCTGGGTGCTCAGTGCTCAGGGTGCTGGGTGCTCAGTACTCAGGGTGCTGGGTGCTCAATGCTCAGGGTGCTGGGTGCTCAGTACTCAGGGTGTTCGGAGCTCAGTGCTCAGGGTGATCGGTGCTCAGTACTCAGGGTGCTCAGTACTCAGGGTGCTGGGTGCTCAGTGGTCAGGGAGATCGGTGCTCAGTACTCAGGGTGCTGGGTGCTCAGTGCTCAGGGTGCTGGGTGCTCAGTCCTCAGGGTGCTCAGTGCTCAGGGTGCTGGGTGCTCAGTGCTCAGGGATCTCGGTGCTCAGTACTCAGGTTGCTGGGTGCTCAGTACTCAGGGTGCTGGGTGCTCAGTGCTCAGGGTGCTGGGTGATCAGTGCTCAGGGTGCTGGGTGCTCAGTGCTCAGGCTGCTGGGTGCTCAGTACTCAGGGTGCTGGGTGCTCAGTGTTCGGGGTGCTGGGTGCTCAGTGCTCAGGGTGCTGGGTGCTCAGTGCTCAGGGTGCTGGGTGCTCAGTACTCAGGGTGCTCTGTGCTTAGTACTCAGGGTGCTGGGTGCTCTGTACTCCGGGTGCTGGGTGCTCAGTGCTTGGGGTGCTCAGTGCTCAGTACTCAGTGCTCAGGGTGCTCAGTGCTCAGTGCTGAGGGTGCTGGGTGTTCAGTACTCAGGGTGCTGGGTGCTCAGTACTCGGGGTGCTGGGTGCTCAGTACTCAGGGTGCTGGGTGCTCAGTAGTCAGGGTGCTGGGTGCTCAGTACTCGGGTGCTGGGTGCTCAGTGCTCAGGGTGCTGGGTGCTCAGTGCTCGGGGTGCTGGGTGCTCAGTGCTCAGTACTGAGGGTGCTGGGTGCTCAGTGCTCGGGGTGCTGTGTGCTCAGTACTCAGGGTGCTGGGTGCTCTGTGCTCGGGGTGCTGGGTGCTCAGTACTCGGGTGCTGGGTGCTCAGTGCTCAGGGTGCTGGGTGCTCAGTGCTCGGGGTGCTGGGTGCTCATTGCTCAGTACTCAGGGTGGTGGGTGCTCAGTGCTCAGGGTGTTGTGTGCTCAGTGCTCAGGGTGCTGGGTGCTCAGTGCTCAGGGTGCTGGGTACTCAGTGCTCAGGGTGCTGGGTGCTCAGTACTCAGGGTGCTGGGTGCTCAGTACTCAGGGTGCTGGGTGCTCTGTGCTCGGGGTGCTGGGTGCTCAGTGCTCGCGGTGCTGGGTGCTCAGTGCTCTGGGTGCTCGTTGCTCAGTGCTCGCGGTGCTGGGTGCTCAGTGCTCGGGGTGCTGGGTGCTCAGTGCTCGGGGCTGGGTACTCAGTGCTCGGGGTGCTCGGTGCTCAGAGCTCAGGGTGCTCGGTGCTCAGTACGTTGTGTGCTCAGTACTCAGGGTGCTGGGTGCTCAGTGCTCAGGGTGCTGGGTGGTCAGTGCTCAGGGTGCTGGGTGCTCAGTGCTCAGGGTGCTGGGTGCTCAGTGCTCAGTGTGCTGGGTGTCGGGGTGCTGGGTGCTCAGTACTCAGGGTGCTGGGTGCTCAGTACTCATGGTGCTGGGTGCTCAGTGCTCGGGTTGCTGGGTGCTCAGTGCTCGGGGTGCTGGGTGCTCAGTGCTCGGGGTGCTGTGTGTTCAGTGCTCAGGGTGCTGGGTGCTCAGTACTCAGGGTGCTGGGTGCTCAGTACTCAGGGTTCTCATTGCTCAGGGTGCTGGGTGCTCAGTACTCAGGGTGCTGGTTGCTCAGTACTCAGGGTGCTCAGTGCTCAGTACTCAGGGTGCTCGGTGCTCAGGGTGCTGGGTGCTCAGTGCTCGGGGTGCTCGGTGCTCAGTACTCAGGGTGCTGGGTTCTCAGTGCTCAGGGTGCTGGGTGCTCAGTGCTCAGGGTGCTGGGTGCTCAGTGCTCAGGGTGCTGGGTGCTCAGTACTCAGGGTGCTTGGTGCTCGGGGTGCTGGGTGCTCACTGCTCGGGGTGCTCGGTGCTCAGTACTCGGTGTGCTCAGTGCTCAGTACTCAGGGTGCTGGGTGCTCAGTGCTCAGGTTGCTGGGTGCTCAGTACTCAGGGTGCTGGGTGCTCGGTGCTCAGTACGCTGGGTGCTCAGTACTCAGGTTGCTGGGTGCTCAGTACTCAGGGTGCTTGGTGCTCAGTACTCAGGGTCCTGGGTGCTCAGTGCTCGGGGTGCTGGGTGCTCAGTACTCAGGGTGCTGGGTGCTCAGTGCTCGGGGTGCTCGGTGCTCAGTACGCTGGGTGCTCAGTACTCAGGGTGCTGGGTGCTCAGTGCTCGGGGTGCTGGGTGCTCAGTACTCAGGGTGCAGGGTGCTCAGTGCTCAGGGTGCTCAGTGCTCAGTACTCAGGGTGCTCGGTGCTCAGTGCTCAGGGTGCTCAGTGCTCAGTACTCAGGGTGCTCAGTGCTCAGTGCTCTGGGTGCTGGGTGCTCAGTGCTCAGGGTGCTGGGTGCTCAGTGCTCAGGGTGCTGGGTGCTCAGTACTCAGGGTGCTCACTGCTCAGGGTGCTGGGTGCTCAGTGCTCGGGGTGCTGGGTACTCAGTGCTCAGTACACAGGGAGCTGGGTGATCAGTGCTCGGGGTGCTGGGTCCTCAGTGCTCAGTACTCAGGGTGCTGGGTGCTCAGTGCTCGGGGTGCTGGATGCTCAGTACTCAGGGTGCTGGGTGCTCAGTGCTCAGCGTGCTGGGTTCTCAGTACTCAGCGTGCTGGGTGCTCAGTGCTCAGGGTGCTGGGTGCTCAGTACTCAGTGTGCTGGGTGCTTAGTACTCAGGGTGCTCGGTCCTCACCCTGAGTACTGAGCACCCAGCACCCTGAGTACTGAGCACTGAGCACCCTGAGCACTGAGCACCCAGCACCCTGATCACTGAGCACCCAGCATCCTGAGCACTGAGTACTGAGCACCCAGCACCCTGAGCACTGAGCACCCAGTACCCTGAGCACTGAGCACCCAGCACCCTGAGTACTGAGCACCCAGCACCCCAAACAATGAGCACCGAGCACCCTGAGATCTGAGCACCGAGCACCCTGAGCACTGAGCACCCAGCACAATGAGTACTGAGCATCAAGCACCCTGAGCACTGAGCACCCAGCACCCTGAGCACTGAGCACACAGCACCCTGAGCCCTGAGCACCCAGCACCCTGAGCACTGAGCACCCAGCACCCTGAGTACTGAGCACCCAACGTACTGAGCACCGAGCACCCCGAGCACTGAGCACCCAGCACCCTGAGTACTGAGCACCCAGCACACCGAGCACTGAGCACCCAGCACCCTGAGTACTGAGCACCGAGCACCCTGAGTACTGATCACACAGCACCCCGAGCACTGAGCACCCAGCACCCAGAGTACTGAGCACCCAGCACTGAGCACCCAGCACCCTGAGTACTGAGCACCCAGCACCCTGAGAACTGAGCACCGAGCACCCCGAGCACTGAGCACCAGGCACCCCGAGCACTGAGCACCCAGCACCCTGAGTACTGAGCACCCAGCACCCTGAGTACTGAGCAATGAGCACCCTGAGCACTGAGCACCCAGCACCCTGAGCAATGAGCACCCAGCATCCTGAGCACTGAGTACTGAGCACCCAGCACCCTGAGCACTGAGCACCCAGCACCCTGAGCACTGAGCACCCAGCACCCTGAGTACTGAGCACCCAGCACCCCAAACACTGAGCACCGAGCACCCTGAGAACTGAGCACCGAGCACCCTGAGTACAGAGCACCCAGCACCATGAGTACTGAGCACCGAGTACCCAGAGTACTGAGCAACCTGAGTACTGAGCACCCAGCACCCCGAGAATGAGCACCCAGCACCATGAGTACTGAGCACCGAGCACCCTGAGCACTGAGCAGACAGCACCCTGAGTACTGAGCACCAAGCACCCTGAGTACTAAGCACCCAGTACCCTGAGTTCTGAGCACCCAGCACCCTGAGCACTGAGCACACTGAGTACTGAGCAACCAGCACCCTGAGCACTGAGCACCCAGCACACCGAGCACTGAGCTCACAGCACCCCGAGCACTGAGCACTGAGCACCCTGTGCACTGAGCACCGAGCACCCTGAGTACTGAGCACTGATCACCCTGAGCACTGAGCACCCAGCACCCTGAGTACTGAGCACCCAGCACCCTGAGCACTGAGGACCCAGCAGCACGAGCACTGAGCACCCAGCACCCTGATTACTGAGCACCCAGCACCCTGAGCACTGAGGACCCAGCACCCCGAGCACTGAGCACCCAGCACGCTGAGTACTGAGCACTGAGCACCCAGCACCCTGAGTACTGAGCACCCAGCACCCCGAGCACTGAGCACCGAGCACCCTGATTACTGAGCACCCAGCACCCTGAGCACTGAGCACGGAGCACCCCGAGGACTGAGCACCCAGCACCGTTAGCACTGAGCAACCAGCACCTTGAGTACTGAGCACCGAGCACCCCGAGCACTGAGCACCCAGCACCCTAAGTACTGAGCACCCAGCACCCTGAACACTGAGCACCCAGCACCCCGAGCACTGAGCACCCAGCACCCTGAGTACTGAGCACCCAGCACCCCGAGCACTGAGCACCCAGCACCCTGAGCACTGAGCACCCAGCACCCTGAGTACTGAGCACCCAGCACCCTGAGCACTGAGCACCCAGCACCCTGAGTACTGAGCACCCAGCACCCTGAGTACTGAGCACTGAGCAAACTGAGCACTGAGCACCCAGCACCCCGATCACTGAGCACCCAGCACCCTGAGTACTGAGCACTCAGCACCCTGAGTACTGAGCACCGAGCACCCCGAGCACTGAGCACCCACCACCCTGAGCACGGAGCACCCCGAGGACTGAGCACCCAGCACCCTGAGCACTGAGCACCCAGCACCTTGAGTACTGAGCACCGAGCACCTCGAGCACTGAGCACCCAGCACCCTGAGTACTGAGCACAGAGCACCATGAGCACTGAGCACCCAGCACCCTGAGCACTGAGCACCCAGCACCCCGAGCACTGAGCACCCTTCACCCTGAGTACTGAGCATCCAACACCCAGAGTACTGAGCACCCAGCACCCTGAGCACTGAGCACCCAGCACCCTGAGCACTGAGAACCCAGCACCCCGAGCACTGAGCATGCAGCACACTGAGTACTGAGAACCCAGCACCCCGAGCCCTGAGCACCCAGCACCCTGAGTACTGAGCACCCTGAGTACTGAGCACCGATCACCCTGAGCACTGAGCACCCAGCACTGAGCACCCAGCACGCTGAGTACTGAGCACCCAGCACTGAGCACCCAGCACCCTGAGTACTGAGCACCCAGCACCCTGAGAACTGAGCACCGAGCACCCCGAGCACTGAGCACCGGGCACCCCGAGCACTGAGCACCCAGCACCCTGCGTACTGAGCACCCAGCACCCTGAGTATTGAGCACTGAGCACCCTGAGCACTGAGCACCCAGCACCCTGAGCACTGAGCACCCAGCACCCTGAGTACTGAGCACCCAGCACCCCAAACAATGAGCACTGAGCACCCTGAGATCTGAGCACCGAGCACCCTGAGCACTGAGCACACAGCACAATGAGTACTGAGCATCAAGCACCCTGAGCACTGAGCACCCAGCACCCTGAGCATTGAGCACACAGCACCCTGAGCCCTGAGCACCCAGCACCCTGAGCACTGAGCACCCAGCACCCTGAGTACTGAGCACCCAACGTACTGAGCACCGAGCACCGCGAGCACTGAGCACCCAGCACACTGAGTACTGAGCACCCAGCACACCGAGCACTGAGCACCCAGCACCCTGAGTACTGAGCACCGAGCACCCTGAGTACTGATCACCCAGCACCCTGAGTACTGAGCACCCAGCACCCTGAGTACTGAGCACTGAGCACCATGAGCACTGAGCACCCAGCACCCTGAGCACTGAGCACCCTGCATCCTGAGCAATGAGTACTGAGCACCCAGCACCCTGAGCACTTAGCACCCAGCACCCTGAGCACTGAGCACCCAGCACCCTGAGTACTGAGCACCTAACACCCCAAACACTGAGCACCGAGCACCCTGAGAACTGAGCACCGAGCACCCTGAGTACAGAGCACCCAGCACCATGAGTACTGAGCACCGAGTACCCAGAGTACTGAGCAACCTGAGTACTGAGCACCAAGCACCCCGAGATTGAGCACCCAGCACCATGAGTACTGAGCACCGAGCACCCTGAGCACTGAGCACCCAGCACCCTGAGTACTGAGCACCAAGCACCCTGAGTACTGAGCACCCAGCACCCTGAGATCTGAGCACCCAGCACCCTGAGCACGGAGCACCCCGAGCACTGAGCACCCAGCACCCTGAGTACTGAGCACCCTGAGTACTGAGCACTGAGCACCGAGCACCCTGAGTACTGAGCACCTTGAGGACTGAGCACCCAGCACCCTGTGCACTGAGCACCCAGCACCCTGAGTACTGAGCACCAATCACCCTGAGCACTGAGCACCCAGCACCCCGAGCACGGAGCACCCAGGACCCCAAGCACTGAGTACTGAGCACCCAGCACCCTGAGTACTGAGCACCGAGCTCCCCGAGCACTGAGCACCCTGAGTACTGAGCACCCAGCACCCCGATCACTGAGCACCCAGCACCCTGAGCACTGAGTACCCAGCACCCTGAGCACTGAGCACCCAGTTCCCTGAGTACTGAGCACCCAGCACGCTGAGTACTGAGCACCCAGCACCCCGAGCACTGAGCACCCAGCACCCTGAGTACTGAGCACTGAGCACCCAGCACCCCGAGCACTGAGCACCCAGGACCCTGTTTACTGAGCACCCAGCACACCGAGCACTGAGCACCCAGCACCCTGAGCACTGAGCACCCAGCACCCCGAGTACTGAGCACCCAGCACCCTGAGTACTGAGCACCGAGCACCCCGAGCAATGAGCACCCAGCACCCTGAGTACTGAGCACTGAGCACCCAGCACCCCGAGAACTGAGCACCCAGCACCCTGAGTACTGAGCACCGATCACCATGAGCACTGAGCACCCAGCACCCTGAGCACTGAGCACCCAGCACCCTGAGTACTGAGCGCCCAGCACCCTGAGCACTGAGCACCCGGCACCCTGAGTACTGAGCACTCAGCACCCTGAGTACTGAGCACCGAGCACCCCGAGCACTGAGCACCCAGCACCCTGAGCACGGAGCACCCCGAGGACTGAGCACCCAGCACCCTGAGCACTGAGCACCCAGAACCTTGACTACTGAGCACCGAGCACCTCGAGCACTGAGCACCCAGCACCCTGAGTACTGAGCACCCAGCACCATGAGCACTTAGCACCCAGCACCCTGAGCACTGAGCACCCAGCACCCTGAGTACTGAGCATCCAACACCCAGAGTACTGAGCACCCAGCACCCTGAGCACTGAGCACCCAGCACCCTGAGCACTGAGCACCCAGCACCCAGAGTATTGAGCACCCAGCACTGAGCACCCAGCACCCTGAGTACTCAGCACCCAGCACCCTGAGAACTGAGCACCGACCACCCCGAGCACTGAGCACCGGGCACCCCGAGCACTGAGCACCCAGCACCCTGAGTACTGAGCACCCAGCACCCTGAGTACTGAGCACTGAGCACCCTGAGCACTAAGCACCCAGCACCCTGAGCAATGAGCACCCAGCATCCTGAGCACTGAGTACTGAGCACCCAGCACCCTGAGCACTGAGCACCCAGCACACTGAGCACTGAGCACCCAGCACCCTGAGTACTGAGCACCCAGCACCCCAAACACTGAGCACCGAGCACCCTGAGAACTGAGCACCGAGCACCCTGAGTACAGAGCACCCAGCACCATGAGTACTGAGCACCGAGCACCCTGAGCACTGAGCAGACAGCACCCTGAGTACTGAGCACCAAGCACCCTGAGTACTAAGCACCCAGCACCCTGAGTTCTGAGCACCCAGCACCCTGAGCACTGAGCACACTGAGTACTGAGCAACCAGCACCCTGAGCACTGAGCACCCAGCACACCGAGCACTGAGCACACAGCACCCCGAGCACTGAGCACTGAGCACCCTGTGCACTGAGCACCGAGCACCCTGAGTACTGAGCACTGATCACCCTGAGCACTGAGCACCCAGCACCCTGAGTACTGAGCACCCAGCATCCTGAGCACTGAGGACCCAGCACCCCGAGCACTGAGCACCCAGCACGCTGAGTACTGAGCACTGAGCACCCAGCACCCTGAGTACTGAGCACCCAGCACCCTGATTACTGAGCACCCAGCACCCTGAGCACTGAGCACGGAGCACCCCGAGGACTGAGCACCCAGCACCGTTAGCACTGAGCAACCAGCACCTTGAGTACTGAGCACCGAGCACCCCGAGCACTGAGCACCCAGCACCCTAAGTACTGAGCACCCAGCACCCTGAGCACTGAGCACCCAGCACCCCGAGCACTGAGCACCCAGCACCCTGAGTACTGAGCACCCAGCACCCCGAGCACTGAGCACCCAGCACCCTGAGCACTGAGCACCCAGCACACTGAGTACTGAGCACCCAGCACCCTGAGCACTGAGCACCCAGCACCCTGAGTACTGAGCACCCAGCACACTGAGTACTGAGCACTGAGCAAACTGAGCACTGAGCACCCAGCACCCCGAGCACTGAGCACCCAGCACCCTGAGTACTGAGCACCCGGAACCCTGAGTACTGAGCACTCAGCACCCTGAGTACTGAGCACCGAGCACCCCGAGCACTGAGCACACAGCACCCTGAGCACGGAGCACCCCGAGGACTGAGCACCCAGCACCCTGAGCACTGAGCACCCAGCACCTTGAGTACTGAGCACCGAGCACCTCGAGCACTGAGCACCCAGCACCCTGAGTACTGAGCACCCAGCACCCTGAGCACTGAGCACCCAGCACCCTGAGCACTGAGCACCCAGCACCCCGAGCACTGAGCACCCTTCACCCTGAGTACTGAGCATCCAACACCCAGAGTACTGAGCACCCAGCACCCTGAGCACTGAGCACCCAGAACCCTGAGCACTGAGCACCCAGCACCCCGAGCACTGAGCATGCAGCACACTGAGTACTGAGAACCCAGCACCCCGAGCCCTGAGCACCCAGCACCCTGAGTACTGAGCACCCTGAGTACTGAGCACCGATCACCCTGAGCACTGAGCACCCAGCACTGAGCACCCAGCACGCTGAGTACTGAGCACCCAGCACTGAGCACCCAGCACCCTGAGTACTGAGCACCCAGCACCCTGAGAACTGAGCACCGAGCACCCCGAGCACTGAGCACCGGGCACCCCGAGCACTGAGCACCCAGCACCCTGAGTACTGAGCACCCAGCACCCTGAGTACTGAGCACTGAGCACCCTGAGCACTGAGCACCCAGCACCATGAGCACTGAGCACCTAGCATCCTGAGCACTGAGTACTGAGCATCCAGCACCCTGAGCACTGAGCACCCAGCACCCTGAGTACTGAGCACCCAGCACCCCAAACAATGAGCACCGAGCACCCTGAGATCTGAGCACCGAGCACCCTGAGCACTGAGCACACAGGACAATGAGTACTGAGCATCAAGCACCCTGAGCACTGAGCACCCAGCACCCTGAGCATTGAGCACACAGCACCCTGAGCCCTGAGCACCCAGCACCCTGAGCACTGAGCACCCAGCACCCTGAGTACTGAGCACCCAACGTACTGAGCACTGAGCACCGCGAGCACTGAGCACCCAGCACAATGAGTACTGAGCACCCAGCACAACGAGCACTGAGCACCCAGCACCCTGAGTACTGAGCACCGAGCACCCTGAGTACTGATCACCCAGCACCCTGAGTACTGAGCACCCAGCACCCTGAGTACTGAGCACTGAGCACCATGAGCACTGAGCACCCAGCACCCTGAGCACTGAGCACCCAGCATCCTGAGCAATGAGTACTGAGCACCCAGCACCCTGAGCACTGAGCACCCAGCACCCTGAGCACTGAGCACCCAGCACCCTGAGTACTGAGCACCTAACACCCCAAACACTGAGCACCGAGCACCCTGAGAACTGAGCACCGAGCACCCTGAGTACAGAGCACCCAGCACCATGAGTACTGAGCACCGAGTACCCAGAGTACTGAGCAACCTGAGTACTGAGCACCAAGCACCCCGAGATTGAGCACCCAGCACCATGAGTACTGAGCACCGAGCACCCTGAGCATTGAGCACCCAGCACCCTGAGTACTGAGCACCAAGCACCCTGAGTACTGAGCACACAGCACCCTGAGTTCTGAGCACCCAGCACCCTGAGCACGGAGCACACTGAGTACTGAGCAAACAGCACCCTGAGCACTGAGCACCCAGCACCCCGAGCACTGAGCACACAGCACCCCGAGCACTGAGCACTGAGCACCCTGTGCACTGAGCACCGAGCACCCTGAGTACTGAGCACTGAGCACCCTGAGCATTGAGCACCCAGCACCCTGAGTACTGAGCACCCAGCACCCCGAGCACTGAGCACCCAGCACCCTGAGTACTGAGCACCCTGAGTACTGAGCACTGAGCACCGAGCACCCTGAGTACTGAGCACCTTGAGGACTGAGCACCCAGCACCCTGTGCACTGAGCACCCAGCACCCTGAGTACTGAGCACCAATCACCCTGAGCACTGAGCACCCAGCACCCCGAGCACGGAGCACCCAGGACCCCAAGCACTGAGTACTGAGCACCCAGCACCCTGAGTACTGAGCACCGAGCTCCCCGAGCACTGAGCACCCTGAGTACTGAGCACCCAGCACCCCGATCACTGAGCACCCAGCACCCTGAGCACTGAGTACCCAGCACCCTGAGCACTGAGCACCCAGCTCCCTGAGTACTGAGCACCCAGCACGCTGAGTACTGAGCACCCAGCACCCCGAGCACTGAGCACCCAGCACCCTGAGTACTGAGCACTGAGCACCCAGCACCCCGAGCACTGAGCACCCAGGACCCTGTTTACTGAGCACCCAGCACACCGAGCACTGAGCACCCAGCACCCTGAGCACTGAGCACCCAGCACCCCGAGTACTGAGCACCCAGCACCCTGAGTACTGAGCACCGAGCACCCCGAGCAATGAGCACCCAGCACCCTGAGTACTGAGCACTGAGCACCCAGCACCCCGAGCACTGAGCACCCAGCACCCTGAGTACAGAGCACCCCGCACCCTGAGCACTGAGCACCCAGCACCCTGAGCACTGAGCACCCAGCACCCTGAGTACTGAGCGCCCAGCACCCTGAGCACTGAGCACCCGGCACCCTGAGTACTGAGCACTCAGCACCCTGAGTACTGAGCACCGAGCACCCCGAGCACTGAGCACCCAGCACCCTGAGCACGGAGCACCCCGAGGACTGAGCACCCAGCACCCTTAGCACTGAGCACCCAGCACCTTGACTACTGAGCACCGAGCACCTCGAGCACTGAGCACCCAGCACCCTGAGTACTGAGCACCCAGCACCATGAGCACTTAGCACCCAGCACCCTGAGCACTGAGCACCCAGCACCCCGAGCACTGAGCATGCAGCACACTGAGTACTGAGCATCCAACACCCAGAGTACTGAGCACCCAGCACCCTGAGCACTGAGCACCCAGCACCCTGAGCACTGAGCACCCAGCACCCCGAGCACTGAGCATGCAGCACACTGAGTACTGAGAACCCAGCACCCCGAGCCCTGAGCACCCAGCACCCTGAGTACTGAGCACCCTGAGTTCTGAGCACCGATCACCCTGAGCACTGAGCACCCAGGACTGAGCACCCAGCACCCTGAGAACTGAGCACCCAGCACTGAGCACCGAGCACCCCGAGTACTGAGCACCGGGCACCCCGAGCACTGAGCACCCAGCACCCTGAGTACTGAGCACCCAGCACCCTGAGTACTGAGCACTGAGCACCCTGAGCACTGAGCACCCAGCACCCTGAGCACTGAGCACCCAGCATCCTGAGCACTGAGTACTGAGCACCCAGCACCCTGAGCACTGAGCACCCAGTACCCTGAGCACTGAGCACCCAGCACCCTGAGTACTGAGCACCCAGCACCCCAAACAATGAGCAAAGAGCACCCTGAGATCTGAGCACCGAGCACCCTGAGCACTGAGCACCCAGCACAATGAGTACTGAGCATCAAGCACCCTGAGCAGTGAGCACCCAGCACCCTGAGCACTGAGCACCCAGCACCCTGAGCCCTGAGCACCCAGCACCCTGAGCACTGAGCACCCAGCACCCTGAGTACTGAGCACCCAACGTACTGAGCACCGAGCACCCCGAGCACTGAGCACCCAGCACCCTGAGTACTGAGCACCCAGCACACCGAGCACTGAGCACCCAGCACCCTGAGTACTGAGCACCGAGCACCCTGAGTACTGATCACCCAGCACCCCGAGCACTGAGCACCCAGCACCCAGAGTACTGAGCACCCAGCAATGAGCACCCAGCACCCTGAGTACTGAGCACCCAGCACCCTGAGAACTGAGCACCGAGCACCCCGAGCACTGAGCACCGGGCACCCCGAGCACTGAGCACCCAGCACCCTGAGTACTGAGCACCCAGCACCCTGAGTACTGTGCACTGAGCACCCTGAGCACTGACCACCCAGCACCCTGAGCACTGAGCACCCAGCATCCTGAGCACTGAGTGCTGAGCACCCAGGACCCTGAGCACTGAGCACCCAGCACCCTGAGCACTGAGCACCCAGCACCCTGAGTACTGAGCACCCAGCACCCCAAACACTGAGCCCCGAGCACCCTGAGAACTGAGCACCGAGCACCCTGAGTACAGAGCACCCAGCACCATGAGTACTGAGCACCGAGTACCCAGAGTACTGAGCAACCTGAGTACTGAGCACCCAACACCCCGAGAATGAGCACCCAGCACCATGAGTACTGAGCACCGAGCACCCTGAGCACTGAGCACCCAGCACCCTGAGTACTGAGCACCAAGCACCCTGAGTACTGAGCAGCCAGCACCCTGAGTTCTGAGCACCCAGCACCCTGAGCACTGAGCACACTGAGTACTGAGCAACCAGCACCCTGAGCACTGAGGACCCAGCAGCACGAGCACTGAGTACCCAGCACCCTGAGTACTGAGCACCCAGCACCCTAATCACTGAAGACCCAGCACCCCGAGCACTGAGCACCCAGCACGCTGAGTACTGAGCACTGAGCACCCAGCACCCTGAGTACTGAGCACCCAGCACCCCGAGCACTGAGCACCCAGCACCCCGAGCACTGAGCACTGAGCACCCTGAGTACTGAGCACTGAGCACCCTTAGTACTGAGCACCGAGCACTCTGATTACTGAGCACCCAGCACCCTGAGCACTGAGCACGGAGCACCCCGAGGACTGAGCACCCAGCACCGTTAGCACTGAGCACCCAGCACCCTGAGTACTGAGCACCCAGCACCCTGAGTACTGAGCACTGAGCACCCTGAGCACTGAGCACCCAGCACCCTGAGCACTGAGCACCCAGCATCCTGAGCACTGAGTACTGAGCATCCAGCACAATGAGCACTGAGCACCCAGCACCCTGAGTACTGAGCACCCAGCACCCCAAACAATGAGCACCGAGCACCCTGAGATCTGAGCACCGAGCACCCTGAGCACTGAGCACACAGGACAATGAGTACTGAGCATCAAGCACCCTGAGCACTGAGCACCCAGCACCCTGAGCATTGAGCACACAGCACCCTGAGCCCTGAGCACCCAGCACCCTGAGCACTGAGCACCCAGCACCCTGAGTACTGAGCACCCAACGTACTGAGCACCGAGCACCGCGAGCACTGAGCACCCAGCACACTGAGTACTGAGCACCCAGCACACCGAGCACTGAGCACCCAGCACCCTGAGTACTGAGCACCGAGCACCCTGAGTACTGATCACCCAGCACCCTGAGTACTGAGCACCCAGCACCCTGAGTACTGAGCACTGAGCACCATGAGCACTGAGCACCCAGCACCCTGAGCACTGAGCACCCAGCATCCTGAGCAATGAGTACTGAGCACCCAGCACCCTGAGCACTGAGCACCCAGCACCCTGAGCACTGAGCACCCAGCACCCTGAGTACTGAGCACCTAACACCCCAAACACTGAGCACCGAGCACCCTGAGAACTGAGCACCGAGCACCCTGAGTACAGAGCACCCAGCACCATGAGTACTGAGCACCGAGTACCCAGAGTACTGAGCAACCTGAGTACTGAGCACCAAGCACCCCGAGATTGAGCACCCAGCACCATGAGTACTGAGCACCGAGCACCCTGAGCACTGAGCACCCAGCACCCTGAGTACTGAGCACCAAGCACCCTGAGTACTGAGCACCCAGCACCCTGAGTTCTGAGCACCCAGCACCCTGAGCACGGAGCACACTGAGTACTGAGCAAACAGCACCCTGAGCACTGAGCACCCAGCACCCCGAGCACTGAGCACACAGCACCCCGAGCACTGAGCACTGAGCACCCTGTGCACTGAGCACCGAGCACCCTGAGTACTGAGCACTGAGCACCCTGAGCACTGAGCACCCAGCACCCTGAGTACTGGGCACCCAGCACCCCGAGCACTGAGCACCCAGCACCCTGAGTACTGAGCACCCTGAGTACTGAGCACTGAGCACCGAGCACCCTGAGTACTGAGCACCTTGAGGACTGAGCACCCAGCACCCTGTGCACTGAGCAGCCAGCACCCTGAGTACTGAGCACCAATCACCCTGAGCACTGAGCACCCAGCACCCCGAGCACGGAGCACCCAGGACCCCAAGCACTGAGTACTGAGCACCCAGCACCCTGAGTACTGAGCACCGAGCTCCCCGAGCACTGAGCACCCTGAGTACTGAGCACCCAGCACCCCGATCACTGAGCACCCAGCACCCTGAGCACTGAGTACCCAGCACCCTGAGCACTGAGCACCCAGCTCCCTGAGTACTGAGCACCCAGCACGCTGAGTACTGAGCACCCAGCACCCCGAGCACTGAGCACCCAGCACCCTGAGTACTGAGCACTGAGCACCCAGCACCCCGAGCACTGAGCACCCAGGACCCTGTTTACTGAGCACCCAGCACACCGAGCACTGAGCACCCAGCACCCTGAGCACTGAGCACCCAGCACCCCGAGTACTGAGCACCCAGCACCCTGAGTACTGAGCACCGAGCACCCCGAGCAATGAGCACCCAGCACCCTGAGTACTGAGCACTGAGCACCCAGCACCCCGAGCACTGAGCACCCAGCACCCTGAGTACTGAGCACCCCGCACCCTGAGCACTGAGCACCCAGCACCCTGAGCACTGAGCACCCAGCACCCTGAGTACTGAGCGCCCAGCACCCTGAGCACTGAGCACCCGGCACCCTGAATACTGAGCACTCAGCACCCTGAGTACTGAGCACCGAGCACCCCGAGCACTGAGCACCCAGCACCCTGAGCACGGAGCACCCCGAGGACTGAGCACCCAGCACCCTGAGCACTGAGCACCCAGCACCTTGACTACTGAGCACCGAGCACCTCGAGCACTGAGCACCCAGCACCCTGAGTACTGAGCACCCAGCACCATGAGCACTTAGCACCCAGCACCCTGAGCACTGAGCACCCAGCACCCCGAGCACTGAGCATGCAGCACACTGAGTACTGAGCATCCAACACCCAGAGTACTGAGCACCCAGCACCCTGAGCACTGAGCACCCAGCACCCTGAGCACTGAGCACCCAGCACCCCGAGCACTGAGCATGCAGCACACTGAGTACTGAGAACCCAGCACCCCGAGCCCTGAGCACCCAGCACCCTGAGTACTGAGCACCCTGAGTTCTGAGCACCGATCACCCTGAGCACTGAGCACCCAGGACTGAGCACCCAGCACCCTGAGTACTGAGCACCCAGCACTGAGCACCGAGCACCCCGAGTACTGAGCACCGGGCACCCCGAGCACTGAGCACCCAGCACCCTGAGTACTGAGCACCCAGCACCCTGAGTACTGAGCACTGAGCACCCTGAGCACTGAGCACCCAGCACCCTGAGCACTGAGCACCCAGCATCCTGAGCACTGAGTACTGAGCACCCAGCACCCTGAGCACTGAGCATCCAGTACACTGAGCACTGAGCACCCAGCACACTGAGTACTGAGCACCCAGCACCCCAAACAATGAGCAAAGAGCACCCTGAGATCTGAGCACCGAGCACCCTGAGCACTGAGCACCCAGCACAATGAGTACTGAGCATCAAGCACCCTGAGCAGTGAGCACCCAGCACCCTGAGCACTGAGCACCCAGCACCCTGAGCCCTGAGCACCCAGCACCCTGAGCACTGAGCACCCAGCACCCTGAGTACTGAGCACCAAACGTACTGAGCACCGAGCACCCCGAGCACTGAGCACCCAGCACCCTGAATACTGAGCACCCAGCACACCGAGCACTGAGCACCCAGCACCCTGAGTACTGAGCACCGAGCACCCTGAGTACTGATCACCCAGCACCCCGAGCACTGAGCACCCAGCACCCAGAGTACTGAGCACCCAGCAATGAGCACCCAGCACCCTGAGTACTGAGCACCCAGCACCCTGAGAACTGAGCACCGAGCACCCCGAGCACTGAGCACCGGGCACCCCGAGCACTGAGCACCCAGCACCCTGAGTACTGAGCACCCAGCACCCTGAGTACTGTGCACTGAGCACCCTGAGCACTGACCACCCAGCACCCTGAGCACTGAGCACCCAGCATCCTGAGCACTGAGTGCTGAGCACCCAGGACCCTGAGCACTGAGCACCCAGCACCCTGAGCACTGAGCACCCAGCACCCTGAGTACTGAGCACCCAGCACCCCAAACACTGAGCCCCGAGCACTCTGAGAACTGAGCACCGAGCACCCTGAGTACAGAGCACCCAGCACCATGAGTACTGAGCACCGAGTACCCAGAGTACTGAGCAACCTGAGTACTGAGCACCCAACACCCCGAGAATGAGCACCCAGCACCATGAGTACTGAGCACCGAGCACCCTGAGCACTGAGCACCCAGCACCCTGAGTACTGAGCACCAAGCACCCTGAGTACTGAGCACCCAGCACCCTGAGTTCTGAGCACCCAGCACCCTGAGCACTGAGCACACTGAGTACTGAGCAACCAGCACCCTGAGCACTGAGGACCCAGCAGCACGAGCACTGAGTACCCAGCACTCTGAGTACTGAGCACCCAGCACCCTAAGCACTGAAGACCCAGCACCCCGAGCACTGAGCACCCAGCACGCTGAGTACTGAGCACTGAGCACCCAGCACCCTGAGTACTGAGCACCCAGCACCCCGAGCACTGAGCACCCAGCACCCCGAGCACTGAGCACTGAGCACCCTGAGTACTGAGCACTGAGCACCCTTAGTACTGAGCACCGAGCACTCTGATTACTGAGCACCCAGCACCCTGAGCACTGAGCACGGAGCACCCCGAGGACTGAGCACCCAGCACCGTTAGCACTGAGCAACCAGCACCTTGAGTACTGAGCACCGAGCACCCCGAGCACTGAGCACCCAGCACCCTAAGTACTGAGCACCCAGCACCCTGAGCACTGAGCACCCAGCACCCCGAGCACTGAGCACCCAGCACCCTGAGTACTGAGCACCCAGCACCCCGAGCACTGAGCACCCAGCACCCTGAGCACTGAGCACCCAGCACCCTGAGTACTGAGCACCCAGCACCCTGAGCACTGAGCACCCAGCACCCTGAGTACTGAGCACCCAGCACCCTGAGTACTGAGCACTGAGCACCCTGTGCACTGAGCACCCAGCACCCCGAGCACTGAGCATGCAGCACACTGAGTACTGAGAACCCAGCACCCCGAGCCCTGAGCACCCAGCACCCTGAGTACTGAGCACCCTGAGTACTGAGCACCGATCACCCTGAGCACTGAGCACCCAGCACCCTGAGTACTAAGCACCCAGAACCCCGAGCACTGAGCACCCAGCACCCTGAGCACTGAGCACCCTGAGGACTGAGCGCCCAGCACCCTGAGTACTGAGCACCCAGCACCCCGAGCACTGAGCACCCAGCACCCTGAGTACTGAGCACCCTGAGTACAGAGGACTGAGCACCGAGCACCCTTAGTACTGAGCACATTGAGGACTGAGCACCCAGCACCCTGTGCACTGAGCACCCAGCACCCTGAGTACTGAGCACCAATCACCCTGAGCACTGAGCACCCAGCACCCCGAGCACGGAGCACCCAGGACCCCGAGCACTGAGTACTGAGCACCCAGCACCCTGAGTACTGAGCACCGAGCTAACCGAGCACTGAGCACCCTGAGTACTGAGCACCCAGCACCCTGAGCACTGAGTACCCAGCACCCTGAGCACTGAGCACCCAGCTCCCTGAGTACTGAGCACCCAGCACGCTGAGTACTGAGCACCCAGCACCCCGAGCACTGAGCACCCAGCACCCTGAGTACTGAGCACTGAGCACCCAGCACCCCGAGCACTGAGCACCCAGGACCCTGTTTACTGAGCACCCAGCACCCCGAGCACTGAGCACCCAGCACCCTGAGCACTGAGCACCCAGCACCCCGAGTACTGAGCACCCATCACCCTGAGTACTGAGCACCCAGCACCCCGAGCACTGAGCACCCAGCACCCCGAGCACTGAGCACCCAGCACCCCGAGAATGAGCACCCAGCTCCCTGATTACTGAGAACCAAGCACCCTGAGTACTGAGCACCCAGCACGCTGAGCACTGAGCAACCAGCACCCCGAGTACTGAGCAAACAGCACCCCGAGCACTGAGAACCCAGCACACCGAGAATGAGCACCCAGCACCCTGAGTACTGAGCACCCAGCACCCTGAGTACTGAGCACCCAGCAACCCGAGCACTGAGCACCCTGAGTACTGAGCACCCAGCACCCTGAGTACTGAGCACTAAGCACCCAGAGCGCTGAGCACCCAGCACCCAAAGCACGGAGCACCCAGGACCCCGAGCACTGAGTACTGAGCACCCAGCACCCTGAGTACTGAGCACCGAGCTCCCCGAGCACTGAGCACCCTGAGTACTGAGCACCCAGCACCCCGATCACAGAGCACCCAGCCCCCTCAGCACTGAGCACCCAGCACCCTGAGCACTGAGCACCCAGCACCCTGAGTACTGAGCACCATGAGGAATGAGCACCGATCACCCTGAGCACTGAGCACCCAGCACCCTGAGTACTGAGCACCCAGCACCCTGAGTACCTAGCACCGAGCACCCCGAGCACTGAGCAACCAGCACCCTGAGCACTGAGCACCCAGCACCCTGAGTACTGAGCACCCAGCACCCTGAGTACTGAGCACCCAGCACCCTGAGCACTGAGCACCCAGCACCCTGAGTACTGAGCACCCAGCACCCTGAGTACTGAGCACCCAGCACCCTGAGTACTGAGCACCCAGCACCCTGAGTACTGAGCACCCAGCACCCTGAGTACTGAGCACCGAGCACCCCGAGTACTGAGCACCCAGCACCCCGAGCACTGAGCACCCAGCCCCCTGAGCACTGAGAACCCAGCACCCCAAGCACTGAGCACCCAGCACCCTGAGTACTGAGCACTGAGCAACCCGAGCACTGAGAACCCAGCACCCTGAGTACTGAGCACCCAGCACCAAGAGTACTGAGCACCGAGCATCCTGAGCACTGAGCACCGAGCACCCCGAGCACTGAGCACCCAGCACCCTGAGTACTGTGCACCCAGCACCAAGAGTACTGAGCACCGAGCACCCCGATCACTGAGCACCCAGTACCCTGAGTAATGAGCACCCATCACCCCGAGTACTGAGCACCCAGCACCGTGAGTACTGAGCACCCAGCACCCTGAGTACTGAGCACCCAGCACCATGAGCACTGAGCACAAAGCACACTGAGTACTGAGCACTGAGCACCCTGAGAACTGAGCACCAAGAACCCTGAGTACTGAGCACCCAGCACGCTGAGTACTGAGCGCTTAGCACCCTGAGTACTGAGCACCGAGCACCCTGAGTACCGAGCACCCAGCACCCTGAGCACTGAGCAGCCAGCACCCTGAGCACTGAGCACCCAGCACCAAGAGCACTGAGCACCCAGCACCCTGAGCACTGAGCACCCAGCACCCCGAGTACTGAGCACCCAGCACCCTGAGTACTGAGCACCGAGCACCCCGAGCACTGAGCACCCAGCACCCTGAGTACTGAGCACCCAGCACCCTGAGTACTGAGCACCCAGCACCCCGAGCACTGAGCAACCAGCACCCCGAGCACTGAGCTCCCAGCACCCCGAGAATGAGCACACAGCACCCTGAGTACTGAGAACCGAGCACCCTGAGTACTGAGCACCCAGCACGCTGAGCACTGAGCACCCAGCACCCCGAGTACTGAGCAAACAGCACCCCGAGCACTGAGCACCGATCACCCCGAGAATGAGCACCCAGCACCCTGAGTACTGAGCACCCAGCACCCTGAGTACTGAGCACCCAGCACACTGAGTACTGAGCACTAAGCACCCAGAGCGCTGAGCACCCAGCCCCCCAAGCACGGAGCACCCAGGACCGCGAGCACTGAGTACTGAGCACCCAGCACCCTGAGTACTGAGCACCGAGCTTCCCGAGAACTGAGCACCCTGAGTACTGAGCACCCAGCACCCCGATCACAGAGCACCCAGCACCCTCAGCACTGAGCACCCAGCACCCGGAGCACTGAGCACCCAGCACCCTGAGTACTGAGCACCCTGAGGACTGAGCACCGATCACCCTGAGCACTGAGCACCCAGCACCCCGAGCACTGAGCACCCAGCACCCTGAGTACTGAGCACCCTGAGGACTGAGCACCGATCACCCTGAGCACTGAGCACCCAGCACCCTGAGTACTGAGTACCCAGCACCCTGAGTACTGAGCACCGAGCACCCCGAGTACTGAGCACACAGCACCCTGAGCACTGAGCACCCAGCACCCCGAGCAGTGAGCATGCTGCACACTGAGTACTGAGCACCCAGCACCCCGAGCCCTGAGCACCCAGCACCCTGAGTACTGAGCACCCTGAGTACTGAGCACCGATCACCCTGAGCACTGAGCACCCAGCACCCTGAGTACTGAGCACCCAGCACCCTAAGCACTGAGCACCCAGCACCCTGAGTACTGAGCACCCAGTACCCTGAGCACTGAGCACCCAGTACCCTGAGTACTGAGCACCGAGCACCCTGAGCACTGAGCACCCAGCACCCTGAGAACTGAGCACCCAGCACCCTTAGTACTGAGCACCCAGCACCCTGAGGACTGAGCACCCAGCACCCTGAGCACTGAGCACCCAGCACCCTGAGCACTGAGCACCCAGCACCCTGAGTACTGAGCACCCAACGTACCGAGCACCAAGCACCCCGAGCACTGAGCACCGAGCACCCTGAGTACTGAGCACCAAGCACCCCGAGTACTGAGCACCCAGCACCCTGAGCACTGAGCACCCAGCACCCCGAGCACTGAGCACTGATCACCCTGAGTACTGAGCACTGAGCACCCTTAGTACTGAGCACCGAGCACCCTGAGTACTGAGCACCCAGCATCCTGAGCACTGAGCACGGAGCACCCCGAGGACTGAGCACCCAGCACCGTGAGCACTGAGCAGCCAGCACCTTGAGTACTGAGCACTGAGCACCCCGAGCACTGAGCACCCAGCACCCTAAGTACTGAGCACCCAGCACCCTGAGCACTGAGCAACCAGCACCCCGAGCACTGAGCACCCTGCACCCCGAACACTGAGCACCCAGTACCCTGAGCACTGAGCACCCAGCACCCCAAGCACTGAACACCCAGCACCCTGAGTACTGAGCACCGAGCACCCCGAGCACTGAGCACCCAGCACCCTGAGTACTGAGCACCCAGCACCCTGAGTACTGAGCACCCACCACCCCGAGCACTGAGCAACCAGCACCCCGAGCACTGAGCTCCCAGCACCCCGAGAATGAGCACCCAGCACCCTGAGTACTGAGAACCAAGCACCCAGAGTACTGAGCACCCAGCACGCTGAGCACTGAGCACCCAGCACCCCGAGTACTGAGCAAACAGCACCCCGAGCACTGAGCACCGAGCACCCCGAGAATGAGCACCCAGCACCCTGAGCACTGAGCACCCAGCACCCCGAGCACTGAGCACCCTGAGTATTGAGCACCCAGCAACCTGAGTACTGAGCACTAAGCACCCAGAGCGCTGAGCACCCAGCCCCCCAAGCACGGAGCACCCAGGACCGCGAGCACTGAGTACTGAGCATCCAGCACCCTGAGTACTGAGCACCGAGCACCCCAAGCACTGAGCACCCAGCACCCCGAGCACTGAGCACCCTGAGCACTGAGCACCCAGCACCCCGAGTACTGAGCACTGAGCACCCTGAGTACTGAGAACCAAGCACCCTGAGCACTGAGCACCCAGCACCCTGAGTACTGAGCACCCAGCACCCCGAGCACTGAGCACCCAGCACCCCGAGCACTGAGCACTGAGCACCCTGAGTACTGAGCACTGAGCACCCTTAGTACTGAGCACCGAGCACTCTGATTACTGAGCACCCAGCACCCTGAGCACTGAGCACGGAGCACCCCGAGGACTGAGCACCCAGCACCGTTAGCACTGAGCAACCAGCACCTTGAGTACTGAGCACCGAGCACCCCGAGCACTGAGCACCCAGCACCCTAAGTACTGAGCACCCAGCACCCTGAGCACTGAGCACCCAGCACCCCGAGCACTGAGCACCCAGCACCCTGAGTACTGAGCACCCAGCACACCGAGCACTGAGCACCCAGCACCCTGAGCACTGAGCACCCAGCACCCTGAGTACTGAGCACCCAGCACCCTGAGCACTGAGCACCCAGCACCCTGAGTACTGAGCACCCAGCACCCTGAGTACTGAGCACTGAGCACCCTGTGCACTGAGCACCCAGCACCCCGAGCACTGAGCATGCAGCACACTGAGTACTGAGAACCCAGCACCCCGAGCCCTGAGCACCCAGCACCCTGAGTACTGAGCACCCTGAGTACTGAGCACCGATCACCCTGAGCACTGAGCACCCAGCACCCTGAGTACTAAGCACCCAGAACCCCGAGCACTGAGCACCCAGCACCCTGAGCACTGAGCACCCTGAGGACTGAGCGCCCAGCACCCTGAGTACTGAGCACCCAGCACCCCGAGCACTGAGCACCCAGCACCCTGAGTACTGAGCACCCTGAGTACTGAGGACTGAGCACCGAGCACCCTTAGTACTGAGCACATTGAGGACTGAGCACCCAGCACCCTGTGCACTGAGCACCCAGCACCCTGAGTACTGAGCACCAATCACCCTGAGCACTGAGCACCCAGCACCCCGAGCACGGAGCACCCAGGACCCCGAGCACTGAGTACTGAGCACCCAGCACCCTGAGTACTGAGCACCGAGCTAACCGAGCACTGAGCACCCTGAGTACTGAGCACCCAGCACCCTGAGCACTGAGTACCCAGCACCCTGAGCACTGAGCACCCAGCTCCCTGAGTACTGAGCACCCAGCACGCTGAGTACTGAGCACCCAGCACCCCGAGCACTGAGCACCCAGCACCCTGAGTACTGAGCACTGAGCACCCAGCACCCCGAGCACTGAGCACCCAGGACCCTGTTTACTGAGCACCCAGCACCCCGAGCACTGAGCACCCAGCACCCTGAGCACTGAGCACCCAGCACCCCGAGTACTGAGCACCCATCACCCTGAGTACTGAGCACCGAGCACCCCGAGCACTGAGCACCCAGCACCCTGAGTACTGAGCACCCAGCACCCTGAGTACTGAGCACCCAGCACCCCGAGCACTGAGCACCCAGCACCCCGAGCACTGAGCACCCAGCACCCCGAGAATGAGCACCCAGCTCCCTGATTACTGAGAACCAAGCACCCTGAGTACTGAGCACCCAGCACGCTGAGCACTGAGCAACCAGCACCCCGAGTACTGAGCAAACAGCACCCCGAGCACTGAGAACCCAGCACACCGAGAATGAGCACCCAGCACCCTGAGTACTGAGCACCCAGCACCCTGAGTACTGAGCACCCAGCAACCCGAGCACTGAGCACCCTGAGTACTGAGCACCCAGCACCCTGAGTACTGAGCACTAAGCACCCAGAGCGCTGAGCACCCAGCACCCAAAGCACGGAGCACCCAGGACCCCGAGCACTGAGTACTGAGCACCCAGCACCCTGAGTACTGAGCACCGAGCTCCCCGAGCACTGAGCACCCTGAGTACTGAGCACCCAGCACCCCGATCACAGAGCACCCAGCCCCCTCAGCACTGAGCACCCAGCACCCTGAGCACTGAGCACCCAGCACCCTGAGTACTGAGCACCATGAGGAATGAGCACCGATCACCCTGAGCACTGAGCACCCAGCACCCTGAGTACTGAGCACCCAGCACCCTGAGTACCTAGCACCGAGCACCCCGAGCACTGAGCAACCAGCACCCTGAGCACTGAGCACCCAGCACCCTGAGTACTGAGCACCCAGCACCCTGAGTACTGAGCACCCAGCACCCTGAGCACTGAGCACCCAGCACCCTGAGTACTGAGCACCCAGCACCCTGAGTACTGAGCACCCAGCACCCTGAGTACTGAGCACCCAGCACCCTGAGTACTGAGCACCCAGCACCCTGAGTACTGAGCACCGAGCACCCCGAGTACTGAGCACCCAGCACCCCGAGCACTGAGCACCCAGCCCCCTGAGCACTGAGCACCCAGCACCCCAAGCACTGAGCACCCAGCACCCTGAGTACTGAGCACTGAGCAACCCGAGCACTGAGAACCCAGCACCCTGAGTACTGAGCACCCAGCACCAAGAGTACTGAGCACCGAGCATCCTGAGCACTGAGCACCGAGCACCCCGAGCACTGAGCACCCAGCACCCTGAGTACTGTGCACCCAGCACCAAGAGTACTGAGCACCGAGCACCCCGATCACTGAGCACCCAGTACCCTGAGTAATGAGCACCCATCACCCCGAGTACTGAGCACCCAGCACCGTGAGTACTGAGCACCCAGCACCCTGAGTACTGAGCACCCAGCACCATGAGCACTGAGCACAAAGCACACTGAGTACTGAGCACTGAGCACCCTGAGAACTGAGCACCAAGAACCCTGAGTACTGAGCACCCAGCACGCTGAGTACTGAGCGCTGAGCACCCTGAGTACTGAGCACCGAGCACCCTGAGTACCGAGCACCCAGCACCCTGAGCACTGAGCAGCCAGCACCCTGAGCACTGAGCACCCAGCACCAAGAGCACTGAGCACCCAGCACCCTGAGCACTGAGCACCCAGCACCCCGAGTACTGAGCACCCAGCACCCTGAGTACTGAGCACCGAGCACCCCGAGCACTGAGCACCCAGCACCCTGAGTACTGAGCACCCAGCACCCTGAGTACTGAGCACCCAGCACCCCGAGCACTGAGCAACCAGCACCCCGAGCACTGAGCTCCCAGCACCCCGAGAATGAGCACACAGCACCCTGAGTACTGAGAACCGAGCACCCTGAGTACTGAGCACCCAGCACGCTGAGCACTGAGCACGCAGCACCCCGAGTACTGAGCAAACAGCACCCCGAGCACTGAGCACCGATCACCCCGAGAATGAGCACCCAGCACCCTGAGTACTGAGCACCCAGCACCCTGAGTACTGAGCACCCAGCACACTGAGTACTGAGCACTAAGCACCCAGAGCGCTGAGCACCCAGCCCCCCAAGCACGGAGCACCCAGGACCGCGAGCACTGAGTACTGAGCACCCAGCACCCTGAGTACTGAGCACCGAGCTTCCCGAGAACTGAGCACCCTGAGTACTGAGCACCCAGCACCCCGATCACAGAGCACCCAGCACCCTCAGCACTGAGCACCCAGCACCCGGAGCACTGAGCACCCAGCACCCTGAGTACTGAGCACCCTGAGGACTGAGCACCGATCACCCTGAGCACTGAGCACCCAGCACCCCGAGCACTGAGCACCCAGCACCCTGAGTACTGAGCACCCTGAGGACTGAGCACCGATCACCCTGAGCACTGAGCACCCAGCACCCTGAGTACTGAGTACCCAGCACCCTGAGTACTGAGCACCGAGCACCCCGAGTACTGAGCACACAGCACCCTGAGCACTGAGCACCCAGCACCCCGAGCACTGAGCATGCTGCACACTGAGTACTGAGCACCCAGCACCCCGAGCCCTGAGCACCCAGCACCCTGAGTACTGAGCACCCTGAGTACTGAGCACCGATCACCCTGAGCACTGAGCACCCAGCACCCTGAGTACTGAGCACCCAGCACCCTAAGCACTGAGCACCCAGCACCCTGAGTACTGAGCACCCAGTACCCTGAGCACTGAGCACCCAGTACCCTGAGTACTGAGCACCGAGCACCCTGAGCACTGAGCACCCAGCACCCTGAGAACTGAGCACCCAGCACCCTTAGTACTGAGCACCCAGCACCCTGAGGACTGAGCACCCAGCACCCTGAGCACTGAGCACCCAGCACCCTGAGCACTGAGCACCCAGCACCCTGAGTACTGAGCACCCAACGTACTGAGCACCAAGCACCCCGAGCACTGAGCACCGAGCACCCTGAGTACTGAGCACCCAGAACCCCGAGTACTGAGCACCCAGCACCCTGAGCACTGAGCACCCAGCACCCCGAGCACTGAGCACTGATCACCCTGAGTACTGAGCACTGAGCACCCTTAGTACTGAGCACCGAGCACCCTGAGTACTGAGCACCCAGCATCCTGAGCACTGAGCACGGAGCACAACGAGGACTGAGCACCCAGCACCGTGAGCACTGAGCAGCCAGCACCTTGAGTACTGAGCACTGAGCACCCCGAGCACTGAGCACCCAGCACCCTAAGTACTGAGCACCCAGCACCCTGAGCACTGAGCAACCAGCACCCCGAGCACTGAGCACCCTGCACCCCGAACACTGAGCACCCAGTACCCTGAGCACTGAGCACCCAGCACCCCAAGCACTGAACACCCAGCACCCTGAGTACTGAGCACCGAGCACCCCGAGCACTGAGCACCCAGCACCCTGAGTACTGAGCACCCAGCACCCTGAGTACTGAGCACCCAGCACCCCGAGCACTGAGCAACCAGCACCCCGAGCACTGAGCTCCCAGCACCCCGAGAATGAGCACCCAGCACCCTGAGTACTGAGAACCGAGCACCCAGAGTACTGAGCACCCAGCACGCTGAGCACTGAGCACCCAGCACCCCGAGTACTGAGCAAACAGCACCCCGAGCACTGAGCACCGAGCACCCCGAGAATGAGCACCCAGCACCCTGAGCACTGAGCACCCAGCACCCCGAGCACTGAGCACCCTGAGTATTGAGCACCCAGCAACCTGAGTACTGAGCACTAAGCACCCAGAGCGCTGAGCACCCAGCCCCCCAAGCACGGAGCACCCAGGACCGCGAGCACTGAGTACTGAGCATCCAGCACCCTGAGTACTGAGCACCGAGCTCCCCGAGAACTGAGCACCCTGAGTACTGAGCACCCAGCACCCCGAGCACTGAGCACCCAGCACCCTGAGTACTGAGCACCCTGAGGACTGAGGACCGATCACCCTGAGCACTGAGCACCCAGCACCCCGAGCACTGAGTACCCAGCACCCTGAGTACTGAGCACCCTGTGTACTGAGCACCGATCACCCTGAGCACTGAGCATACAGCACCCTGAGTACTGAGCACCCAGCACCCTGAGCACTGAGCACCCAGTACCCTGAGTACTGAGCACCGAGCACCCTGAGCACTGAGCACCCAGCACCCTGAGAACTGAGCACCCAGCACCCTGAGTACTGAGCACCCAGCAGCCTGAGCACTGAGCACCCAGCACCCTGAGCACTGAGCACCCAGCACCCTGAGCACTGAGCACCCAGCACCCTGAGTACTGAGCACCCAACGTACTGAGCACCAAGCACCCCGAGCACTGAGCACCCAGCACCCTGAGTACTGAGCACCCAGCACCCCGAGTACTGAGCACCCAGCACCCCGAGCACTGAGCACCCAGCACCCCGAGCACTGAGCACTGAGCACCCTGAGTACTGAGCACTGAGCACCCTTAGTACTGAGCACCGAGCACCCTGAGTTCTGAGCACCCAGCACCCTGAGTACTGAGCACGGAGCACCCCGAGGACTGAGCACCCAGCACCGTGAGCACTGAGCAGCCAGCACCTTGAGTACTGAGCACCCAGCACCCTGAGCACTGAGCACCCAGCATCCTGAGTACTGAGCACCCAGCACCCTGAGTACTGAGCACCCAGCACCCCGAGCACTGAGCAACCAGCACCCCGAGCACTGAGCTCCCAGCACCACGAGAATGAGCACCCAGCACCCTGAGTACTGAGAACCGAGCACCCTGAGTACTGAGCACCCAGCACGCTGAGCACTGAGCACCCAGCACCCCGAGTACTGAGCAAACAGCACCCCGAGCACTGAGCACCGAGCACCCCGAGAATGAGCACCCAGCACCCTGAGTACTGAGCACCCAGCACCCTGAGTACTGAGCACCCAGCACCCCGAGCACTGAGCACCCTGAGTATTGAGCACCCAGCACCCTGAGTACTGAGCACTAAGCACCCAGAGCGCTGAGCACCCAGCCCCCCAAGCACGGAGCACCCAGGACCGCGAGCACTGAGTACTGAGCACCCAGCACCCTGAGTACTGAGCACCGAGCTCCCCGAGAACTGAGCACCCTGAGTACTGAGCACCCAGCACCCCGATCACAGAGCACCCAGCACCCTCAGCACTGAGCACCCAGCACCCCGAGTACTGAGCACCAAGCACCCTGAGTACTGAGCACCCTGAGGACTGAGCACCGATCACCCTGAGCACTGAGCACCCAGCACCCCGAACACTGAGCACCCAGCACCCTGAGTACTGAGCACCCTGAGGACTGAGCACCAATCACCCAGAGCACTGAGCACCCAGCACCCTGAGTACTGAGCACCCAGCACCCTGAGTACTGAGCACCCTGAGGACTGAGCACCGATCACCCTGAGCACTGAGCACCCAGCACCCCGAGCACTGAGCACCCAGCACCCTGAGTACTGAGCACCCTGAGGACTGAGCACCGATCACCCTGAGCACTGAGCACCCAGCACCCTGAGTACTGAGCACCCAGCAACCTGAGTACTGAGCACCGAGCACCCCGAGTACTGAGCACACAGCACCCTGAGCACTGAGCACCCAGCACCCCGAGCACTGAGCATGCTGCACACTGAGTACTGAGCACCCAGCACCCCGAGCCCTGAGCACCCAGCACCCTGAGTACTGAGCACCCTGTGTACTGAGCACCGATCACCCTGAGCACTGAGCACCCAGCACCCTGAGTACTGAGCACCCAGCACCCTGAGCACTGAGCACCCAGCACCCTGAGTACTGAGCACCCAGTACCCTGAGCACTGAGCACCCAGTACCCTGAGTACTGAGCACCGAGCACACTGAGCACTGAGCACCCAGCACCCTGAGAACTGAGCACCCAGCACCCTGAGTACTGAGCACCCAGCACGCTGAGCACTGAGCACCCAGCACCCTGAGCACTGAGCACCCAGCACCCTGAGCACTGAGCACCCAGCACCCTGAGTACTGAGCACCCTGAGGACTGAGCACCGATCACCCTGAGCACTGAGCACCCAGCACCCTGAGTACTGAGCACCCAGCACCCTGAGTACTGAGCACCCTGAGGACTGAGCACCGATCACCCTGAGCACTGAGCACCCAGCACACTGAGCACTGAGCACCCAGCACCCTGAGAACTGAGCACCCAGCACCCTGAGTACTGAGCACCCAGCACCCTGAGGACTGAGCACCCAGCACCCTGAGCACTGAGCACCCAGCACCCTGAGCACTGAGCACCCAGCACCCTGAGTACTGAGCACCCAACGTACTGAGCACCAAGCACCCCGAGCACTGAGCACCGAGCACCCTGAGTACTGAGCACCCAGAACCCCGAGTACTGAGCACCCAGCACCCTGAGCACTGAGCACCCAGCACCCCGAGCACTGAGCACTGATCACCCTGAGTACTGAGCACTGAGCACCCTTAGTACTGAGCACCGAGCACCCTGAGTACTGAGCACCCAGCATCCTGAGCACTGAGCACGGAGCACCCCGAGGACTGAGCACCCAGCACCGTGAGCACTGAGCAGCCAGCACCTTGAGTACTGAGCACTGAGCACCCCGAGCACTGAGCACCCAGCACCCTAAGTACTGAGCACCCAGCACCCTGAGCACTGAGCAACCAGCACCCCGAGCACTGAGCACCCTGCACCCCGAACACTGAGCACCCAGTACCCTGAGCACTGAGCACCCAGCACCCCAAGCACTGAACACCCAGCACCCTGAGTACTGAGCACCGAGCACCCCGAGCACTGAGCACCCAGCACCCTGAGTACTGAGCACCCAGCACCCTGAGTACTGAGCACCCACCACCCCGAGCACTGAGCAACCAGCACCCCGAGCACTGAGCTCCCAGCACCCCGAGAATGAGCACCCAGCACCCTGAGAACTGAGAACCGAGCACCCAGAGTACTGAGCACCCAGCACGCTGAACACTGAGCACCCAGCACCCCGATTACTGAGCAAACAGCACCCCGAGCACTGAGCACCGAGCACCCCGAGAATGAGCACCCAGCACCCTGAGCACTGAGCACCCAGCACCCCGAGCACTGAGCACCCTGAGTATTGAGCACCCAGCAACCTGAGTACTGAGCACTAAGCACCCAGAGCGCTGAGCACCCAGCCCCCCAAGCACGGAGCACCCAGGACCGCGAGCACTGAGTACTGAGCATCCAGCACCTTGAGTATTGAGCACCGAGCTCCCCGAGAACTGAGCACCCTGAGTACTGAGCACCCAGCACCCCGAGCACTGAGCACCCAGCACCCTGAGTACTGAGCACCCTGAGGACTGAGGACCGATCACCCTGAGCTCTGAGCACCCAGCACCCCGAGCACTGAGTACCCAGCACCCTGAGTACTGAGCACCCTGTGTACTGAGCACCGATCACCCTGAGCACTGAGCACACAGCACCCTGAGTACTGAGCACCCAGCACCCTGAGCACTGAGCACCCAGTACCCTGAGTACTGAGCACCGAGCACCCTGAGCACTGAGCACCCAGCACCCTGAGAACTGAGCACCCAGCACCCTGAGTACTGAGCACCCAGCAGCCTGAGCACTGAGCACCCAGCACCCTGAGCACTGAGCACCCAGCACCCTGAGCACTGAGCACCCAGCACCCTGAGTACTGAGCACCCAACGTACTGAGCACCAAGCACCCCGAGCACTGAGCACCCAGCACCCTGAGTACTGAGCACCCAGCACCCCGAGTACTGAGCACCCAGCACCCCGAGCACTGAGCACCCAGCACCCCGAGCACTGAGCACTGAGCACCCTGAGTACTGAGCACTGAGCACCCTTAGTACTGAGCACCGAGCACCCTGAGTTCTGAGCACCCAGCACCCTGAGTACTGAGCACGGAGCACCCCGAGGACTGAGCACCCAGCACCGTGAGCACTGAGCAGCCAGCACCTTGAGTACTGAGCACCCAGCACCCTGAGCACTGAGCACCCAGCATCCTGAGTACTGAGCACCCAGCACCCTGAGTACTGAGCACCCAGCACCCCGAGCACTGAGCAACCAGCACCCCGAGCACTGAGCTCCCAGCACCACGAGAATGAGCACCCAGCACCCTGAGTACTGAGAACCGAGCACCCTGAGTACTGAGCACCCAGCACGCTGAGCACTGAGCACCCAGCACCCCGAGTACTGAGCAAACAGCACCCCGAGCACTGAGCACCGAGCACCCCGAGAATGAGCACCCAGCACCCTGAGTACTGAGCACCTAGCACCCTGAGTACTGAGCACCCAGCACCCCGAGCACTGAGCACCCTGAGTATTGAGCACCCAGCACCCTGAGTACTGAGCACTAAGCACCCAGAGCGCTGAGCACCCAGCCCCCCAAGCACGGAGCACCCAGGACCGCGAGCACTGAGTACTGAGCACCCAGCACCCTGAGTACTGAGCACCGAGCTCCCCGAGAACTGAGCACCCTGAGTACTGAGCACCCAGCACCCCGATCACAGAGCACCCAGCACCCTCAGCACTGAGCACCCAGCACCCCGAGTACTGAGCACCAAGCACCCTGAGTACTGAGCACCCTGAGGACTGAGCACCGATCACCCTGAGCACTGAGCACCCAGCACCCCGAACACTGAGCACCCAGCACCCTGAGTACTGAGCACCCTGAGTACTGAGCACCAATCAACCTGAGCACTGAGCACCCAGCACCCTGAGTACTGAGCACCCAGCACCCTGAGTACTGAGCACCCTGAGGACTGAGCACCGATCACCCTGAGCACTGAGCACCCAGCACCCCGAGCACTGAGCACCCAGCACCCTGAGTACTGAGCACCCTGAGGACTGAGCACCGATCACCCTGAGCACTGAGCACCCAGCACCCTGAGTACTGAGCACCCAGCAACCTGAGTACTGAGCACCGAGCACCCCGAGTACTGAGCACACAGCACCCTGAGCACTGAGCACCCAGCACCCCGAGCACTGAGCATGCTGCACACTGAGTACTGAGCACCCAGCACCCTGAGCACTGAGCACCCAGCACCCTGAGTACTGAGCACCCAGTACCCTGAGCACTGAGCACCCAGTACCCTGAGTACTGAGCACCGAGCACACTGAGCACTGAGCACCCAGCACCCTGAGAACTGAGCACCCAGCACCCTGAGTACTGAGCACCCAGCATGCTGAGCACTGAGCACCCAGCACCCTGAGCACTGAGCACCCAGCACCCTGAGCACTGAGCACCCAGCACCCTGAGTACTGAGCACCCAACGTACTGAGCACCAAGCACCCCGAGCACTGAGCACCCAGCACCCTGAGTACTGAGCACCCAGCACCCCGAGTACTGAGCACCCAGCACCCCGAGCACTGAGCACCCAGCACCCCGAGCACTGAGCACTGAGCACCCTGAGTACTGAGCACTGAGCACCCTTAGTACTGAGCACCGAGCACCCTGAGTTCTGAGCACCCAGCACCCTGAGCACTGAGCACGGAGCACCCCGAGGACTGAGCACCCAGCACCGTGAGCACTGAGCAGCCAGCACCTTGAGTACTGAGCACCCAGCACCCTGAGCACTGAGCACCCAGCACCCTGAGTACTGAGCACCCAGCACCCCGAGCACTGAGCAACCAGCACCCCGAGCACTGAGCTCCCAGCACCCCGAGAATGAGCACCCAGCACCCTGAGTACTGAGAACCGAGCACCCTGAGTACTGAGCACCCATTACGCTGAGCACTGAGCACCCAGCACCCCGAGAATGAGCACACAGCACCCTGAGTACTGAGCACCAAGCACACTGAGTACTGAGCACCCAGCACCCCGAGCACTGAGCACCCTGAGTATTGAGCACCCAGCACCCTGAGTACTGAGCACTAAGCACCCAGAGCGCTGAGCACCCAGCCCCCCAAGCACGGAGCACCCAGGACCGCGAGCACTGAGTACTGAGCACCCAGCACCCTGAGTACTGAGCACCGAGCCCCGAGAACTGAGCACCCTGAGTACTGAGCACCCAGCACCCCGATCACAGAGCACCCAGCACCCTCAGCACTGAGCACCCAGCACCCCGAGTACTGAGCACCCAGCACCCTGAGTACTGAGCACCCTGAGGACTGAGCACCGATCACCCTGAGCACTGAGCACCCAGCACCCCGAACACTGAGCACCCAGCACCCTGAGTACTGAGCACCCTGAGGACTGAGCACCAATCACCCTGAGCACTGAGCACCCAGCACCCTGAGTACTGAGCACCCAGCACCCTGAGTACTGAGCACCGAGCACCCCGAGTACTGAGCACACAGCACCCTGAGCACTGAGCACCCAGCACCCCGAGCACTGAGTATGCTGCACACTGAGTACTGAGCACCCAGCACCCCGAGCCCTGAGCACCCAGCACCCTGAGTACTGAGCACCCTGAGTACTGAGCACCGATCACCCTGAGCACTGAGCACCCAGCACCCTGAGTACTGAGCACCCAGCACTCTGAGCACTGAGCACCCAGCACCCTGAGTACTGAGCACTCAGTACCCTGAGCACTGAGCACCCAGTACCCTGAGTACTGAGCACCGAGCACCCTGAGCACTGAGCACCCAGCACCCTGAGAACTGAGCACCCAGCACCCTGAGTACTGAGCACCCAGCACCCTGAGCACTGAGCACCCAGCACCCTGAGCACTGAGCACCCAGCACCCTGAGCACTGAGCACCCAGCACCCTGAGTACTGAGCACCCAACGTACTGAGCACCAAGCACCCCGAGCACTGAGCACCCAGCACCCTGAGTACTGAGCACCCAGCACCCCGAGTACTGGACACCCAGCACCCCGAGCACTGAGCACCCAGCACCCCGAGCACTGAGCACTGAGCACCCTGAGTACTGAGCACTGAGCACCCTTAGTACTGAGCACCGAGCACCCTGAGTACTGAGCACCCAGCACCCTGAGCACTGAGCACGGAGCACCCCGAGGACTGAGCACAAGGCACCGTGAGCACTGAGCAGCCAGCACCTTGAGTACTGAGCACTGAGCACCCCGAGCACTGAGCACCCAGCACTCTAAGTACTGAGCACCCAGCACCCTGAGCACTGAGTACCCAGCACCCCGAGCACTGAGCACCCTGCACCCCGAACACTGAGCACCCAGTACCCTGAGCACTGAGCACCCAGCACCCCAAACACTGAGCACCCAGCACCCTGAGTACTGAGTACTGAGCACCCAGCACCCTGAGCACTGAGCACCCAGCACCCTGAGTACTGAGCACCGAGCACCCCGAGCACGGAGCACCCAGCACCCTGAGTACTGAGCACCCAGCACCAAGAGTACTGAGCACCGAGCATCCTGAGCACTGAGCACCGAGCACCCCGAGCACAGAGCACCCAAAACCCTTAGTACTGAGCACCCTGCACCAAGAATACTGAGCACCGAGCACCCCGAGCACTGAGCACCCAGCTCCCTGAGTAATGAGCACCCAGCACCCCGAGTACTGAGCACCCAGCACAGTGATTACTGAGCACCCAGCACCCAGAGTACTGAGCACCCAGCACCCTGAGCACTGAGCACAAAGCACGCTGAGTACTGAGCACTGAGCACCGTGAGTACTGAGCACCGAGGACCCTGAGCACTGAGCACCCAGCACGCTGAGTACTGAGAACCCAGCACCCTGAGTACTGAGCACTGAGCACTGAGCACCCTGAGCACTGAGCACCCAGCACCCTGAGTACTGAGCACCCAGCACCAAGAGTACTGAGCACCGAGCACCCCGAGCACTGAGCACCCAGCACCCTGAGTAATGAGCACCCAGCACCCCGAGTACTGAGCACCCAGCACCGTGAGTACTGAGCACCCAGCACCCTGAGTACTGAGCACCCAGCCCCCTGAGCACTGAGCACAAAGCACCCTGAGTACTGAGCACCCAGCACCCTGAGCACTGAGCACCCAGCACCCTGAATACTGAGCACCCAGCACCAAGAGTACTGAGCACCGAGCACCCCGAGCACTGAGCACCCAGCACCCTGAGTAATGAGCACCGAGCACCCCGAGCACGGAGCACCCAGCACCCTGAGTACTGAGCACCCAGCACCAATAGTACTGAGCACCGAGCATCCTGAGCACTGAGCACCGAGCACCCCGAGCACTGAGCACCCAGCACCCTGAGTACTGAGCACCCTGCACCAAGAATACTGAGCACCGTGCACCCCGAGCACAGAGCACCCAGCACCCTGAGTAATGAGCACCCAGCACCCCGAGTACTGAGCACCCAGCACAGTGAGTCCTGAGCACCCAGCACCCTGAGTACGGAGCACCCAGCACCCCGAGCACTGAGCACCCAGCACCCCGAGCACTGAGCACTGAGCACCCTGAGTACTGAGCACTGAGCACCCTTAGTACTGAGCACCGAGCACCCTGAGTTCTGAGCACCCAGCACCCTGAGCACTGAGCACGGAGCACCCCGAGGACTGAGCACCCAGCACCGTGAGCACTGAGCAGCCAGCACCTTGAGTACTGAGCACCCAGCACCCTGAGCACTGAGCACCCAGCACCCTGAGTACTGAGCACCCAGCACCCCGAGCACTGAGCAACCAGCACCCCGAGCACTGAGCTCCCAGCACCCCGAGAATGAGCACCCAGCACCCTGAGTACTGAGAACCGAGCACCCTGAGTACTGAGCACCCATTACGCTGAGCACTGAGCACCCAGCACCCCGAGAATGAGCACACAGCACCCTGAGTACTGAGCACCAAGCACACTGAGTACTGAGCACCCAGCACCCCGAGCACTGAGCACCCTGAGTATTGAGCACCCAGCACCCTGAGTACTGAGCACTAAGCACCCAGAGCGCTGAGCACCCAGCCCCCCAAGCACGGAGCACCCAGGAACGCGAGCACTGAGTACTGAGCACCCAGCACCCTGAGTACTGAGCACCGAGCCCCGAGAACTGAGCACCCTGAGTACTGAGCACCCAGCACCCCGATCACAGAGCACCCAGCACCCTCAGCACTGAGCACCCAGCACCCCGAGTACTGAGCACCCAGCACCCTGAGTACTGAGCACCCTGAGGACTGAGCACCGATCACCCTGAGCACTGAGCACCCAGCACCCCGAACACTGAGCACCCAGCACCCTGAGTACTGAGCACCCTGAGGACTGAGCACCAATCACCCTGAGCACTGAGCACCCAGCACCCTGAGTACTGAGCACCCAGCACCCTGAGTACTGAGCACCGAGCACCCCGAGTACTGAGCACACAGCACCCTGAGCACTGAGCACCCAGCACCCCGAGCACTGAGCATGCTGCACACTGAGTACTGAGCACCCAGCACCCCGAGCCCTGAGCACCCAGCACCCTGAGTACTGAGCACCCTGAGTACTGAGCACCGATCACCCTGAGCACTGAGCACCCAGCACCCTGAGTACTGAGCACCCAGCACTCTGAGCACTGAGCACCCAGCACCCTGAGTACTGAGCACTCAGTACCCTGAGCACTGAGCACCCAGTACCCTGAGTACTGAGCACCGAGCACCCTGAGCACTGAGCACCCAGCACCCTGAGAACTGAGCACCCAGCACCCTGAGTACTGAGCACCCAGCACCCTGAGCACTGAGCACCCAGCACCCTGAGCACTGAGCACCCAGCACCCTGAGCACTGAGCACCCAGCACCCTGAGTACTGAGCACCCAACGTACTGAGCACCAAGCACCCCGAGCACTGAGCACCCAGCACCCTGAGTACTGAGCACCCAGCACCCCGAGTACTGGACACCCAGCACCCCGAGCACTGAGCACCCAGCACCCCGAGCACTGAGCACTGAGCACCCTGAGTACTGAGCACTGAGCACCCTTAGTACTGAGCACCGAGCACCCTGAGTACTGAGCACCCAGCACCCTGAGCACTGAGCACGGAGCACCCCGAGGACTGAGCACCCAGCACCGTGAGCACTGAGCAGCCAGCACCTTGAGTACTGAGCACTGAGCACCCCGAGCACTGAGCACCCAGCACTCTAAGTACTGAGCACCCAGCACCCTGAGCACTGAGTACCCAGCACCCCGAGCACTGAGCACCCTGCACCCCGAACACTGAGCACCCAGTACCCTGAGCACTGAGCACCCAGCACCCCAAACACTGAGCACCCAGCACCCTGAGTACTGAGTACTGAGCACCCAGCACCCTGAGCACTGAGCACCCAGCACCCTGAGTACTGAGCACCGAGCACCCCGAGCACGGAGCACCCAGCACCCTGAGTACTGAGCACCCAGCACCAAGAGTACTGAGCACCGAGCACCCCGAGCACTGAGCACCCAGCACCCTGAGTAATGAGCACCGAGCACCCCGAGCACGGAGCACCCAGCACCCTGAGTACTGAGCACCCAGCACCCAGAGTACTGAGCACCCAGCACCCTGAGCACTGAGCACAAAGCACGCTGAGTACTGAGCACTGAGCACCGTGAGTACTGAGCACCGAGGACCCTGAGCACTGAGCACCCAGCACGCTGAGTACTGAGAACCCAGCACCCTGAGTACTGAGCACTGAGCACTGAGCACCCTGAGCACTGAGCACCCAGCACCCTGAGTACTGAGCACCCAGCACCAAGAGTACTGAGCACCGAGCACCCCGAGCACTGAGCACCCAGCACCCTGAGTAATGAGCACCCAGCACCCCGAGTACTGAGCACCCAGCACCGTGAGTACTGAGCACCCAGCACCCTGAGTACTGAGCACCCAGCCCCCTGAGCACTGAGCACAAAGCACCCTGAGTACTGAGCACCCAGCACCCTGAGCACTGAGCACCCAGCACCCTGAATACTGAGCACCCAGCACCAAGAGTACTGAGCACCGAGCACCCCGAGCACTGAGCACCCAGCACCCTGAGTAATGAGCACCGAGCACCCCGAGCACGGAGCACCCAGCACCCTGAGTACTGAGCACCCAGCACCAATAGTACTGAGCACCGAGCATCCTGAGCACTGAGCACCGAGCACCCCGAGCACTGAGCACCCAGCACCCTGAGTACTGAGCACCCTGCACCAAGAATACTGAGCACCGTGCACCCCGAGCACAGAGCACCCAGCACCCTGAGTAATGAGCACCCAGCACCCCGAGTACTGAGCACCCAGCACAGTGAGTCCTGAGCACCCAGCACCCTGAGTACGGAGCACCCAGCACCCTGAGTACTGAGCGCTGAGCATCCCGAGTACTGAGCACCGAGCCCCCTGAGTACTGAGCACCCAGCACCCCGAGCACTGAGCACCCCGCACCCTGACCACTGAGCACCCAGCACCCCGAGTACTGAGCACCCAACACCCTGAGTACTGAGCACCCAGCACCCTGAGGACTGAGCACCCAGCACCCCGAGCACTGAGCACCCAGCACCCTGAGTACTGAGCACCCTGAGGACTGAGCACCGATCACCCTGAGCACTGAGCACCCAGCACCCTGAGTACTGAGCACCCAGCAACCTGAGTACTGAGCACCGAGCACCCCGAGTACTGAGCACACAGCACCCTGAGCACTGAGCACCCAGCACCCCGAGCACTGAGCTTGCTGCACACTGAGTACTGAGCACCCAGCACCCTGAGCCCTGAGCACCCAGCACCCTGAGTACTGAGCACCCTGTGTACTGAGCACCGATCACCCTGAGCACTGAGCACCCAGCACCCTGAGTACTGAGCACCCAGTACCCTGAGCACTGAGCACCCAGCACCCTGAGTACTGAGCACCCAGTACCCTGAGCACTGAGCACCCAGTACCCTGAGTACTGAGCACCGAGCACACTGAGCACTGAGCACCCAGCACCCTGAGAACTGAGCACCCAGCACCCTGAGTACTGAGCACCCAGCACGCTGAGCACTGAGCACCCAGCACCCTGAGCACTGAGCACCCAGCACCCTGAGCACTGAGCACCCAGCACCCTGAGTACTGAGCACCCAACGTACTGAGCACCAAGCACCCCGAGCACTGAGCACCCAGCACCCTGAGTACTGAGCACCCAGCACCCCGAGTACTGAGCACCCAGCACCCCGAGCACTGAGCACCCAGCACCCCGAGCACTGAGCACTGAGCACCCTGAGTACTGAGCACTGAGCACCCTTAGTACTGAGCACCGAGCACCCTGAGTTCTGAGCACCCTGCACCCTGAGCACTGAGCACGGAGCACCCCGAGGACTGAGCACCCAGCACCGTGAGCACTGAGCAGCCAGCACCTTGAGTACTGAGCACCCAGCACCCTGAGCACTGAGCACCCAGCACCCTGAGTACTGAGCACCCAGCACCCCGAGCACTGAGCAACCAGCACCCCGAGCACTGAGCTCCCAGCACCCCGAGAATGAGCACCCAGCACCCTGAGTACTGAGAACCGAGCACCCTGAGTACTGAGCACCCATTACGCTGAGCACTGAGCACCCAGCACCCCGAGTACTGAGCAAACAGCACCCCGAGCACTGAGCACCGAGCACCCCGAGAATGAGCACCCAGCACCCTGAGTACTGAGCACCCAGCACCCTGAGTACTGAGCACCCAGCACCCCGAGCACTGAGCACCCTGAGTATTGAGCACCCAGCACCCTGAGTACTGAGCACTAAGCACCCAGAGCGCTGAGCACCCAGCCCCCCAAGCACGGAGCACCCAGGACCGCGAGCACTGAGTACTGAGCACCCAGCACCCTGAGTACTGAGCACCGAGCTCCCGAGAACTGAGCACCCTGAGTACTGAGCACCCAGCACCCCGATCACAGAGCACCCAGCACCCTCAGCACTGAGCACCCAGCACCCCGAGTACTGAGCACCCAGCACCCTGAGTACTGAGCACCCTGAGGACAGAGCACCGATCACCCTGAGCACTGAGCACCCAGCACCCCGAACACTGAGCACCCAGCACCCTGAGTACTGAGCACCCTGAGGACTGAGCACCAATCACCCTGAGCACTGAGCACCCAGCACCCTGAGTACTGAGCACCCAGCACCCTGAGTACTGAGCACCGAGCACCCCGAGTACTGAGCACACAGCACCCTGAGCACTGAGCACCCAGCACCCCGAGCACTGAGCATGCTGCACACTGAGTACTGAGCACCCAGCACCCCGAGCCCTGAGCACCCAGCACCCTGAGTACTGAGCACCCTGAGTACTGAGCACCGATCACCCTGAGCACTGAGCACCCAGCACCCTGAGTACTGAGCACCCAGCACTCTGAGCACTGAGCACCCAGCACCCTGAGTACTGAGCACTCAGTACCCTGAGCACTGAGCACCCAGTACCCTGAGTACTGAGCACCGAGCACCCTGAGCACTGAGCACCCAGCACCCTGAGAACTGAGCACCCAGCACCCTGAGTACTGAGCACCCAGCACCCTGAGCACTGAGCACCCAGCACCCTGAGCACTGAGCACCCAGCACCCTGAGCACTGAGCACCCAGCACCCTGAGTACTGAGCACCCAACGTACTGAGCACCAAGCACCCCGAGCACTGAGCACCCAGCACCCTGAGTACTGAGCACCCAGCACCCCGAGTACTGGACACCTAGCACCCCGAGCACTGAGCACCCAGCACCCCGATCACTGAGCACCGAGCACCCTGAGTACTGAGCACCCAGCACCCTGAGCACTGAGCACGGAGCACCCCGAGGACTGAGCACCCAGCACCGTGAGCACTGAGCAGCCAGCACCTTGAGTACTGAGCACTGAGCACCCCGAGCACTGAGCACCCAGCACTCTAAGTACTGAGCACCCAGCACCCTGAGCACTGAGTACCCAGCACCCCGAGCACTGAGCACCCTGCACCCCGAACACTGAGCACCCAGTACCCTGAGCACTGAGCACCCAGCACCCCAAACACTGAGCACCCAGCACCCTGAGTACTGAGTACTGAGCACCCAGCACCCTGAGCACTGAGCACCCAGCACCCTGAGTACTGAGCACCGAGCACCCCGAGCACGGAGCACCCAGCACCCTGAGTACTGAGCACCCAGCACCAAGAGTACTGAGCACCGAGCATCCTGAGCACTGAGCACCGAGCACCCCGAGCACAGAGCACCCAAAACCCTTAGTACTGAGCACCCTGCACCAAGAGTACTGAGCACCGAGCACCCCGAGCACTGAGCACCCAGCTCCCTGAGTAATGAGCACCCAGCACCCCGAGTACTGAGCACCCAGCACAGTGATTACTGAGCACCCAGCACCCAGAGTACTGAGCACCCAGCACCCTGAGCACTGAGCACAAAGCACGCTGAGTACTGAGCACTGAGCACCGTGAGTACTGAGCACCGAGGACCCTGAGCACTGAGCACCCAGCACGCTGAGTACTGAGAACCCAGCACCCTGAGTACTGAGCACTGAGCACTGAGCACCCTGAGTACTGAGCACCCAGCACCCTGAGTACTGAGCACCCAGCACCAAGAGTACTGAGCACCGAGCACCCCGAGCACTGAGCACCCAGCACCCTGAGTAATGAGCACCCAGCACCCCGAGTACTGAGCACCCAGCACCGTGAGTACTGAGCACCCAGCACCCTGAGTACTGAGCACCCAGCCCCCTGAGCACTGAGCACAAAGCACCCTGAGTACTGAGCACCCAGCACCCTGAGCACTGAGCACCCAGCACCCTGAATACTGAGCACCCAGCACCAAGAGTACTGAGCACCGAGCACCCCGAGCACTGAGCACCCAGCACCCTGAGTAATGAGCACCGAGCACCCCGAGCACGGAGCACCCAGCACCCTGAGTACTGAGCACCCAGCACCAATAGTACTGAGCACCGAGCATCCTGAGCACTGAGCACCGAGCACCCCGAGCACTGAGCACCCAGCACACTGAGTACTGAGCACCCTGCACCAAGAATACTGAGCACCGAGCATCCTGAGCACTGAGCACCGATCACCCTGAGCACTGAGCACCCAGCACCCTGAGTACTGAGCACCCAGCAACCTGAGTACTGAGCACCGAGCACCCCGAGTACTGAGCACACAGCACCCTGAGCACTGAGCACCCAGCACCCCGAGCACTGAGCATGCTGCACACTGAGTACTGAGCACCCAGCACCCCGAGCCCTGAGCACCCAGCACCCTGAGTACTGAGCACCCTGTGTACTGAGCACCGATCACCCTGAGCACTGAGCACCCAGCACCCTGAGTACTGAGCACCCAGCACCCTGAGCACTGAGCACCCAGCACCCTGAGTACTGAGCACCGAGCACACTGAGCACTGAGCACCCAGCACCCTGAGAACTGAGCACCCAGCACCCTGAGTACTGAGCACCCAGCACGCTGAGCACTGAGCACCCAGCACCCTGAGCACTGAGCACCCAGCACCCTGAGCACTGAGCACCCAGCACCCTGAGTACTGAGCACCCAACGTACTGAGCACCAAGCACCCCGAGCACTGAGCACCCAGCACCCTGAGTACTGAGCACCCAGCACCCCGAGTACTGAGCACCCAGCACCCCGAGCACTGAGCACCCAGCACCCCGAGCACTGAGCACTGAGCACCCTGAGTACTGAGCACTGAGCACCCTTAGTACTGAGCACCGAGCACCCTGAGTTCTGAGCACCCAGCACCCTGAGCACTGAGCACGGAGCACCCCGAGGACTGAGCACCCAGCACCGTGAGCACTGAGCAGCCAGCACCTTGAGTACTGAGCACCCAGCACCCTGAGCACTGAGCACCCAGCACCCTGAGTACTGAGCACCCAGCACCCCGAGCACTGAGCAACCAGCACCCCGAGCACTGAGCTCCCAGCACCCCGAGAATGAGCACCCAGCACCCTGAGTACTGAGAACCGAGCACCCTGAGTACTGAGCACCCATTACGCTGAGCACTGAGCACCCAGCACCCCGAGTACTGAGCAAACAGCACCCCGAGCACTGAGCACCGAGCACCCCGAGAATGAGCACCCAGCACCCTGAGTACTGAGCACCCAGCACCCTGAGTACTGAGCACCCAGCACCCCGAGCACTGAGCACCCTGAGTATTGAGCACCCAGCACCCTGAGTACTGAGCACTAAGCACCCAGAGCGCTGAGCACCCAGCCCCCCAAGCACGCAGCACCCAGGACCGCGAGCACTGAGTACTGAGCACCCAGCACCCTGAGTACTGAGCACCGAGCTCCCGAGAACTGAGCACCCTGAGTACTGAGCACCCAGCACCCCGATCACAGAGCACCCAGCACCCTCAGCACTGAGCACCCAGCACCCCGAGTACTGAGCACCCAGCACCCTGAGTACTGAGCACCCTGAGGACTGAGCACCGATCACCCTGAGCACTGAGCACCCAGCACCCCGAACACTGAGCACCCAGCACCCTGAGTACTGAGCACCCTGAGGACTGAGCACCAATCACCCTGAGCACTGAGCACCCAGCACCCTGAGTACTGAGCACGGAGCACCCTGAGTACTGAGCACCGAGCACCCCGAGTACTGAGCACACAGCACCCTGAGCACTGAGCACCCAGCACCCCGAGCACTGAGCATGCTGCACACTGAGTACTGAGCACCCAGCACCCCGAGCCCTGAGCACCCAGCACCCTGAGTACTGAGCACCCTGAGTACTGAGCACCGATCACCCTGAGCACTGAGCACCCAGCACCCTGAGTACTGAGCACCCAGCACTCTGAGCACTGAGCACCCAGCACCCTGAGTACTGAGCACTCAGTACCCTGAGCACTGAGCACCCAGTACCCTGAGTACTGAGCACCGAGTACCCTGAGCACTGAGCACCCAGCACCCTGAGAACTGAGCACCCAGCACCCTGAGTACTGAGCACCCAGCACCCTGAGCACTGAGCACCCAGCACCCTGAGCACTGAGCACCCAGCACCCTGAGCACTGAGCACCCAGCACCCTGAGTACTGAGCACCCAACGTACTGAGCACCAAGCACCCCGAGCACTGAGCACCCAGCACCCTGAGTACTGAGCACCCAGCACCCCGAGTACTGGACACCCAGCACCCCGAGCACTGAGCACCCAGCACCCCGAGCACTGAGCACTGAGCACCCTGAGTACTGAGCACTGAGCACCCTTAGTACTGAGCACCGAGCACCCTGAGTACTGAGCACCCAGCACCCTGAGCACTGAGCACGGAGCACCCCGAGGACTGAGCACCCAGCACCGTGAGCACTGAGCAGCCAGCACCTTGAGTACTGAGCACTGAGCACCCCGAGCACTGAGCACCCAGCACTCTAAGTACTGAGCACCCAGCACCCTGAGCACTGAGTACCCAGCACCCCAAGCACTGAGCACCCTGCACCCCGAACACTGAGCACCCAGTACCCTGAGCACTGAGCACCCAGCACCCCAAACACTGAGCACCCAGCACCCTGAGTACTGAGTACTGAGCACCCAGCACCCTGAGCACTGAGCACCCAGCACCCTGAGTACTGAGCACCGAGCACCCCGAGCACGGAGCACCCAGCACCCTGAGTACTGAGCACCCAGCACCAAGAGTACTGAGCACCGAGCATCCTGAGCACTGAGCACCGAGCACCCCGAGCACAGAGCACCCAAAACCCTTAGTACTGAGCACCCTGCACCAAGAGTACTGAGCACCGAGCACCCCGAGCACTGAGCACCCAGCTCCCTGAGTAATGAGCACCCAGCACCCCGAGTACTGAGCACCCAGCACAGTGATTACTGAGCACCCAGCACCCAGAGTACTGAGCACCCAGCACCCTGAGCACTGAGCACAAAGCACGCTGAGTACTGAGCACTGAGCACCGTGAGTACTGAGCACCGAGGACCCTGAGCACTGAGCACCCAGCACGCTGAGTACTGAGAACCCAGCACCCTGAGTACTGAGCACTGAGCACTGAGCACCCTGAGCACTGAGCACCCAGCACCCTGAGTACTGAGCACCCAGCACCAAGAGTACTGAGCACCGAGCACCCCGAGCACTGAGCACCCAGCACCCTGAGTAATGAGCACCCAGCACCCCGAGTACTGAGCACCCAGCACCGTGAGTACTGAGCACCCAGCACCCTGAGTACTGAGCACCCAGCCCCCTGAGCACTGAGCACAAAGCACCCTGAGTACTGAGCACCCAGCACCCTGAGCACTGAGCACCCAGCACCCTGAATACTGAGCACCCAGCACCAAGAGTACTGAGCACCGAGCACCCCGAGCACTGAGCACCCAGCACCCTGAGTAATGAGCACCGAGCACCCCGAGCACGGAGCACCCAGCACCCTGAGTACTGAGCACCCAGCACCAATAGTACTGAGCACCGAGCATCCTGAGCACTGAGCACCGAGCACCCCGAGCACTGAGCACCCAGCACCCTGAGTACTGAGCACCCTGCACCAAGAATACTGAGCACCGTGCACCCCGAGCACAGAGCACCCAGCACCCTGAGTAATGAGCACCCAGCACCCCGAGTACTGAGCACCCAGCACAGTGAGTCCTGAGCACCCAGCACCCTGAGTACGGAGCACCCAGCACCCTGAGTACTGAGCGCTGAGCATCCCGAGTACTGAGCACCGAGCCCCCTGAGTACTGAGCACCCAGCACCCCGAGCACTGAGCACCCCGCACCCTGAGCACTGAGCACCCAGCACCCCAAGTACTGAGCACCCAACACCCTGAGTACTGAGCACCCAGCACCCTGAGGACTGAGCACCCAGCACCCCGAGCACTGAGCACCCAGCACCCCGAGCACTGAGCACCCAGCACCCCGAGAATGAGCACCCAGCAGCCTGAGTACTGAGAACCGAGCACCCTGAGTACTGAGCACCCAGCACGCTGAGCACTGAGCACCCAGCACCCCGAGTACTGAGCAAACAGCACCCCGAGCACTGAGCACCCAGCACCCCGAGAATGAGCACCCAGCACCCTGAGTACTGAGCACCCAGCACCCAGAGTACTGAGCACCCAGCACCCCGAGCACTGAGCACCCTGAGTACTGAGCACCCAGCACCCTGAGTACTGAGCACCCAGCACCCTGAGTACTGAGCGGTGAGCACCCTGAGTACTGAGCACCGAGCCCCCTGAGTACTGAGCACCCAGCACCCCGAGCACTGAGCACCCCGCACCCTGAGCACTGAGCACCCAGCACCCCGAGTACTGAGCACCCAACACCCTGAGTACTGAGCACCCAGCACCCTGAGGACTGAGCACCCAGCACCCCGAGCACTGAGCACCCAGCACCCCGAGCACTGAGCACCCAGCACCCCGAGAATGAGCACCCAGCAGCCTGAGTACTGAGAACCGAGCACCCTGAGTACTGAGCACCCAGCACGCTGAGCACTGAGCACCCAGCACCCCGAGTACTGAGCAAACAGCACCCCGAGCACTGAGCACCCAGCACCCCGAGAATGAGCACCCAGCACCCTGAGTACTGAGCACCCAGCACCCAGAGTACTGAGCACCCAGCACCCCGAGCACTGAGCACCCTGAGTACTGAGCACCCAGCACCCTGAGTACTGAGCACCCAGCACCCCGAGCACTGAGCACCCAGCACCCCGAGCACTGAGCACTGAGCACCCTGAGTACTGAGCACTGAGCACCCTTAGTACTGAGCACCGAGCACCCTGAGTACTGAGCACCCAGCACCCTGAGCACTGAGCACGGAGCACCCCGAGGACTGAGCACCCAGCACCGTGAGCACTGAGCAGCCAGCACCTTGAGTACTGAGCACCGAGCACCCTGAGCACTGAGCACCCAGCACCCTAAGTACTGAGCACCCAGCACCCTGAGCACTGAGCACCCAGCACCCCAAGCACTGAGCACCCAGCACCCTGAGTACTGAGTACTGAGCACCCTAAGTACTGAGCACCCAGCACCCTGAGCACTGAGCACCCAGCACCCTGAGTACTGAGCACCGAGCATCCGGAGTACTGAGCACCCTGCACCCCGAGCACTGAGCACCCAGCACCCTGAGCACTGAGCACCCAGCACCCCAAGCACTGAGCACCCAGCACCCTGAGTACTGAGTACTGAGCATCCTGAGTACTGAGCACCCAGCACCCTGAGCACTGAGCACCCAGCACCAAGAGTACTGAGCACCGAGCATACTGAACACTGAGCACCCAGGACCCTGAGCACTGAGCACAAAGCACGCTGAGTACTGAGCACTGAGCACCATGAGTACTGAGCACCGAGGATCCTGAGCACTGAGGACCCAGCACGCTGAGTACTGAGCACCCAGCACCCTGAGTACTGAGCACTGAGCAATGAGCACCCAGCACCCTGAGTACTGAGCACCCAGCACCCTGAGTACTGAGCACTGAGCACTGAGCACCCTGTGCACTGAGCACCCAGCACCCCGAGCACTGAACACTGAGCACCCTGAGTACTGAGCACCCAGCACCCTGAGTACTGAGCACCCACCACCCCGAGCACTGAGCACCCATCACCCTGAGCACTGAGCACCCAGCACCCTGAGTACTGAGCATCAAGCACCCTGAGCACTGAGCACCCAGCACCCTGAGCACTGAGCACCCAGCACCCTGAGCACTGAGCACCCAGCACCCTGAGTACTGAGCACCCAACGTACTGAGCATCGAGCACCCCGAGCACTGAGCACCCAGGACCCTGAGTACTGAGCACCCAGCACCCCGAGCACTGAGCACCCAGCACCCTGAGTACTGAGCACCGAGCACCCTGAGTACTGAGCACCCAGCACCCCGAGCACTGAGCACCCAGCACCCCGAGCACTGAGCACCCAGCACTGAGCACCCAGCACCCTGAGTACTGAGCACCCAGCACCCTTAGTACTGAGCACCGAGCACCCTGAGCATTGAGCACCCAGCACCCTGAGTACTGAGCACCCAGCACCCCGAGCACTGAGCACCCAGCACCCCGAGCACTGAGCACCCAGCACTGAGCACCCAGCACCCCAAGCACTGAGCACCCAGCACTGAGCACAAAGCACCCTGAGTACTGAGCACCCAGCACCCTGAGCACTGAGCACCCAGCACCCTGAGCACTGAGCACCCAGCACCCTGAGCACTGAGCACCCAGCACCCTGAGTACTGAGCTCCCAACGTACTGAGCACCAAGCACCCCGAGCACTGAGCACCCAGCACCCTGAGTACTGAGCACCCAGCACCCCGAGTACTGGACACCCAGCACCCCGAGCACTGAGCACCCAGCACCCCGAGCACTGAGCACTGAGCACCCTGAGTACTGAGCACTGAGCACCCTTAGTACTGAGCACCGAGCACCCTGAGTACTGAGCACCCAGCACCCTGAGCACTGAGCACGGAGCACCCCGAGGACTGAGCACCCAGCACCGTGAGCACTGAGCAGCCAGCACCATGAGTACTGAGCACTGAGCACCCCGAGCACTGAGCACCCAGCACTCTAAGTACTGAGCACCCAGCACCCTGAGCACTGAGTACCCAGCACCCCGAGCACTGAGCACCCTGCACCCCGAACACTGAGCACCCAGTACCCTGAGCACTGAGCACCCAGCACCCCAAACACTGAGCACCCAGCACCCTGAGTACTGAGTACTGAGCACCCAGCACCCTGAGCACTCAGCACCCAGCACCCTGAGTACTGAGCACCGAGCACCCCGAGCACGGAGCACCCAGCACCCTGAGTACTGAGCACCCAGCACCAAGAGTACTGAGCACCGAGCATCCTGAGCACTGAGCACCGAGCACCCCGAGCACAGAGCACCCAAAACCCTTAGTACTGAGCACCCTGCACCAAGAGTACTGAGCACCGAGCACCCCGAGCACTGAGCACCCAGCTCCCTGAGTAATGAGCACCCAGCACCCCGAGTACTGAGCACCCAGCACAGTGATTACTGAGCACCCAGCACCCAGAGTACTGAGCACCCAGCACCCTGAGCACTGAGCACAAAGCACGCTGAGTACTGAGCACTGAGCACCTTGCGTACTGAGCACCGAGGACCCTGAGCACTGAGCACCCAGCACGCTGAGTACTGAGAACCCAGCACCCTGAGTACTGAGCACTGAGCACTGAGCACCCTGAGCACTGAGCACCCAGCACCCTGAGTACTGAGCACCCAGCACCAAGAGTACTGAGCACCGAGCACCCCGAGCACTGAGCACCCAGCACCCTGAGTAATGAGCACCCAGCACCCCGAGTACTGAGCACCCAGCACCGTGAGTACTGAGCACCCAGCACCCTGAGTACTGAGCACCCAGCCCCCTGAGCACTGAGCACAAAGCACCCTGAGTACTGAGCACCCAGCACCCTGAGCACTGAGCACCCAGCACCCTGAATACTGAGCACCCAGCACCAAGAGTACTGAGCACCGAGCACCCCGAGCACTGAGCACCCAGCACCCTGAGTAATGAGCACCGAGCACCCCGAGCACGGAGCACCCAGCACCCTGAGTACTGAGCACCCAGCACCAATAGTACTGAGCACCGAGCATCCTGAGCACTGAGCACCGAGCACCCCGAGCACTGAGCACCCAGCACCCTGAGTACTGAGCACCCTGCACCAAGAATACTGAGCACCGTGCACCCCGAGCACAGAGCACCCAGCACCCTGAGTAATGAGCACCCAGCACCCCGAGTACTGAGCACCCAGCACAGTGAGTCCTGAGCACCCAGCACCCCGAGCACTGAGCACCCAGCACCCCGAGCACTGAGCACTGAGCACCCTGAGTACTGAGCACTGAGCACCCTTAGTACTGAGCACCGAGCACCCTGAGTACTGAGCACCCAGCACCCTGAGCACTGAGCACGGAGCACCCCGAGGACTGAGCATCCAGCACCGTGAGCACTGAGCAGCCAGCCCCTTGAGTACTGAGCACCGAGCACCCTGAGCACTGAGCACCCAGCACCCTAAGTACTGAGCACCCAGCACCCTGAGCACTGAGCACCCAGCACCCCAAGCACTGAGCACCCAGCACCCTGAGTACTGAGTACTGAGCACCCTAAGTACTGAGCACCCAGCACCCTGAGCACTGAGCACCCAGCACCCTGAGTACTGAGCACCGAGCATCCGGAGTACTGAGCACCCTGCACCCCGAGCACTGAGCACCCAGCACCCTGAGCACTGAGCACCCAGCACCCCAAGCACTGAGCACCCAGCACCCTGAGTACTGAGTACTGAGCATCCTGAGTACTGAGCACCCAGCACCCTGAGCACTGAGCACCCAGCACCAAGAGTACTGAGCACCGAGCATACTGAACACTGAGCACCCAGGACCCTGAGCACTGAGCACAAAGCACGCTGAGTACTGAGCACTGAGCACCATGAGTACTGAGCACCGAGGATCCTGAGCACTGAGGACCCAGCACGCTGAGTACTGAGCACCCAGCACCCTGAGTACTGAGCACTGAGCAATGAGCACCCAGCACCCTGAGTACTGAGCACCCAGCACCCTGAGTACTGAGCACTGAGCACTGAGCACCCTGTGCACTGAGCACCCAGCACCCCGAGCACTGAACACTGAGCACCCTGAGTACTGAGCACCCAGCACCCTGAGTACTGAGCACCCAGCACCCCGAGCACTGAGCACCCATCACCCTGAGCACTGAGCACCCAGCACCCTGAGTACTGAGCATCAAGCACCCTGAGCACTGAGCACCCAGCACCCTGAGCACTGAGCACCCAGCACCCTGAGCACTGAGCACCCAGCACCCTGAGTACTGAGCACAGAACGTACTGAGCATCGAGCACCCCGAGCACTGAGCACCCAGGACCCTGAGTACTGAGCACCCAGCACCCCGAGCACTGAGCACCCAGCACCCTGAGTACTGAGCACCGAGCACCCTGAGTACTGAGCACCCAGCACCCCGAGCACTGAGCACCCAGCACCCCGAGCACTGAGCACCCAGCACTGAGCACCCAGCACCCTGAGTACTGAGCACCCAGCACCCTGAGTACTGAGCACTGAGCACCCTGAGCATTGAGCACCCAGCACCCTGAGTACTGAGCACCCAGCACCCCGAGCACTGAGCACCCAGCACCCTGAGCACTGAGCACCCAGCACTGAGCACCCAGCACCCCAAGCACTGAGCACCCAGCACTGAGCACAAAGCACCCTGAGTACTGAGCACCAAACACCCCGAGCACTGAGCACCCAGCACCCCGAGTACTGAGCACCCAGCACCCTGAGCACTGAGCACCCATCACCCTGAGTACTGAGCACCCAGCACCCCGAGCACTGAGCACCCAGCACCCTGAGTAATGAGCACACAGCACCCTGAGTACTGAGCACTGAGCACCCTGAGCACTGAGCACCCAGCACCCTGAGCACTGAGCACCCTGAGGACTGAGCACCCAGCACCCTGAGTACTGCGCACCCAGCATCCTCAGTACTGAGCACCGATCACCCTGAGCACTGATCACCCAGCAACCCGAGTACTGAGCACCCAGCAAACTGAGTACTGAGCACCCTGAGTACTGAGCACCCAGCACCCCGAGCACTGAGCACCCAGCACCCTGAGTACTGAGCACCCTGAGTACTGAGCACCCAGCACCCTGAGCACTGAGCACCCAGCACCCTGAGTACTGAGCACCCAGCACCCTGAGTACTTAGCACCCAGAACCCTGAGCACTGAGCACCCAGCACCCTGAGTACTGAGCACCGAGCACCCTGAGTACAGAGCACCCAGCACCAAGAGTACTGAGCACCGAGCATCCTGAACACTGAGCACCGAGCACCCCGAGCACTGAGCACCCAGCACCCTGAGTACTGAGCACCCAGCACCAAGAGTACTGAGCACCGAGCACCCCGAGCACTGAGCACCCAACACCCTGAGAAATGAGCACCCAGCACCCCGAGTACTGAGCACCCAGCACCGTGAGTACTGAGCACCCAGCACCCTGAGTACTGAGCACCCAGCACCCTGAGCACTGAGCACAAAGCACGCTGAGTACTGAGCACTGAGCACCCTAAGTACTGAGCACCAAGGTCGCTGAGCACTGAGCACCCAGCACGCTGAGTACTGAGCGCTGAGCACCCTGAGTACTGAGCACCGAGCACCCTGAGTACTGAGCACCCAGCACCCTGAGTACTGAGCACTCAGCACCCTGAGTACTGAGCACCGAGCACCGAGCACCCCGAGCACTGAGCACCCAGCACCCTCAGCACTGAGCACCCTGAGGACTGAGCACCCAGCACCCTGAGTACTGAGCACCCAGCACCCTGAGTACTGAGCACTGAGCACTGAGCACCCTGTGCACTGAGCACCCAGCACCCCGAGCACTGAGCACTGAGCACCCTGAGTACTGAGCACCCAGCACCCTGAGTACTGAGCACCCAGCACCCCGAGCACTGAGCACCCATCACCCTGAGCACTGAGCACCCAGCACCCTGAGTACTGAGCATCAAGCACCCTGAGCACTGAGCACCCAGCACCCTGAGCACTGAGCACCCAGCACCCTGAGCACTGAGCACCCAGCACCCTGAGTACTGAGCACCCAACGTACTGAGCATCGAGCACCCCGAGCACTGAGCACCCAGGACCCTGAGTACTGAGCACCCAGCACCCCGAGCACTGAGCACCCAGCACCCTGAGTACTGAGCACCGAGCACCCTGAGTACTGAGCACCCAGCACCCCGAGCACTGAGCACCCAGCACCCCGAGCACTGAGCACCCAGCACTGAGCACCCAGCACCCTGAGTACTGAGCACCCAGCACCCTGAGTACTGAGCACCGAGCACCCTGAGCATTGAGCACCCAGCACCCTGAGTACTGAGCACCCAGCACCCCGAGCACTGAGCACCCAGCACCCCGAGCACTGAGCACCCAGCACCCCGAGCACTGAGCACCCAGCACTGAGCACCCAGCACCCCAAGCACTGAGCACCCAGCACTGAGCACAAAGCACCCTGAGTACTGAGCACCGAACACCCCGAGCACTGAGCACCCAGCACCCCGAGTACTGAGCACCCAGCACCCTGAGTACTGAGCACTGAGCACTGAGCACCCTGAGCACTGAGCACCCAGCATCCTGAGCACTGAGTACTGAGCACCCAGCACCCTAAGCACTGAGCACCCAGCACCCTGAGCACTGAGCACCCAGCACCCTGAGTACTGAGCACCCAGCACCCCGAGCACTGAGCACCCAGCACCCCGAGCACTGAGCACTGAGCACCCTGAGTACTGAGCACTGAGCACCCTTAGTACTGAGCACCGAGCACCCTGAGTACTGAGCACCCAGCACCCTGAGCACTGAGCTCCGAGCACCCCGAGGACTGAGCACCCAGCACCGTGAGCACTGAGCACCCAGCAACTTGAGTACTGAGCACCGAGAACCCCGAGCACTGAGCACCCAGCACCCTAAGTACTGAGCACCCAGCACCCTGAGCACTGAGCACCCAGCACCCCGAGCACTGAGCACCCAGCACCCTGAGTACTGAGCACCCAGCACCCTGAGTACTGAGCACCCAGCATTCCGAGCACTGAGCACCCAGCACCCTGAGCACTGAGCACCCATCACCCTGAGTACTGAGCACCCAGCACCCCGAGCACTGAGCACCCAGCACCCCGAGCACTGAGCACCCAGCACCCCGAGCACTGAGCACCCAGCACCCCGAGAATGAGCACCCAGCAGCCTGAGTACTGAGAACCGAGCACCCTGAGTACTGAGCACCCAGCACGCTGAGCACTGAGCACCCAGCACCCCGAGTACTGAGCAAACAGCACCCCGAGCACTGAGCACCCAGCACCCCGAGAATGAGCACCCAGCACCCTGAGTACTGAGCACCCAGCACCCAGAGTACTGAGCACCCAGCACCCCGAGCACTGAGCACCCTGAGTACTGAGCACCCAGCACCCTGAGTACTGAGCACCCAGCACCCTGAGTACTGAGCGCTGAGCACCCTGAGTACTGAGCACCGAGCCCCCTGAGTACTGAGCACCCAGCACCCCGAGCACTGAGCACCCCGCACCCTGAGCACTGAGCACCCAGCACCCCGAGTACTGAGCACCCAACACCCTGAGTACTGAGCACCCAGCACCCTGAGCACTGAGCACCCAGCACCCCGAGCACTGAGCACCCAGCACCCCGAGCACTGAGCACCCAGCACCCCGAGAATGAGCACCCAGCAGCCTGAGTACTGAGAACCGAGCACCCTGAGTACTGAGCACCCAGCACGCTGAGCACTGAGCACCCAGCACCCCGAGTACTGAGCAAACAGCACCCCGAGCACTGAGCACCCAGCACCCCGAGAATGAGCACCCAGCACCCTGAGTACTGAGCACCCAGCACCCAGAGTACTGAGCACCCAGCACCCCGAGCACTGAGCACCCTGAGTACTGAGCACCCAGCACCCTGAGTACTGAGCACCCAGCACCCCGAGCACTGAGCACCCAGCACCCCGAGCACTGAGCACTGAGCACCCTGAGTACTGAGCACTGAGCACCCTTAGTACTGAGCACCGAGCACCCTGAGTACTGAGCACCCAGCACCCTGAGCACTGAGCACGGAGCACCCCGAGGACTGAGCACCCAGCACCCTGAGCACTGAGCTCCGAGCACCCCGAGGACTGAGCACCCAGCACCGTGAGCACTGAGCACCCAGCAACTTGAGAACTGAGCACCGAGAACCCCGAGCACTGAGCACCCAGCACCCTAAGTACTGAGCACCCAGCACCCTGAGCACTGAGCACCCAGCACCCCGAGCACTGAGCACCCAGCACCCTGAGTACTGAGCACCCAGCACCCTGAGTACTGAGCACCCAGCATTCCGAGCACTGAGCACCCAGCACCCTGAGCACTGAGCACCCATCACCCTGAGTACTGAGCACCCAGCACCCCGAGCACTGAGCACCCAGCACCCCGAGCACTGAGCACCCAGCACCCCGAGCACTGAGCACCCAGCACCCCGAGAATGAGCACCCAGCAGCCTGAGTACTGAGAACCGAGCACCCTGAGTACTGAGCACCCAGCACGCTGAGCACTGAGCACCCAGCACCCCGAGTACTGAGCAAACAGCACCCCGAGCACTGAGCACCCAGCACCCCGAGAATGAGCACCCAGCACCCTGAGTACTGAGCACCCAGCACCCAGAGTACTGAGCACCCAGCACCCCGAGCACTGAGCACCCTGAGTACTGAGCACCCAGCACCCTGAGTACTGAGCACCCAGCACCCTGAGTACTGAGCGCTGAGCACCCTGAGTACTGAGCACCGAGCCCCCTGAGTACTGAGCACCCAGCACCCCGAGCACTGAGCACCCCGCACCCTGAGCACTGAGCACCCAGCACCCCGAGTACTGAGCACCCAACACCCTGAGTACTGAGCACCCAGCACCCTGAGGACTGAGCACCCAGCACCCCGAGCACTGAGCACCCAGCACCCCGAGCACTGAGCACCCAGCACCCCGAGAATGAGCACCCAGCAGCCTGAGTACTGAGAACCGAGCACCCTGAGTACTGAGCACCCAGCACGCTGAGCACTGAGCACCCAGCACCCCGAGTACTGAGCAAACAGCACCCCGAGCACTGAGCACCCAGCACCCCGAGAATGAGCACCCAGCACCCTGAGTACTGAGCACCCAGCACCCAGAGTACTGAGCACCCAGCACCCCGAGCACTGAGCACCCTGAGTACTGAGCACCCAGCACCCTGAGTACTGAGCACCCAGCACCCCGAGCACTGAGCACCCAGCACCCCGAGCACTGAGCACTGAGCACCCTGAGTACTGAGCACTGAGCACCCTTAGTACTGAGCACCGAGCACCCTGAGTACTGAGCACCCAGCACCCTGAGCACTGAGCACGGAGCACCCCGAGGACTGAGCACCCAGCACCGTGAGCACTGAGCAGCCAGCACCTTGAGTACTGAGCACCGAGCACCCTGAGCACTGAGCACCCAGCACCCTACGTACTGAGCACCCAGCACCCTGAGCACTGAGCACCCAGCACCCCAAGCACTGAGCACCCAGCACCCTGAGTACTGAGTACTGAGCACCCTAAGTACTGAGCACCCAGCACCCTGAGCACTGAGCACCCAGCACCCTGAGTACTGAGCACCGAGCATCCGGAGTACTGAGCACCCTGCACCCCGAGCACTGAGCACCCAGCACCCTGAGCACTGAGCACCCAGCACCCCAAGCACTGAGCACCCAGCACCCTGAGTACTGAGTACTGAGCATCCTGAGTACTGAGCACCCAGCACCCTGAGCACTGAGCACCCAGCACCAAGAGTACTGAGCACCGAGCATACTGAACACTGAGCACCCAGGACCCTGAGCACTGAGCACAAAGCACGCTGAGTACTGAGCACTGAGCACCATGAGTACTGAGCACCGAGGATCCTGAGCACTGAGGACCCAGCACGCTGAGTACTGAGCACCCAGCACCCTGAGTACTGAGCACTGAGCAATGAGCACCCAGCACCCTGAGTACTGAGCACCCAGCACCCTGAGTACTGAGCACTGAGCACTGAGCACCCTGTGCACTGAGCACCCAGCACCCCGAGCACTGAGCACTGAGCACCCTGAGTACTGAGCACCCAGCACCCTGAGTACTGAGCACCCAGCACCCCGAGCACTGAGCACCCATCACCCTGAGCACTGAGCACCCAGCACCCTGAGTACTGAGCATCAAGCACCCTGAGCACTGAGCACCCAGCACCCTGAGCACTGAGCACCCAGCACCCTGAGCACTGAGCACCCAGCACCCTGAGTACTGAGCACCCAACGTACTGAGCATCGAGCACCCCGAGCACTGAGCACCCAGGACCCTGAGTACTGAGCACCCAGCACCCCGAGCACTGAGCACCCAGCACCCTGAGTACTGAGCACCGAGCACCCTGAGTACTGAGCACCCAGCACCCCGACCACTGAGCACCCAGCACCCCGAGCACTGAGCACCCAGCACTGTGCACCCAGCACCCTGAGTACTGAGCACCCAGCACCCTGAGTACTGAGCACCGAGCACCCTGAGCATTGAGCACCCAGCACCCTGAGTACTGAGCACCCAGCACCCCGAGCACTGAGCACCCAGCACCCCGAGCACTGAGCACCCAGCACTAAGCACCCAGCACCCCAAGCACTGAGCACCCAGCACTGAGCACAAAGCACCCTGAGTACTGAGCACCGAACACCCCGAGCACTGAGCACCCAGCACCCCGAGTACTGAGCACCCAGCACCCTGAGCACTGAGCACCCATCACCCTGAGTACTGAGCACCCAGCACCCCGAGCACTGAGCACCCAGCACCCTGAGTAATGAGCACACAGCACCCTGAGTACTGAGCACTGAGCACCCTGAGCACTGAGCACCCAATACCCTGAGCACTGAGCACCCTGAGGACTGAGCACCCAGCACCCTGAGTACTGCGCACCCAGCATCCTCAGTACTGAGCACCGATCACCCTGAGCACTGATCACCCAGCAACCCGAGTACTGAGCACCCAGCACCCTGAGTACTGAGCACCCTGAGTACTGAGCACCCAGCACCCCGAGCACTGAGCACCCAGCACCCTGAGTACTGAGCACCCTGAGTACTGAGCACCCAGCACCCTGAGCACTGAGCACCCAGCACCCTGAGTACTGAGCACCCAGCACCCTGAGTACTTAGCACCCAGAACCCTGAGCACTGAGCACCCAGCACCCTGAGTACTGAGCACCGAGCACCCTGAGTACAGAGCACCCAGCACCAAGAGTACTGAGCACCGAGCATCCTGAACACTGAGCACCGAGCACCCCGAGCACTGAGCACCCAGCACCCTGAGTACTGAGCACCCAGCACCAAGAGTACTGAGCACTGAGCACCCCGAGCACTGAGCACCCAACACCCTGAGAAATGAGCACCCAGCACCCCGAGTACTGAGCACCCAGCACCGTGAGTACTGAGCACCCAGCACCCTGAGTACTGAGCACCCAGCACCCTGAGCACTGAGCACAAAGCACGCTGAGTACTGAGCACTGAGCACCCTAAGTACTGAGCACCAAGGTCCCTGAGCACTGAGCACCCAGCACGCTGAGTACTGAGCGCTGAGCACCCTGAGTACTGAGCACCGAGCACCCTGAGTACTGAGCACCCAGCACCCTGAGTACTGAGCACTCAGCACCCTGAGTACTGAGCACCGAGCACCGAGCACCCCGAGCACTGAGCACCCAGCTCCCTCAGCACTGAGCACCCTGAGGACTGAGCACCCAGCACCCTGAGTACTGAGCACCCAGCACCCTGAGTACTGAGCACTGAGCACTGAGCACCCTGTGCACTGAGCACCCAGCACCCCGAGCACTGAGCACTGAGCACCCTGAGTACTGAGCACCCAGCACCCTGAGTACTGAGCACCCAGCATCCCGAGCACTGAGCACCCATCACCCTGAGCACTGAGCACCCAGCACCCTGAGTACTGAGCATCAAGCACCCTGAGCACTGAGCACCCAGCACCCTGAGCACTGAGCACCCAGCACCCTGAGCACTGAGCACCCAGCACCCTGAGTACTGAGCACCCAACGTACTGAGCATCGAGCACCCCGAGCACTGAGCACCCAGGACCCTGAGTACTGAGCACCCAGCACCCCGAGCACTGAGCACCCAGCACCCTGAGTACTGAGCACCGAGCACCCTGAGTACTGAGCACCCAGCACCCCGAGCACTGAGCACCCAGCACCCCGAGCACTGAGGACCCAGCACTGAGCACCCAGCACCCTGAGTACTGAGCACCCAGCACCCTGAGTACTGAGCACCGAGCACCCTGAGCATTGAGCACCCAGCACCCTGAGTACTGAGCACCCAGCACCCCGAGCACTGAGCACCCAGCACCCCGAGCACTGAGCACCCAGCACCCCGAGCACTGAGCACCCAGCACTGAGCACCCAGCACCCCAAGCACTGAGCACCCAGCACTGAGCACAAAGCACCCTGAGTACTGAGCACCGAACACCCCGAGCACTGAGCACCCAGCACCCCGAGTACTGAGCACCCAGCACCCTGAGTACTGAGCACTGAGCACTGAGCACCCTGAGCACTGAGCACCCAGCATCCTGAGCACTGAGTACTGAGCACCCAGCACCCTAAGCACTGAGCACCCAGCACCCTGAGCACTGAGCACCCAGCACCCTGAGTACTGAGCACCCAGCACCCCGAGCACTGAGCACCCAGCACCCCGAGCACTGAGCACTGAGCACCCTGAGTACTGAGCACTGAGCACCCTTAGTACTGAGCACCGAGCACCCTGAGTACTGAGCACCCAGCACCCTGAGCACTGAGCTCCGAGCACCCCGAGGACTGAGCACCCAGCACCGTGAGCACTGAGCACCCAGCAACTTGAGTACTGAGCACCGAGAACCCCGAGCACTGAGCACCCAGCACCCTAAGTACTGAGCACCCAGCACCCTGAGCACTGAGCACCCAGCACCCCGAGCACTGAGCACCCAGCACCCTGAGTACTGAGCACCCAGCACCCTGAGTACTGAGCACCCAGCATTCCGAGCACTGAGCACCCAGCACCCTGAGCACTGAGCACAAATCACCCTGAGTACTGAGCACCCAGCACCCCGAGCACTGAGCACCCAGCACCCTGAGTAATGAGCACACAGCACCCTGAGTACTGAGCACTGAGCACCCTGAGCACTGAGCACCCAGCACACTGAGCACTGAGCACCCTGAGGACTGAGCACCCAGCACCCTGAGTACTGAGCACCCAGCATCCTGAGTACTGAGCACCGATCACCCTGAGCACTGATCACCAAGCAACCCGAGTACTGAGCACCCAGCACCCTGAGTACTGAGCACCCTGAGTACTGAGCACCCAGCACCCCGAGCACTGAGCACCCAGCACCCTGAGTACTGAGCACCCTGAGTACTGAGCACCCAGCACCCTGAGCACTGAGCACACAGCACCCTGAGTACTGAGCACCCAGCACCCTGAGTACTTAGCACCCAGAACCCTGAGCACTGAGCACCCAGCACCCTGAGTACTGAGCACCGAGCACCCTGAGTACACAGCACCCAGCACCAAGAGTACTGAGCACCGAGCATCCTGAACACTGAGCACCGAGCACCCCGAGCACTGAGCACCCAGCACCCTGAGTACTGAGCACCCAGCACCAAGAGTACTGAGCACCGAGCACCCCGAGCACTGAGCACCCAACACCCTGAGAAATGAGCACCCAGCACCCCGAGTACTGAGCACCCAGCACCGTGAGTACTGAGCACCCAGCACCCTGAGTACTGAGCACCCAGCACCCTGAGCACTGAGCACAAAGCACGCTGAGTACTGAGCACTGAGCACCCTAAGTACTGAGCACCAAGGTCCCTGAGCACTGAGCACCCAGCACGCTGAGTACTGAGCGCTGAGCACCCTGAGTACTGAGCACCGAGCACCCTGAGTACTGAGCACCCAGCACCCTGAGTACTGAGCACTCAGCACCCTGAGTACTGAGCACCGAGCACCGAGCACCCCGAGCACTGAGCACCCAGCACCCTCAGCACTGAGCACCCTGAGGACTGAGCACCCAGCACCCTGAGTACTGAGCACCCAGCATCCTGAGTACTGAGCACCGATCACCCTGAGCACGGAGCACCCAGCAACCCGAGCACTGAGCACCCAGCACCCTGAGTAATGAGCACCCTGTGTACTGAGCCCCCAGCACCCCTAGCACTGAGCACCCAGCACCCTGAGTACTGAGCACCCTGAGTACTGAGCACGAAGCACCCTGAGTACTGAGCACTCTGAGTACTGAGCACCCAGCACCCTGAGCACTGAGCACCCAGCACCCTGAGTAATGAGCACCCAGCACCCTGAGCACTGAGCACCCAGCACACTGAGTACTGAGCACCCAGCACCCTGAGTACTTAGCACCCAGCACGCTGAGCACTGAGCACCCAGCATCCTGAGTACTGAGCACCGAGCACCCTGAGCACTGAGCACAAAGCACGCTGAGTACTGAGCACCCTGAGTACTGAGCACCAAGGACCCTGAGCACTGAGCACCCAGCGTGCTGAGTACTGAGTGCTGAGCACCCTGAGTACTGAGCACCGAGCACCCTGAGTACTGAGCACCCACCACACTGAGCACTGAGCAGCCAGCACCCTGAGCACTGAGCACCCAGCACCCCGAGCACTGAGCACCCAGCACCCTGAGTACTGAGCACCCAGCACCCTGAGTACTGAGCACTCAGCAGCCTGAGTACTGAGCACCGAGCACCCCGAGCACTGAGCACCCAGCACGCTGAGCACTGAGCACCCTGAGGACTGAGCACCCAGCACCCTGTGTACTGAGCACCCAGCATCCTGAGTACTGAGCACCGATCAACCTGAGCACTGAGCACCCAGCAACCCGAGCACTGAGCACCCAGCACCCTGAGTACTGAGCACCCTGAGTACTGAGCACCCAGCACCCCGAGCACTGAGCACCCAGCACCCTGAGTACTGAGCACCCTGAGTACTGAGCACCCAGCACCCTGAGTACTGAGCACCCTGAGAATTGAGCACCCAGCACCCTGAGCACTGAGCACGGAGCACCCCGAGGACTGAGCACCCAGCACCGTGAGCACTGAGCAGCCAGCACCTTGAGTACTGAGCACCGAGCACCCTGAGCACTGAGCACCCAGCACCCTGAGCACTGAGCACCCAGCACCCTGAGCACTGAGCACCCAGCACCCTGAGTACTGAGCACCCAGCACCCCAAGCACTGAGCACCCAGCACCCTGAGCACTGAGCACCCAGCACCCCAAGCACTGAGCACCCAGCACCCTGAGTACTGAGTACTGAGCACCCTAAGAACTGAGCACCCAGCACCCTGAGCACTGAGCACCCAGCACCCTGAGTACTGAGCACCGAGCATCCGGAGTACTGAGCACCCAGCACCCTGAGCACTGAGCACCCAGTACCCCAAGCACTGAGCACCCAGCACCCTGAGTACTGAGTACTGAGCACCCTGAGTACTGAGCACCCTGCACCCTGAGCACTGAGCACCCAGCACCAAGAGTACTGAGCACCGAGCATACTGAACACTGAGCACCCAGGACCCTGAGCACTGAGCACAAAGCACGCTGAGTACTGAGCACTGAGCACCATGAGTACTGAGCACCGAGGATCCTGAGCACTGAGGACCCAGCAAGCTGAGTACTGAGCACCCAGCACCCTGAGTACTGAGCACTGAGCAATGAGCACCCAGCACCCTGAGTACTGAGCACCCAGCACCCTGAGTACTGAGCACTGAGCACTGAGCACCCTGTGCACTGAGCACCCAGCACCCCGAGCACTGAGCACTGAGCACCCTGAGTACTGAGCACCCAGCACCCTGAGTACTGAGCACCCAGCACCCCGAGCACTGAGCACCCATCACCCTGAGCACTGAGCACCCAGCACCCTGAGTACTGAGCATCAAGCACCCTGAGCACTGAGCACCCAGCACCCTGAGCACTGAGCACCCAGCACCCTGAGCACTGAGCACCCAGCACCCTGAGTACTGAGCACCCAACGTACTGAGCATCGAGCACCCCGAGCACTGAGCACAGAGGACCCTGAGTACTGAGCACTCAGCACCCCGAGCACTGAGCACCCAGCACCCTGTGTACTGAGCACCGAGCACCCTGAGTACTGAGCACCCAGCACCCCGAGCACTGAGCACCCAGCACCCCGAGCACTGAGCACCCAGCACTGAGCACCCAGCACCCTGAGTACTGAGCACCCAGCACCCTGAGTACTGAGCACCGAGCACCCCGAGCATTGAGCACCCAGCACCCTGAGTACTGAGCACCCAGCACCCCGAGCACTGAGCACCCAGCACCCCGAGCACTGAGCACCCAGCACTGAGCACCCAGCACCCCAAGCACTGAGCACCCAGCACTGAGCACAAAGCACCCTGAGTACTGAGCACCGAACACCCCGAGCACTGAGCACCCAGCACCCCGAGTACTGAGCACCCAGCACCCTGAGTACTGAGCACTGAGCACTGAGCACCCTGAGCACTGAGCACCCAGCATCCTGAGCACTGAGTACTGAGCACCCAGCACCCTAAGCACTGAGCACCCAGCACCCTGAGCACTGAGCACCCAGCACCCTGAGTACTGAGCACCCAGCACCCCGAGCACTGAGCACCCAGCACCCCGAGCACTGAGCACCCTGAGTACTGAGCACTGAGCACCCTTAGTACTGAGCACCGAGCACCCTGAGTACTGAGCACCCAGCACCCTGAGCACTGAGCTCCGAGCACCCCGAGGACTGAGCACCCAGCACCGTGAGCACTGAGCACCCAGCAACTTGAGTACTGAGCACCGAGAACCCCGAGCACTGAGCACCCAGCACCCTAAGTACTGAGCACCCAGCACCCTGAGCACTGAGCACCCAGCACCCCGAGCACTGAGCACCCAGCACCCTGAGTACTGAGCACCCAGCACCCTGAGTACTGAGCACCCAGCATTCCGAGCACTGAGCACCCAGCACCCTGAGCACTGAGCACCCATCACCCTGAGTACTGAGCACCCAGCACCCCGAGCACTGAGCACCCAGCACCCTGAGTAATGAGCACACAGCACCCTGAGTACTGAGCACTGAGCACCCTGAGCACTGAGCACCCAGCACCCTGAGCACTGAGCACCCTGAGGACTGAGCACCCAGCACCCTGAGTACTGAGCACCCAGCATCCTGAGTACTGAGCACCGATCACCCTGAGCACTGATCACTCAGCAACCTGAGCACTGAGCACCCAGCACCCTGAGTACTGAGCACCCTGAGTACTGAGCACCCAGCACCCCGAGCACTGAGCACCCAGCACCCTGAGTACTGAGCACCCTGAGTACTGAGCACCCAGCACCCTGAGCACTGAGCACCCAGCACCCTGAGTACTGAGCACCCAGCACCCTGAGTACTTAGCACCCAGAACCCTGAGCACTGAGCACCCAGCACCCTGAGTACTGAGCACCGAGCACCCTGAGTACAGAGCACCCAGCACCAAGAGTACTGAGCACCGAGCATCCTGAACACTGAGCACCGAGCACCCCGAGCACTGAGCACCCAGCACCCTGAGTACTGAGCACCCAGCACCAAGAGTACTGAGCACCGAGCACCCCGAGCACTGAGCACCCAACACCCTGAGAAATGAGCACCCAGCACCCCGAGTACTGAGCACCCAGCACCGTGAGTACTGAGCACCCAGCACCCTGAGTACTGAGCACCCAGCACCCTGAGCACTGAGCACAAAGCACGCTGAGTACTGAGCACTGAGCACCCTAAGTACTGAGCACCAAGGTCCCTGAGCACTGAGCACCCAGCACGCTGAGTACTGAGCGCTGAGCACCCTGCGTACTGAGCACCGAGCACCCTGAGTACTGAGCACCCAGCACCCTGAGCACTGGGCAGCCAGCAACCTGAGCACTGAGCACCCAGCACCGCGAGCACTGAGCACCCAGCACCCTGAGTACTGAGCACCCAGCACCCTGAGTACTGAGCACTCAGCACCCTGAGTACTGAGCACCGAGCACCGAGCACCCCGAGCACTGAGCACCCAGCACGCTCAGCACTGAGCACCCTGAGGACTGAGCACCCAGCACCCTGAGTACTGAGCACCCAGCATCCTGAGTACTGAGCACCGATCACCCTGAGCACTGAGCACCCAGCAACCCGAGCACTGAGCACCCAGCACCCTTAGTACTGAGCACCCTGAGTACTGAGCCCCCAGCACCCCGAGCACTGAGCACCCAGCACCCTGAGTACTGAGCACCCTGAGTACTGAGCACGAAGCACCCTGAGTACTGAGCACCCTGAGTACTGAGCACCCAGCACCCTGAGCACTGAGCACCCAGCACCCTGAGTACTGAGCACCCAGCACCCTGAGCACTGAGCACCCAGCAACCTGATTACTGAGCACCCAGCACCCTGAGTACTTAGCACCCAGCACGCTGAGCACTGAGCACCCAGCACCCTGAGTACTGAGCACCGAGCACCCTGAGCACTGAGCACAAAGCACGCTGAGTACTGAGCACCCTGAGTACTGAGCACCAAGGACCCTGAGCACTGAGCACCCAGCGTGCTGAGTACTGAGTGCTGAGCACCCTGAGTACTGAGCACCGAGCACCCTGAGTACTGAGCACCGAGCACACTGAGCACTGAGCAGCCAGCACCCTGAGCACTGAGCACCCAGCACCCCGAGCACTGAGCACCCAGCACCCTGAGTACTGAGCACCCAGCACCCTGAGTACTGAGCACTCAGCAGCCTGAGTACTGAGCACCGAGCACCCCGAGCACTGAGCACCCAGCACCCTGAGCACTGAGCACCCTGAGGACTGAGCACCCAGCACCCTGTGTACTGAGCACCCAGCATCCTGAGTACTGAGCACCGATCAACCTGAGCACTGAGCACCCAGCAACCCGAGCACTGAGCACCCAGCACCCTGAGTACTGAGCACCCTGAGTACTGAGCACCCAGCACCCCGAGCACTGAGCACCCAGCACCCTGAGTACTGAGCACCCTGAGAACTGAGCACCCAGCACCCTGAGTACTGAGCACCCTGAGTACTGAGCACCCAGCACCCTGAGCACTGAGCACCCAGCACCCTGAGTACTGAGCACCCAGCACCCTGAGCACTGAGTACCCAGCACCCTGAGTACTGACCACCCAGCACCCTGAGTACTTAGCACCCAGCACGCTGAGCACTGAGCACCCAGCACCCTGAGTACTGAGCACCGAGCACCCTGAATACTGAGCACCCAGCACCCTGAGTACTGAGCACCCAGCACCCTGAGTACTGAGCACCGAGCACCCCGAGTACTGAGCACCCAGCACCCTGAGTACTGAGCACCCTGAGTACTGAGCACCCAGCACCCTGAGCACTGAGCACCCAGCACCCTGAGTACTGAGCACCCAGCACCCTGAGCACTGAGCACCCAGCACCCTGAGCACTGAGCACCCAGCACCCTGAGTACTGAGCACCCAGCACCCCGAGCACTGAGCACCCAGCACCCTGAGTAATGAGCACCCAGCACCCTGAGTACTGAGCACTGAGCACACTGAGCACTGAGCACCCAGCACCCTGAGCACTGAGCACCCTGAGGACTGAGCACCCAGCACCCTGAGTACTGAGCACCCAGCATCCTGAGTACTGAGCACCGATCACCCTGAGCACTGATCACCCAGCAACCCGAGCACTGAGCACCCAGCACCCTGAGTACTGAGCACCCTGAGTACTGAGCACCCAGCACCCCGAGCACTGAGCACCCAGCACCCTGAGTACTGAGCACCCTGAGTACTGAGCACCCAGCACCCTGAGTACTGAGCACCCTGAGTACTGAGCACCCAGCACCCTGAGCACTGAGCACCCAGCACCCTGAGTACTGAGTACCCAGCACCCTGAGCACTGAGCACCCAGCACCCTGAGTACTGAGCACCCAGCACCCTGAGTACTTAGCAGCCAGCACCCTGAGCACTGAGCACCCAGCACCCTGAGTACTGAGCACCGAGCACCCTGAGTACTGAGCACCAAGCACCCTGAGTACTGAGCACGCAGCACCCTGAGTACTGAGCAACGAGCACCCCGAGAACTGAGCACCCAGCACCCTGAGTACTGAGCACTAAGCACCCAGAGCGCTGAGCACCCAGCACCCAGCACCCCAAGCACGGAGCACCCAGTAACAAGAGCACTGATTTCTGAGCACCCACCACCCTGATTACTGAGCACCGAGCTCCCCGAGCACTGAGCACCCTGAGTACTGAGCACCCTGGACCCCAATCACAGAGCACCCAGCACCCTCAGCACTGAGCACCCAGCACCCCGAGCACTGAGCACCCAGCACCCTGAGTACTGAGCACCCTGAGGACTGAGCACCGTTCACCCTGAGCAATGAGCACCCAGCACCCTGAGTACTGAGCACACAGCACCCTGCGTACTGAGCACCGAGCAACCCGAGCACTGAGCACCCAGCACCCTGAGCACTGAGCACCCAGCACCATGAGTACTGAGCACCCAGCACCCTGAGTACTGAACACCCAGCACCCTGAGCACTGAGCACCCAGCTCCCTGAGTACTGAGCACCCAGCACCCTGAGTACTGAGCACCCAGCACCCTGAGAACTGAGAACCCAGCACCCAGAGTACTGAACACCCAGCACCCTGAGTACTGAGCACCGAGCACCCCGAGTACTGAGCACAAAGCACCCCGAGCACTGAGCGCCCAGCACCCTGAGCACTGAGCACCCAGCACCCCAAGCACTGAGCACCCAGCACCCTGAGTACTGAGCACCGAGCACCCTGAGCACTGAGCACCCAGCACCCTGAGTACTGAGCACCAAGCACCAAGAGTACTGAGCACCGAGCATCCTGAGCACTGAGCACCGAGCACCCCGAGCACTGAGCACCCAGCACCCTGAATACTGAGCACCCAGCACCAAGAGTACTGAGCACCGAGCACCCCGAGCACTGAGCACCCAGCACCCTGAGTAATGAGCACCCAGCATCCCGAGTACTGAGCACCCAGCACCGTGAGTACTGAGCACCCAGCACCCTGAGTACTGAGCACCCAGCACCGTGAGCACTGAGCACAAAGCACGCTGAGTACTGAGCACTGAGCACCCTGATACTGAGCACCAAGGACCCTGAGCACTGAGCATCCAGCACGCTGAGTACTGAGCACTGAGCACCCTGAGTACTGAGCACCGAGCACCCTGAGTACTGAGCACCCAGCACCCTGAGCACTGGGCAGCCAGCAACCTGAGCACTGAGCACCCAGCACCGCGAGCACTGAGCACCCAGCACCCTGAGTACTGAGCACCCAGCACCCTGAGTACTGAGCACTCAGCACCCTGAGTACTGAGCACCGAGCACCGAGCACCCCGAGCACTGAGCACCCAGCACGCTCAGCACTGAGCACCCTGAGGACTGAGCACCCAGCACCCTGAGTACTGAGCACCCAGCATCCTGAGTACTGAGCACCGATCACCCTGAGCACTGAGCACCCAGCAACCCGAGCACTGAGCACCCAGCACCCTTAGTACTGAGCACCCTGAGTACTGAGCCCCCAGCACCCCGAGCACTGAGCACCCAGCACCCTGAGTACTGAGCACCCTGAGTACTGAGCACGAAGCACCCTGAGTACTGAGCACCCTGAGTACTGAGCACCCAGCACCCTGAGCACTGAGCACCCAGCACCCTGAGTACTGAGCACCCAGCACCCTGAGCACTGAGCACCCAGCAACCTGATTACTGAGCACCCAGCACCCTGAGTACTTAGCACCCAGCACGCTGAGCACTGAGCACCCAGCACCCTGAGTACTGAGCACCGAGCACCCTGAGCACTGAGCACAAAGCACGCTGAGTACTGAGCACCCTGAGTACTGAGCACCAAGGACCCTGAGCACTGAGCACCCAGCGTGCTGAGTACTGAGTGCTGAGCACCCTGAGTACTGAGCACCGAGCACCCTGAGTACTGAGCACCGAGCACACTGAGCACTGAGCAGCCAGCACCCTGAGCACTGAGCACCCAGCACCCCGAGCACTGAGCACCCAGCACCCTGAGTACTGAGCACCCAGCACCCTGAGTACTGAGCACTCAGCAGCCTGAGTACTGAGCACCGAGCACCCCGAGCACTGAGCACCCAGCACCCTGAGCACTGAGCACCCTGAGGACTGAGCACCCAGCACCCTGTGTACTGAGCACCCAGCATCCTGAGTACTGAGCACCGATCAACCTGAGCACTGAGCACCCAGCAACCCGAGCACTGAGCACCCAGCACCCTGAGTACTGAGCACCCTGAGTACTGAGCACCCAGCACCCCGAGCACTGAGCACCCAGCACCCTGAGTACTGAGCACCCTGAGAACTGAGCACCCAGCACCCTGAGTACTGAGCACCCTGAGTACTGAGCACCCAGCACCCTGAGCACTGAGCACCCAGCACCCTGAGTACTGAGCACCCAGCACCCTGAGCACTGAGTACCCAGCACCCTGAGTACTGACCACCCAGCACCCTGAGTACTTAGCACCCAGCACGCTGAGCACTGAGCACCCAGCACCCTGAGTACTGAGCACCGAGCACCCTGAATACTGAGCACCCAGCACCCTGAGTACTGAGCACCCAGCACCCTGAGTACTGAGCACCGAGCACCCCGAGTACTGAGCACCCAGCACCCTGAGTACTGAGCACCCTGAGTACTGAGCACCCAGCACCCTGAGCACTGAGCACCCAGCACCCTGAGTACTGAGCACCCAGCACCCTGAGCACTGAGCACCCAGCACCCTGAGCACTGAGCACCCAGCACCCTGAGTACTGAGCACCCAGCACCCCGAGCACTGAGCACCCAGCACCCTGAGTAATGAGCACCCAGCACCCTGAGTACTGAGCACTGAGCACACTGAGCACTGAGCACCCAGCACCCTGAGCACTGAGCACCCTGAGGACTGAGCACCCAGCACCCTGAGTACTGAGCACCCAGCATCCTGAGTACTGAGCACCGATCACCCTGAGCACTGATCACCCAGCAACCCGAGCACTGAGCACCCAGCACCCTGAGTACTGAGCACCCTGAGTACTGAGCACCCAGCACCCCGAGCACTGAGCACCCAGCACCCTGAGTACTGAGCACCCTGAGTACTGAGCACCCAGCACCCTGAGTACTGAGCACCCTGAGTACTGAGCACCCAGCACCCTGAGCACTGAGCACCCAGCACCCTGAGTACTGAGTACCCAGCACCCTGAGCACTGAGCACCCAGCACCCTGAGTACTGAGCACCCAGCACCCTGAGTACTTAGCAGCCAGCACCCTGAGCACTGAGCACCCAGCACCCTGAGTACTGAGCACCGAGCACCCTGAGTACTGAGCACCAAGCACCCTGAGTACTGAGCACGCAGCACCCTGAGTACTGAGCAACGAGCACCCCGAGAACTGAGCACCCAGCACCCTGAGTACTGAGCACTAAGCACCCAGAGCGCTGAGCACCCAGCACCCAGCACCCCAAGCACGGAGCACCCAGTAACAAGAGCACTGATTTCTGAGCACCCACCACCCTGATTACTGAGCACCGAGCTCCCCGAGCACTGAGCACCCTGAGTACTGAGCACCCTGGACCCCAATCACAGAGCACCCAGCACCCTCAGCACTGAGCACCCAGCACCCCGAGCACTGAGCACCCAGCACCCTGAGTACTGAGCACCCTGAGGACTGAGCACCGTTCACCCTGAGCAATGAGCACCCAGCACCCTGAGTACTGAGCACACAGCACCCTGCGTACTGAGCACCGAGCAACCCGAGCACTGAGCACCCAGCACCCTGAGCACTGAGCACCCAGCACCATGAGTACTGAGCACCCAGCACCCTGAGTACTGAACACCCAGCACCCTGAGCACTGAGCACCCAGCTCCCTGAGTACTGAGCACCCAGCACCCTGAGTACTGAGCACCCAGCACCCTGAGAACTGAGAACCCAGCACCCAGAGTACTGAACACCCAGCACCCTGAGTACTGAGCACCGAGCACCCCGAGTACTGAGCACAAAGCACCCCGAGCACTGAGCGCCCAGCACCCTGAGCACTGAGCACCCAGCACCCCAAGCACTGAGCACCCAGCACCCTGAGTACTGAGCACCGAGCACCCTGAGCACTGAGCACCCAGCACCCTGAGTACTGAGCACCAAGCACCAAGAGTACTGAGCACCGAGCATCCTGAGCACTGAGCACCGAGCACCCCGAGCACTGAGCACCCAGCACCCTGAATACTGAGCACCCAGCACCAAGAGTACTGAGCACCGAGCACCCCGAGCACTGAGCACCCAGCACCCTGAGTAATGAGCACCCAGCATCCCGAGTACTGAGCACCCAGCACCGTGAGTACTGAGCACCCAGCACCCTGAGTACTGAGCACCCAGCACCGTGAGCACTGAGCACAAAGCACGCTGAGTACTGAGCACTGAGCACCCTGATACTGAGCACCAAGGACCCTGAGCACTGAGCATCCAGCACGCTGAGTACTGAGCACTGAGCACCCTGAGTACTGAGCACCGAGCACCCTGAGTACTGAGCACCCAGCACCCTGAGCACTGAGCAGCCAGCACCCTGAGCACTGAGCACCAAGCACCCCGAGCACTGAGCACCCAGCACCCTGAGTACTGAGCACCCAGCACCCTGAGTACTGAGCACCCAGCACGCTGAGTACTGAGCACCCAGCACCCTGAGTACTGAGCACTGAGCAATGAGCACCCAGCACCCTGAGTACTGAGCACCCAGCACCCTGAGTACTGAGCACTGAGCACTGAGCACCCTGAGCACTGAGCACCCAGCACCCCGAGCACTGAGCACTGAGCACCCTGAGTACTGAGCACTGAGCACCCTTAGTACTGAGCACCGAGCACCCTGAGTACTGAGCAACCAGTACCCTGAGCACTGAGCACGGAGCACCCCGAGGACTGAGCACCCAGCACCGTGAGCACTGAGCACCCAGCACCTTGAGTACTGAGCACCGAGCACCCCGAGCACTGAGCACACAGCACCCTAAGTACTGAGCACCCAGCACCCTGAGCACTGAGCACCCAGCACCCCGAGCACTGAGCACCCAGCACCCTGAGTACTGAGCACCCAGCACCCTGAGTACTGAGCACCCAGCACCCCGAGCACTGAGCACCCATCACCCTGAGCACTGAGCACCCAGCACCCTGAGTACTGAGCATCAAGCACCCTGAGCACTGAGCACCCAGCACCCTGAGCACTGACCACCCAGCACCCTGAGCACTGAGCACCCAGCACCCTGAGTACTGAGCACCCAACGTACTGAGCATCGAGCACCCCGAGCACTGAGCACCCAGCACCCTGAGTACTGAGCACCCAGCACCCCGAGCACTGAGCACCCAGCACCCTGAGTACTGAGCACCGAGCAACCTGAGTACTGAGCACCAAGCACCCCGAGCACTGAGCACCCAGCGCCCCGAGCACTGAGCACCCAGCACTGAGCACCCAGCACCCTGAGTACTGAGCACCCAGCACCCTGAGTACTGAGCACCGAGCAGCCCGAGCATTGAGCACCCAGCACCCTGAGTACTGAGCACCCAGCACCCCGAGCACTGAGCACCCAGGACCCCGAGCACTGAGCACCCAGCACTGAGCACCCAGGACCACGAGCACTGAGCAACCAGCACTGAGCACCCAGCCTCCTGAGTACTGAGCACCGAACACCCCGAGCACTGAGCACCCAGCACCCTGAGTACTGAGCACCCAGCACCCTGAGTACTGAGCACTGAGCACTGAGCACCCTGAGCACTGAGCACCCAGCATCTTGAGCACTGAGTACTGAGCACCCAGCACCCTGAGCACTGAGCACCCAGCACCCTGAGCACTGAGCACCCAGCACCCTCAGTACTGAGCACCCAGCACCCCAAGCACTGAGCACCCAGCACCCCGAGTACTGAGCACTGAGCACCCTGAGTACTGAGCACTGAGCACCCTTAGTACTGAGCACCGAGCACCCTGAGTACTGAGCACCCAGCACCCTGAGTACTGAGCTCCGAGCACCCCGAGGACTGAGCACCCAGCACCGTGAGCACTGAGCACCCAGCACCTTGAGTACTGAGCACCGAGAACCCCGAGCACTGAGCACCCAGCACCCTAAGTACTGAGCACCCAGCACCCTGAGCACTGAGCACCCAGCACCCCGAGCACTGAGCACCCAGCACCCTGAGTACTGAGCACCCAGCACCCTGAGTACTGAGCACCCAGCATTCCGAGCACTGAGCACCCAGCACCCTGAGCACTGAGCACCCAGCACCCTGAGTACTGAGCATCCAGCACCCCGAGCACTAAGCACCCAGCAACCTGAGTAATGAGCACCCAGCACCCTGAGTACTGAGCACTGAGCACCCTGAGCACTGAGCACCCAGCACCCTGAGCACTGAGCACCCTGAGTACTGAGCACCCAGCACCCTGAGCACTGAGCACCCAGCACCCTGAGCACTGAGCACCCAGCACCCTCAGTACTGAGCACCCAGCACCCCGAGCACTGAGCACCCAGCACCCCGAGTACTGAGCACTGAGCACCCTGAGTACTGAGCACTGAGCACCCTTAGTACTGAGCACCGAGCACCCTGAGTACTGAGCACCCAGCACCCTGAGCACTGAGCTCCGAGCACCCCGAGGACTGAGCACCCAGCACGGTGAGCACTGAGCACCCAGCACCTTGAGTACTGAGCACCGAGAACCCAGAGCACTGAGCACCCAGCACCCTAAGTACTGAGCACCCAGCACCCTGAGCACTGAGCACCCAGCACCCCGAGCACTGAGCACCCAGCACCCTGAGTACTGAGCACCCAGCACCCTGAGTACTGAGCACCCAGCATTCCGAGCACTGAGCACCCAGCACCCTGAGCACTGAGCACCCAGCACCCTGAGTACTGAGCACCCAGCACCCAGAGCACTAAGCACCCAGCACCCTGAGTAATGAGCACCCAGCACCCTGAGTACTGAGCACTGAGCACCCTGAGCACTGAGCACCCAGCACCCTGAGCACTGAGCACCCTGAGGACTGAGCACCCAGCACCCTGAGTACTGAGTACCCAGCATCCTGAGTACTGAGCACCGATCACCCTGAGCACTGATCACCCAGCAACCCGAGCACTGAGCACCCAGCACCCTGAGTACTGAGCACCCTGAGTACTGAACACCCAGCACCCTGAGCACTGAGCACCCAGCACCCTGAGTACTGAGCACCCAGCACCCTGAGTACTTAGCACCCAGCACCCTGAGCACTGAGCACCTAGCACCCTGAGTACTGAGCACCGAGCACCCTGAGTACTGAGCACCCAGCACCAAGAGTACTGAGCACCGAGCATCCTGAGCACTGAGGACCGAGCACCCCGAGCACTGAGCACCCAGCACCCTGAGTACTGAGCACCCAGCACCAAGAGTACTGAGCACCGAGCACCCCGAGCACTGAGCACCCAACACCCTGAGAAATGAGCACCCAGCACCCCGAGTACTGAGCACCCAGCACCCTGAGTACTGAGCACCAAGCACCATGAGTACTGAGCACCCAGCACCCTGAGCACTGAGCACAAAGCACGCTGAGTACTGAGCACTGAGTACCCTGAGTACTGAGCACCAAGGTCCCTGAGCACTGAGCACCCAGCACGCTGAGTACTGAGCGCTGAGCACCCTGAGTACTGAGCACCGAGCACCCTGAGTACTGAGCACCCAGCACCCTGAGCACTGAGCAGCCAGCACCCTGAGCACTGAGCACCCAGCACCGCGAGCACTGAGCACCCAGCCCCCTGAGTACTGAGCACCCAGCACCCTGAGTACTGAGCACTCAGCACCCTGAGTACTGAGCACCGAGCACCGAGCACCCCGAGCACTGAGCACCCAGCACCCTCAGCACTGAGCACCCTGAGGACTGAGCACCCAGCACCCTGAGTACTGAGCACCCAGCATCCTGAGTACTGAGCACCGATCACCCTGAGCACTGAGCACCCAGCAACCCGAGCACTGAGCACCCAGCACCCTGAGTACTGAGCACCCTGAGTACTGAGCACCCAGCACCCCGAGCACTGAGCACCCAGCACCCTGAGTACTGAGCACCCTGAGTACTGAGCACCCAGCACCCTGAGTACTGAGCACCCTGAGTACTGAGCACCCAGCACCCTGAGCACTGAGCACCCAGCACCCTGAGTACTGAGCACCCAGCACCCTGAGCCCTGAGCACCCAGCACCCTGAGTACTGAGCACCCAGCAAACCGAGTACTTAGCACCAAGCACGCTGAGCACTGAGCACCCAGCACCCTGAGTACTGAGCAACTAGCACCCTGAGCACTGAGCACAAAGCACGCTGAGTACTGAGCACCCTGAGTACTGAGCACCAAGGACCCTGAGCACTGAGCACCCAGCGCGCTGAGTGCTGAGTGCTGAGCACACTGAGTACTGAGCACCGAGCACCCTGAGTACTGAGCACCCAGCACACTGAGCACTGAGCAGCCAGCACCCTGAGCACTGAGCACCCAGCACCCTGAGTACTGAGCACCCAGCACCCTGAGTACTGAGCACTCAGCACCCTGAGTACTGAGCACCGAGCACCCCGAGCACTGAGCACCCAGCACCCTGAGCACTGAGCACCCTGAGGACTGAGCACCCAGCACCCTGAGTACTGAGCACCCAGAATCCTGAGTACTGAGCACCGATCACCCTGAGCACTGAGCACCCAGCAACCCGAGCACTGAGCACCCAGCACCCTGAGTATTGAGCACCCTGAGTACTGAGCACCCAGCACCCCGAGCACTGAGCACCCAGCACCCTCAGTACTGAGCACCCTGAGTACTGAGCACCCAGCACCCTGATTACTGAGCACCCTGAGTACTGAGCACCCAGCACCCTGAGCATTGAGCACCCAGCACCCTGAGTACTGAGCACCCAGCACCCTGAGTACTGAGCACCCAGCACCCTGAGTACTGAGCACCCAGCACCCTGAGTACTGAGCACCCAGCACCCTGAGTACTGAGCACCGAGCACCCCGAGTACTGAGCACCCAGCACCCTGAGTACTGAGCACCCAGCACTCCAAGCACTGAGCACACAGCACCCTGAGCACTGAGCACCCAGCACCCTGAGTACTGAGCACCCAGCACCCCGAGCACTGAGCACCCAGCACCCTGAGTAATGAGCACACAGCACCCTGAGTACTGAGCACTGAGCACCCTGAGCACTGAGCACCCAGCACCCTGAGCACTGAGCACCCTGAGGACTGAGCACCCAGCACCCTGATTACTGAGCACCCAGCACCCCGAGCACTGAGCACCCAGCACCCTGAGTAATGAGCACCCAGCACCCTGAGTACTGAGCACTGAGCACCCTGAGCACTGAGCACCCAGCACCCTGAGCACTGAGCACCCTGAGGACTGAGCACCCAGCACCCTGATTACTGAGCACCCAGCATCCTGAGTACTGAGCACCGATCACCCTGAGCAATGATCACCGAGCAACCCGAGCACTGAGCACCCAGCACCCTGAGTACTGAGCACCCTGAGTACTGAGCACCCAGCACCCCGAGCACTGAGCACCCAGCACCCTGAGTACTGAGCACCCTGAGTACTGAGCACCCAGCACCCTGAGTACTGAGCACCCTGAGTACTGAGCACCCAGCACCCTGAGCACTGAGCACCCAGCACCCTGAGTACTGAGTACCCAGCACCCTGAGCACTGAGCACCTAGCACCCTGAGTACTGAGCACCCAGCACCCTGAGTACTTAGCAGCAAGCACCCTGAGCACTGAGCACCCAGCACCCTGAGTACTGAGCACCGAGCACCCTGAGTACTGACCACCCAGCACCCTGAGTACTGAGCACGCAGCACCCTGAGTACTGAGCACTAAGCACCCAGAGCGCTGAGCACCCAGCACCCCAAGCACGGAGCACCCAGGACCCCGAGCACTGATTACTGAGCACCCACCACCCTGATTACTGAGCACCGAGCTCCCCGAGCACTGAGCACCCTGAGTACTGAGCACCCAGGACCCCAATCACAGAGCACCCAGCACCCTCAGCACTGAGCACCCAGCACCCCGAGCACTGAGCACCCAGCACCCTGAGTACTGAGCACCCTGAGGACTGAGCACCGATCACCCTGAGCACTGAGCACCCAGCACCCTGAGTACTGAGCACCCAGCACCCTGCGTACTGAGCACCCAGCACCCTGAGCACTGAGCACACAGCACCCTGTGTACTGAGCACCCAGCACCCTGAGTACTGAGCACCCAGCACCCTGAGTACTGAGCACCCAGCACCCTGAGCACTGAGTACTGAGCACCCTGAGTACTGAGCACCCAGCACCCTGAGCACTGAGCACCCAGCACCCTGAGTACTGAGCACCCAGCACCCTGAGCACTGAGTACCCAGCACCCTGAGTACTGAGCACCCAGCACCCTGAGTACTTAGCACCCAGCACGCTGAGCACTGAGCACCCAGCACCCTGAGTACTGAGCACCGAGCACCCTGAGTACTGAGCACCCAGCACCCTGAGTACTGAGCACCCAGCACCCTGAGTACTAAGCACCGAGCACCCTGAGTACTGAGCACCGAGCACCCCGAGTACTGAGCACCCAGCACCCTGAGTACTGAGCACCCTGAGTACTGAGCACCCAGCACCCTGAGCACTGAGCACCCAGCACCCTGAGTACTGAGCACCCAGCACTCCGAGCACTGAGCACCCAGCACCCTGAGCACTGAGCACCCAGCACCCTGAGTACTGAGCACCCAGCACCCCGAGCACTGAGCACCCAGCACCCTGAGTAATGAGCACCCAGCACCCTGAGTACTGAGCACTGAGCACACTGAGCACTGAGCACCCAGCACCCTGAGCACTGAGCACCCTGAGGACTGAGCACCCAGCACCCTGAGTACTGAGCACCCAGCATCCTGAGTACTGAGCACCGATCACCCTGAGCACTGATCACCCAGCAACCCGAACACTGAGCACCCAGCACCCTGAGTACTGAGCACCCTGAGTACTGAGCACCCAGCACCCCGAGCACTGAGCACCCAGCACCCTGAGTACTGAGCACCCTGAGTACTGAGCACCCAGCACCCTGAGTACTGAGCACCCTGAGTACTGAGCACCCAGCACCCTGAGCACTGAGCACCCAGCACCCTGAGTACTGAGTACCCAGCACCCTGAGCACTGAGCACCCAGCACCCTGAGTACTGAGCACCCAGCACCCTGAGTACTTAGCAGCCAGCACCCTGAGCACTGAGCACCCAGCACCCTGAGTACTGAGCACCGAGCACCCTGAGTACTGAGCACCAAGCACCCTGAGTACTGAGCACGCAGCACCCTGAGTACTGAGCAACGAGCACCCCGAGAACTGAGCACCCAGCACCCTGAGTACTGAGCACTAAGCACCCAGAGCGCTGAGCACCCAGCACCCAGCACCCCAAGCACGGAGCACCCAGTACCAAGAGCACTGATTTCTGATCACCCACCACCCTGATTACTGAGCACCGAGCTCCCCGAGCACTGAGCACCCTGAGTACTGAGCACCCTGGACCCCAATCACAGAGCACCCAGCACCCTCAGCACTGAGCACCCAGCACCCCGAGCACTGAGCACCCAGCACCCTGAGTACTGAGCACCCTGAGGACTGAGCACCGTTCACCCTGAGCAATGAGCACCCAGCACCCTGAGTACTGAGCACACAGCACCCTGCGTACTGAGCACCGAGCAACCCGAGCACTGAGCACCCAGCACCCTGAGCACTGAGCACCCAGCACCCTGAGTACTGAGCACCCAGCACCCTGAGTACTGAGCACCCAGCACCCTGAGCACTGAGCACCCAGCTCCCTGAGTACTGAGCACCCAGCACCCTGAGTACTGAGCACCCAGCACCCTGAGAACTGAGAACCCAGCACCCTGAGTACTGAACACCCAGCACCCTGAGTACTGAGCACCGAGCACCCCGAGTACTGAGCACAAAGCACCCCGAGCACTGAGCGCCCAGCACCCTGAGCACTGAGCACCCAGCACCCCAAGCACTGAGCACCCAGCACCCTGAGTACTGAGCACCGAGCACCCTGAGCACTGAGCACCCAGCACCCTGAGTACTGAGCACCAAGCACCAAGAGTACTGAGCACCGAGCATCCTGAGCACTGAGCACCGAGCACCCCGAGCACTGAGCACCCAGCACCCTGAATACTGAGCACCCAGCACCAAGAGTACTGAGCACCGAGCACCCCGAGCACTGAGCACCCAGGACCCTGAGTAATGAGCACCCAGCACCCCGAGTACTGAGCACCCAGCACCGTGAGTACTGAGCACCCAGCACCCTGAGTACTGAGCACCCAGCACCGTGAGCACTGAGCACAAAGCACGCTGAGTACTGAGCACTGAGCACCCTGAGTACTGAGCACCAAGGACCCTGAGCACTGAGCATCCAGCACGCTGAGTACTGAGCACTGAGCACCCTGAGTACTGAGCACCGAGCACCCTGAGTACTGAGCACCCACCACCCTGAGCACTGAGCAGCCAGCACCCTGAGCACTGAGCACCAAGCACCCCGAGCACTGAGCACCCAGCACCCTGAGTACTGAGCACCCAGCACCCTGAGTACTGAGCACCCAGCACGCTGAGTACTGAGCACCCAGCACCCTGAGTACTGAGCACTGATCAATGAGCACCCAGCACCCTGAGTACTGAGCACCCAGCACCCTGAGTACTGAGCACTGAGCACTGAGCACCCTGAGCACTGAGCACCCAGCACCCCGAGCACTGAGCACTGAGCACCCTGAGTACTGAGCACTGAGCACCCTTAGTACTGAGCACCGAGTACCCTGAGTACTGAGCAACCAGTACCCTGAGCACTGAGCACGGAGCACCCCGAGGACTGAGCACCCAGCACCGTGAGCACTGAGCACCCAGGACCTTGAGTACTGAGCACCGAGCACCCCGAGCACTGAGCACACAGCACCCTAAGTACTGAGCACCCAGCACCCTGAGCACTGAGCACCCAGCACCCCGAGCACTGAGCACCCAGCACCCTGAGTACTGAGCACCCAGCACCCTGAGTACTGAGCACCCAGCACCCCGAGCACTGAGCACCCATCACCCTGAGCACTGAGCACCCAGCACCCTGAGTACTGAGCATCAAGCACCCTGAGCACTGAGCACCCAGCACCCTGAGCACTGACCACCCAGCACCCTGAGCACTGAGCACCCAGCACCCTGAGTACTGAGCACCCAACGTACTGAGCATCGAGCACCCCGAGCACTGAGCACCCAGCACCCTGAGTACTGAGCACCCAGCACCCCGAGCACTGAGCACCCAGCACCCTGAGTACTGAGCACCGAGCAACCTGAGTACTGAGCACCCAGCACCCCGAGCACTGAGCACCCAGCACCCCGAGCACTGAGCACCCAGCACTGAGCACCCAGCACCCTGAGTACTGAGCACCCAGCACCCTGAGTACTGAGCACCGAGCAGCCCGAGCATTGAGCACCCAGCACCCTGAGTACTGAGCACCCAGCACCCCGAGCACTGAGCACCCAGCACCCCGAGCACTGAGCACCCAGCACTGAGCACCCAGGACCCCGAGCACTGAGCACCCAGCACTGAGCACCCAGCCCCCTGAGTACTGAGCACCGAACACCCCGAGCACTGAGCACCCAGCACCCTGAGTACTGAGCACCCAGCACCCTGAGTACTGAGCACTGAGCACTGAGCACCCTGAGCACTGAGCACCCAGCATCCTGAGCACTGAGTACTGAGCACGCAGCACCCTGAGCACTGAGCACCCAGCACCCTGAGCACTGAGCACCCAGCACCCTCAGTACTGAGCACCCAGCACCACGAGCACTGAGCACCCAGCACCCCGAGTACTGAGCACTGAGCACCCTGAGTACTGAGCACTGAGCACCCTTAGTACTGAGCACCGAGCACCCTGAGTACTGAGCACCCAGCACCCTGAGCACTGAGCTCCGAGCACCCCGAGGACTGAGCACCCAGCACCGTGAGCACTGAGCACCCAGCACCTTGAGTACTGAGCACCGAGAACCCTGAGCACTGAGCACCCAGCACCCTAAGTACTGAGCACCCAGCACCCTGAGCACTGAGCAACCAGCACCCCGAGCACTGAGCACCCAGCACCCTGAGTACTGAGCACCCAGCACCCTGAGTACTGAGCACCCAGCATTCCGAGCACTGAGCACCCAGCACCCTGAGCACTGAGCACCCAGCACCCTGAGTACTGAGCACCCAGCACCCCGAGCACTAAGCACCCAGCACCCTGAGTAATGAGCACCCAGCACCCTGAGTACTGAGCACTGAGCACCCTGAGCACTGAGCACCCAGCACCCTGAGCACTGAGCACCCTGAGTACTGAGCACCCAGCACCCTGAGCACTGAGCACCCAGCACCCTGAGCACTGAGCACCCAGCACCCTCAGTACTGAGCACCCAGCACCCCGAGCACTGAGCACCCAGCACCCCGAGTACTGAGCACTGAGCACCCTGAGTACTGAGCACTGAGCACCCTTAGTACTGAGCACCGAGCACCCTGAGTACTGAGCACCCAGCACCCTGAGCACTGAGCTCCGAGCACCCCGAGGACTGAGCACCCAGCACGGTGAGCACTGAGCACCCAGCACCTTGAGTACTGAGCACCGAGAACCCAGAGCACTGAGCACCCAGCACCCTAAGTACTGAGCACCCAGCACCCTGAGCACTGAGCACCCAGCACCCCGAGCACTGAGCACCCAGCACCCTGAGTACTGAGCACCCAGCACCCTGAGTACTGAGCACCCAGCATTCCGAGCACTGAGCACCCAGCACCCTGAGCACTGAGCACCCAGCACCCTGAGTACTGAGCACCCAGCACCCCGAGCACTAAGCACCCAGCACCCTGAGTAATGAGCACCCAGCACCCTGAGTACTGAGCACTGAGCACCCTGAGCACTGAGCACCCAGCACCCTGAGCACTGAGCACCCTGAGGACTGAGCACCCAGCACCCTGAGTACTGAGTACCCAGCATCCTGAGTACTGAGCACCGATCACCCTGAGCACTGATCACCCAGCAACCCGAGCACTGAGCACCCAGCACCCTGAATACTGAGCACCCTGAGTACTGAGCACCCAGCACCCCGAGCACTGAGCACCCAGCACCCTGAGTACTGAGCACCCTGAGTACTGAGCACCCAGCACCCTGAGCACTGAGCACCCAGCACCCTGAGTACTGAGCACCCAGCACCCTGAGTACTTAGCACCCAGCACCCTGAGCACTGAGCACCTAGCACCCTGAGTACTGAGCACCGAGCACCCTGAGTACTGAGCACCCAGCACCAAGAGTACTGAGCACCGAGCATCCTGAGCACTGAGGACCGAGCACCCCGAGCACTGAGCACCCAGCACCCTGAGTACTGAGCACCCAGCACCAAGAGTACTGAGCACTGAGCACCCCGAGCACTGAGCACCCAACACCCTGAGAAATGAGCACCCAGCACCCCGAGTACTGAGCACCCAGCACCGTGAGTACTGAGCACCAAGCACCCTGAGTACTGAGCACCCAGCACCCTGAGCACTGAGCACAAAACACGCTGAGTACTGAGCACTGAGTACCCTGAGTACTGAGCACCAAGGTCCCTGAGCACTGAGCACCCAGCACGCTGAGTACTGAGCGCTGAGCACCCTGAGTACTGAGCACCGAGCACCCTGAGTACTGAGCACCCAGCACCCTGAGCACTGAGCAGCCAGCACCCTGAGCACTGAGCACCCAGCACCGCGAGCACTGAGCACCCAGCCCCCTGAGTACTGAGCACCCAGCACCCTGAGTACTGAGCACTCAGCACCCTGAGTACTGAGCACCGAGCACCGAGCACCCCGAGCACTGAGCACCCAGCACCCTCAGCACTGAGCACCCTGAGGACTGAGCACCCAGCACCCTGAGTACTGAGCACCCAGGATCCTGAGTACTGAGCACCGATCACCCTGAGCACTGAGCACCCAGCAACCCGAGCACTGAGCACCCAGCACCCTGAGTACTGAGCACCCTGAGTACTGAGCACCCAGCACCCCGAGCACTGAGCACCCAGCACCCTGAGTACTGAGCACCCTGAGTACTGAGCACCCAGCACCCTGAGTACTGAGCACCCTGAGTACTGAGCACCCAGCACCCTGAGCACTGAGCACCCAGCACCCTGAGTACTGAGCACCCAGCACCCTGAGCACTGAGCACCCAGCACCCTGAGTACTGAGCACCCAGCACCCCGAGTACTTAGCACCCAGCACGCTGAGCACTGAGCACCCAGCACCCTGAGTACTGAGCAACTAGCACCCTGAGCACTGAGCACAAAGCACGCTGAGTACTGAGCACCCTGAGTACTGAGCACCAAGGACCCTGAGCACTGAGCACCCAGCGCGCTGAGTGCTGAGTGCTGAGCACACTGAGTACTGAGCACCGAGCACCCTGAGTACTGAGCACCCAGCACACTGAGCACTGAGCAGCCAGCACCCTGAGCACTGAGCACCCAGCACCCTGAGTACTGAGCACCCAGCACCCTGAGTACTGAGCACTCAGCACCCTGAGTACTGAGCACCGAGCACCCCGAGCACTGAGCACCCAGCACCCTGAGCACTGAGCACCCTGAGGACTGAGCACCCAGCACCCTGAGTACTGAGCACCCAGAATCCTGAGTACTGAGCACCGATCACCCTGAGCACTGAGCACCCAGCAACCCGAGCACTGAGCACCCAGCACCCTGAGTATTGAGCACCCTGAGTACTGAGCACCCAGCACCCCGAGCACTGAGCACCCAGCACCCTGAGTACTGAGCACCCTGAGTACTGAGCACCCAGCACCCTGAGTACTGAGCACCCTGAGTACTGAGCACCCAGCACCCTGAGCATTGAGCACCCAGCACCCTGAGTACTGAGCACCCAGCACCCTGAGCACTGAGCACCCAGCACCCTGAGTACTGAGCACCCAGCACCCTGAGTACTTAGCACCCAGCACGCTGAGCACTGAGCACCCAGCACCCTGAGTACTGAGCACCGAGCACCCTGAGTACTGAGCACCCAGCACCCTGAGTACTGAGCACCCAGCACCCTGAGTACTGAGCACCCAGCACCCTGAGTACTGAGCACCAAGCACCCCGAGTACTGAGCACCCAGCACCCTGAGTACTGAGCACCCAGCACTCCGAGCACTGAGCACCCAGCACCCTGAGAACTGAGCACCCAGCACCCTGAGTACTGAGCACCCAGCACCCCGAGCACTGAGCACCCAGCACCCTGAGTAATGAGCACCCAGCACCCTGAGTACTGAGCACTGAGCACCCTGAGCACTGAGCACCCAGCACCCTGAGCACTGAGCACCCTGAGGACTCAGCACCCAGCACCCTGATTACTGAGCACCCAGCACCCCGAGCACTGAGCACCCAGCACCCTGAGTAATGAGCACCCAGCACCCTGAGTACTGAGCACTGAGCACCCTGAGCACTGAGCACCCAGCACCCTGAGCACTGAGCACCCTGAGGACTGAGCACCCAGCACCCTGATTACTGAGCACCCAGCATCCTGAGTACTGAGCACCGATCACCCTGAGCACTGATCACCCAGCAACCCGAGCACTGAGCACCCAGCACCCTGAGTACTGAGCACCCTGAGTACTGAGCACCCAGCACCCCGAGCACTGAGCACCCAGCACCCTGAATACTGAGCACCCTGAGTACTGAGCACCCAGCACCCTGAGTACTGAGCACCCTGAGTACTGAGCACCCAGCACCCTGAGCACTGAGCACCCAGCACCCTGAGTACTGAGTACCCAGCACCCTGAGCACTGAGCACCTAGCACCCTGAGTACTGAGCACCCAGCACCCTGAGTACTTAGCAGCCAGCACCCTGAGCACTGAGCACCCAGCACCCTGAGTACTGAGCACCGAGCACCCTGAGTACTGACCACCCAGCACCCTGAGTACTGAGCACGCAGCACCCTGAGTACTGAGCACTAAGCACCCAGAGCGCTGAGCACCCAGCACCCCAAGCACGGAGCACCCAGGACCCCGAGCACTGATTACTGAGCACCCACCACCCTGATTACTGAGCACCGAGCTCCCCGAGCACTGAGCACCCTGAGTACTGAGCACCCAGGACCCCAATCACAGAGCACCCAGCACCCTCAGCACTGAGCACCCAGCACCCCGAGCACTGAGCACCCAGCACCCTGAGTACTGAGCACCCTGAGGACTGAGCACCGATCACCCTGAGCACTGAGCACCCAGCACCCTGAGTACTGAGCACCCAGCACCCTGCGTACTGAGCACCCAGCACCCTGAGCACTGAGCACACAGCACCCTGTGTACTGAGCACCCAGCACCCTGAGTACTGAGCACCCAGCACCCTGAGTACTGAGCACCCAGCACCCTGAGTACTGAGCACCGAGCACCCCGAGTACTGAGCACCCAGCACCCTGAGTACTGAGCACCCAGCACTCCAAGCACTGAGCACACAGCACCCTGAGCACTGAGCACCCAGCACCCTGAGTACTGAGCACCCAGCACCCCGAGCACTGAGCACCCAGCACCCTGAGTAATGAGCACACAGCACCCTGAGTACTGAGCACTGAGCACCCTGAGCACTGAGCACCCAGCACCCTGAGCACTGAGCACCCTGAGGACTGAGCACCCAGCACCCTGATTACTGAGCACCCAGCACCCCGAGCACTGAGCACCCAGCACCCTGAGTAATGAGCACCCAGCACCCTGAGTACTGAGCACTGAGCACCCTGAGCACTGAGCACCCAGCACCCTGAGCACTGAGCACCCTGAGGACTGAGCACCCAGCACCCTGATTACTGAGCACCCAGCATCCTGAGTACTGAGCACCGATCACCCTGAGCAATGATCACCGAGCAACCCGAGCACTGAGCACCCAGCACCCTGAGTACTGAGCACCCAGCACCCTGAGCACTGAGTACCCAGCACCCTGAGTACTGAGCACCCAGCACCCTGAGTACTTAGCACCCAGCACGCTGAGCACTGAGCACCCAGCACCCTGAGTACTGAGCACCGAGCACCCTGAGTACTGAGCACCCAGCACCCTGAGTACTGAGCACCCAGCACCCTGAGTACTAAGCACCGAGCACCCTGAGTACTGAGCACCGAGCACCCCGAGTACTGAGCACCCAGCACCCTGAGTACTGAGCACCCTGAGTACTGAGCACCCAGCACCCTGAGCACTGAGCACCCAGCACCCTGAGTACTGAGCACCCAGCACTCCGAGCACTGAGCACCCAGCACCCTGAGCACTGAGCACCCAGCACCCTGAGTACTGAGCACCCAGCACCCCGAGCACTGAGCACCCAGCACCCTGAGTAATGAGCACCCAGCACCCTGAGTACTGAGCACTGAGCACACTGAGCACTGAGCACCCAGCACCCTGAGCACTGAGCACCCTGAGGACTGAGCACCCAGCACCCTGAGTACTGAGCACCCAGCATCCTGAGTACTGAGCACCGATCACCCTGAGCACTGATCACCCAGCAACCCGAACACTGAGCACCCAGCACCCTGAGTACTGAGCACCCTGAGTACTGAGCACCCAGCACCCTGAGCACTGAGCACCCAGCACCCTGAGTACTGAGCACCCAGCACCCTGAGCACTGAGTACCCAGCACCCTGAGTACTGAGCACCCAGCACCCTGAGTACTTAGCACCCAGCACGCTGAGCACTGAGCACCCAGCACCCTGAGTACTGAGCACCGAGCACCCTGAGTACTGAGCACCCAGCACCCTGAGTACTGAGCACCCAGCACCCTGAGTACTAAGCACCGAGCACCCTGAGTACTGAGCACCGAGCACCCCGAGTACTGAGCACCCAGCACCCTGAGTACTGAGCACCCTGAGTACTGAGCACCCAGCACCCTGAGCACTGAGCACCCAGCACCCTGAGTACTGAGCACCCAGCACTCCGAGCACTGAGCACCCAGCACCCTGAGCACTGAGCACCCAGCACCCTGAGTACTGAGCACCCAGCACCCCGAGCACTGAGCACCCAGCACCCTGAGTAATGAGCACCCAGCACCCTGAGTACTGAGCACTGAGCACACTGAGCACTGAGCACCCAGCACCCTGAGCACTGAGCACCCTGAGGACTGAGCACCCAGCACCCTGAGTACTGAGCACCCAGCATCCTGAGTACTGAGCACCGATCACCCTGAGCACTGATCACCCAGCAACCCGAACACTGAGCACCCAGCACCCTGAGTACTGAGCACCCTGAGTACTGAGCACCCAGCACCCCGAGCACTGAGCACCCAGCACCCTGAGTACTGAGCACCCTGAGTACTGAGCACCCAGCACCCTGAGTACTGAGCACCCTGAGTACTGAGCACCCAGCACCCTGAGCACTGAGCACCCAGCACCCTGAGTACTGAGTACCCAGCACCCTGAGCACTGAGCACCCAGCACCCTGAGTACTGAGCACCCAGCACCCTGAGTACTTAGCAGCCAGCACCCTGAGCACTGAGCACCCAGCACCCTGAGTACTGAGCACCGAGCACCCTGAGTACTGAGCACCAAGCACCCTGAGTACTGAGCACGCAGCACCCTGAGTACTGAGCAACGAGCACCCCGAGAACTGAGCACCCAGCACCCTGAGTACTGAGCACTAAGCACCCAGAGCGCTGAGCACCCAGCACCCAGCACCCCAAGCACGGAGCACCCAGTACCAAGAGCACTGATTTCTGATCACCCACCACCCTGATTACTGAGCACCGAGCTCCCCGAGCACTGAGCACCCTGAGTACTGAGCACCCTGGACCCCAATCACAGAGCACCCAGCACCCTCAGCACTGAGCACCCAGCACCCCGAGCACTGAGCACCCAGCACCCTGAGTACTGAGCACCCTGAGGACTGAGCACCGTTCACCCTGAGCAATGAGCACCCAGCACCCTGAGTACTGAGCACACAGCACCCTGCGTACTGAGCACCGAGCAACCCGAGCACTGAGCACCCAGCACCCTGAGCACTGAGCACCCAGCACCCTGAGTACTGAGCACCCAGCACCCTGAGTACTGAGCACCCAGCACCCTGAGCACTGAGCACCCAGCTCCCTGAGTACTGAGCACCCAGCACCCTGAGTACTGAGCACCCAGCACCCTGAGAACTGAGAACCCAGCACCCTGAGTACTGAACACCCAGCACCCTGAGTACTGAGCACCGAGCACCCCGAGTACTGAGCACAAAGCACCCCGAGCACTGAGCGCCCAGCACCCTGAGCACTGAGCACCCAGCACCCCAAGCACTGAGCACCCAGCACCCTGAGTACTGAGCACCGAGCACCCTGAGCACTGAGCACCCAGCACCCTGAGTACTGAGCACCAAGCACCAAGAGTACTGAGCACCGAGCATCCTGAGCACTGAGCACCGAGCACCCCGAGCACTGAGCACCCAGCACCCTGAATACTGAGCACCCAGCACCAAGAGTACTGAGCACCGAGCACCCCGAGGACTGAGCACCCAGCACCCTGAGTAATGAGCACCCAGCACCCCGAGTACTGAGCACCCAGCACCGTGAGTACTGAGCACCCAGCACCCTGAGTACTGAGCACCCAGCACCGTGAGCACTGAGCACAAAGCACGCTGAGTACTGAGCACTGAGCACCCTGAGTACTGAGCACCAAGGACCCTGAGCACTGAGCATCCAGCACGCTGAGTACTGAGCACTGAGCACCCTGAGTACTGAGCACCGAGCACCCTGAGTACTGAGCACCCAGCACCCTGAGCACTGAGCAGCCAGCACCCTGAGCACTGAGCACCAAGCACCCCGAGCACTGAGCACCCAGCACCCTGAGTACTGAGCACCCAGCACCCTGAGTACTGAGCACCCAGCACGCTGAGTACTGAGCACCCAGCACCCTGAGTACTGAGCACTGATCAATGAGCACCCAGCACCCTGAGTACTGAGCACCCAGCACCCTGAGTACTGAGCACTGAGCACTGAGCACCCTGAGCACTGAGCACCCAGCACCCCGAGCACTGAGCACTGAGCACCCTGAGTACTGAGCACTGAGCACCCTTAGTACTGAGCACCGAGTACCCTGAGTACTGAGCAACCAGTACCCTGAGCACTGAGCACGGAGCACCCCGAGGACTGAGCACCCAGCACCGTGAGCACTGAGCACCCAGGACCTTGAGTACTGAGCACCGAGCACCCCGAGCACTGAGCACACAGCACCCTAAGTACTGAGCACCCAGCACCCTGAGCACTGAGCACCCAGCACCCCGAGCACTGAGCACCCAGCACCCTGAGTACTGAGCACCCAGCACCCTGAGTACTGAGCACCCAGCACCCCGAGCACTGAGCACCCATCACCCTGAGCACTGAGCACCCAGCACCCTGAGTACTGAGCATCAAGCACCCTGAGCACTGAGCACCCAGCACCCTGAGCACTGACCACCCAGCACCCTGAGCACTGAGCACCCAGCACCCTGAGTACTGAGCACCCAACGTACTGAGCATCGAGCACCCCGAGCACTGAGCACCCAGCACCCTGAGTACTGAGCACCCAGCACCCCGAGCACTGAGCACCCAGCACCCTGAGTACTGAGCACCGAGCAACCTGAGTACTGAGCACCCAGCACCCCGAGCACTGAGCACCCAGCACCCCGAGCACTGAGCACCCAGCACTGAGCACCCAGCACCCTGAGTACTGAGCACCCAGCACCCTGAGTACTGAGCACCGAGCAGCCCGAGCATTGAGCACCCAGCACCCTGAGTACTGAGCACCCAGCACCCCGAGCACTGAGCACCCAGCACCCCGAGCACTGAGCACCCAGCACTGAGCACCCAGGACCCCGAGCACTGAGCACCCAGCACTGAGCACCCAGCCCCCTGAGTACTGAGCACCGAACACCCCGAGCACTGAGCACCCAGCACCCTGAGTACTGAGCACCCAGCACCCTGAGTACTGAGCACTGAGCACTGAGCACCCTGAGCACTGAGCACCCAGCATCCTGAGCACTGAGTACTGAGCACGCAGCACCCTGAGCACTGAGCACCCAGCACCCTGAGCACTGAGCACCCAGCACCCTCAGTACTGAGCACCCAGCACCACGAGCACTGAGCACCCAGCACCCCGAGTACTGAGCACTGAGCACCCTGAGTACTGAGCACTGAGCACCCTTAGTACTGAGCACCGAGCACCCTGAGTACTGAGCACCCAGCACCCTGAGCACTGAGCTCCGAGCACCCCGAGGACTGAGCACCCAGCACCGTGAGCACTGAGCACCCAGCACCTTGAGTACTGAGCACCGAGAACCCTGAGCACTGAGCACCCAGCACCCTAAGTACTGAGCACCCAGCACCCTGAGCACTGAGCAACCAGCACCCCGAGCACTGAGCACCCAGCACCCTGAGTACTGAGCACCCAGCACCCTGAGTACTGAGCACCCAGCATTCCGAGCACTGAGCACCCAGCACCCTGAGCACTGAGCACCCAGCACCCTGAGTACTGAGCACCCAGCACCCCGAGCACTAAGCACCCAGCACCCTGAGTAATGAGCACCCAGCACCCTGAGTACTGAGCACTGAGCACCCTGAGCACTGAGCACCCAGCACCCTGAGCACTGAGCACCCTGAGTACTGAGCACCCAGCACCCTGAGCACTGAGCACCCAGCACCCTGAGCACTGAGCACCCAGCACCCTCAGTACTGAGCACCCAGCACCCCGAGCACTGAGCACCCAGCACCCCGAGTACTGAGCACTGAGCACCCTGAGTACTGAGCACTGAGCACCCTTAGTACTGAGCACCGAGCACCCTGAGTACTGAGCACCCAGCACCCTGAGCACTGAGCTCCGAGCACCCCGAGGACTGAGCACCCAGCACGGTGAGCACTGAGCACCCAGCACCTTGAGTACTGAGCACCGAGAACCCAGAGCACTGAGCACCCAGCACCCTAAGTACTGAGCACCCAGCACCCTGAGCACTGAGCACCCAGCACCCCGAGCACTGAGCACCCAGCACCCTGAGTACTGAGCACCCAGCACCCTGAGTACTGAGCACCCAGCATTCCGAGCACTGAGCACCCAGCACCCTGAGCACTGAGCACCCAGCACCCTGAGTACTGAGCACCCAGCACCCCGAGCACTAAGCACCCAGCACCCTGAGTAATGAGCACCCAGCACCCTGAGTACTGAGCACTGAGCACCCTGAGCACTGAGCACCCAGCACCCTGAGCACTGAGCACCCTGAGGACTGAGCACCCAGCACCCTGAGTACTGAGTACCCAGCATCCTGAGTACTGAGCACCGATCACCCTGAGCACTGATCACCCAGCAACCCGAGCACTGAGCACCCAGCACCCTGAATACTGAGCACCCTGAGTACTGAGCACCCAGCACCCCGAGCACTGAGCACCCAGCACCCTGAGTACTGAGCACCCTGAGTACTGAGCACCCAGCACCCTGAGCACTGAGCACCCAGCACCCTGAGTACTGAGCACCCAGCACCCTGAGTACTTAGCACCCAGCACCCTGAGCACTGAGCACCTAGCACCCTGAGTACTGAGCACCGAGCACCCTGAGTACTGAGCACCCAGCACCAAGAGTACTGAGCACCGAGCATCCTGAGCACTGAGGACCGAGCACCCCGAGCACTGAGCACCCAGCACCCTGAGTACTGAGCACCCAGCACCAAGAGTACTGAGCACTGAGCACCCCGAGCACTGAGCACCCAACACCCTGAGAAATGAGCACCCAGCACCCCGAGTACTGAGCACCCAGCACCGTGAGTACTGAGCACCAAGCACCCTGAGTACTGAGCACCCAGCACCCTGAGCACTGAGCACAAAACACGCTGAGTACTGAGCACTGAGTACCCTGAGTACTGAGCACCAAGGTCCCTGAGCACTGAGCACCCAGCACGCTGAGTACTGAGCGCTGAGCACCCTGAGTACTGAGCACCGAGCACCCTGAGTACTGAGCACCCAGCACCCTGAGCACTGAGCAGCCAGCACCCTGAGCACTGAGCACCCAGCACCGCGAGCACTGAGCACCCAGCCCCCTGAGTACTGAGCACCCAGCACCCTGAGTACTGAGCACTCAGCACCCTGAGTACTGAGCACCGAGCACCGAGCACCCCGAGCACTGAGCACCCAGCACCCTCAGCACTGAGCACACTGAGGACTGAGCACCCAGCACCCTGAGTACTGAGCACCCAGGATCCTGAGTACTGAGCACCGATCACCCTGAGCACTGAGCACCCAGCAACCCGAGCACTGAGCACCCAGCACCCTGAGTACTGAGCACCCTGAGTACTGAGCACCCAGCACCCCGAGCACTGAGCACCCAGCACCCTGAGTACTGAGCACCCTGAGTACTGAGCACCCAGCACCCTGAGTACTGAGCACCCTGAGTACTGAGCACCCAGCACCCTGAGCACTGAGCACCCAGCACCCTGAGTACTGAGCACCCAGCACCCTGAGCACTGAGCACCCAGCACCCTGAGTACTGAGCACCCAGCACCCCGAGTACTTAGCACCCAGCACGCTGAGCACTGAGCACCCAGCACCCTGAGTACTGAGCAACTAGCACCCTGAGCACTGAGCACAAAGCACGCTGAGTACTGAGCACCCTGAGTACTGAGCACCAAGGACCCTGAGCACTGAGCACCCAGCGCGCTGAGTGCTGAGTGCTGAGCACACTGAGTACTGAGCACCGAGCACCCTGAGTACTGAGCACCCAGCACACTGAGCACTGAGCAGCCAGCACCCTGAGCACTGAGCACCCAGCACCCTGAGTACTGAGCACCCAGCACCCTGAGTACTGAGCACTCAGCACCCTGAGTACTGAGCACCGAGCACCCCGAGCACTGAGCACCCAGCACCCTGAGCACTGAGCACCCTGAGGACTGAGCACCCAGCACCCTGAGTACTGAGCACCCAGAATCCTGAGTACTGAGCACCGATCACCCTGAGCACTGAGCACCCAGCAACCCGAGCACTGAGCACCCAGCACCCTGAGTATTGAGCACCCTGAGTACTGAGCACCCAGCACCCCGAGCACTGAGCACCCAGCACCCTGAGTACTGAGCACCCTGAGTACTGAGCACCCAGCACCCTGAGTACTGAGCACCCTGAGTACTGAGCACCCAGCACCCTGAGCATTGAGCACCCAGCACCCTGAGTACTGAGCACCCAGCACCCTGAGCACTGAGCACCCAGCACCCTGAGTACTGAGCACCCAGCACCCTGAGTACTTAGCACCCAGCACGCTGAGCACTGAGCACCCAGCACCCTGAGTACTGAGCACCGAGCACCCTGAGTACTGAGCACCCAGCACCCTGAGTACTGAGCACCCAGCACCCTGAGTACTGAGCACCCAGCACCCTGAGTACTGAGCACCAAGCACCCCGAGTACTGAGCACCCAGCACCCTGAGTACTGAGCACCCAGCACTCCGAGCACTGAGCACCCAGCACCCTGAGAACTGAGCACCCAGCACCCTGAGTACTGAGCACCCAGCACCCCGAGCACTGAGCACCCAGCACCCTGAGTAATGAGCACCCAGCACCCTGAGTACTGAGCACTGAGCACCCTGAGCACTGAGCACCCAGCACCCTGAGCACTGAGCACCCTGAGGACTCAGCACCCAGCACCCTGATTACTGAGCACCCAGCACCCCGAGCACTGAGCACCCAGCACCCTGAGTAATGAGCACCCAGCACCCTGAGTACTGAGCACTGAGCACCCTGAGCACTGAGCACCCAGCACCCTGAGCACTGAGCACCCTGAGGACTGAGCACCCAGCACCCTGATTACTGAGCACCCAGCATCCTGAGTACTGAGCACCGATCACCCTGAGCACTGATCACCCAGCAACCCGAGCACTGAGCACCCAGCACCCTGAGTACTGAGCACCCTGAGTACTGAGCACCCAGCACCCCGAGCACTGAGCACCCAGCACCCTGAGTACTGAGCACCCTGAGTACTGAGCACCCAGCACCCTGAGTACTGAGCACCCTGAGTACTGAGCACCCAGCACCCTGAGCACTGAGCACCCAGCACCCTGAGTACTGAGTACCCAGCACCCTGAGCACTGAGCACCTAGCACCCTGAGTACTGAGCACCCAGCACCCTGAGTACTTAGCAGCCAGCACCCTGAGCACTGAGCACCCAGCACCCTGAGTACTGAGCACCGAGCACCCTGAGTACTGACCACCCAGCACCCTGAGTACTGAGCACGCAGCACCCTGAGTACTGAGCACTAAGCACCCAGAGCGCTGAGCACCCAGCACCCCAAGCACGGAGCACCCAGGACCCCGAGCACTGATTACTGAGCACCCACCACCCTGATTACTGAGCACCGAGCTCCCCGAGCACTGAGCACCCTGAGTACTGAGCACCCAGGACCCCAATCACAGAGCACCCAGCACCCTCAGCACTGAGCACCCAGCACCCCGAGCACTGAGCACCCAGCACCCTGAGTACTGAGCACCCTGAGGACTGAGCACCGATCACCCTGAGCACTGAGCACCCAGCACCCTGAGTACTGAGCACCCAGCACCCTGCGTACTGAGCACCCAGCACCCTGAGCACTGAGCACACAGCACCCTGTGTACTGAGCACCCAGCACCCTGAGTACTGAGCACCCAGCACCCTGAGTACTGAGCACCCAGCACCCTGAGTACTGAGCACCCAGCACCCTGAGTACTGAACACCGAGCACTCCGAGTACTGAGCACCCAGGACCCCGAGCACTGAGCGCCCAGCACCCTGAGCACTGAGCACCCAGCACACCAAGCACTGAGCACCCAGCACCCTGAGTACTGAGTACTGAGCACCCTGAGTACTGAGTACTCAGCACCCTGAGCACTGAGCACCCAGCACCCTGAGTACTGAGCACCGAGCACCCTGAGCACTGAGCACCCAGCACCCTGAGTACTGAGCACCCAGCACCAAGAGTACTGAGCACCGAGCATCCTGAGCACTGAGCACCGAGCACCCCGAGCACTGAGCACCCAGCACCCTGAATACTGAGCACCCAGCACCAAGAGTACTGAGCACCGAGCACCCCGAGCACTGAGCACCCAGCACCCTGAGTAATGAGCACCCAGCACCCCGAGTACTGAGCACCCAGCACCGTGAGTACTGAGCACCCAGCACCCTGAGTACTGAGCACCCAGGACCGTGAGCACTGAGCACAAAGCACGCTGAGTACTGAGCACTGAGCACCCTGAGTACTGAGCACCAAGGACCCTGAGCACTGAGCACCCAGCACGCTGAGTACTGAGCGCTGAGCACCCTGAGTACTGAGCACCGAGCACCCTGAGTACTGAGCACCCAGCACCCTGAGCACTGAGCAGCCAGCACCCTGAGCACTGAGCACCCAGCACCCCGAGCACTGAGCACCCAGCACCCTGAGTACTGAGCACCCAGCACCCTGAGTACTGAGCACTCAGCACCCTGAGTACTGAGCACCCAGCACCCCGAGCACTGAGCACCCAGCACCCTGAGTACTGAGCACCCTGAGTACTGAGCACCCAGCACCCCGAGCACTGAGCACCCAGGACCCTGAGTACTGAGCACCCTGAGTACAGAGCACCCAGCACCCTGAGTACTGAGCACCCTGAGTACTGAGCACCCAGCACCCTGAGCACTGAGCAACCAGCACCCTGAGTACTGAGCACCCAGCACCCTGAGTACTGACCACCGAGCACCCCTAGTACTGAGCACCCAGCACCCTGAGCACTGAGCGCCCAGCACCCTGAGTACTGAGCACGCAGCACCCTGAGTACTGAGCACCGAGCACCCCGAGAACTGAGCACCCAGCACCCTGAGAACTGAGCACTAAGCACCCAGAGCGCTGAGCACCCAGCACCCCAAGCACGGAGCACCCAGGACCCCGAGCACTGATTACTGAGCACCCACCACCCTGATTACTGAGCACCGAGCTCCCCGAGCACTGAGCACCCTGAGTACTGAGCACCCAGGACCCCAATCACAGAGCACCCAGCACCCTCAGCACTGAGCACCCAGCACCCCGAGCACTGAGCACCCAGCACCCTGAGTACTGAGCACCCTGAGGACTGAGCACCGATCACCCTGAGCACTGAGCACCCAGCACCCTGAGTACTGAGCACCCAGCACCCTGCGTACTGAGCACCGAGCAACCCGAGCACTGAGCACCCAGCACCCTGAGCACTGAGCACACAGCACCCTGAGTACCGAGCACCCAGCACCCTGAGTACTGAGCACCCAGCACCCTGAGCACTGAGCACCCAGCACCCTGAGTACTGAGCACCCAGCACCCTGAGTACTGAGCACCCAGCACCCTGAGTACTGAGCACCCAGCACCCTGAGTACTGAGCACCGAGCACCCTGAGTACTGAGCACCGAGCACCCCGAGTACTGAGCACCCAGCACCCCGAGCACTGAGCGCCCAGCACCCTGAGCACTGAGCACCCAGCACCCCAAGCACTGAGCACCCAGCGCCCCGAGTACTGAGTACTGAGCACCCTGAGTACTGAGTACTCAGCACCCTGAGCACTGAGCACCCAGCACCCTGAGTACTGAGCACCGAGCACCCTGAGCACTGAGCACCCAGCACCCTGAGTACTGAGCACCCAGCACCAAGAGTACTGAGCACCGAGCATCCTGAGCACTGAGCACTGAGCACCCCGAGCACTGAGCACCCAGCACCCTGAATACTGAGCACCCAGCACCAAGAGTACTGAGCACCGAGCACCCCGAGCACTGAGCACCCAGCACCCTGAGTAATGAGCACCCAGCACCCCGAGTACTGAGCACCCAGCACCGTGAGTACTGAGCACCCAGCACCCTGAGTACTGAGCACCCAGCACCGTGAGCACTGAGCACAAAGCACGCTGAGTACTGAGCACTGAGCACCCTGAGTACTGAGCACCACGGACCCTGAGCACTGAGCACCCAGCACGGTGAGTACTGAGCGCTGAGCACCCTGAGTACTGAGCACCGAGCAACCTGAGTACTGAGCACGCAGCACCCTGAGCACTGAGCAGCCAGCACCCTGAGCACTGAGCACCCAGCACCCCGAGCACTGAGCACCCAGCACCCTGAGTACTGAGCACCCAGCACCCTGAGTACTGAGCACTCAGCACCCTGAGTACTGAGCACCGAGCACCCCGAGCACTGAGCACCCAGCACCCTCAGCACTGAGCACCCTGAGGACTGAGCACCCAGCACCCTGAGTACTGAGCACCCAGCATCGTGAGTACTGAGCACCGATCACCCTGAGCACTGAGCACCCAGCAACCCGAGCACTGAGCACCCAGCACCCTGAGTACTGAGCACCCTGAGTACTGAGCACCCAGCACCCCGAGCACTGAGCACCCAGGACCCTGACTACTGAGCACCCTGAGTACTGAGCACCCAGCACCCTGAGTACTGAGCACCCTGAGTACTGAGCACCCAGCACCCTGAGCACTGAGCACCCAGCACCCTGAGTACTGAGCACCCAGCACCCTGAGCACTGAGCACCCAGCACCCTGAGTACGGAGCACCCAGCACCCTGAGTACTTAGCACCCAGCACCCTGAGCACTGAGCACCCAGCACCCTGAGTACTGAGCACCGAGCACCCTGAGTACTGAGCACCAAGCACCCCTAGTACTGAGCACCCAGCACCCTGAGCACTGAGCGCCCAGCACCCTGAGTACTGAGCACCCAGCACCCTGAGTACTGAGCACCCACCACCCCGAGCACTGAGCACCCTGAGTACTGAGCACTAAGCACCCAGAGCGCTGAGCACCCAGCACCCCAAGCACGGAGCACCCAGGACCCCAAGCACTGAGTACTGAGCACCCAGCACCCTGAGTACTGAGCACCGAGCTCCCCGAGCACTGAGCACCCTGAGTACTGAGCACCCAGCACCCCGATCACAGAGCACCCAGCACCCTGAGTACTGAGCTCCGAGCACCCGGAGCACAGAGCACCCAGCGCCCCGAGCACTGAGCACCCAGCACCCCGAGCACTGAGCCCCCAGCACCCCGAGCACTGAGCACCCAGCACCCCGAGCACTGAGCACCCAGCACCCTGAGTACTGAGCACCCTGAGGACTGAGCACCGATCACCCTGAGCACTGAGCACCCAGCACCCTGAGCACTGAGCACCCAGCACCCTGAGTACTGAGCACCCAGCACCCTGAGTACTGAGCACCCAGCACCCTGAGCACTGAGCACCCAGCACCCTGAGTACTGAGCATTCAGCACCCTGATCACAGAGCACCCAGCACCCTCAGCACTGAGCACCCAGCACCCTGAGCACTGAGCACCCAGCACCCTGAGTACTGAGCACCCTGAGTACTGAGCACCCAGCACCCTGAGTACTGAGCACCGAGCACCCTGAGCACTGAGCACCCAGCACCCTGAGTACTGAGCACCCAGCACCAAGAGTACTGAGCACCGAGCATCCTGAGCACTGAGCACCGAGCACCCCGAGTACTGAGCACCCAGCACCCTGAGTACTGAGCACCCAGCACCAAGAGTACTGAGCACCGAGCACCCCGAGCACTGAGCACCCAGCACCCTGAGTACTGAGCACCCAGCACCGTGAGTACTGAGCACCCAGCACCCTGAGTACTGAGCACCCAGCACCCTGAGCACTGAGCACAAAGCACGCTGAGTACTGAGCAATGAGCACCCTGAGTACTGAGCACCAAGGACCCTGAGCACTGAGCAGCCAGCACCCTGAGCACTGAGCACCCAGCACCCTGAGTACTGAGCACCCAGCACCCTGAGTACTGAGCACCCAGCACCCTGAGTACTGAGCACCCAGCACCCTGAGTACTGAGCACCCAGCACCCTGAGTACTGAGCACCGAGCAGCCCGAGTACTGAGCACCCAGCACCCCGAGCACTGAGCGCCCAGCACCCTGAGCACTGAGCACCCAGCACCCCAAGCACTGAGCACCCAGCACCCTGAGTACTGAGTACTGAGCACCCTGAGTACTGAGCACCCAGCACCCTGAGCACTGAGCACCCAGCACCCTGAGTACTGAGCACCGAGCACCCTGAGCACTGAGCACCCAGCACCCTGAGTACTGAGCACCCAGCACCAAGAGTACTGAGCACCGAGCATCCTGAGCACTGAGCACCGAGCACCCCGAGCACTGAGCACCCAGCACCCTGAGTACTGAGCACCCAGCACCAAGAGTACTGAGCACCGAGCACCCCGAGCACTGAGCACCCAGCACCTTGAGTAATGAGCACCCAGCACCCCGAGTACTGAGCACCCAGCACCGTGAGTACTGAGCACCCAGCACCCTGAGCACTGAGCACCCTGAGGACTGAGCACCGATAACCCTGAGCACTGAGCACCCAGCACCCTGAGTACTGAGCACCCAGCACCCTGAGTACTGAGCACCGAGCACCCCGAGCACTGAGCACCCAGCACCCTGAGTACTGAGCACCGAGCACCCTGAGCACTGAGCACCCAGGACCCTTAGCACTGAGCACCCAGCACCCTGAGCACTGAGCACCCAGCACCCTGAGTACTGAGCACCCAACGTACTGAGCACCGAGCACCCCTAGCACTGAGCACCCAGCACCCTGAGTAGTGAGCACCCAGCACCCTGAGTACTGAGCACCCAGCACCCCGAGCACTGAGCACCCAGCACCCCGAGCACTGAGCACTGAGCACCCTGAGTACTGAGCACTGAGCACCCTTAGTACTGAGCACCGAGCACCCCGAGCACTGAGCAGCCAGCACCTTGAGTACTGAGCACCGAGCACCCCGAGCACTGAGCACCCAGCACCCTGAGTCCTTAGCACCCAGCACCCTGAGCACTGAGCACCCAGCACCCCGAGCACTGAGCACCCAGCACCCTGAGTACTGAGCACCCAGCACCCTGAGTACTGAGCACCCAGTACCCCGAGCACTGAGCACCCAGCACCCTGAGCACTGAGCACCCAGCACCCTGAGTACTGAGCACCCAGCACCCCGAGCACTGAGCACCCAGCACCCTGAGTACTGAGCACTCAGCAGCCTGAGTACTGAGCACCGAGCACCCCGAGCACTGAGCACCCAGCACCCTGAGCACTGAGCACACTGAGGACTGAGCACCCAGCACCCTGAGTACTGAGCACCCAGCACCCTGAGTACTGAGCACCCAGCATACTGAGTACTGAGCACCGATCAACCTGAGCACTGAGCACCCAGCACCCCGAGCACTGAGCACCCAGCACCCTGAGTACTGAGCACCCTGAGTATTGAGCACCCAGCACTCCGAGCACTGAGCGCCCAGCACCCCGAGTACTGAGCACCCTGAGCACTGAGCACCCAGCACCCTGAGTAATGAGCACCCAGCACACTGAGCACTGAGCACCCAGCACCCTGAGTACTGAGCACCCAGCACCCTGAGCACTGAGCACCCAGCACCTTGAGTACTGAGCACCCAGCACCCTGAGTACTTAGCACTGAGCACCCTGAGTACTGAGCACCCAGCACCCTGAGTACTGAGCACCCAGCACCCTGAGTACTGAGCACCGAGCACCCCGAGTACTGATCACCCAGCACCCTGAGCACTGAGAACCCAGCACCCTGAGCACTGAGCACCCAGCACCCCAAGCACTGAGCACCCAGCACCCTGAGCACTGAGCACTCAGCACCCTGAGCACTGAGCACCCAGCACCCTGAGCACTGAGCACCCAGCACCCTGAGTACTGAGCACCCAGCACCCTGAGCACTGAGCACCCAGCACCCTGAGTACTGAGCACCCAGCACCCTGAGTACTTAGCACCCAGCACACTGAGCACTGAGCACCCAGAACCCTGAGTACTGAGCACCGAGCACCCTGAGTACTGAGCACCCAGCAACCTGAGTACTGAGCACCCAGCACCCTGAGTACTGAGCACCGAGCATCCGGAGTACTGAGCACCCTGCACCCCAAGCACTGAGCACCCAGCACCCTGAGCACTGAGCACCCTGAGTACTGAGCACCCAGCACCCTGAGCACTGAGCACCCAGCACCCTGAGTACTGAGCACCGAGCACCCCGAGGACTGAGCACCCAGCACCCTGAGTACTGAGCACCCAGCACCAAGAGTACTGAGCACCGAGCATCCTGAGCACTGAGCACCGAGCACCCCGAGCACTGAGCACCCAGCACCCTGAGTACTGAGCACCCAGCACCAAGAGTACTGAGCACCGAGCACCCCGAGTACTGAGCACCCAGCACCCTGAGTAATGAGCACCCAGCACCCTGAGCACTGAGCACAAAGCACGCTGAATACTGAGCACTGAGCACCCTGAGTACTGAGCACCAAGGACCCTGAGCACTGAGCACCCAGCACGCTGAGTACTGAGCGCTGAGCACCCTGAGTACTGAGCAACGAGCACCCTGAGTACTGAGCACCCAGCACCCTGAGCACTGAGCAGCCAGCATCCTGAGCACTGAGCACCCAGCACCCCGAGCACTGAGCACCCAGCACCCTGAGCACTGAGCACCCAGCACCCCGAGGACTGAGCACCCAGCAACCTGAGTACTGAGCACCGAGCACCCGGAGCACTGAGCACCCAGCACCCGGAGTACTGAGCACCCAGCACCCTGAGTACTGAGCACCTAGCACCCCAAGCACTGAGCACCCAGCACCCCGAGCACTGAGCACCCAGCTCCCCGAGCATGAGCACCCAGCAGCCTGAGTACTGAGAACAGAGCACCCTGAGTACTGAGCACCCAGCACGCTGAGCACTGAGCACCCAGCACCCCGAGTACTGAGCAAACAGCACCCCGAGCACTGAGCACCCAGCACCCCGATAATTAGCACCCAGCACCCTGAGTACTGAGCACCCAGCACCCTGAGTACTGAGCACCCAGCACCCCGTGCACTGAGCACCCTGAGTACTGAGCACCCAGCACCCTGAGTACTGAGCACTAAGCACCCAGAGCGCTGAGCACCCAGCACCCCAAGCACGGAGCACCCAGGACCCCGAGCACTGAGTACTGAGCACCCAGCACCCTGAGTACTGCGCACCGAGCTCCCCAAGCACTGAGCACCCTGAGTACTGAGCACCCATCACCCCGATGACAGAGCACCCAGCACCCTCAGCACTGAGCACGCAGCACCCCGAGCACTGAGCACCCAGCACCCTGAGTACTGAGCACCCTGAGGACTGAGCACCGATAACCCTGAGCACTGAGCACCCAGCACCCTGAGTACTGAGCACCCAGTACCCTGAGTACTGAGCACCGAGCACCCCGGGCACTGAGCACCCAGCACCCTGAGTACTGAGCACCCAGCACCCTGAGCACTGAGCACCGAGCACCCTGAGCACTGAGCACCCAGCACCCTGAGCACTGAGCACCCAGCACCCTGAGTACTGAGCACCCAACGTACTGAGCACCGAGCACCCCTAGCACTGAGCACCCAGCACCCTGAGTACTGAGCACCCAGCACCCTGAGTACTGAGCACCCAGCACCCGGAGCACTGAGCACCCAGCACACCGAGCACTGAGCACTGAGCACCCTGAATACTGAGCACTGAGCACCCTTAGTACTGAGCACTGAGCACCCTGAGTACTGAGCACCCAGCACCCTGAGCACTGAGCACAGAGCATCCCGAGGACTGAGCACCCAGCACCGTGAGCACTGAGCAGCCAGCACCTTGAGTACAGAGCACCGAGCACCCCGAGCACTGAGCACCCAGCACCCTGAGTCCTGAGCACCCAGCACCCTGAGCACTGCGCACCCAGCACCCCGAGCACTGAGCACCCAGCACCCTGAGTCCTGAGCACCCAGCACCCTGAGTACTGAGCACCGAGCACCCCGAGCACTGAGCACCCAGCACCCTGAGCACTGAGCACCCTGAGGACTGAGCACCCAGCACCCTGAGTACTGAGCACCCAGCACCCTGAGTACTGAGCACCCAGCATCCTGAGTACTGAGCAACGATCACCCTGAGCACTGAGCACCCAGCACCCTGAGCACTGAGCAGCCAGCACCCTGAGTACTGAGCACCCTGAGTACTGAGCACCCAGCACCCCGAGCACTGAGCACCCAGCACCCCGAGTACTGAGCACCCTGAGCACTGAGCACCCAGCAACCTGAGTACTGAGCACCCAGCACCCTGAGCACTGAGCACCCAGCACCCTGAGTACTGAGCACCCAGCACCCTGAGCACTGAGCACCCAGCACCCTGAGTACTGAGCACCCAGCACCCTGAGTACTTAGCACCGAGCACCCTGAGTACTGAGCACCCAGGACCCTGAGTACTGAGCACCCAGCACCCTGAGTACTGAGCACCGAGCACCCCGAGTACTGAGCACCCAGCAACCTGAGCACTGAGAACCCAGCACCCTGAGCACTAAGCACCCAGCACCCCAAGCACTGAGCACCCCGCACCCTGAGCACTGAGCACCCAGCACCCTGAGCACTGAGCACCCAGCACCCTGAGCACTGAGCACACACCACCCTGAGTACTGAGCACCCAACGTACTGAGCACCGAGCACCCCTAGCACTGAGCACCCAGCACCCTGAGTACTGAGCACCCAGCACCCTGAGTACTGAGCACCCAGCACCCCGAGCACAGAGCAATGAGCACCCTGAGTACTGAGCACTGAGCACCCTTAGTACTGAGCACCGAGCACCCTGAGTACTGAGCACCCAACACCCTGAGCACTGAGCACGGAGCACCCCGAGGACTGAGCACCCAGAACCGTGAGCACTGAGCAGCCAGCACCTTGAGTACTGAGCACCGAGCACCCCGAGCACTGAGCACCCAGCACCCTGAGTCCTGAGCACACAGCACCCTGAGTACTGAGCACCCAGCACCCTGAGTACTGAGCACCGAGCACCCCGAGTACTGAACACCCAGCACCCCTAGAATGAGCACCCAGCAGCCTGAGTACTGAGCACAGAGCACCCAGAGTACTGAGCACCCAGCACGCTGAGCACTGAGCACCCAGCACCCCGAGTACTGAGCAAACAGCACCCCGAGCACTGAGCACCCAGCACCCCGAGGATTAGCACCCAGCACCCTGAGTACTGAGCACCCAGCACCCTGAGTACTGAGCACCCAGCACCTCGTGCACTGAGCACCCTGAGTACTGAGCACCCAGCACCCTGAGTACTGAGCACCGAGCTCCCCGAGCACTGAGCACCCTGAGTACTGAGCACCCAGCACCCCGATGACAGAGCACCCAGCACCCTCAGCACTGAGCACGTAGCACCCCGAGCACTGAGCACCCAGCACCCTGAGTACTGAGCACCCTGAGGACTGAGCACCGATAACCCTGAGCACTGAGCACCCAGCACCCTGAGTACTGAGCACCCAGCACCCTGAGTACTGAGCACCGAGCACCCCGAGCACTGAGCACCCAGCACCCTGAGTACTGAGCACCGAGCACCCTGAGCACTGAGCACCCAGGAACCTTAGCACTGAGCACCCAGCACCCTGAGCACTGAGCACCCAGCACCCTGAGTACTGAGCACCCAACGTACTGAGCACCGAGCACCCCTAGCACTGAGCACCCAGCACCCTGAGTAGTGAGCACCCAGCACCCTGAGTACTGAGCACCCAGCACCCCGAGCACTGAGCACCCAGCACCCCGAGCACTGAGCACTGAGCACCCTGAGTACTGAGCACTGAGCACCCTTAGTACTGAGCACCGAGCACCCCGAGCACTGAGCAGCCAGCACCTTGAGTACTGAGCACCGAGCACCCTGAGCACTGAGCACCCAGCACCCTGAGTCCTGAGCACCCAGCACCCTGAGCACTGAGCACCCAGCACCCCGAGCACTGAGCACCCAGCACCCTGAGTACTGAGCACCCAGCACCCTGAGTACTGAGCACCCAGTACCCCGAGCACTGAGCACCCAGCACCCTGAGCACTGAGCACCCAGCACCCTGAGTACTGAGCATCCAGCACCCCGAGCACTGAGCACCCAGCACCCTGAGTACTGAGCACTCAGCAGCCTGAGTACTGAGCACCGAGCACCCCGAGCACTGAGCACCCAGCACCCTGAGCACTGAGCACACTGAGGAATGAGCACCCAGCACCCTGAGTACTGAGCACCCAGCACCCTGAGTACTGAGCACCCAGCATACTGAGTACTGAGCACCGATCACCCTGAGCACTGAGCACCCAGCACCCCGAGCACTGAGCACCCAGCACCCTGAGTACTGAGCACCCTGAGTATTGAGCACCCAGCACTCCGAGCACTGAGCCCCCAGCACCCCGAGTACTGAGCACCCTGAGCACTGAGCACCCAGCACCCTGAGTACTGAGCACCCAGCAAACTGAGCACTGAGCACCCAGCACCCTGAGTACTGAGCACCCAGCACCCTGAGCACTGAGCACCCAGCACCTTGAGTACTGAGCACCCAGCACCCTGAGTACTTAGCACTGAGCACCCTGAGTACTGAGCATCCAGCACCCTGAGTACTGAGCACCCAGCACCCTGAGTACTGAGCACCGAGCACCCCGAGTACTGATCACCCAGCACCCTGAGCACTGAGAACCCAGCACCCTGAGCACTGAGCACCCAGCACCCCAAGCACTGAGCACCCAGCACCCTGAGCACTGAGCACTCAGCACCCTGAGCACTGAGCACCCAGCACCCTGAGCACTGAGCACCCAGCACCCTGAGTACTGAGCACCCAGCACCCTGAGCACTGAGCACCCAGCACCCTGAGTACTGAGCACCCAACACCCTGAGTACTTAGCACCCAGCACACTGAGCACTGAGCACCCAGAACCCTGAGTACTGAGCACCGAGCAAACTGAGTACTGAGCACACAGCACCCTGAGTACTGAGCACCCAGCACCCTGAGTACTGAGCACCGAGCATCCGGAGTACTGAGCACCCTGCACCCCAAGCACTGAGCACACAGCACCCTGAGCACTGAGCACCCTGAGTACTGAGCACCCAGCACCCTGAGCACTGAGCACCCAGCACCCTGAGTACTGAGCACCGAGCACCCCGAGGACTGAGCACCCAGCACCCTGAGTACTGAGCACCCAGCACCAAGAGTACTGAGCACCGAGCATCCTGAGCACTGAGCACCGAGCACCCCGAGCACTGAGCACCCAGCACCCTGAGTACTGAGCACCCAGCACCAAGAGTACTGAGCACCGAGCACCCCGAGTACTGAGCACCCAGCACCCTGAGTAATGAGCACCCAGCACCCTGAGCACTGAGCACAAAGCACGCTGAATACTGAGCACTGAGCACCCTGAGTACTGAGCACCAAGGACCCTGAGCACTGAGCACCCAGCACGCTGAGTACTGAGCGCTGAGCACCCTGAGTACTGAGCAACGAGCACCCTGAGTACTGAGCACCCAGCACCCTGAGCACTGAGCAGCCAGCATCCTGAGCACTGAGCACCCAGCACCCCGAGCACTGAGCACCCAGCACCCTGAGCACTGAGCACCCAGCACCCCGAGGACTGAGCACCCAGCAACCTGAGTACTGAGCACCGAGCACCCGGAGCACTGAGCACCCAGCACCCGGAGTACTGAGCACCCAGCACCCTGAGTACTGAGCACCCAGCACCCTGAGCACTGAGCACCCAGCACCCTGAGTACTGAGCACCCAGCACCCTGAGCACTGAGCACCCAGCACCCTGAGTACTGAGCACCCAGCACCCTGAGTACTTAGCACCGAGCACCCTGAGTACTGAGCACCCAGGACCCTGAGTACTGAGCACCCAGCACCCTGAGTACTGAGCACCGAGCACCCCGAGTACTGAGCACCCAGCAACCTGAGCACTGAGAACCCAGCACCCTGAGCACTAAGCACCCAGCACCCCAAGCACTGAGCACCCCGCACCCTGAGCACTGAGCACCCAGCACCCTGAGCACTGAGCACCCAGCACCCTGAGCACTGAGCACACACCACCCTGAGTACTGAGCACCCAACGTACTGAGCACCGAGCACCCCTAGCACTGAGCACCCAGCACCCTGAGTACTGAGAACCCAGCACCCTGAGTACTGAGCACCCAGCACCCCGAGCACAGAGCAATGAGCACCCTGAGTACTGAGCACTGAGCACCCTTAGTACTGAGCACCGAGCACCCTGAGTACTGAGCACCCAACACCCTGAGCACTGAGCACGGAGCACCCCGAGGACTGAGCACCCAGAACCGTGAGCACTGAGCAGCCAGCACCTTGAGTACTGAGCACCGAGCACCCCGAGCACTGAGCACCCAGCACCCTGAGTCCTGAGCACCCAGCACCCTGAGTACTGAGCACCCAGCACCCTGAGTACTGAGCACCGAGCACCCCGAGTACTGAACACCCAGCACCCCTAGAATGAGCACCCAGCAGCCTGAGTACTGAGCACAGAGCACCCAGAGTACTGAGCACCCAGCACGCTGAGCACTGAGCACCCAGCACCCCGAGTACTGAGCAAACAGCACCCCGAGCACTGAGCACCCAGCACCCCGAGGATTAGCACCCAGCACCCTGAGTACTGAGCACCCAGCACCCTGAGTACTGAGCACCCAGCACCTCGTGCACTGAGCACCCTGAGTACTGAGCACCCAGCACCCTGAGTACTGAGCACCGAGCTCCCCGAGCACTGAGCACCCTGAGTACTGAGCACCCAGCACCCCGATGACAGAGCACCCAGCACCCTCAGCACTGAGCACGTAGCACCCCGAGCACTGAGCACCCAGCACCCTGAGTACTGAGCACCCTGAGGACTGAGCACCGATAACCCTGAGCACTGAGCACCCAGCACCCTGAGTACTGAGCACCCAGCACCCTGAGTACTGAGCACCGAGCACCCCGAGCACTGAGCACCCAGCACCCTGAGTACTGAGCACCGAGCACCCTGAGCACTGAGCACCCAGGACCCTTAGCACTGAGCACCCAGCACCCTGAGCACTGAGCACCCAGCACCCTGAGTACTGAGCACCCAACGGTCTGAGCACCGAGCACCCCGAGCACTGAGCAGCCAGCACCTTGAGTACTGAGCACCGAGCACCCCGAGCACTGAGCACCCAGCACCCTGAGTCCTGAGCACCCAGCGCCCTGAGCACTGAGCACCCAGCACCCCGAGCACTGAGCACCCAGCACCCTGAGTACTGAGCACCCAGCACCCTGAGTACTGAGCACCCAGTACCCCGAGCACTGAGCACCCAGCACCCTGAGCACTGAGCACCCAGCACCCTGAGTACTGAGCACCCAGCACCCCGAGCACTGAGCACCCAGCACCCTGAGTACTGAGCACTCAGCAGCCTGAGTACTGAGCACCGAGCACCCCGAGCACTGAGCACCCAGCACCCTGAGCACTGAGCACACTGAGGAATGAGCACCCAGCACCCTGAGTACTGAGCACCCAGCACCCTGAGTACTGAGCACCCAGCATACTGAGTACTGAGCACCGATCACCCTGAGCACTGAGCACCCAGCACCCCGAGCACTGAGCACCCAGCACCCTGAGTACTGAGCACCCTGAGTATTGAGCACCCAGCACTCAGAGCACTGAGCGCCCAGCACCCCGAGTACTGAGCACCCTGAGCACTGAGCACCCAGCACCCTGAGTACTGAGCACCCAGCACACTGAGCACTGAGCACCCAGCACCCTGAGTACTGAGCACCCAGCACCCTGAGCACTGAGCACATAGCACCTTGAGTACTGAGCACCCAGCACCCTGAGTACTTAGCACTGAGCACCCTGAGTACTGAGCACCCAGCACCCTGAGTACTGAGCACCCAGCACCCTGAGTACTGAGCACCGAGCACCCCGAGTACTGATCACCCAGCACCCTGAGCACTGAGAACCCAGCACCCTGAGAACTGAGCACCCAGCACCCCAAGCACTGAGCACCCAGCACCCTGAGCACTGAGCACTCAGCACCCTGAGCACTGAGCACCCAGCACCCTGAGCACTGAGCACCCAGCACCCTGAGTACTGAGCACCCAGCACCCTGAGCACTGAGCACCCAGCACCCTGAGTACTGAGCACCCAGCACCCTGAGTACTTAGCACCCAGCACACTGAGCACTGAGCACCCAGAACCCTGAGTACTGAGCACCGAGCACCCTGAGTACTGAGCACCCAGCACCCTGAGTACTGAGCACCCAGCACCCTGAGTACTGAGCACCGAGCATCCGGAGTACTGAACACCCTGCACCCCAAGCACTGAGCACCCAGCACCTTGAGCACTGAGCACCCTGAGTACTGAGCACCCAGCACCCTGAGCACTGAGCACCCAGCACACTGAGTACTGAGCACCGAGCACCCCGAGGACTGAGCACCCAGCACCCTGAGTACTGAGCACCCAGCACCAAGAGTACTGAGCACCGAGCATCCTGAGCACTGAGCACCGAGCACCCCGAACACTGAGCACCCAGCACCCTGAGTACTGAGCACCCAGCACCAAGAGTACTGAGCACCGAGCACCCCGAGTACTGAGCACCCAGCACCCTGAGTAATGAGCACCCAGCACCCTGAGCACTGAGCACAAAGCACGCTGAATACTGAGCACTGAGCACCCTGAGTACTGAGCACCAAGGACCCTGAGCACTGAGCACCCAGCACGCTGAGTACTGAGCGCTGAGCACCCTGAGTACTGAGCAACGAGCACCCTGAGTACTGAGCACCCAGCACCCTGAGCACTGAGCAGCCAGCATCCTGAGCACTGAGCACCCAGCACCCCGAGCACTGAGCACCCAGGACCCCGAGCACTGAGTACTGAGCACCCAGCACCCTGAGTACTGCGCACCGAGCTCCCCAAGCACTGAGCACCCTGAGTACTGAGCACCCATCACCCCGATGACAGAGCACCCAGCACCCTCAGCACTGAGCACGCAGCACCCCGAGCACTGAGCACCCAGCACCCTGAGTACTGAGCACCCTGAGGACTGAGCACCGATAACCCTGAGCACTGAGCACCCAGCACCCTGAGTACTGAGCACCCAGTACCCTGAGTACTGAGCACCGAGCACCCCGGGCACTGAGCACCCAGCACCCTGAGTACTGAGCACCCAGCACCCTGAGCACTGAGCACCGAGCACCCTGAGCACTGAGCACCCAGCACCCTGAGCACTGAGCACCCAGCACCCTGAGTACTGAGCACCCAACGTACTGAGCACCGAGCACCCCTAGCACTGAGCACCCAGCACCCTGAGTACTGAGCACCCAGCACCCTGAGTACTGAGCACCCAGCACCCGGAGCACTGAGCACCCAGCACACCGAGCACTGAGCACTGAGCACCCTGAATACTGAGCACTGAGCACCCTTAGTACTGAGCACTGAGCACCCTGAGTACTGAGCACCCAGCACCCTGAGCACTGAGCACAGAGCATCCCGAGGACTGAGCACCCAGCACCGTGAGCACTGAGCAGCCAGCACCTTGAGTACAGAGCACCGAGCACCCCGAGCACTGAGCACCCAGCACCCTGAGTCCTGAGCACCCAGCACCCTGAGCACTGCGCACCCAGCACCCCGAGCACTGAGCACCCAGCACCCTGAGTCCTGAGCACCCAGCACCCTGAGTACTGAGCACCGAGCACCCCGAGCACTGAGCACCCAGCACCCTGAGCACTGAGCACCCTGAGGACTGAGCACCCAGCACCCTGAGTACTGAGCACCCAGCACCCTGAGTACTGAGCACCCAGCATCCTGAGTACTGAGCAACGATCACCCTGAGCACTGAGCACCCAGCACCCTGAGCACTGAGCAGCCAGCACCCTGAGTACTGAGCACCCTGAGTACTGAGCACCCAGCACCCCGAGCACTGAGCACCCAGCACCCCGAGTACTGAGCACCCTGAGCACTGAGCACCCAGCAACCTGAGTACTGAGCACCCAGCACCCTGAGCACTGAGCACCCAGCACCCTGAGTACTGAGCACCCAGCACCCTGAGCACTGAGCACCCAGCACCCTGAGTACTGAGCACCCAGCACCCTGAGTACTTAGCACCGAGCACCCTGAGTACTGAGCACCCAGGACCCTGAGTACTGAGCACCCAGCACCCTGAGTACTGAGCACCGAGCACCCCGAGTACTGAGCACCCAGCAACCTGAGCACTGAGAACCCAGCACCCTGAGCACTAAGCACCCAGCACCCCAAGCACTGAGCACCCCGCACCCTGAGCACTGAGCACCCAGCACCCTGAGCACTGAGCACCCAGCACCCTGAGCACTGAGCACACACCACCCTGAGTACTGAGCACCCAACGTACTGAGCACCGAGCACCCCTAGCACTGAGCACCCAGCACCCTGAGTACTGAGCACCCAGCACCCTGAGTACTGAGCACCCAGCACCCCGAGCACAGAGCAATGAGCACCCTGAGTACTGAGCACTGAGCACCCTTAGTACTGAGCACCGAGCACCCTGAGTACTGAGCACCCAACACCCTGAGCACTGAGCACGGAGCACCCCGAGGACTGAGCACCCAGAACCGTGAGCACTGAGCAGCCAGCACCTTGAGTACTGAGCACCGAGCACCCCGAGCACTGAGCACCCAGCACCCTGAGTCCTGAGCACACAGCACCCTGAGTACTGAGCACCCAGCACCCTGAGTACTGAGCACCGAGCACCCCGAGTACTGAACACCCAGCACCCCTAGAATGAGCACCCAGCAGCCTGAGTACTGAGCACAGAGCACCCAGAGTACTGAGCACCCAGCACGCTGAGCACTGAGCACCCAGCACCCCGAGTACTGAGCAAACAGCACCCCGAGCACTGAGCACCCAGCACCCCGAGGATTAGCACCCAGCACCCTGAGTACTGAGCACCCAGCACCCTGAGTACTGAGCACCCAGCACCTCGTGCACTGAGCACCCTGAGTACTGAGCACCCAGCACCCTGAGTACTGAGCACCGAGCTCCCCGAGCACTGAGCACCCTGAGTACTGAGCACCCAGCACCCCGATGACAGAGCACCCAGCACCCTCAGCACTGAGCACGTAGCACCCCGAGCACTGAGCACCCAGCACCCTGAGTACTGAGCACCCTGAGGACTGAGCACCGATAACCCTGAGCACTGAGCACCCAGCACCCTGAGTACTGAGCACCCAGCACCCTGAGTACTGAGCACCGAGCACCCCGAGCACTGAGCACCCAGCACCCTGAGTACTGAGCACCGAGCACCCTGAGCACTGAGCACCCAGGAACCTTAGCACTGAGCACCCAGCACCCTGAGCACTGAGCACCCAGCACCCTGAGTACTGAGCACCCAACGTACTGAGCACCGAGCACCCCTAGCACTGAGCACCCAGCACCCTGAGTAGTGAGCACCCAGCACCCTGAGTACTGAGCACCCAGCACCCCGAGCACTGAGCACCCAGCACCCCGAGCACTGAGCACTGAGCACCCTGAGTACTGAGCACTGAGCACCCTTAGTACTGAGCACCGAGCACCCCGAGCACTGAGCAGCCAGCACCTTGAGTACTGAGCACCGAGCACCCTGAGCACTGAGCACCCAGCACCCTGAGTCCTGAGCACCCAGCACCCTGAGCACTGAGCACCCAGCACCCCGAGCACTGAGCACCCAGCACCCTGAGTACTGAGCACCCAGCACCCTGAGTACTGAGCACCCAGTACCCCGAGCACTGAGCACCCAGCACCCTGAGCACTGAGCACCCAGCACCCTGAGTACTGAGCATCCAGCACCCCGAGCACTGAGCACCCAGCACCCTGAGTACTGAGCACTCAGCAGCCTGAGTACTGAGCACCGAGCACCCCGAGCACTGAGCACCCAGCACCCTGAGCACTGAGCACACTGAGGAATGAGCACCCAGCACCCTGAGTACTGAGCACCCAGCACCCTGAGTACTGAGCACCCAGCATACTGAGTACTGAGCACCGATCACCCTGAGCACTGAGCACCCAGCACCCCGAGCACTGAGCACCCAGCACCCTGAGTACTGAGCACCCTGAGTATTGAGCACCCAGCACTCCGAGCACTGAGCCCCCAGCACCCCGAGTACTGAGCACCCTGAGCACTGAGCACCCAGCACCCTGAGTACTGAGCACCCAGCACACTGAGCACTGAGCACCCAGCACCCTGAGTACTGAGCACCCAGCACCCTGAGCACTGAGCACCCAGCACCTTGAGTACTGAGCACCCAGCACCCTGAGTACTTAGCACTGAGCACCCTGAGTACTGAGCATCCAGCACCCTGAGTACTGAGCACCCAGCACCCTGAGTACTGAGCACCGAGCACCCCGAGTACTGATCACCCAGCACCCTGAGCACTGAGAACCCAGCACCCTGAGCACTGAGCACCCAGCACCCCAAGCACTGAGCACCCAGCACCCTGAGCACTGAGCACTCAGCACCCTGAGCACTGAGCACCCAGCACCCTGAGCACTGAGCACCCAGCACCCTGAGTACTGAGCACCCAGCACCCTGAGCACTGAGCACCCAGCACCCTGAGTACTGAGCACCCAACACCCTGAGTACTTAGCACCCAGCACACTGAGCACTGAGCACCCAGAACCCTGAGTACTGAGCACCGAGCAAACTGAGTACTGAGCACACAGCACCCTGAGTACTGAGCACCCAGCACCCTGAGTACTGAGCACCGAGCATCCGGAGTACTGAGCACCCTGCACCCCAAGCACTGAGCACACAGCACCCTGAGCACTGAGCACCCTGAGTACTGAGCACCCAGCACCCTGAGCACTGAGCACCCAGCACCCTGAGTACTGAGCACCGAGCACCCCGAGGACTGAGCACCCAGCACCCTGAGTACTGAGCACCCAGCACCAAGAGTACTGAGCACCGAGCATCCTGAGCACTGAGCACCGAGCACCCCGAGCACTGAGCACCCAGCACCCTGAGTACTGAGCACCCAGCACCAAGAGTACTGAGCACCGAGCACCCCGAGTACTGAGCACCCAGCACCCTGAGTAATGAGCACCCAGCACCCTGAGCACTGAGCACAAAGCACGCTGAATACTGAGCACTGAGCACCCTGAGTACTGAGCACCAAGGACCCTGAGCACTGAGCACCCAGCACGCTGAGTACTGAGCGCTGAGCACCCTGAGTACTGAGCAACGAGCACCCTGAGTACTGAGCACCCAGCACCCTGAGCACTGAGCAGCCAGCATCCTGAGCACTGAGCACCCAGCACCCCGAGCACTGAGCACCCAGCACCCTGAGCACTGAGCACCCAGCACCCCGAGGACTGAGCACCCAGCAACCTGAGTACTGAGCACCGAGCACCCGGAGCACTGAGCACCCAGCACCCGGAGTACTGAGCACCCAGCACCCTGAGTACTGAGCACCCAGCACCCTGAGCACTGAGCACCCAGCACCCTGAGTACTGAGCACCCAGCACCCTGAGCACTGAGCACCCAGCACCCTGAGTACTGAGCACCCAGCACCCTGAGTACTTAGCACCGAGCACCCTGAGTACTGAGCACCCAGGACCCTGAGTACTGAGCACCCAGCACCCTGAGTACTGAGCACCGAGCACCCCGAGTACTGAGCACCCAGCAACCTGAGCACTGAGAACCCAGCACCCTGAGCACTAAGCACCCAGCACCCCAAGCACTGAGCACCCCGCACCCTGAGCACTGAGCACCCAGCACCCTGAGCACTGAGCACCCAGCACCCTGAGCACTGAGCACACACCACCCTGAGTACTGAGCACCCAACGTACTGAGCACCGAGCACCCCTAGCACTGAGCACCCAGCACCCTGAGTACTGAGAACCCAGCACCCTGAGTACTGAGCACCCAGCACCCCGAGCACAGAGCAATGAGCACCCTGAGTACTGAGCACTGAGCACCCTTAGTACTGAGCACCGAGCACCCTGAGTACTGAGCACCCAACACCCTGAGCACTGAGCACGGAGCACCCCGAGGACTGAGCACCCAGAACCGTGAGCACTGAGCAGCCAGCACCTTGAGTACTGAGCACCGAGCACCCCGAGCACTGAGCACCCAGCACCCTGAGTCCTGAGCACCCAGCACCCTGAGTACTGAGCACCCAGCACCCTGAGTACTGAGCACCGAGCACCCCGAGTACTGAACACCCAGCACCCCTAGAATGAGCACCCAGCAGCCTGAGTACTGAGCACAGAGCACCCAGAGTACTGAGCACCCAGCACGCTGAGCACTGAGCACCCAGCACCCCGAGTACTGAGCAAACAGCACCCCGAGCACTGAGCACCCAGCACCCCGAGGATTAGCACCCAGCACCCTGAGTACTGAGCACCCAGCACCCTGAGTACTGAGCACCCAGCACCTCGTGCACTGAGCACCCTGAGTACTGAGCACCCAGCACCCTGAGTACTGAGCACCGAGCTCCCCGAGCACTGAGCACCCTGAGTACTGAGCACCCAGCACCCCGATGACAGAGCACCCAGCACCCTCAGCACTGAGCACGTAGCACCCCGAGCACTGAGCACCCAGCACCCTGAGTACTGAGCACCCTGAGGACTGAGCACCGATAACCCTGAGCACTGAGCACCCAGCACCCTGAGTACTGAGCACCCAGCACCCTGAGTACTGAGCACCGAGCACCCCGAGCACTGAGCACCCAGCACCCTGAGTACTGAGCACCGAGCACCCTGAGCACTGAGCACCCAGGACCCTTAGCACTGAGCACCCAGCACCCTGAGCACTGAGCACCCAGCACCCTGAGTACTGAGCACCCAACGGTCTGAGCACCGAGCACCCCGAGCACTGAGCAGCCAGCACCTTGAGTACTGAGCACCGAGCACCCCGAGCACTGAGCACCCAGCACCCTGAGTCCTGAGCACCCAGCGCCCTGAGCACTGAGCACCCAGCACCCCGAGCACTGAGCACCCAGCACCCTGAGTACTGAGCACCCAGCACCCTGAGTACTGAGCACCCAGTACCCCGAGCACTGAGCACCCAGCACCCTGAGCACTGAGCACCCAGCACCCTGAGTACTGAGCACCCAGCACCCCGAGCACTGAGCACCCAGCACCCTGAGTACTGAGCACTCAGCAGCCTGAGTACTGAGCACCGAGCACCCCGAGCACTGAGCACCCAGCACCCTGAGCACTGAGCACACTGAGGAATGAGCACCCAGCACCCTGAGTACTGAGCACCCAGCACCCTGAGTACTGAGCACCCAGCATACTGAGTACTGAGCACCGATCACCCTGAGCACTGAGCACCCAGCACCCCGAGCACTGAGCACCCAGCACCCTGAGTACTGAGCACCCTGAGTATTGAGCACCCAGCACTCCGAGCACTGAGCGCCCAGCACCCCGAGTACTGAGCACCCTGAGCACTGAGCACCCAGCACCCTGAGTACTGAGCACCCAGCACACTGAGCACTGAGCACCCAGCACCCTGAGTACTGAGCACCCAGCACCCTGAGCACTGAGCACCCAGCACCTTGAGTACTGAGCACCCAGCACCCTGAGTACTTAGCACTGAGCACCCTGAGTACTGAGCACCCAGCACCCTGAGTACTGAGCACCCAGCACCCTGAGTACTGAGCACCGAGCACCCCGAGTACTGATCACCCAGCACCCTGAGCACTGAGAACCCAGCACCCTGAGCACTGAGCACCCAGCACCCCAAGCACTGAGCACCCAGCACCCTGAGCACTGAGCACTCAGCACCCTGAGCACTGAGCACCCAGCACCCTGAGCACTGAGCACCCAGCACCCTGAGTACTGAGCACCCAGCACCCTGAGCACTGAGCACCCAGCACCCTGAGTACTGAGCACCCAGCACCCTGAGTACTTAGCACCCAGCACACTGAGCACTGAGCACCCAGAACCCTGAGTACTGAGCACCGAGCACCCTGAGTACTGAGCACCCAGCACCCTGAGTACTGAGCACCCAGCACCCTGAGTACTGAGCACCGAGCATCCGGAGTACTGAACACCCTGCACCCCAAGCACTGAGCACCCAGCACCTTGAGCACTGAGCACCCTGAGTACTGAGCACCCAGCACCCTGAGCACTGAGCACCCAGCACACTGAGTACTGAGCACCGAGCACCCCGAGGACTGAGCACCCAGCACCCTGAGTACTGAGCACCCAGCACCAAGAGTACTGAGCACCGAGCATCCTGAGCACTGAGCACCGAGCACCCCGAACACTGAGCACCCAGCACCCTGAGTACTGAGCACCCAGCACCAAGAGTACTGAGCACCGAGCACCCCGAGTACTGAGCACCCAGCACCCTGAGTAATGAGCACCCAGCACCCTGAGCACTGAGCACAAAGCACGCTGAATACTGAGCACTGAGCACCCTGAGTACTGAGCACCAAGGACCCTGAGCACTGAGCACCCAGCACGCTGAGTACTGAGCGCTGAGCACCCTGAGTACTGAGCAACGAGCACCCTGAGTACTGAGCACCCAGCACCCTGAGCACTGAGCAGCCAGCATCCTGAGCACTGAGCACCCAGCACCCCGAGCACTGAGCACCCAGCACCCTGAGCACTGAGCACCCAGCACCCCGAGGACTGAGCACCCAGCAACCTGAGTACTGAGCACCGAGCACCCGGAGCACTGAGCACCCAGCACCCGGAGTACTGAGCACCCAGCACCCTGAGTACTGAGCACCCAGCACCCCAAGCACTGAGCACACAGCACCCCGAGCACTGAGCACCCAGCTCCCCGAGCATGAGCACCCAGCAGCCTGAGTACTGAGAACAGAGCACCCTGAGTACTGAGCACCCAGCACGCTGAGCACTGAGCACCCAGCACCCCGAGTACTGAGCAAACAGCACCCCGAGCACTGAGCACCCAGCACCCCGATAATTTGCACCCAGCACCCTGAGTACTGAGCACCCAGCACCCTGAGTACTGAGCACCCAGCACCCCGTGCACTGAGCACCCTGAGTACTGAGCACCCAGCACCCTGAGTACTGAGCACTAAGCACCCAGAGCGCTGAGCACACATCACCCCAAGCACGGAGCACCCAGGACCCCGAGCACTGAGTACTGAGCACCCAGCACCCTGAGTACTGCGCACCGAGCTCCCCGAGCACTGAGCACCCTGAGTACTGAGCACCCAGCACCCCGATGACAGAGCACCCAGCACCCTCAGCACTGAGCACGCAGCACCCCGAGCACTGAGCACCCAGCACCCTGAGTAATGAGCACCCTGAGGACTGAGCACCGATAACCCTGAGCACTGAGCACCCAGCACCCTGAGTACTGAGCACCCAGTACCCTGAGTACTGAGCACCGAGCACCCCGAGCACTGAGCACCCAGCACCCTTAGTACTGAGCACCCAGCACCCTGAGCACTGAGCACCCAGCACCCTGAGCACTGAGCACCCAGCACCCTGAGCACTGAGCACCCAGCACCCTGAGTACTGAGCACCCAACGTACTGAGCACCGAGCACCCCTAGCACTGAGCACCCAGCACCCTGAGTACTGAGCACCCAGCACCCTGAGTACTGAGCACCCAGCACCCGGAGCACTGAGCACCCAGCACACCGAGCACTGAGCACTGAGCACCCTGAATACTGAGCACTGAGCACCCTTAGTACTGAGCACCGAGCACCCTGAGTACTGAGCACCCAGCACCCTGAGCACTGAGCACAGAGCATCCCGAGGACTGAGCACCCAGTACCCCGAGCACTGAGCACCCACCACCCTGAGTACTGAGCACCCAGCACCCTGAGTACTGAGCACCCAGTACCCCGAGCACTGAGCACCCAGCACCCTGAGCACTGAGCACCCAGCACCCTGAGTACTGAACACCCAGCACCCCGAGCACTGAGCACCCAGCACCCTGAGTATTGAGCACTCAGCACCCTGAGTACTGAGCACCGAGCACCCCGAGCACTGAGCACCCAGCACCCTGAGCACTGAGCACCCTGAGGACTGAGCACCCAGCACCCTGAGTACTGAGCACCCAGGACCCTGAGTACTGAGCACCCAGCATCCTGAGTACTGAGCAACGATCACCCTGAGCACTGAGCACCCAGCACCCTGAGCACTGAGCAGCCAGCACCCTGAGTACTGAGCACCCTGAGTACTGAGCACCCAGCACCCCGAGCACTGAGCACCCAGCACCCCGAGTACTGAGCACCCTGAGCACTGAGCACCCAGCAACCTGAGTACTGAGCACCCAGCACCCTGAGCACTGAGCACCCAGCACCCTGAGTACTGAGCACCCAGCACCCTGAGCACTGAGCACCCAGCACCCTGAGTACTGAGCACCCAGCACCCTGAGTACTTAGCACCGAGCACCCTGAGTACTGAGCACCCAGGACCCTGAGTACTGAGCACCCAGCACCCTGAGTACTGAGCACCGAGCACCCCGAGTACTGAGCACCCAGCAACCTGAGCACTGAGAACCCAGCACCCTGAGCACTAAGCACCCAGCACCCCAAGCACTGAGCACCCCGCACCCTGAGCACTGAGCACCCAGCACCCTGAGCACTGAGCACCCAGCACCCTGAGCACTGAGCACACACCACCCTGAGTACTGAGCACCCAACGTACTGAGCACCGAGCACACCTAGCACTGAGCACCCAGCACCCTGAGTACTGAGCACCCAGCACCCTGAGTACTGAGCACCCAGCACCCCGAGCACAGAGCAATGAGCACCCTGAGTACTGAGCACTGAGCACCCTTAGTACTGAGCACCGAGCACCCTGAGTACTGAGCACCCAACACCCTGAGCACTGAGCACGGAGCACCCCGAGGACTGAGCACCCAGAACCGTGAGCACTGAGCAGCCAGCACCTTGAGTACTGAGCACCGAGCACCCCAAGCACTGAGCACCCAGCACCCTGAGTCCTGAGCACCCAGCACCCTGAGTACTGAGCACCCAGCACCCTGAGTACTGAGCACCGAGCATCCGGAGTACTGAGCACCCTGCACCCCGAGCACTGAGCACCCAGCACCCTGAGCACTGAGCACCCTGAGGAATGAGCACCCAGCATCCTGAGTACTGAGCACCGATCACCCTGAGCACTGAGCACCCAGCAACCCGAGCACTGAGCACCCATCACCCTGAGTACTGAGCACCCTGAGTACTGAGCACCCAGCACCCCGAGCACTGAGCACCCAGCAACCCGAGCACTGAGCACCCAGCACCCTGAGTACTGAGCACCCTGAGTACTGAGCACCCAGCACCCTGAGTACTGAGCACCCTGAGTACTGAGCACCCAGCACCCTGAGCACTGAGCACCCAGCACCCTGAGTACTGACCACCGAGCACCCCTAGTACTGAGCACCCAGCACCCTGAGCACTGAGCGCCCAGCACCCTGAGTACTGAGCACGCAGCACCCTGAGTACTGAACACCGAGCACCCCGAGAACTGAGCACCCAGCACCCTGAGTACTGAGCACTAAGCACCCAGAGCGCTGAGCACCCAGAACCCCAAGCACGGAGCACCCAGGACCCCGAGCACTGATTACTGAGCAGCCACCACCCTGATTACTGAGCACCGAGCTCCCCGAGCACTGAGCACCCTGAGTACTGAGCACCCAGGACCCCAATCACAGAGCACCCAGCACCCTCAGCACTGAGCACCCAGCACCCCGAGCACTGAGCACCCAGCACCCTGAGTACTGAGCACCCTGAGGACTGAGCACCGATCACCCTGAGCACTGAGCACCCAGCACCCTGAGTACTGAGCACCCAGCAGCCTGCGTACTGAGCACCGAGCAACCCGAGCACTGAGCACCCAGCACCCTGAGCACTGAGCACACAGCACCCTGAGTACTGAGCACCCAGCACCCTGAGTACTGAGCACCCAGCACCCTGAGCACTGAGCACCCAGCACCCTGAGTACTGAGCACCCAGCACCCTGAGTACTGAGCACCCAGCACCCTGAGTACTGAGCACCCAGCACCCTGAGTACTGAGCACCCAGCACCGTGAGTACTGAGCACCGAGCACCCCGAGTACTGAGCACCCAGCACCCCGAGCACTGAGCGCCCAGCACCCTGAGCACTGAGCACCCAGCAACCCAAGCACTGAGCACCCAGCACCCTGAGTACTGAGTACTGAGCACCCTGAGTACTGAGGACTCAGCACCCTGAGCACTGAGCACCCAGCACCCTGAGTACTGAGCACCGAGCACCCTGAGCACTGAGCACCCAGCACCCTGAGTACTGAGCACCCAGCACCAAGAGTACTGAGCACCGAGCATCCTGAGCACTGAGCACCGAGCACCCCAAGCACTGAGCACCCAGCACCCTGAATACTGAGCACCCAGCACCCTGAGTAATGAGCACCCAGCACCCCGAGTACTGAGCACCCAGCACCGTGAGTACTGAGCACCCAGCACCCTGAGTACTGAGCACCCAGCACCGTGAGCACTGAGCACAAAGCACGCTGAGTACTGAGCACTGAGCACCCTGAGTACTGAGCACCAAGGACCCTGAGCACTGAGCACCCAGCACGCTGAGTACTGAGCGCTGAGCACCCTGAGTACTGAGCACCGAGCACCCTGAGTACTGAGCACCCAGCACCCTGAGCACTGAGCAGCCAGCACCCTGAGCACTGAGCACCCAGCACCCCGAGCACTGAGCACCCAGCACCCTGAGTACTGAGCACCCAGCACCCTGAGTACTGAGCACTCAGCACCCTGAGTACTGAGCACCGAGCACCCCGAGCACTGAGCACCCAGCACCCTCAGCACTGAGCACCCTGAGGACTGAGCACCCAGCACCCTGAGTACTGAGCACCCAGCATCTTGAGTACTGAGCACCGATCACCCTGAGCAATGAGCACCCAGCAACCCGAGCACTGAGCACCCAGCACCCTGAGTACTGAGCACCCTGAGTACTGAGCACCCAGCACCCCGAGCACTGAGCACCCAGGACCCTGAGTACTGAGCACCCTGAGTACTGAGCACCCAGCACCCTGAGTACTGAGCACCCTGAGTACTGAGCACCCAGCACCCTGAGCACTGAGCACCCAGCACCCTGAGTACTGAGCACCCAGCACCCTGAGCACTGAGCACCCAGCACCCTGAGTACGGAGCACCCAGCACCCTCAGTACTTAGCACCCAGCACCCTGAGCACTGAGCACCCAGCACCCTGAGTACTGAGCACCGAGCACCCTGAGTACTGAGCACCAAGCACCCCTAGTACTGAGCACCCAGCACCCTGAGCACTGAGCGCCCAGCACCCTGAGTACTGAGCACCCAGCACCCTGAGTACTGAGCACCCACCACCCCGAGCACTGAGCACCCTGAGTACAGAGCACTAACCACCCAGAGCGCTGAGCACCCAGCACCCCAAGCACGGAGCACCCAGGACCCCAAGCACTGAGTACTGAGCACCCAGCACCCTGAGTACTGAGCACCGAGCTCCCCGAGCACTGAGCACCCTGAGTACTGAGCACCCAGCACCCCGATCACAGAGCACCCATCACCCTCAGCACTGAGCACCCAGCACCCCGAGCACTGAGCACACAGCACCCTGAGTACTGAGCACCCTGAGGACTGAGCACCGATCACCCTCAGCACTGAGCACCCAGCACCCTGAGCACTGAGCACCCAGCACCCTGAGTACTGAGCACCCAGCACCCTGAGTACTGAGCACCCAGCACCCTGAGCACTGAGCACCCAGCACCCTGAGTACTGAGCATTCAGCACCCTGATCACAGAGCACCCAGCACCCTCAGCACTGAGCACCCAGCACCCCGAGCACTGAGCACCCAGCACCCTGAGTACTGAGCACCCTGAGTACTGAGCACCCAGCACCCTGAGTACTGAGCACCGAGCACCCTGAGCACTGAGCACCCAGCACCCTGAGTACTGAGCACCCAGCACCAAGAGTACTGAGCACCGAGCATCCTGAGCACTGAGCACCGAGCACCCCGAGCACTGAGCACCCAGCACCCTGAGTACTGAGCACCCAGCACCAAGAGTACTGAGCACCGAGCACCCCGAGCACTGAGCACCCAGCACCCTGAGTACTGAGCACCCAGCACCCTGAGTACTGAGCACCCAGCACCCTGAGCACTGAGCACAAAGCACGCTGAGTACTGAGCAATGAGCACCCTGAGTAATGAGCACCAAGGACCCTGAGCACTGAGCAGCCAGCACCCTGAGCACTGAGCACCCAGCACCCTGAGTACTGAGCACCCAGCACCCTGAGTAATGAGCACCCAGTACCCTGAGTACTGAGCACCCAGCACCCTGAGTACTGAGCACCCAGCACCCTGAGTACTGAGCACCGAGCACCCCGAGTACTGAGCACCCAGCACCCCGAGCACTGAGCGCCCAGCACCCTGAGCACTGAGCACCGAGCACCCCAAGCACTGAGCACCCAGCACCCTGAGTACTGAGTACTGAGCACCCTGAGTACTGAGCACCCAGCACCCTGAGCACTGAGCACCCAGCACCCTGAGTACTGAGCACCGAGCACCCTGAGCACTGAGCACCCAGCACCCTGAGTACTGAGCACCCAGCACCAAGAGTACTGAGCACCGAGCATCCTGAGCACTGAGCACCGAGCACCCCGAGCACTGAGCACCCAGCACCCTGAGTACTGAGCACCCAGCACCAAGAGTACTGAGCACCGAGCACCCCGAGCACTGAGCACCCAGCACCCTGAGTAATGAGCACCCAGCACCCCGAGTACTGAGCACCCAGCACCGTGAGTACTGAGCACCCAGCACCCTGAGCACTGAGCACCCTGAGGACTGAGCACCCAGCATCCTGAGTACTGAGCACCGAGCACCCCGAGCACTGAGCACCCAGCACCCTGAGCACTGAGCACCCTGAGGACTGAGCACCCAGCACCCTGAGTACTGAGCATCCAGCATCCTGAGTACTGAGCACCGATCACCCTGAGCACAGAGCACCCAGCAACCCGAGCACTGAGCACCCAGCACCCTGAGTACTGAGCACCCTGAGTACTGAGCACCCAGCACCCCGAGAACTGAGCACCCAGCTCCCTGAGTACTGAGCACCTTGAGTACTGAGCACCCAGCACCCTGAGTACTGAGCACCCTGAGTACTGAGCACCCAGCACCCTGAGCACTGAGCACCCAGCACCCTGAGTACGGAGCACCCTGAGGACTGAGCACCGATCACCCTGAGCACTGAGCACCCAGCACCCTGAGTACTGAGCACCCAGCACCCTGAGTACTGAGCACCGAGCACTCCGAGCACTGAGCACCCAGCACACTGAGCACTGAGCACCCAGCACCCTGAGTACTGAGCACCCAGCACCCTGAGTACTGAGCACCCAGCACCCTGAGCAATGAGCACCCAGCACCCTGAATACTGAGCACCCAGCACCCTCATCACAGAGCACCCAGCACCCTCAGCACTGAGCACCCAGCACCCCGAGCACTGAGCACACAGCACCCTGAGTACTGAGCACCCTGAGTACTGAGCACCCAGCACCCTGAGCACTGAGCACCCAGCACCCTGAGTACTGAGCACCGAGCACCCTGAGCACTGAGCACCCAGCACCCTGAGTACTGAGCACCCAGCACCAAGAGTACTGAGCACCGAGCATCCTGAGCACTGAGCACCGAGCACCCCGAGTACTGAGCACCCAGCACCGTGAGTACTGAGCACCCAGCACCAAGAGTACTGAGCACCGAGCACCCCGAGCGCTGAGCACCCAGCACCCTGAGTACTGAGCACCCAGCACCCTGAGCACTGAGCACCCAGCACCCTGAGTACTGAGCTCCCAGCACCCTGAGTACTTAGCACCCAGCACCCTGAGCACTGAGCACCCAGCACCCTGAGTACTGAGCACCGAGCACCCTGAGTACTGAGCACCCAGCACCCTGAGTACTGAGCACCCAGCACCCTGAGTACTGAGCACCGAGCACCCCGAGTACTGAGCACCCAGCACCCTGAGTACTGAGCACCCAGCACCCAGAGCACTGAGCACCCTGAGTTCTGAGCACTAAGCACCCAGAGCGCTGAGCACCCAGCACCCCAAGCACGGAGCACCCAGGACCCCGAGCACTGAGTACTGAGCACCCAGCACCCTGAGTACTGAGCACCGAGCTCCCCGAGCACTGAGCACCCTGAGTACTGAGCACCCAGCACCCCGATCACAGAGCACCCAGCACCCTCAGCACTGAGCACCCAGCACCACGAGCACTGAGCACCCAGCACCCTGAGTACTGAGCACCCTGAGGACTGAGCACCGATCACCCTGAGCACTGAGCACCCAGCACCCTGAGTACTGAGCACCCAGCACCCTGAGTACTGAGCACCGAGCACTCCGAGCACTGAGCACCCAGCACCCTGAGCACTGAGCACCCAGCACCCTGAGTACTGAGCACCCAGCACCCTGAGTACTGAGCACCCAGCACCCTGAGCACTGAGCACCCAGCACCCTGAGTACTGAGCACCCAGCACCCTGAGTACTGAGCACCCAGCACCCTGAGTACTGAGCACCGAGCACCCCGAGTACTGAACACCCAGCACCCCGAGCACTGAGCACCCAGCACCCTGAGTAATGAGCACCCAGCACCCTGAGCACTGAGCACAAAGCACGCTGAGTACTGAGCACTGAGCACACTGAGTACTGAGCACCAAGGACCCTGAGCACTGAGCACCCAGCACGCTGAGTACTGAGCGCTGTGCACCCTGAGTACTGAGCACCGAGCACCCTGAGTACTGAGCACCCAGCACCCTGAGCACTGAGCAGCCAGCACCCTGAGCACTGAGCACCCAGCACCCCGAGCACTGAGCACCCAGCACCCTGAGCACTGAGCACCCAGCACCCCGAGTACTGAGCACCCAGCACCCTGAGTACTGAGCACCGAGCACCCCGAGAACTGAGCACCCAGCACCCTGAGTACTGAGCACCCAGCACCCTGAGTACTGAGCACCCAGCACCCCGAGCACTGAGCACCCAGCACCCCGAGCACTGAGCACCCAGCACCCCGAGAATGAGCACCCAGCAGCCTGAGTACTGAGAACAGAGCACCCAGAGTACTGAGCACCCAGCACGCTGAGCACTGAGCACCCAGCACCCCGAGAATTAGCACCCAGCACCCTGAGTACTGAGCACCCAGCACCCTGAGTACTGAGCACCCAGCACCTCGTGCACTGAGCACCCTGAGTACTGAGCACCCAGCACCCTGAGTACTGAGCGCTAAGCACCCAGAGCGCTGAGCACCCAGCACCCCAAGCACGGAGCACCCAGGACCCTGAGCACTGAGTACTGAGCACCCAGCACCCTGAGTACTGAGCACCGAGCTCCCCGAGCACTGAGCACCCTGAGTACTGAGCACCCAGCACCCCGATGACAGAGCACACAGCACCCTCAGCACTGAGCACGCAGCACCCCGAGCACTGAGCACCCAGCACCCTGAGTACTGAGCACCCTGAGGAGTGAGCACCGATAACCCTGAGCACTGAGCACCCAGCACCCTGAGTACTGAGCACCCAGCACCCTGAGTACTGAGCACCGTGCACCCCGAGCACTGAGCACCCAGCACCCTGAGTACTGAGCACCCAGCACCCTGAGCACTGAGCACCCAGCACCCTTAGCACTGAGCACCCAGCACCCTGAGCACTGAGCACCCAGCACCCTGAGTACTGAGCACCCAACGTACTGAGCACCGAGCACCCCTAGCACTGAGCACCCAGCACCCTGAGTAGTGAGCACCCAGCACCCTGAGTACTGAGCACCCAGCACCCCGAGCACTGAGCACCCAGCACCCCGAGCACTGAGCACTGAGCACCCTGAGTACTGAGCACTGAGCACCCTTAGTACTGAGCACCGAGCACCCCGAGCACTGAGCAGCCAGCACCTTGAGTACTGAGCACCGAGCACCCCGAGCACTGAGCACCCAGCACCCTGAGTCCTGAGCACCCAGCACCCTGAGCACTGAGCACCCAGCACCCCAAGCACTGAGCACCCAGCACCCTGAGTACTGAGCACCCAGTACCCCGAGCACTGAGCACCCAGCACCCTGAGCACTGAGAACCCAGCACCCTGAGTACTGAGCACCCAGCACCCCGAGCACTGAGCACCCAGCACCCTGAGTACTGAGCACTCAGCAGCCTGAGTACTGAGCACCGAGCACCCCGAGCACTGAGCACCCAGCAGCCTGAGCACTGAGCACACTGAGGACTGAGCACCCAGCACCCTGAGTACTGAGCACCCAGCACCCTGAGTACTGAGCACCCAGCATACTGAGTACTGAGCACCGATCACCCTGAGCACTGAACACCCAGCACCCCGAGCACTGAGCACCCAGCACCCTGAGTACTGAGCACCCTGAGTATTGAGCACCCAGCACCCCGAGCACTGAGCGCCCAGCACCCCGAGTACTGAGCACCCTGAGCACTGAGCACCCAGCACCCTGAGTACTGAGCACCCAGCACACTGAGCACTGAGCACCCAGCACCCTGAGTACTGAGCACCCAGCACCCTGAGCACTGAGCACCCAGCACCCTGAGTACTGAGCACCCAGCACCCTGAGTACTTAGCACCGAGCACCCTGAGTACTGAGCACCCAGCACCCTGAGTACTGAGCACCCAGCACCCTGAGTACTGAGCACCGAGCACCCCGAGTACTGAGCACCCAGCACCCTGAGCACTGAGAACCCAGCAACCTGAGCACTGAGCACCCAGCACCCCAAGCACTGAGCACCCAGCACACTGAGCACTGAGCACTCAGCACCCTGAGCACTGAGCACCCAGCACCCTGAGCACTGAGCACCCAGCACCCTGAGTACTGAGCACCCAGCACCCTGAGCACTGAGCACCCAGCACCCTGAGTACTGAGCACCCAGCACCCTGAGTACTTAGCACCCAGCACACTGAGCACTGAGCACCCAGAACCCTGAGTACTGAGCACCGAGCACCCTGAGTACTGAGCACCCAGCACCCTGAGTACTGAGCACCCAGCACCCTGAGTACTGGGCACGGAGCATCCGGAGTACTGAGCACCCTGCACCCCGAGCACTGAGCACCCAGCACCCTGAGCACTGAGCACCCTGAGTACTGAGCACCCAGCACCCTGAGCACTGAGCACCCAGCACCCTGAGTACTGAGCACCGAGCACCCCGAGGACTGAGCACCCAGCACCCTGAGTACTGAGCACCCAGCACGAAGAGTACTGAGCACCGAGCATCCTGAGCACTGAGCACCGAGCACCCCGAGCACTGAGCACTCAGCACCCTGAGTATTGAGCACCCAGCACCAAGAGTACTGAGCACCGAGCACCCCGAGTACTGAGCACCCAGCACCCTGAGTAATGAGCACCCAGCACCCTGAGCACTGAGCACAAAGCACGCTGAATACTGAGCACTGAGCACCCTGAGTACTGAGCACCAAGGACCCTGAGCACTGAGCACCCAGCACGCTGAGTACTGAGCGCTGAGCACCCTGAGTACTGAGCACCGAGCACCCTGAGTACTGAGCACCCAGCACCCTGAGCACTGAGCAGCCAGCATCCTGAGCACTGAGCACCCAGCACCCCGAGCACTGAGCACCCAGCACCCTGAGCACTGAGCACCCAGCACCCCGAGGACTGAGCACCCAGCACCCTGAGTACTGAGCACCGAGCACCCGGAGCACAGAGCACCCAGCACCCTGAGTACTGAGCACCCAGCACCCTGAGTACTGAGCACCCAGCACCCCAAGCACGGAGCACCCAGGACCCCGAGCACTGAGTACTGAGCACCCAGCACCCTGAGTACTGAGCACCGAGCTCCCCGAGCACTGAGCACCCTGAGTACTGAGCACCCAGCACCCCGATCACAGAGCACCCAGCACCCTCAGCACTGAGCACCCAGCACCACGAGCACTGAGCACCCAGCACCCTGAGTACTGAGCACCCTGAGGACTGAGCACCGATCACCCTGAGCACTGAGCACCCAGCACCCTGAGTACTGAGCACCCAGCACCCTGAGTACTGAGCACCGAGCACTCCGAGCACTGAGCACCCAGCACCCTGAGCACTGAGCACCCAGCACCCTGAGCACTGAGCACCCAGCACCCTGAGTACTGAGCACCCAGCACCCTGAGTACTGAGCACCCAGCACCCTGAGTACTGAGCACCGAGCACCCCGAGTACTGAACACCCAGCACCCCGAGCACTGAGCACCCAGCACCCTGAGTAATGAGCACCCAGCACCCTGAGCACTGAGCACAAAGCACGCTGAGTACTGAGCACTGAGCACACTGAGTACTGAGCACCAAGGACCCTGAGCACTGAGCACCCAGCACGCTGAGTACTGAGCGCTGTGCACCCTGAGTACTGAGCACCGAGCACCCTGAGTACTGAGCACCCAGCACCCTGAGCACTGAGCAGCCAGCACCCTGAGCACTGAGCACCCAGCACCCCGAGCACTGAGCACCCAGCACCCTGAGCACTGAGCACCCAGCACCCCGAGTACTGAGCACCCAGCACCCTGAGTACTGAGCACCGAGCACCCCGAGAACTGAGCACCCAGCACCCTGAGTACTGAGCACCCAGCACCCTGAGTACTGAGCACCCAGCACCCCGAGCACTGAGCACCCAGCACCCCGAGCACTGAGCACCCAGCACCCCGAGAATGAGCACCCAGCAGCCTGAGTACTGAGAACAGAGCACCCAGAGTACTGAGCACCCAGCACGCTGAGCACTGAGCACCCAGCACCCCGAGAATTAGCACCCAGCACCCTGAGTACTGAGCACCCAGCACCCTGAGTACTGAGCACCCAGCACCTCGTGCACTGAGCACCCTGAGTACTGAGCACCCAGCACCCTGAGTACTGAGCGCTAAGCACCCAGAGCGCTGAGCACCCAGCACCCCAAGCACGGAGCACCCAGGACCCTGAGCACTGAGTACTGAGCACCCAGCACCCTGAGTACTGAGCACCGAGCTCCCCGAGCACTGAGCACCCTGAGTACTGAGCACCCCGCACCCCGATGACAGAGCACACAGCACCCTCAGCACTGAGCACGCAGCACCCCGAGCACTGAGCACCCAGCACCCTGAGTACTGAGCACCCTGAGGAGTGAGCACCGATAACCCTGAGCACTGAGCACCCAGCACCCTGAGTACTGAGCACCCAGCACCCTGAGTACTGAGCACCGTGCACCCCGAGCACTGAGCACCCAGCACCCTGAGTACTGAGCACCCAGCACCCTGAGCACTGAGCACCCAGCACCCTTAGCACTGAGCACCCAGCACCCTGAGCACTGAGCACCCAGCACCCTGAGTACTGAGCACCCAACGTACTGAGCACCGAGCACCCCTAGCACTGAGCACCCAGCACCCTGAGTAGTGAGCACCCAGCACCCTGAGTACTGAGCACCCAGCACCCCGAGCACTGAGCACCCAGCACCCCGAGCACTGAGCACTGAGCACCCTGAGTACTGAGCACTGAGCACCCTTAGTACTGAGCACCGAGCACCCCGAGCACTGAGCAGCCAGCACCTTGAGTACTGAGCACCGAGCACCCCGAGCACTGAGCACCCAGCACCCTGAGTCCTGAGCACCCAGCACCCTGAGCACTGAGCACCCAGCACCCCAAGCACTGAGCACCCAGCACCCTGAGTACTGAGCACCCAGCACCCTGAGTACTGAGCACCCAGTACCCCGAGCACTGAGCACCCAGCACCCTGAGCACTGAGAACCCAGCACCCTGAGTACTGAGCACCCAGCACCCCGAGCACTGAGCACCCAGCACCCTGAGTACTGAGCACTCAGCAGCCTGAGTACTGAGCACCGAGCACCCCGAGCACTGAGCACCCAGCAGCCTGAGCACTGAGCACACTGAGGACTGAGCACCCAGCACCCTGAGTACTGAGCACCCAGCACCCTGAGTACTGAGCACCCAGCATACTGAGTACTGAGCACCGATCACCCTGAGCACTGAACACCCAGCACCCCGAGCACTGAGCACCCAGCACCCTGAGTACTGAGCACCCTGAGTATTGAGCACCCAGCACCCCGAGCACTGAGCGCCCAGCACCCCGAGTACTGAGCACCCTGAGCACTGAGCACCCAGCACCCTGAGTACTGAGCACCCAGCACACTGAGCACTGAGCACCCAGCACCCTGAGTACTGAGCACCCAGCACCCTGAGCACTGAGCACCCAGCACCCTGAGTACTGAGCACCCAGCACCCTGAGTACTTAGCACCGAGCACCCTGAGTACTGAGCACCCAGCACCCTGAGTACTGAGCACCCAGCACCCTGAGTACTGAGCACCGAGCACCCCGAGTACTGAGCACCCAGCACCCTGAGCACTGAGAACCCAGCAACCTGAGCACTGAGCACCCAGCACCCCAAGCACTGAGCACCCAGCACACTGAGCACTGAGCACTCAGCACCCTGAGCACTGAGCACCCAGCACCCTGAGCACTGAGCACCCAGCACCCTGAGTACTGAGCACCCAGCACCCTGAGCACTGAGCACCCAGCACCCTGAGTACTGAGCACCCAGCACCCTGAGTACTTAGCACCCAGCACACTGAACACTGAGCACCCAGAACCCTGAGTACTGAGCACCGAGCACCCTGAGTACTGAGCACCCAGCACCCTGAGTACTGAGCACCCAGCACCCTGAGTACTGGGCACGGAGCATCCGGAGTACTGAGCACCCTGCACCCCGAGCACTGAGCACCCAGCACCCTGAGCACTGAGCACCCTGAGTACTGAGCACCCAGCACCCTGAGCACTGAGCACCCAGCACCCTGAGTACTGAGCACCGAGCACCCCGACCACTGAGCACCCAGCACCCTGAGTACTGAGCACCCAGCACCAAGAGTACTGAGCACCGAGCATCCTGAGCACTGAGCACCGAGCACCCCGAGCACTGAGCACCCAGCACCCTGAGTACTGAGCACCCAGCACCAAGAGTACTGAGCACCGAGCACCCCGAGTACTGAGCACCCAGCACCCTGAGTAATGAGCACCCAGCACCCTGAGCACTGAGCACAAAGCACGCTGAATACTGAGCACTGAGCACCCTGAGTACTGAGCACCAAGGACCCTGAGCACTGAGCACCCAGCACGCTGAGTACTGAGCGCTGAGCACCCTGAGTACTGAGCACCGAGCACCCTGAGTACTGAGCACCCAGCACCCTGAGCACTGAGCAGCCAGCATCCTGAGCACTGAGCACCCAGCACCCCGAGCACTGAGCACCCAGCACCCTGAGCACTGAGCACCCAGCACCCCGAGGACTGAGCACCCAGCACCCTGAGTACTGAGCACCGAGCACCCGGAGCACAGAGCACCCAGCACCCTGAGTACTGAGCACCCAGCACCCTGAGTACTGAGCACCCAGCACCCCAAGCACTGAGCACCCAGCACCCCGAGCACTGAGCACCCAGCTCCCCGAGCATGAGCACCCAGCAGCCTGAGTACTGAGAACAGAGCACCCTGAGTACTGAGCACCCAGCACGCTGAGCACTGAGCACCCAGCACCCCGAGTACTGAGCAAACAGCACCCCGAGCACTGAGCACCCAGCACCCCGAGAATTAGCACCCAGCACCCTGAGTACTGAGCACCCAGCACCCTGAGTAATGAGCACCCAGCACCCCGTGCACTGAGCACCCTGAGTACTGAGCACCCAGCACCCTGAGTACTGAGCACTAAGCACCCAGAGCGCTGAGCACCCAGCACCCCAAGCACGGAGCACCCAGGACCCCGAGCACTGAGTACTGAGCACCGAGCTCCCCGAGCACTGAGCACCCTGAGTACTGAGGACCCAGCACCCCGATGACAGAGCACCCAGCACCCTCAGCACTGAGCACGCAGCACCCCGAGCACTGAGCACCCAGCACCCTGAGGACTGAGCACCCTGAGGACTGAGCACCGATAACCCTGAGCACTGAGCACCCAGCACCCTGAGTACTGAGCACCCAGCACCCTGAGTACTGAGCACCGAGCACCCCGAGCACTGAGCACCCAGCACCCTGAGTACTGAGCACCCAGCACCCTGAGCACTGAGCACCCAGCACCCTGAGCACTGAGCACCCAGCACCCTGAGCACTGAGCACCCAGCACCCTGAGTACTGAGCACCCAACGTACTGAGCACCGAGCACCCCTAGCACTGAGCACCCAGCACCCTGAGTACTGAGCACCCAGCACCCGGAGCACTGAGCACCCAGCACACCGAGCACTGAGCACTGAGCACCCTGAATACTGAGCACTGAGCACCCTTAGTACTGAGCACCGAGCACCCTGAGTACTGAGCACCCAGCACCCTGAGCACTGAGCACGGAGCATCCCGAGGACTGAGCACCCAGCACCGTGAGCACTGAGCAGCCAGCACCTTGAGTACAGAGCACCGAGCACCCCGAGCACTGAGTACCCAGCACCCTGAGTCCTGAGCACCCAGCACCCTGAGCACTGCGCACCCAGCACCCCGAGCACTGAGCACCCAGCACCCTGAGTACTGAGCACCCAGCACCCTGAGTACTGAGCACCCAGTACCCCGAGCACTGAGCACCCAGCACCCTGAGCACTTAGCACCCAGCACCGTGAGTACTGAACACCCAGCACCCCGAGCACTGAGCACCCAGCAGCCTGAGTACTGAGCACTCAGCACCCTGAGTACTGAGCACCGAGCACCCCGAGCACTGAGCACCCAGCATCCTGAGCACTGAGCACCCTGAGGACTGAGCACCCAGCACCCTGAGTACTGAGCACCCAGCACCCTGAGTAATGAGCACCCAGCATCCTGAGTACTGAGCAACGATCACCCTGAGCACTGAGCACCCAGCACCCTGAGCACTGAGCAGCCAGCACCCTGAGTACTGAGCACCCTGAGTACTGAGCACCCAGCACCCCGAGCACTGAGCACCCAGCACCCCGAGTACTGAGCACCCTGAGCACTGAGCACCCAGCACCCTGAGCACTGAGCACTCTGAGGTCTGAGCACCCAGCACCCTGAGTACTGAGCACCCAGTATCCTGAGTACTGAGCACCGATCACCCTGAGCACTGAGCCCCCAGCAACCCGAGCACTGAGCACCCAGCACCCTGAGTACTGAGCACCCTGAGTACTGTGCACCCAGCACCCCGAGCACTGAGCACCCAGCACCCTGAGTACTGAGCACCCTGAGTACTGATCACCCAGGACACTGAGTACTGAGCACCCTGAGTACTGAGCACCCAGCACCCTGAGCACTGAGCACCCAGCACCCTGAGTACTGAGCACCCAGCACCCTGAGCACTGAGCACCCAGCACCCTGAGTACTGAGCTCCCAGCACCCTGAGTACTTAGCACCCAGCACCCTGAGCACTGAGCACCCAGCACCCTGAGTACTGAGCACCGAGCACCCTGAGTACTGAGCACCCAGCACCCTGAGTACTGAGCACCCAGCACCCTGAGTACTGAGCACCGAGCACCCCGAGTACTGACCACCCAGCACCCTGAGCACTGAGCACCCAGCACCCTGAGTACTGAGCACCCAGCACCCTGAGTACTGAGCACCCAGCACCCAGAGCACTGAGCACCCTGAGTTCTGAGCACTAAGCACCCAGAGCGCTGAGCACCCAGCACCCCAAGCACGGAGCACCCAGGACCCCGAGCACTGAACACCCAGCACCCTGAGTACTGAGCACCGAGCACCCCGAGCACTGAGCACCCAGCACCCTGAGTACTGAGCACCCAGGACAAAGACTACTGAGCACCAAGCATCCTGAGCACTGAGCACAGAGCACCCTGAGCACTGAGCACCCAGCACCCTGAGTACTGAGCACCCAGCACCAAGAGTACTGAGCACCGAGCACCGCGAGCAGTGAGCACCCAGCACCCTGAGTAATGAGCACCCAGCACCCTGAGCACTGAGCACAAAGCACGCTGAGTACTGAGCACTGAGCACCCTGAGTACTGAGCACCAAGGACCCTGAGCACTGAGCACCCAGCACGCTGAGTACTGAGCGCTGTGCACCCTGAGTACTGAGCACCGAGCACCCTGAGTACTGAGCACCCAGCACCCTGAGCACTGAGCAGCCAGCACCCTGAGCACTGAGCACCCAGCACCCCGAGCACTGAGCACCCAGCACCCTGAGCACTGAGCACCCAGCACCCCGAGTACTGAGCACCCAGCACCCTGAGTACTGAGCACCGAGCACCCCGAGAACTGAGCACCCAGCACCCTGAGTACTGAGCACCCAGCACCCTGAGTACTGAGCACCCAGCACCCCGAGCTCTGAGCAACCAGCACCCCGAGCACTGAGCACCCAGCACCCCGAGAATGAGCACCCAGCAGCCTGAGTACTGAGAACAGAGCACCCAGAGTACTGAGCACCCAGCACGCTGAGCACTGAGCACAAAGCACCCCGAGAATTAGCACCCAGCACCCTGAGTACTGAGCACCCAGCACCCTGAGTACTGAGCACCCAGCACCTCGTGCACTGAGCACCCTGAGTACTGAGCACCCAGCACCCTGAGTACTGAGCGCTAAGCACCCAGAGCGCTGAGCACCCAGCACCCCAAGCACGGAGCACCCAGGACCCTGAGCACTGAGTACTGAGCACCCAGCACCCTGAGTACTGAGCACCGAGCTCCCCGAGCACTGAGCACCCTGAGTACTGAGCAAACAGCACCCCGATGACAGAGCACCCAGCACCCTCAGCACTGAGCACGCAGCACCCCGAGCACTGAGCACCCAGCACCCTGAGTACTGAGCACCCTGAGGAGTGAGCACCGATAACCCTGAGCACTGAGCACCCAGCACCCTGAGTACTGAGCACCCAGCACCCTGAGTACTGAGCACCGAGCACCCCGAGCACTGAGCACCCAGCACCCTGAGTACTGAGCACCCAGCACCCTGAGCACTGAGCACCCAGCACCCTTAGCACTGAGCACCCAGCACCCTGAGCACTGAGCACCCAGCACCCTGAGTACTGAGCACCGAGCTCCCCGAGCACTGAGCACCCTGAGTACTGAGCAAACAGCACCCCGATGACAGAGCACCCAGCACCCTGAGTACTGAGCACCGAGCACCCCGAGCACTGAGCACCCAGCACCCTGAGTACTGAGCACCCAGCACCCTGAGCACTGAGCACCCAGCACCCTTAGCACTGAGCACCCAGCACCCTGAGCACTGAGCACCCAGCACCCTGAGTACTGAGCATCCAACGTACTGAGCACCGAGCACCCCTAGCACTGAGCACCCAGCACCCTGAGTAGTGAGCACCCAGCACCCTGAGTACTGAGCACCCAGCACACCGAGCACTGAGCAGGCAGCACCCCGAGCACTGAGCACTGAGCTCCCTGAGTACTGAGCACTGAGCACCCTTAGTACTGAGCACCGAGCACTGAGCAGCCAGCACCTTGAGTACTGAGCACCGAGCACCCCGAGCACTGAGCACCCAGCAACCTGAGTCCTGAGCACCCAGCACCCTGAGCACTGAGCACCCAGCACCCCAAGCACTGAGCACCCAGCACCCTGAGTACTGAGCACCCAGCACCCTGAGTACTGAGCACCCAGTACCCCGAGCACTGAGCACCCAGCACCCTGAGCACTGAGAACCCAGCACCCTGAGTACTGAGCACCCAGCACCCCGAGCACTGAGCACCCAGCACCCTGAGTACTGAGCACTCAGCAGCCTGAGTACTGAGCACCGAGCACCCCGAGCACTGAGCACCCAGCACCCTGAGCACTGAGCACACTGAGGACTGAGCACCCAGCACCCTGAGTACTGAGCACCCAGCACCCTGAGTACTGAGCACCCAGCATACTGAGTACTGAGCACCGATCACCCTGAGCACTGAGCACCCAGCACCCCGAGCACTGAGCACCCAGCACCCTGAGTACTGAGCACCCTGAGTATTGAGCACACAGCACCCCGAGCACTGAGCGCCCAGCACCCCGAGTACTGAGCACCCTGAGCACTGAGCACCCAGCACCCTGAGTACTGAGCACCCAGCACACTGAGCACTGAGCACCCAGCACCCTGAGTACTGAGCACCCAGCACCCTGAGCACTGAGCACCCAGCACCCTGAGTACTGAGCACCCAGCACCCTGAGTACTTAGCACCGAGCACCCTGAGTACTGAGCACACAGCACCCTGAGTACTGAGCACCCAGCACCCTGAGTACTGAGCACCGAGCACCCCGAGTACTGAGCACCCAGCACCCTGAGCACTGAGAACCCAGCACCCTGAGCACTGAGCACCCAGCACCCCAAGCACTGAGCACCCAGCAACCTGAGCACTGAGCACTCAGCACCCTGAGCACTGAGCACCCAGCACCCTGAGCACTGAGCACCCAGCACCCTGAGTACTGAGCAACCAGGACCCTGAGCACTGAGCACCCAGCACCCTGAGTACTGAGCACCCAGCACCCTGAGTACTTAGCACCCAGCACACTGAGCACAGAGCACCCAGAACCCTGAGTACTGAGCACCGAGCACCCTGAGTACTGAGCACCCAGCACCCTGAGTACTGAGCACCCAGCACCCTGAGTACTGAGCACCGAGCATCCGGAGTACTGAGCACCCTGCACCCCGAGCACTGAGCACCCAGCACCCTGAGCACTGAGCACCCTGAGTACTGAGCACCCAGCACCCTGAGCACTGAGCACCCAGCACCCTGAGTACTGAGCACCGAGCACCCCGAGGACTGAGCACCCAGCACCCTGAGTACTGAGCACCCAGCACCAAGAGTACTGAGCACCGAGCATCCTGAGCACTGAGCACCGAGCACCCCGAGCACTGAGCACCCAGCACCCTGAGTACTGAGCACCCAGCACCAAGAGTACTGAGCACCGAGCACCCCGAGTACTGAGCACCCAGCACCCTGAGTAATGAGCACCCAGCACCCTGAGTACTGAGCACCGAGCACCCTGAGTACTGAGCACCCAGCACCCTGAGCACTGAGCAGCCAGCATCCTGAGCACTGAGCACCCAGCACCCCGAGCACTGAGCACCCAGCACCCTGAGCACTGAGCACCCAGCACCCCGAGTACTGAGCACCCAGCACCCTGAGTACTGAGCAACGATCACCCTGAGCACTGAGCACCCAGCACCCTGAGCACTGAGCAGCCAGCACCCTGAGTACTGAGCACCCTGAGTACTGAGCACCCAGCACCCCGAGCACTGAGCACCCAGCACCCCGAGTACTGAGCACCCTGAGCACTAAGCACCCAGCACCCTGAGCACTGAGCACTCTGAGGTCTGAGCACCCAGCACCCTGAGTACTGAGCACCCAGTATCCTGAGTACTGAGCACCGATCACCCTGAGCACTGAGCACCCAGCAACCCGAGCACTGAGCACCCAGCACCCTGAGTACTGAGCACCCTGAGTACTGTGCACCCAGCACCCCGTGCACTGAGCACCCAGCACCCTGAGTACTGAGCACCCTGAGTACTGAGCACCCAGCACACTGAGTACTGAGCACCCTGAGTACTGAGCACCCAGCACCCTGAGCACTGAGCACCCAGCACCCTGAGTACTGAGCACCCAGCACCCTGAGCACTGAGCACCCAGCACCCTGAGTACTGAGCTCCCAGCACCCTGAGTACTTTGCACCCAGCACCCTGAGCACTGAGCACCCAGCACCCTGAGTACTGAGCACCGAGCACCCTGAGCACTGAGCACCCAGCACCCTGAGCACTGAGCACCCAGCACCCTGAGTACTGAGCACCCAGCACCCAGAGCACTGAGCACCCTGAGTTCTGAGCACTAAGCACCCAGAGCGCTGAGCACCCAGCACCCCAAGCACGGAGCACCCAGGACCCCGAGCACTGAGTACTGAGCACCCAGCACCCTGAGTACTGAGCACCGAGCTCCCCGAGAACTGAGCACCCTGAGTACTGAGCACCCAGCACCCCGATCACAGAGCACCCAGCACCCTCAACACTGAGCACCCAGCACCACGAGCACTGAGCACCCAGCACCCTGAGTACTGAGCACCCTGAGGACTGAGCACCGATCACCCTGAGCACTGAGCACCCAGCACCCTGAGTACTGAGCACCCAGCACCCTGAGTACTGAGCACCGAGCACTCCGAGCACTGAGCACCCAGCACCCTGAGCACTGAGCACCCAGCACCCTGAGTACTGAGCACCCAGCACCCTGAGTACTGAGCACCCAGCACCCTGAGCACTGAGCACCCAGCACCCTGAGTACTGAGCACCCAGCACCCTGAGTACTGAGCACCCAGCACCCTGAGTACTGAGCACCGAGCACCCCGAGTACTGAACACCCAGCACCCCGATCACTGAGCACCCAGCACCCTGAGCACTGAGCACCCAGCACCCCAAGCACTGAGCACCCAGCACCCTGAGTACTGAGTACTGAGCACCCTGAGTACTGAGCACCCAGCACCCTGAGCACTGAGCACCCAGCACCCTGAGTACTGAGCACCGAGCACCCCGAGCACTGAGCACCCAGCACCCTGAGTACTGAGCACCCAGGACCAAGACTACTGAGCACCAAGCATCCTGAGCACTGAGCACAGAGCACCCTGAGCACTGAGCACCCAGCACCCTGAGTACTGAGCACCCAGCACCAAGAGTACTGAGCACCGAGCACCCCGAGCACTGAGCACCCAGCACCCTGAGTAATGAGCACCCAGCACCCTGAGCACTGAGCACAAAGCACGCTGAGTACTGAGCACTGAGCACCCTGAGTACTGAGCACCAAGGACCCTGAGCACTGAGCACCCAGCACGCTGAGTACTGAGCGCTGTGCACCCTGAGTACTGAGCACCGAGCACCCTGAGTACTGAGCACCCAGCACCCTGAGCACTGAGCAGCCAGCACCCTGAGCACTGAGCACCCAGCACCCCGAGCACTGAGCACCCAGCACCCTGAGCACTGAGCACCCAGCACCCCGAGTACTGAGCACCCAGCACCCTGAGTACTGAGCACCGAGCACCCCGAGAACTGAGCACCCAGCACCCTGAGTACTGAGCACCCAGCACCCTGAGTACTGAGCACCCAGCACCCCGAGCACTGAGCAACCAGCACCCCGAGCACTGAGCACCCAGCACCCCGAGAATGAGCACCCAGCAGCCTGAGTACTGAGAACAGAGCACCCAGAGTACTGAGCACCCAGCACGCTGAGCACTGAGTACAAAGCACCCCCAGAATTAGCACCCAGCACCCTGAGTACTGAGCACCCAGCACCCTGAGTACTGAGCACCCAGCACCTCGTGCACTGAGCACCCTGAGTACTGAGCACCCAGCACCCTGAGTACTGAGCGCTAAGCACCCAGAGCGCTGAGCACCCAGCACCCCAAGCACGGAGCACCCAGGACCCTGAGCACTGAGTACTGAGCACCCAGCACCCTGAGTACTGAGCACCGAGCTCCCCGAGCACTGAGCACCCTGAGTACTGAGCAAACAGCACCCCGATGACAGAGCACCCAGCACCCTCAGCACTGAGCACGCAGCACCCCGAGCACTGAGCACCCAGCACCCTGAGTACTGAGCACCCTGAGGAGTGAGCACCGATAACCCTGAGCACTGAGCACCCAGCACCCTGAGTACTGAGCACCCAGCACCCTGAGTACTGAGCACCGAGCACCCCGAGCACTGAGCACCCAGCACCCTGAGTACTGAGCACCCAGCACCCTGAGCACTGAGCACCCAGCACCCTTAGCACTGAGCACCCAGCACCCTGAGCACTGAGCACCCAGCACCCTGAGTACTGAGCACCCAACGTACTGAGCACCGAGCACCCCTAGCACTGAGCACCCAGCACCCTGAGTAGTGAGCACCCAGCACCCTGAGTACTGAGCACCCAGCACACCGAGCACTGAGCACCCAGCACCCCGAGCACTGAGCACTGAGCACACTGAGTACTGAGCACTGAGCACCCTTAGTACTGAGCACCGAGCACCCCGAGCACTGAGCAGCCAGCACCTTGAGTACTGAGCACCGAGCACCCCGAGCACTGAGCACCCAGCACCCTGAGTCCTGAGCACCCAGCACCCCGAGCACTGAGCACCCAGCACCCTGAGTACTGAGCACTCAGCAGCCTGAGTACTGAGCACCGAGCACCCCGAGCACTGAGCACCCAGCACCCTGAGTACTGAGCACCCAGCATACTGAGTACTGAGCACCGATCACCCTGAGCACTGAGCACCCAGCACCCCGAGCACTGAGCACCCAGCACCCTGAGTACTGAGCACCCAGCACCCTGAGTACTGAGCACCCAGCATACTGAGTACTGAGCACCGATCACCCTGAGCACTGAGCACCCAGCACCCCGAGCACTGAGCACCCAGCACCCTGAGTACTGAGCACCCTGAGTATTGAGCCCCCAGCACCCCGAGCACTGAGCGCCCAGCACCCCGAGTACTGAGCACCCTGAGCACTGAGCACCCAGCACCCTGAGTACTGAGCACCCAGCACACTGAGCACTGAGCACCCAGCACCCTGAGTACTGAGCACCCAGCACCCTGAGCACTGAGCACCCAGCACCCTGATTACTGAGCACCCAGCACCCTGAGTACTTAGCACCGAGGACCCTGAGTACTGAGCACCCAGCACCCTGAGTACTGAGCACCCAGCACCCTGAGTACTGAGCACCGAGCACCCCGAGTACTGAGCACCCAGCACCCTGAGCACTGAGAACCCAGCACCCTGAGCACTGAGCACCCAGCACCCCAAGCACTGAGCACCCAGCACCCTGAGCACTGAGCACTCAGCACCCTGAGCACTGAGCACCCAGCACCCTGAGCACTGAGCACCCAGCACCCTGAGTACTGAGCAACCAGGACCCTGAGCACTGAGCACCCAGCACCCTGAGTACTGAGCACCCAGCACCCTGAGTACTTAGCACCCAGCACACTGAGCACTGAGCACCCAGAACCCTGAGTACTGAGCACCGAGCACCCTGAGTACTGAGCACCCAGCACCCTGAGTACTGAGCACCCAGCACCCTGAGTACTGAGCACCGAGCATCCGGAGTACTGAGCACCCTGCACCCCGAGCACTGAGCACCCAGCACCCTGAGCACTGAGCACCCTGAGTACTGAGCACCCAGCACCCTGAGCACTGAGCACCCAGCACCCTGAGTACTGAGCACCGAGCACCCCGACCACTGAGCACCCAGCACCCTGAGTACTGAGCACCCAGCACCAAGAGTACTGAGCACCGAGCATCCTGAGCACTGAGCACCGAGCACCCCGAGCACTGAGCACCCAGCACCCTGAGTACTGAGCACCCAGCACCAAGAGTACTGAGCACCGAGCACCCCGAGTACTGAGCACCCAGCACCCTGAGTAATGAGCACCCAGCACCCTGAGCACTGAGCACAAAGCACGCTGAATACTGAGCACGGAGCACCCTGAGTACTGAGCACCAAGGACCCTGAGCACTGAGCACCCAGCACGCTGAGTACTGAGCGCTGAGCACCCTGAGTACTGAGCACCGAGCACCCTGAGTACTGAGCACCCAGCACCCTGAGCACTGAGCAGCCAGCATCCTGAGCACTGAGCACCCAGCACCCCGAGCACTGAGCACCCAGCACCCTGAGTACTGAGCACTCAGCAGCCTGAGTACTGAGCACCGAGCACCCCGAGCACTGAGCACCCAGCACCCTGAGTACTGAGCACCCAGCATACTGAGTACTGAGCACCGATCACCCTGAGCACTGAGCACCCAGCACCCCGAGCACTGAGCACCCAGCACCCTGAGTACTGAGCACCCAGCACCCTGAGTACTGAGCACCCAGCATACTGAGTACTGAGCACCGATCACCCTGAGCACTGAGCACCCAGCACCCCGAGCACTGAGCACCCAGCACCCTGAGTACTGAGCACCCTGAGTATTGAGCCCCCAGCACCCCGAGCACTGAGCGCCCAGCACCCCGAGTACTGAGCACCCTGAGCACTGAGCACCCAGCACCCTGAGTACTGAGCACCCAGCACACTGAGCACTGAGCACCCAGCACCCTGAGTACTGAGCACCCAGCACCCTGAGCACTGAGCACCCAGCACCCTGATTACTGAGCACCCAGCACCCTGAGTACTTAGCACCGAGGACCCTGAGTACTGAGCACCCAGCACCCTGAGTACTGAGCACCCAGCACCCTGAGTACTGAGCACCGAGCACCCCGAGTACTGAGCACCCAGCACCCTGAGCACTGAGAACCCAGCACCCTGAGCACTGAGCACCCAGCACCCCAAGCACTGAGCACCCAGCACCCTGAGCACTGAGCACTCAGCACCCTGAGCACTGAGCACCCAGCACCCTGAGCACTGAGCACCCAGCACCCTGAGTACTGAGCAACCAGGACCCTGAGCACTGAGCACCCAGCACCCTGAGTACTGAGCACCCAGCACCCTGAGTACTTAGCACCCAGCACACTGAGCACTGAGCACCCAGAACCCTGAGTACTGAGCACCGAGCACCCTGAGTACTGAGCACCCAGCACCCTGAGTACTGAGCACCCAGCACCCTGAGTACTGAGCACCGAGCATCCGGAGTACTGAGCACCCTGCACCCCGAGCACTGAGCACCCAGCACCCTGAGCACTGAGCACCCTGAGTACTGAGCACCCAGCACCCTGAGCACTGAGCACCCAGCACCCTGAGTACTGAGCACCGAGCACCCCGACCACTGAGCACCCAGCACCCTGAGTACTGAGCACCCAGCACCAAGAGTACTGAGCACCGAGCATCCTGAGCACTGAGCACCGAGCACCCCGAGCACTGAGCACCCAGCACCCTGAGTACTGAGCACCCAGCACCAAGAGTACTGAGCACCGAGCACCCCGAGTACTGAGCACCCAGCACCCTGAGTAATGAGCACCCAGCACCCTGAGCACTGAGCACAAAGCACGCTGAATACTGAGCACGGAGCACCCTGAGTACTGAGCACCAAGGACCCTGAGCACTGAGCACCCAGCACGCTGAGTACTGAGCGCTGAGCACCCTGAGTACTGAGCACCGAGCACCCTGAGTACTGAGCACCCAGCACCCTGAGCACTGAGCAGCCAGCATCCTGAGCACTGAGCACCCAGCACCCCGAGCACTGAGCACCCAGCACCCTGAGCACTGAGCACCCAGCACCCCGAGTACTGAGCACCCAGCACCCTGAGTACTGAGCACCGAGCACCCCGAGAACTGAGCATCCAGCACCCTGAGTACTGAGCACCCAGCACCCTGAGTACTGAGCACCCAGCACCCCGAGCACTGAGCAACCAGCACCCCGAGCACTGAGCACCCAGCACCCCGAGAATGAGCACCCAGCAGCCTGAGTACTGAGAACAGCGCACCCAGAGTACTGAGCACCCAGCACGCTGAGCACTGAGCACAAAGCACCCCGAGAATTAGCACCCAGCACCCTGAGTACTGAGCACCCAGCACCCTGAGTACTGAGCACCCAGCACCTCGTGCACTGAGCACCCTGAGTACTGAGCACCCAGCACCCTGAGTACTGAGCGCTAAGCACCCAGAGCGCTGAGCACCCAGCACCCCAAGCACGGAGCACCCAGGACCCTGAGCACTGAGTACTGAGCACCCAGCACCCTGAGTACTGAGCACCGAGCTCCCCGAGCACTGAGCACCCTGAGTACTGAGCAAACAGCACCCCGATGACAGAGCACCCAGCACCCTCAGCACTGAGCACGCAGCACCCAGAGCACTGAGCACCCAGCACCCTGAGTACTGAGCACCCTGAGGAGTGAGCACCGACAACCCTGAGCACTGAGCACCCAGCACCCCGAGCACTGAGCACCCAGCACCCTGAGTACTGAGCACCCAGCACCCTGAGCACTGAGCACCCAGCACCCTTAGCACTGAGCACCCAGCACCCTGAGCACTGAGCACCCAGCACCCTGAGTACTGAGCACCCAACGTACTGAGCACCTAGCACCCCTAGCACTGAGCACCCAGCACCCTGAGTAGTGAGCACCCAGCACCCTGAGTACTGAGCACCCAGCACACCGAGCACTGAGCACCCAGCACCCCGAGCACTGAGCACTGAGCACCCTGAGTACTGAGCACTGAGCACCCTTAGTACTGAGCACCGAGCACCCCGGGCACTGAGCAGCCAGCACCTTGAGTACTGAGCACCGAGCACCCGGAGCACTGAGCACCCAGCACCCTGAGTACTGAGCACCCAGCACCCTGAGTACTGAGCACCCAGTACCCCGAGCACTGAGCACCCAGCACCCTGAGCACTGAGAACCCAGCACCCTGAGTACTGAGCACCCAGCACCCCGAGCACTGAGCACCCAGCACCCTGAGTACTGAGCACTCAGCAGCCTGAGTACTGAGCACCGAGCACCCCGAGCACTGAGCACCCAGCACCCTGAGCACTGAGCACACTGAGGACTGAGCACCCAGCACCCTTAGTACTGAGCACCCAGCACCCTGAGTACTGAGCACCCAGCATACTGAGTACTGAGCACCGATCACCCTGAGCACTGAGCACCCAGCACCCCGAGCACTGAGCACCCAGCACCCTGAGTACTGAGCACCCTGAGTATTGAGCACCCAGCACCCCGAGCACTGAGCGCCCAGCACCCCGAGTACTGAGCACCCTGAGCACTGAGCACCCAGCACCCTGAGTACTGAGCACCCAGCACACTGAGCACTGAGCACCCAGCACCCTGAGTACTGAGCACCCAGCACCCTGAGCACTGAGCACCCAGCACCCTGAGTACTGAGCACCCAGAACCCTGAGTACTTAGCACCGAGCACCCTGAGTACTGAGCACCCAGCACCCTGAGTACTGAGCACCCAGCACCCTGAGTACTGAGCACCGAGCACCCCGAGTACTGAGCACCCAGCACCCTGAGCACTGAGAACCCAGCACCCTGAGCACTGAGCACTCAGCACCCCAAGCACTGAGCACCCAGCACCCTGAGCACTGAGCACTTAGCACCCTGAGCACTGAGCACCCAGCACCCTGAGCACTGAGCACCCAGCACCCTGAGTACTGAGCAACCAGGACCCTGAGCACTGAGCACCCAGCACCCTGAGTACTGAGCACCCAGCACCCTGAGTACTTAGCACCCAGCACACTGAGCACTGAGCACCCAGAACCCTGAGTACTGAGCACCGAGCACCCTGAGTACTGAGCACCCAGCACCCTGAGTACTGAGCACCCAGCACCCTGAGTACTGAGCACCGAGCATCCGGAGTACTGAGCACCCTGCACCCCGAGCACTGAGCACCCAGCACCCTGAGCACTGAGCACCCTGAGTACTGAGCACCCAGCACCCTGAGCACTGAGCACCCAGCACCCTGAGTACTGAGCACCGAGCACCCCGAGGACTGAGCACCCAGCACCCTGAGTACTGAGCACCCAGCACCAAGAGTACTGAGCACCGAGCATCCTGAGCACTGAGCACCGAGCACCCCGAGCTCTGAGCACCCAGCACCCTGAGTACTGAGCACCCAGCACCAAGAGTACTGAGCACCCAGCACCCTGAGTAATGAGCACCCAGCACCCTGAGCACTGAGCACAAAGCACGCTGAATACTGAGCACGGAGCACCCTGAGTACTGAGCACCAAGGACCCTGAGCACTGAGCACCCAGCACGCTGAGTACTGAGCGCTGAGCACCCTGAGTACTGAGCACCGAGCACCCTGAGTACTGAGAACCCAGCACCCTGAGCACTGAGCAGCCAGCATCCTGAGCACTGAGCACCCAGCACCCCGAGCACTGAGCACCCAGCACCCTGAGCACTGAGCACCCAGCACCCCGAGGACTGAGCACCCAGCACCCTGAGTACTGAGCACCGAGCACCCGGAGCACTGAGCACCCAGCACCCTGAGTACTGAGCACCCAGCACCCTGAGTACTGAGCACACAGCACCCCAAGCACTGAGCACCCAGCACCCCGAGCACTGAGCACCCAGCTCCCCGAGCATGAGCACCCAGCAGCTTGAGTACTGAGAACAGAGCACCCTGAGTACTGAGCACCCAGCACGCTGAGCACTGAGCACCCAGCACCCCGAGTACTGAGCAAACAGCACCCCGAGCACTGAGCACCCAGCACCCCGAGAATTAGCACCCAGCACCCTGAGTACTGAGCACCCAGCACCCTGAGTACTGAGCACCCAGCACCCCGTGCACTGAGCACCCTGAGTACTGAGCACCCAGCACCCTGAGTACTGAGCACTAAGCACCCAGAGCGCTGAGCACCCAGCACCCCAAGCACGGAGCACCCAGGACCCCGAGCACTGAGTACTGAGCACCCAGCACCCTGAGTACTGAGCACCGAGCTCCCCGAGCACTGAGCACCCTGAGTACTGAGCACCCAGCACCCCGATGACAGAGCACCCAGCACCCTCAGCACTGAGCACGCAGCACCCCGAGCACTGAGCACATAGCACCCTGAGTACTGAGCACCCTGAGGACTGAGCACCGATAACCCTGAGCACTGAGCACCCAGCACCCTGAGTACTGAGCACCCAGCACCCTGAGTACTGAGCACCGAGCACCCCGAGCACTGAGCACCCAGCACCCTGAGTACTGAGCACCCAGCACCCTGAGCACTGAGCACCCAGCACCCTGAGTACTGAGCACCCAACGTACTGAGCACCGAGCACCCCTAGCACTGAGCACCCAGCACCCTGAGTACTGAGCACCCAGCACACCGAGCACTGAGCACTGAGCACCCTGAATACTGAGCACTGAGCACCCTTGGTACTGAGCACCGAGCACCCTGAGTACTGAGCACCCAGCACCCTGAGCACTGAGCACGGAGCATCCCGAGGAATGAGCACCCAGCACCGTGAGCACTGAGCAGCCAGCACCTTGAGTACAGAGCACCGAGCACCCCGAGCACTGAGCACCCAGCACCCTGAGTCCTGAGCACCCAGCACCCTGATCACTGTGCACCCAGCACCCCGAGCACTGAGCACCCAGCACCCTGAGTACTGAGCACCCAGCACCCTGAGTACTGAGCACCCAGTACCCCGAGCACTGAGCACCCAGCACCCTGAGCACTGAGCACCCAGCACCCTGAGTACTGAACACCCAGCACCCCGAGCACTGAGCACCCAGCACCCTGAGTACTGAGCACTCAGCACCCTGAGTACTGAGCACCGAGCACCCCGAGCACTGAGCACCCAGCACCCTGAGCACTGAGCACCCTGAGGACTGAGCACCCAGCACCCTGAGTACTGAGCACGCAGCACCCTGAGTACTGAGCAGCCAGCACCCTGAGTACTGAGCACCCTGAGTACTGAGAACCCAGCACCCCGAGCACTGAGCACCCAGCACCCCGAGTACTGAGCACCCTGAGCACTGAGCACCCAGCACCCTGAGTACTGAGCACCCAGCACCCTGAGCACTGAGCACCCAGCACCCTGAGTACTGAGCACCCAGCACCCTGAGCACTGAGCACCCAGCACCCTGAGTACTGAGCACCCAGCACCCTGAGTACTTAGCACCGAGCACCCTGAGTACTGAGCACCCAGGACCCTGAGTACTGAGCACCCAGCACCCTGAGTACTGAGCACCGAGCACCCCGAGTACTGAGCACCCAGCACCCTGAGCACTGAGAACCCAGCACCCTGAGCACTAAGCACCCAGCACCCCAAGCACTGAGCACCCAGCACCCTGAGCACTGAGCACCCAGCACCCTGAGCACTGAGCACCCAGCACCCTGAGCACTGAGCACCCAGCACCCTGAGTACTGAGCACCCAACGTACTGAGCACCGAGCACCCCTAGCACTGAGCACCCAGCACCCTGAGTACTGAGCACCCAGCACCCTGAGTACTGAGCACCCAGCACCCCGAGCACTGAGCACCCAGCACCCCGAGCACTGAGCACTGAGCACCCTGAGTACTGAGCACTGAGCACCCTTAGTACTGAGCACCGAGCACCCTGAGTACTGAGCACCCAACACCCTGAGCACTGAGCACGGAGCACCCCGAGGACTGAGCACCCAGAACCGTGAGCACTGAGCAGCCAGGACCTTGAGTACTGAGCACCGAGCACCCCGAGCACTGAGCACCCAGCACCCTGAGTCCTGAGCACCCAGCACCCTGAGTACTGAGCACCCAGTACCCTGAGTACTGAGCACCGAGCATCCGGAGTACTGAGCACCCTGCACCCCGAGCACTGAGCACCCAGCACCCTGAGCACTGAGCACCCTGAGGAATGAGCACCCAGCACCCTGAGTACTGAGCACCCAGCATCCTGAGTACTGAGCACCGATCACCCTGAGCACTGAGCACCCAGCAACCCGAGCACTGAGCACCCAGCACCCTGAGTACTGAGCACCCTGAGTACTGAGCACCCAGCACCCCGAGCACTGAGCACCCAGCAACCCGAGCACTGAGCACCCAGCACCCTGAGTACTGAGCACCCTGAGTACTGAGCACCCAGCTCCCTGAGTACTGAGCACCCTGAGTACTGAGCACCCACCACCCTGAGCACTGAGCACCCAGCACACTGAGTACTGAGCACCCAGCACCCTGAGCACTGAGCACACAGCACCCTGAGTACGGAGCACCCAGCACCCTGAGTACTTAGCACCCAGCACCCCGAGCACTGAGCACCCAGCACCCTGAGTACTGAGCACTCAGCACCCTGAGTACTGAGCACCGAGCACCCCGAGCACTGAGCACCCAGCACCCTGAGCACTGAGCACCCTGAGTACTGAGCACCCAGCACCCTGAGTACTGAGCACCCAGCATCCTGAGTACTGAGCAACGATCACCCTGAGCACTGAGCACCCAGCACCCTGAGCACTGAGCAGCCAGCACCCTGAGTACTGAGCACCCTGAGTACTGAGAACCCAGCACCCCGAGCACTGAGCACCCAGCACCCCGAGTACTGAGCACCCTGATCACTGAGCACCCAGCACCCTGAGTACTGAGCACCCAGCACCCTGAGCACTGAGCACCCAGCACCCTGAGTACTGAGCACCCAGCACCCTGAGCACTGAGCACCCAGCACCCTGAGTACTGAGCACCCAGCACCCTGAGTACTTAGCACCGAGCACCCTGAGTACTGAGCACCCAGGACCCTGAGTACTGAGCACCCAGCACCCTGAGTACTGAGCACCGAGCACCCCGAGTACTGAGCACCCAGCACCCTGAGCACTGAGAACCCAGCACCCTGAGCACTAAGCACCCAGCACCCCAAGCACTGAGCACCCAGCACCCTGAGCACTGAGCACCCAGCACCCTGAGCACTGAGCACCCAGCACCCTGAGCACTGAGCACCCAGCACCCTGAGTACTGAGCACCCAACGTACTGAGCACCGAGCACCCCTAGCACTGAGCACCCAGCACCCTGAGTACTGAGCACCCAGCACCCTGAGTACTGAGCACCCAGCACCCCGAGCACTGAGCACCCAGCACCCCGAGCACTGAGCACTGAGCACCCTGAGTACTGAGCACTGAGCACCCTTAGTACTGAGCACCGAGCACCCTGAGTACTGAGCACCCAACACCCTGAGCACTGAGCACGGAGCACCCCGAGGACTGAGCACCCAGAACCGTGAGCACTGAGCAGCCAGGACCTTGAGTACTGAGCACCGAGCACCCCGAGCACTGAGCACCCAGCACCCTGAGTCCTGAGCACCCAGCACCCTGAGTACTGAGCACCCAGCACCCTGAGTACTGAGCACCGAGCATCCGGAGTACTGAGCACCCTGCAACCCGAGCACTGAGCACCCAGCACCCTGAGCACTGAGCACCCTGAGGAATGAGCACCCAGCACCCTGAGTACTGAGCACCCAGCATCCTGAGTACTGAGCACCGATCACCCTGAGCACTGAGCACCCAGCAACCCGAGCACTGAGCACCCAGCACCCTGAGTACTGAGCACCCTGAGTACTGAGCACCCAGCACCCCGAGCACAGAGCACCCAGCAACCCGAGCACTGAGCACCCAGCACCCTGAGTACTGAGCACCCTGAGTACTGGGCAACCAGCACCCTGAGTACTGAGCACCCTGAGTACTGAGCACCCACCACCCTGAGCACTGAGCACCCAGCACCCTGAGTACTGAGCACCCAGCACCCTGAGCACTGAGCACCCAGCACCCTGAGTACGGAGCACCCAGCACCCTGAGTACTTAGCACCCAGCAACCTGAGCACTGAGCACCCAGCACCCTGAGTACTGAGCACCGAGCACCCTGAGCACTGAGTACCCAGCACCCTGAGCACTGAGCACACAGCACCCCAAGCACTGAGCACCCAGCACCCTGAGCACTGAGCACCCAGCACCCTGAGCACTGAGCACCCAGCACCCTGAGCACTGAGCACCCAGCACCCTGAGTACTGAGCACCCAGCACCCCAAGCACTGAGCACCCAGCACCCTGAGCACTGAGCACCCAGCACCCCAAGCACTGAGCACCCAGCACCCTGAGCACTGAGCACCCAGCACCCTGAGCACTGAGCCCCCAGCACCCTGAGCACTGAGCACCCAGCACCCTGAGTACTGAGCACCCAACGTACTGAGCACCGAGCACCCCTAGCACTGAGCACCCAGCACCCTGAGTACTGAGCACCCAGCACCCTGAGTACTGAGCACCCAGCACCCCGAGCACTGAGCACCCAGCACCCCGAGCACTGAGCACTGAGCACCCTGAGTACTGAGCACTGAGCACCCTTAGTAATGAGCACCGAGCACCCTGAGTACTGAGCACCCAGCACCCTGAGCACTGAGCACGGAGCACCCCGAGGACTGAGCACCCAGCACCGTGAGCACTGAGCAGCCAGCACCTTGAGTACTGAGCACCGAGCACCCCGAGCACTGAGCACCCAGCACCCTGAGTCCTGAGCACCCAGCACCCTGAGCACTGAGCACCCTGCACCCCGAGCACTGAGCACCCAGCACCCCGAGTACTGAGCACCCAGCACCCTGAGTACTGAGCACCCAGTACCCCGAGCACTGAGCACCCAGCACACTGAGCACTGAGCACCCAGCACCCTGAGTACTGAGCACCCAGCACCCTGAGCACTGAGCACCCAGCACCCTGAGTACTGAGCACTCAGCACCCTGAGTACTGAGCACCGAGCACCCCGAGCACTGAGCACCCAGCACCCTGAGCACTGAGCACACTGAGGACTGAGCACCCAGCACCCTGAGTACTGAGCACCCAGCACCCTGAGTACTGAGCACCCAGCATACTGAGTACTGAGCACCGATCACCCTGAGCACTGAGCACCCAGCACCCCGAGCACTGAGCACCCAGCACCCTGAGTACTGAGCACCCTGAGTATTGAGCACCCAGCACCCTGAGCACTGAGCGCCCAGCACCCCGAGTACTGAGCATCCTGAGCACTTAGCACTGAGCACCCAGCACCCTGAGTACTGAGCACCCAGCACCCTGAGCACTGAGCACCCAGCACCCTGAGTACTGAGCACCCAGCACCCTGAGTACTTAGCACCGAGCACCCTGAGTACTGAGCACCCAGCACCCTGAGTACTGAGCACCCAGCACCCTGAGTACTGAGCACCGAGCACCCCGAGTACTGAGCACCCAGCACCCTGAGCACTGAGAACCCAGCACCCTGAGCACTGAGAACCCAGCACCCCAGGCACTGAGCACCCAGCACCCTGAGCACTGAGCACTCAGCACCCTGAGCACTGAGCACCCAGCTCCCTGAGCACTGAGCACCCAGCACCCTGAGTACTGAGCACCCAGCACCCTGAGCACTGAGCACCCAGCACCCTGAGTACTGAGCACCCAGCACCCTGAGTACTGAGCACCCAGCACCCTGAGCACTGAGCACCCAGCACCCCGAGCACTGAGCACCCAGCACCCTGAGTACTGAGCACCCTGAGAACTGAGCACCCAGCACCCCGAGCACTGAGCACCCAGCACCCCGAGTACTGAGCACCCTGAGTACTGAGCACCCAGCACCCTGAGTACTGAGCACCCTGAGTACTGAGCACCCAGCACCCTGAGCACTGAGCACCCAGCACCCTGAGTACTGAGCACCCAGCACCCTGAGCACTGAGCACCCAGCACCCTGAGTACTGAGCACCCAGCACCCTGAGTACATAGCACTGAGCACCCTGAGTACTGAGGACCCAGCACCCTGAGTACTGAGCACCCAGCACCCTGAGTACTGAGCACCGAGCACCCCGAGTACTGAGTACCCAGCACCCTGAGCACTGAGAACCCAGCACCCTGAGCACTGAGCACCCAGCACCCCAAGCACTGAGCACCCAGCACCCTGAGTACTGAGCACCCTGAGTACTGAGCTCCCAGCACCCCGAGCACTGAGCACCCTGCACCCTGAGTACTGAGCACCAAAGCACCATGAGTACTGAGCACCCTGAGTACTGAGCACCCAGCACCCTGAGCACTGAGCACCCAGCACCCTGAGTACTGAGCACCCAGCACCCTGAGCACTGAGCACCCAGCACCCTGAGTCCTGAGCACCCAGCACCCTGAGTTCTTAGCACCCAGCACACTGAGCACTGAGCACCCAGCACCCTGAGTACTGAGCACCGAGCACCCTGAGTACTGAGCACCCAGCACCCTGAGTACTGAGCACCCAGCACGCTGAGTACTGAGCACCGAGCATCCGGAGTACTGAGCACCCTGCACCCCGAGCACTGAGCACCCAGCACCCTGAGCACTGAGCACACTGAGGACTGATCACCCAGCACCCTGAGTACTGAGCACCCAGCATCCTGAGTACTGAGCACCGATCACCCTGAGCACTGAGCACCCAGCAACCCGAGCACTGAGCACCCAGCACCCTGAGTACTGAGCACCCTGAGTACTGTGCACCCAGCACCCCGAGCACTGCGCACCCAGCACCCTGAGCACTGAGCACCCAGCACCCTGAGTACTGAGCACCCAGGACCCTGAGTACTGAGCACCCAGTACCAAGAGCACTGAGCACCCAGCACCCTGAGCACTGAGCACCCAGCACACTGAGTACTGAACACCCAGCACCCCGAGCACTGAGCACCCAGCACCCTGAGTACTGAGCACTCAGCACCCTGAGTACTGAGCACCGAGCAACCCGAGCACTGAGCACCCAGCACCCTGAGCACTGAGCACCCTGAGGACTGAGCACCCAGCTCCCTGAGGACTGAGCACCCAGCACCCTGAGCACTGAGCACCCAGCACCCTGAGCACTGAGCAGCCAGCACCCTGAGTACTGAGCACCCTGAGTACTGAGCACCCAGCACCCCGAGCACTGAGCACCCAGCACCCCGAGTACTGAGCACCCTGAGCACTGAGCACCCAGCACCCTGAGTACTGAGCACCCAGCACCCTGAGCACTGAGCACCCAGCACCCTGAGTACTGAGCACCCAGCACCCTGAGCACTGAGCACCCAGCACCCTGAGTACTGAGCACCCAGCACCCTGAGTACTTAGCACCGAGCACCCTGAGTACTGAGCACCCAAGACCCTGAGTACTGAGCACCCAGCACCCTGAGTACTGAGCACCGAGCACCCCGAGTACTGAGCACCCAGCACCCTGAGCACTGAGAACCCAGCACCCTGAGCACTAAGCACCCAGCACCCCAAGCACTGAGCACCCAGCACCCTGAGCACTGAGCACCCAGCACCGTGAGCACTGAGCACCCAGCACCCTGAGCACTGAGCACCCAGCACCCTGAATACTGAGCACCCAACGTACTGAGCACCGAGCACCCCTAGCACTGAGCACCCAGCACCCTGAGTACTGAGCACCCAGCACCCTGAGTACTGAGCACCCAGCACCCCGAGCACTGAGCACCCAGCACCCCGAGCACTGAGCACTGAGCACCCTGAGTACTGAGCACTGAGCACCCTTAGTACTGAGCACCGAGCACCCTGAGTACTGAGCACCCAACACCCTGAGCACTGAGCACGGAGCACCCCGAGGACTGAGCACCCAGAACCGTGAGCACTGAGCAGCCAGGACCTTGAGTACTGAGCACCGAGCACCCAGAGCACTGAGCACCCAGCACCCTGAGTCCTGAGCACCCAGCACCCTGAGTACTGAGCACCCAGCACCCTGAGTACTGAGCACCGAGCATCCGGAGTACTGAGCACCCTGCACCCCGAGCACTGAGCACCCAGCACCCTGAGCACTGAGCACCCTGAGGAATGAGCACCCAGCACCCTGAGTACTGAGCACCCAGCATCCTGAGTACTGAGCACCGATCACCCTGAGCACTGAGCACCCAGCAACCCGAGCACTGAGCACCCAGCACCCTGAGTACTGAGCACCCTGAGTACTGAGCACCCAGCACCCCGAGCACTGAGCACCCAGCAACCCGAGCACTGAGCACCCAGCACCCTGAGTACTGAGCACCCTGAGTACTGAGCAACCAGCACCCTGAGTACTGAGCACCCTGAGTACTGAGCACCCACCACCCTGAGCACTGAGCACCCAGCACCCTGAGTACTGAGCACCGAGCACCCTGAGCACTGAGCACCCAGCACCCTGAGTATGGAGCACCCAGCACCCTGAGTACTTAGCACCCAGCAACCTGAGCACTGAGCACCCAGCACCCTGAGTACTGAGCACCGAGCACCCTGAGCACTGAGTACCCAGCACCCTGAGCACTGAGCACACAGCACCCCAAGCACTGAGCACCCAGCACCCTGAGCACTGAGCACCCAGCACCCTGAGCACTGAGCACCCAGCACCCTGAGCACTGAGCACCCAGCACCCTGAGTACTGAGCACCCAGCACCCCAAGCACTGAGCACCCAGCACCCTGAGCACTGAGCACCCAACACCCCAAGCACTGAGCACCCAGCACCCTGAGCACTGAGCACCCAGCACCCTGAGCACTGAGCACCCAGCACCCTGAGCACTGAGCACCCAGCACCCTGAGTACTGAGCACCCAACGTACTGAGCACCGAGCACCCCTAGCACTGAGCACCCAGCACCCTGAGTACTGAGCACCCAGCACCCTGAGTACTGAGCACCCAGCACCCCGAGCACTGAGCACCCAGCACCCCGAGCACTGAGCACTGAGCACCCTGAGTACTGAGCACTGAGCACCCTTAGAAATGAACACCGAGCACCCTGAGTACTGAGCACCCAGCACCCTGAGCACTGAGCACGGAGCACCCCGAGGACTGAGCACCCAGCACCGTGAGCACTGAGCAGCCAGCACCTTGAGTACTGAGCACCGAGCACCCCGAGCACTGAGCACCCAGCACCCTGAGTCCTGAGCACCCAGCACCCTGAGCACTGAGCACCCAGCACCCCGAGCACTGAGCACCCAGCACCCTGAGTACTGAGCACCCAGCACCCTGAGTACTGAGCACCCAGTACCCCGAGCACTGAGCACCCAGCACACTGAGCACTGAGCACCCAGCACCCTGAGTACTGAGCACCCAGCACCCCGAGCACTGAGCACCCAGCACCCTGAGTACTGAGCACTCAGCACCCTGAGTACTGAGCACCGAGCACCCCGAGCACTGAGCACCCAGCACCCTGAGCACTGAGCACACTGAGGACTGAGCACCCAGCACCCTGAGTACTGAGCACCCAGCACCCTGAGTACTGAGCACCCAGCATACTGAATACTGAGCACCGATCACCCTGAGCACTGAGCACCCAGCACCCCGAGCACTGAGCACCCAGCACCCTGAGTCCTGAGCACCCTGAGTATTGAGCACCCAGCACCCTGAGCACTGAGCGCCCAGCACCCCGAGTACTGAGCACCCTGAGCACTGAGCACTGAGCACCCAGCACCCTGAGTACTGAGCACCCAGCACCCTGAGCACTGAGCACCCAGCACCCTGAGTACTGAGCACCCAGCACCCTGAGTACTTAGCACCGAGCACCCTGAGTACTGAGCACCCAGCACCCTGAGTACTGAGCACCCAGCACCCTGAGTACTGAGCACCGAGCACCCCGAGTACTGAGCACCCAGCACCCTGAGCACTGAGAACCCAGCACCCTGAGCACTGAGCACCCAGCACCCCAAACACTGAGCACCCAGCACCCTGAGCACTCAGCACTCAGCACCCTGAGCACTGAGCACCCAGCACCCTGAGCACTGAGCACCCAGCACCCTGAGTACTGAGCACCCAGCACCCTGAGCACTGAGCACCCAGCACCCTGAGTACTGAGCACCCAGCACCCTGAGTACTGAGCACCCAGCACCCTGAGCACTGAGCACCCAGCACCCCGAGCACTGAGCACCCAGCACCCTGAGTACTGAGCACCCTGAGTACTGAGCACCCAGCACCCCGAGCACTGAGCACCCAGCACCCCGAGTACTGAGCACCCTGAGTACTGAGCACCCAGCACCCTGAGTACTGAGCACCCTGAGTACTGAGCACCCAGCACCCTGAGCACTGAGCACCCAGCACCCTGAGTACTGAGCACCCAGCACCCTGAGCACTGAGCACCCAGCACCCTGAGTACTGAGCACCCAGCACCCTGAGTACTTATCACCGAGCACCCTGAGTACTGAGGACCCAGCACCCTGAGTACTGAGCACCCAGCACCCTGAGTACTGAGCACCGAGCACCCCGAGTACTGAGTACCCAGCACCCTGAGCACTGAGAACCCAGCACCCTGAGCACTGAGCACCCAGCACCCCAAGCACTGAGCACCCAGCACCCTGAGTACTGAGCACCCTGAGTACTGAGCACCCAGCACCCCGAGCACTGAGCACCCTGCACCCTGAGTACTGAGCACCAAAGCACCATGAGTACTGAGCACCCTGAGTACTGAGCACCCAGCACCCTGAGCACTGAGCACCCAGCACCCTGAGTACTGAGCACCCAGCACCCTGAGCACTGAGCACCCAGCACCCTGAGTCCTGAGCACCCAGCACCCTGAGTTCTTAGCACCCAGCACACTGAGCACTGAGCACCCAGCACCCTGAGTACTGAGCACCGAGCACCCTGAGTACTGAGCACCCAGCACCCTGAGTACTGAGCACCCAGCACGCTGAGTACTGAGCACCGAGCATCCGGAGTACTGAGCACCCTGCAACCCGAGCAATGAGCACCCAGCACCCTGAGCACTGAGCACCCTGAGGACTGAGCACCCAGCACCCTGAGTACTGAGCACCCAGCATCCTGAGTACTGAGCACCGATCACCCTGAGCACTGAGCACCCAGCAACCCGAGCACTGAGCACCCAGCACCCTGAGTACTGAGCACCCTGAGTACTGTGCACCCAGCACCCCGTGCACTGAGCACCCAGCAACCCGAGCACTGAGCACCAAGCACCCTGAGTACTGAGCACCCTGAGTACTGAGCACCCAGCACCCTGAGTACTGAGCACCCTGAGTACTGAGCACCCAGCACCCTGAGTACTGAGCACCCAGCACCCTGAGTATTGAGCACCCAGCACCCCGAGCACTGAGCGCCCAGCAACCCGAGTACTGAGCACCCTGAGCACGGAGCACTGAGCACCCAGCACCCTGAGTACTGAGCACCCAGCACCCTGAGCACTGAGCACCCAGCACCCTGAGTACTGAGCACCCAGCACCCTGAGTACTTAGCACCGAGCACCCTGAGTACTGAGCACCCAGCACCCTGAGTACTGAGCACCCAGCACCCTGAGTACTGAGCACCGAGCACCCCGAGTACTGAGCACGCAGCACCCTGAGCACTGAGCACCGAGCAACCAGAGCACTGAGCACCCAGCACCCTGAGCACTGAGCACCCAGCACCCTGAGTACTGAGCACCCAGCACCCTGAGCACTGAGCACCCAGCACCCTGAGTACTGAGCACCCAGCACCCTGAGCACTGAGCACCCAGCACCCTGAGTACTGAGCACCCAGCACCCTGAGTACTGAGCACCCAGCACCCTGAGCACTGAGCACCCAGCACCCTGAGTACTGAGCACCCAGCACCCTGAGCACTGAGCACCCAGCACCCTGAGTACTGAGCACCCAGCACCCTGAGCACTGAGCACCCAGCACCCTGAGTACTGAGCACCCAGCACCCTGAGCACTGAGCACCCAGCACCCTGAGTACTGAGCACCCAGCACCCTGAGTACTGAGCACCCAGCACCCTGAGCACTGAGCACCCAGCACCCTGAGTACTGAGCACCCAGCACCCTGAGTACTGAGCACCCAGCACCCTGAGTACTGAGCACCCAGCACCCTGAGTACTGAGCACCGAACATCCGGAGTACTGATCACCCTGCACCCCGAGCACTGAGCACCCAGCACCCTGAGCACTGAGCACCCTGAGTACTGAGCACCCAGCACCCTGAGCACTGAGCACCCAGCACCCTGAGTACTGTGCACCGAGCACCCCGAGCACTGAGCACCCAGCACCCTGAGTACTGAGCACCCAGCACCAAGAGTACTGAGCACCGAGCATCCTGAGCACTGAGCACCGAGCACCACGAGCACTGAGCACCCAGCACCCTGAGTACTGAGCACCCAGCACCAAGAGTACTGAGCACCGAGCACCCCGAGTACTGAGCACCCAACACCCTGAGTAATGAGCACCCAGCACCCTGAGCACTGAGCACAAAGCATGCTGAATACTGAGCACTGAGCACCCTGAGTACTGAGCACCAAGGACCCTGAGCACTGAGCACCCAGCACGCTGAGTACTGAGCGCTGAGCACCCTGAGTACTGAGCACCGAGCACCCTGAGTACTGAGCACCCAGCACCCTGAGCACTGAGCAGCCAGCATCCTGAGCACTGAGCACCCAGCACCCCGAGCACTGAGCACCCAGCACCCTGAGCACTGAGCACGCAGCACCCCGAGGACTGAGCACCCAGCACCCTGAGTACTGAGCAACGAGCACCCCGAGCACTGAGCACCCAGCACCCTGAGTACTGAGCACCCAGCACCCTGAGTACTGAGCACCCAGCACCCCGAGCACTGAGCACCCAGCACCCCGACCACTGAGCACCCAGCTCCCCGAGCATGAGCACCCAGCAGCCTGAGTACTGAGAACAGAGCACCCAGAGTACTGAGCACCCAGCACGCTGAGCACTGAGCACCCAGCACCCCGAGTACTGAGCAAACAGCACCCCGAGCACTGAGCACCCAGCACCCCGAGAATTAGCACCCAGCACCCTGAGTACTGAGCACCCAGCACCCCGTCCACTGAGCACCCTGAGTACTGAGCACCCAGCACCCTGAGTACTGAGCACTAAGTACCCAGAGCGCTGAGCACCCAGCACCCCAAGCACGGAGCAACCAGGACCCCGAGCACTGAGTACTGAGCACCCAGCACCCTGAGTACTGAGCACCGAGCTCCCCGAGCACTGATCACCCTATGTACTGAGCACCCAGCACCCCGATGACAGAGCACCCAGCAACCTCAGCACTGAGCACGCAGCACCCCGAGCACTGAGCACCCAGCACCCTGAGTACTGAGCACCCTGAGGACTGAGCACCGATAACCCTGAGCACTGAGCACCCAGCACCCTGAGTCCTGAGCACCCAGCACCCTGAGTACTGAGCACCGAGCACCCCGAGCACTGAGCACCCAGCACCCTGAGTACTGAGCACCCAGCACCCTGAGCACTGAGCACCCAGGACCCTGAGCACTGAGCACCCAGCACCCTGAGCACTGAGCACCCAGCACCCTGAGTACTGAGCACCCAACGTACTGAGCACCGAGCACCCCTAGCACTGAGCACCCAGCACCCTGAGTACTGAGCACCCAGCACCCTGAGTACTGAGCACCCAGCACCCCGAGCACTGAGCACTGAGCACCCTGAGTACTGAGCACTGAGCACCCTTAGTACTGAGCACCGAGCACCCTGAGTACTGAGCACCCAGCACCCTGAGCACTGAGCACGGAGCATCCCGAGGACTGAGCACCCAGCACCGTGAGCACTGAGCAGCCAGCACCTTGAGTACTGAGCACCGAGCACCCCGAGCACTGAGCACCCAGCACCCTGAGTCCTAAGCACCCAGCATCCTGAGCACTGCGCACCCAGCACCCCGAGCACTGAGCACCCAGCACCCTGAGTACTGAGCACCCAGCACCCTGAGTACTGAGCACCCAGTACCCCGAGCACTGAGCACCCAGCACCCTGAGCACTGAGCACCCAGCACCCTGAGTACTGAACACCCAGCACCCCGAGCACTGAGCACCCAGCACCCTGAGTACTGAGCACTCAGCACCCTGAGGACTGAGCACCGAGCACACCGAGCACTGAGCACCCAGCACCCTGAGCACTGAGCACCCTGAGGACTGAGCACCCAGCACCCTGAGTACTGAGCACCCAGCACCCTGAGTACTGAGCACCCAGCATACTGAGTACTGAGCACCGATCACCCTGAGCACTGAGCACCCAGCACCCTGAGCACTGTGCAGCCAGCACCCTGAGTACTGAGCACCCTGAGTACTGAGCACCCAGCACCCCGAGCACTGAGCACCCAGCACCCCGAGTACTGAGCACCCTGAGCACTGAGCACCCAGCACCCTGAGTACTTAGCACCCAGCACCCTGAGTACTGAGCACCCAGCACCCTGAGTACTGAGCACCGAGCACCCCGAGTACTGAGCACCCAGCACCCTGAGCACTGAGAACCCAGCACCCTGAGCACTGAGCACCCAGCACCCCAAGCACTGAGCACCCAGCACCCTGAGCACTGAGCACTCAGCACCCTGAGCACTGAGCACCCAGCACCCTGAGCACTGAGCACCCAGCACCCTGAGTACTGAGCACCCAGCACCCTGAGCACTGAGCACCCAGCACCCTGAGTACTGAGCACCCAGCACCCTGAGTACTGAGCACCCAGCACTCTGAGCACTGAGCACCCAGCACCCCGAGCACTGAGCACCCAGCAACCTGAGTACTGAGCACCCTGAGTACTGAGCACCCAGCACCCCGAGCACTGAGCACCCAGCACCCCGAGTACTGAGCACCCTGAGTACTGAGAACCCAGCACCCTGAGTACTGAGCACCCTGAGTACTGAGCACCCAGCACCCTGAGCACTGAGCACCCAGCACCCTGTGTACTGAGCACCCAGCACCCTGAGCACTGAGCACCCAGCACCCTGAGTACTGAGCACCCAGCACCCTGAGTACTTAGCACCGAGCACCCTGAGTACTGAGGACCCAGCACCCTGAGTACTGAGCACCCAGCACCCTGAGTACTGAGCACCGAGCACCCCGAGTACTGAGTACCCAGCACCCTGAGCACTGAGAACCCAGCACCCTGAGCACTGAGCACCCAGCACCCCAAGCACTGAGCACCCAGCACCCTGAGTACTGAGCACCCTGAGTACTGAGCACCCAGCACCCCGAGCACTGAGCACCCTGCACCCTGAGTACTGAGCACCAAAGCACCATGAGTACTGAGCACCCTGAGTACTGAGCACCCAGCACCCTGAGCACTGAGCACCCAGCACCCTGAGTACTGAGCACCCAGCACCCTGAGCACTGAGCACCCAGCACCCTGATTCCTGAGCACCCAGCACCCTGAGTTCTTAGCACCCAGCACACTGAGCACTGAGCACCCAGCACCCTGAGTACTGAGCACCGAGCACCCTGAGTACTGAGCACCCAGCACCCTGAGTACTGAGCACCCAGCACGCTGAGTACTGAGCACCGAGCATCCGGAGTACTGAGCACCCTGCACCCCGAGCACTGAGCACCCAGCACCCTGAGCACTGAGCACCCTGAGGACTGAGCACCCAGCACCCTGAGTACTGAGCACCCAGCATCCTGAGTACTGAGCACCGATCACCCTGAGCACTGAGCACCCAGCAACCCGAGCACTGAGCACCCAGCACCCTGAGTACTGAGCACCCTGAGTACTGTGCACCCAGCACCCCGAGCACTGAGCACCCAGCAACCCGAGCACTGAGCACCAAGCACCCTGAGTACTGAGCACCCTGAGTACTGAGCACCCAGCACCCTGAGTACTGAGCACCCTGAGTACTGAGCACCCAGTACCCTGAGTACTGAGCACCCAGCACCCTGAGTATTGAGCACCCAGCACCCCGAGCACTGAGCGCCCAGCACCCCGAGTACTGAGCACCCTGAGCACTGAGCACTGAGCACCCAGCACCCTGAGTACTGAGCACCCAGCACCCTGAGCACTGAGCACCCAGCACCCTGAGTACTGAGCACCCAGCACCCTGAGTACTTAGCACCGAGCACCCTGAGTACTGAGCACCCAGCACCCTGAGTACTGAGCACCCAGCACCCTGAGTACTGAGCACCGAGCACCCCGAGTACTGAGCACGCAGCACCCTGAGCACTGAGCACTCAGCACCCTGAGCACTGAGCACCCAGCACCCTGAGCACTGAGCACCCAGCACCCTGAGTACTGAGCACCCAGCACCCTGAGCACTGAGCACCCATCACCCTGAGTACTGAGCACCCAGCACCCTGAGCACTGAGCACCCAGCACCCTGAGTACTGAGCACCCAGCACCCTTAGTACTGAGCACCCAGCACCCTGAGTACTGAGCACCCAGCACCAAGAGTACTGAGCACCGAGCACCCCGAGTACTGAGCACCCAACACCCTGAGTAATGAGCACCCAGCACCCTGAGCACTGAGCACAAAGCATGCTGAATACTGAGCACTGAGCACCCTGAGTACTGAGCACCAAGGACCCTGAGCACTGAGCACCCAGCACGCTGAGTACTGAGCGCTGAGCACCCTGAGTACTGAGCACCGAGCACCCTGAGTACTGAGCACCCAGCACCCTGAGCACTGAGCAGCCAGCATCCTGAGCACTGAGCACCCAGCACCCCGAGCACTGAGCACCCAGCACCCTGAGCACTGAGCACGCAGCACCCCGAGGACTGAGCACCCAGCACCCTGAGTACTGAGCAACGAGCACCCCGAGCACTGAGCACCCAGCACCCTGAGTACTGAGCACCCAGCACCCTGAGTACTGAGCACCCAGCACCCCGAGCACTGAGCACCCAGCACCCCGACCACTGAGCACCCAGCTCCCCGAGCATGAGCACCCAGCAGCCTGAGTACTGAGAACAGAGCACCCAGAGTACTGAGCACCCAGCACGCTGAGCACTGAGCACCCAGCACCCCGAGTACTGAGCAAACAGCACCCCGAGCACTGAGCACCCAGCACCCCGAGAATTAGCACCCAGCACCCTGAGTACTGAGCACCCAGCACCCCGTCCACTGAGCACCCTGAGTACTGAGCACCCAGCACCCTGAGTACTGAGCACTAAGTACCCAGAGCGCTGAGCACCCAGCACCCCAAGCACGGAGCAACCAGGACCCCGAGCACTGAGTACTGAGCACCCAGCACCCTGAGTACTGAGCACCGAGCTCCCCGAGCACTGATCACCCTATGTACTGAGCACCCAGCACCCCGATGACAGAGCACCCAGCAACCTCAGCACTGAGCACGCAGCACCCCGAGCACTGAGCACCCAGCACCCTGAGTACTGAGCACCCTGAGGACTGAGCACCGATAACCCTGAGCACTGAGCACCCAGCACCCTGAGTCCTGAGCACCCAGCACCCTGAGTACTGAGCACCGAGCACCCCGAGCACTGAGCACCCAGCACCCTGAGTACTGAGCACCCAGCACCCTGAGCACTGAGCACCCAGGACCCTGAGCACTGAGCACCCAGCACCCTGAGCACTGAGCACCCAGCACCCTGAGTACTGAGCACCCAACGTACTGAGCACCGAGCACCCCTAGCACTGAGCACCCAGCACCCTGAGTACTGAGCACCCAGCACCCTGAGTACTGAGCACCCAGCACCCCGAGCACTGAGCACTGAGCACCCTGAGTACTGAGCACTGAGCACCCTTAGTACTGAGCACCGAGCACCCTGAGTACTGAGCACCCAGCACCCTGAGCACTGAGCACGGAGCATCCCGAGGACTGAGCACCCAGCACCGTGAGCACTGAGCAGCCAGCACCTTGAGTACTGAGCACCGAGCACCCCGAGCACTGAGCACCCAGCACCCTGAGTCCTAAGCACCCAGCATCCTGAGCACTGCGCACCCAGCACCCCGAGCACTGAGCACCCAGCACCCTGAGTACTGAGCACCCAGCACCCTGAGTACTGAGCACCCAGTACCCCGAGCACTGAGCACCCAGCACCCTGAGCACTGAGCACCCAGCACCCTGAGTACTGAACACCCAGCACCCCGAGCACTGAGCACCCAGCACCCTGAGTACTGAGCACTCAGCACCCTGAGGACTGAGCACCGAGCACACCGAGCACTGAGCACCCAGCACCCTGAGCACTGAGCACCCTGAGGACTGAGCACCCAGCACCCTGAGTACTGAGCACCCAGCACCCTGAGTACTGAGCACCCAGCATACTGAGTACTGAGCACCGATCACCCTGAGCACTGAGCACCCAGCACCCTGAGCACTGTGCAGCCAGCACCCTGAGTACTGAGCACCCTGAGTACTGAGCACCCAGCACCCCGAGCACTGAGCACCCAGCACCCCGAGTACTGAGCACCCTGAGCACTGAGCACCCAGCACCCTGAGTACTTAGCACCCAGCACCCTGAGTACTGAGCACCCAGCACCCTGAGTACTGAGCACCGAGCACCCCGAGTACTGAGCACCCAGCACCCTGAGCACTGAGAACCCAGCACCCTGAGCACTGAGCACCCAGCACCCCAAGCACTGAGCACCCAGCACCCTGAGCACTGAGCACTCAGCACCCTGAGCACTGAGCACCCAGCACCCTGAGCACTGAGCACCCAGCACCCTGAGTACTGAGCACCCAGCACCCTGAGCACTGAGCACCCAGCACCCTGAGTACTGAGCACCCAGCACCCTGAGTACTGAGCACCCAGCACTCTGAGCACTGAGCACCCAGCACCCCGAGCACTGAGCACCCAGCAACCTGAGTACTGAGCACCCTGAGTACTGAGCACCCAGCACCCCGAGCACTGAGCACCCAGCACCCCGAGTACTGAGCACCCTGAGTACTGAGAACCCAGCACCCTGAGTACTGAGCACCCTGAGTACTGAGCACCCAGCACCCTGAGCACTGAGCACCCAGCACCCTGTGTACTGAGCACCCAGCACCCTGAGCACTGAGCACCCAGCACCCTGAGTACTGAGCACCCAGCACCCTGAGTACTTAGCACCGAGCACCCTGAGTACTGAGGACCCAGCACCCTGAGTACTGAGCACCCAGCACCCTGAGTACTGAGCACCGAGCACCCCGAGTACTGAGTACCCAGCACCCTGAGCACTGAGAACCCAGCACCCTGAGCACTGAGCACCCAGCACCCCAAGCACTGAGCACCCAGCACCCTGAGTACTGAGCACCCTGAGTACTGAGCACCCAGCACCCCGAGCACTGAGCACCCTGCACCCTGAGTACTGAGCACCAAAGCACCATGAGTACTGAGCACCCTGAGTACTGAGCACCCAGCACCCTGAGCACTGAGCACCCAGCACCCTGAGTACTGAGCACCCAGCACCCTGAGCACTGAGCACCCAGCACCCTGATTCCTGAGCACCCAGCACCCTGAGTTCTTAGCACCCAGCACACTGAGCACTGAGCACCCAGCACCCTGAGTACTGAGCACCGAGCACCCTGAGTACTGAGCACCCAGCACCCTGAGTACTGAGCACCCAGCACGCTGAGTACTGAGCACCGAGCATCCGGAGTACTGAGCACCCTGCACCCCGAGCACTGAGCACCCAGCACCCTGAGCACTGAGCACCCTGAGGACTGAGCACCCAGCACCCTGAGTACTGAGCACCCAGCATCCTGAGTACTGAGCACCGATCACCCTGAGCACTGAGCACCCAGCAACCCGAGCACTGAGCACCCAGCACCCTGAGTACTGAGCACCCTGAGTACTGTGCACCCAGCACCCCGAGCACTGAGCACCCAGCAACCCGAGCACTGAGCACCAAGCACCCTGAGTACTGAGCACCCTGAGTACTGAGCACCCAGCACCCTGAGTACTGAGCACCCTGAGTACTGAGCACCCAGTACCCTGAGTACTGAGCACCCAGCACCCTGAGTATTGAGCACCCAGCACCCCGAGCACTGAGCGCCCAGCACCCCGAGTACTGAGCACCCTGAGCACTGAGCACTGAGCACCCAGCACCCTGAGTACTGAGCACCCAGCACCCTGAGCACTGAGCACCCAGCACCCTGAGTACTGAGCACCCAGCACCCTGAGTACTTAGCACCGAGCACCCTGAGTACTGAGCACCCAGCACCCTGAGTACTGAGCACCCAGCACCCTGAGTACTGAGCACCGAGCACCCCGAGTACTGAGCACGCAGCACCCTGAGCACTGAGCACTCAGCACCCTGAGCACTGAGCACCCAGCACCCTGAGCACTGAGCACCCAGCACCCTGAGTACTGAGCACCCAGCACCCTGAGCACTGAGCACCCATCACACTGAGTACTGAGCACCCAGCACCCTGAGCACTGAGCACCCAGCACCCTGAGTACTGAGCACCCAGCACCCTGAGTACTGAGCACCCAGCACCCTGAGCACTGAGCACCCAGCACCCTGAGTACTGAGCACCCAGCACCCTGAGCACTGAGCACCCAGCACCCTGAGTACTGAGCACCCAGCACCCTGAGCACTGAGCACCCAGCACCCTGAGTACTGAGCACCCAGCACCCTGAGCACTGAGCACCCAGCACCCTGAGTACTGAGCACCCAGCACCAAGAGTACTGAGCACCGATCGCCCTGAGCACTGAGCACCCAGCAACCCGAGCACTGAGCACCCAGCACCCTGAGTACTGAGCACCCTGAGTACTGAGCACCCAGCACCCCGAGCACTGAGCACCCAGCAACCCGAGCACTGAGCACCCAGCACCCTGAGTACTGAGCACCCTGAGTACTGAGCAACCAGCACCCTGAGTACTGAGCACCCTGAGTACTGAGCACCCACCACCCTGAGCACTGAGCACCCAGCACCCTGAGTACTGAGCACCCAGCACCCTGAGCACTGAGCACCCAGCACCCTGAGTATGGAGCACCCAGCACCCTGAGTACTTAGCACCCAGCAACCTGAGCACTGAGCACCCAGCACCCTGAGTACTGAGCACCGAGCACCCTGAGCACTGAGTACCCAGCACCCTGAGCACTGAGCACACAGCACCCCAAGCACTGAGCACCCAGCACCCTGAGCACTGAGCACCCAGCACCCTGAGCACTGAGCACCCAGCACCCTGAGCACTAAGCACCCAGCACCCTGAGTACTGAGCACCCAGCAACCCAAGCACTGAGCACCCAGCACCCTGAGCACTGAGCACCCAACACCCCAAGCACTGAGCACCCAGCACCCTGAGCACTGAGCACCCAGCACCCTGAGCACTGAGCACCCAGCACCCTGAGCACTGAGCACCCAGCACCCTGAGTACTGAGCACCCAACGTACTGAGCACCGAGCACCCCTAGCACTGAGCACCCAGCACCCTGAGTACTGAGCACCCAGCACCCTGAGTACTGAGCACCCAGCACCCCGAGCACTGAGCACCCAGCACCCCGAGCACTGAGCACTGAGCACCCTGAGTACTGAGCACTGAGCACCCTTAGTAATGAACACCGAGCACCCTGAGTACTGAGCACCCAGCACCCTGAGCACTGAGCACGGAGCACCCCGAGGACTGAGCACCCAGCACCGTGAGCACTGAGCAGCCAGCACCTTGAGTACTGAGCACCGAGCACCCCGAGCACTGAGCACCCAGCACCCTGAGTCCTGAGCACCCAGCACCCTGAGCACTGAGCACCCAGCACCCCGAGCACTGAGCACCCAGCACCCTGAGTACTGAGCACCCAGCACCCTGAGTACTGAGCACCCAGTACCCCGAGCACTGAGCACCCAGCACACTGAGCACTGAGCACCCAGCACCCTGAGTACTGAGCACCCAGCACCCCGAGCACTGAGCACCCAGCACCCTGAGTACTGAGCACTCAGCACCCTGAGTACTGAGCACCGAGCACCCCGAGCACTGAGCACCCAGCACCCTGAGCACTGAGCACACTGAGGACTGAGCACCCAGCACCCTGAGTACTGAGCACCCAGCACCCTGAGTACTGAGCACCCAGCATACTGAGTACTGAGCACCGATCACCCTGAGCACTGAGCACCCAGCACCCCGAGCACTGAGCACCCAGCACCCTGAGTACTGAGCACCCTGAGTATTGAGCACCCAGCACCCTGAGCACTGAGCGCCCAGCACCCCGAGTACTGAGCACCCTGAGCACTGAGCACTGAGCACCCAGCACCCTGAGTACTGAGCACCCAGCACCCTGAGCACTGAGCACCCAGCACCCTGAGTACTGAGCACCCAGCACCCTGAGTACTTAGCACCGAGCACCCTGAGTACTGAGCACCCAGCACCCTGAGTACTGAGCACCCAGCACCCTGAGTACTGAGCACCGAGCACCCCGAGTACTGAGCACCCAGCACCCTGAGCACTGTGAACCCAGCACCCTGAGCACTGAGCACGGAGCACCCCAAACACTGAGCACCCAGCACCCTGAGCACTGAGCACTCAGCACCCTGAGCACTGAGCACCCAGCACCCTGAGCACTGAGCACCCAGCACCCTGAGTACTGAGCACCCAGCACCCTGAGCACTGAGCACCCAGCACCCTGAGTACTGAGCACCCAGCACCCTGAGTACTGAGCACCCAGCACCCTGAGCACTGAGCACCCAGCACCCCGAGCACTGAGCACCCAGCACCCTGAGTACTGAGCACCCTGAGTACTGAGCACCCAGCACCCCGAGCACTGAGCACCCAGCACCCCGAGTACTGAGCACCCTGAGTACTGAGCACCCAGCACCCTGAGTACTGAGCACCCTGAGTACTGAGCACCCAGCACCCTGAGCACTGAGCACCCAGCACCCTGAGTACTGAGCACCCAGCACCCTGAGCACTGAGCACCCAGCACCCTGAGTACTGAGCACCCAGCACCCTGAGTACTTATCACCGAGCACCCTGAGTACTGAGGACCCAGCACCCTGAGTACTGAGCACCCAGCACCCTGAGTACTGAGCACCGAGCACCCCGAGTACTGAGTACCCAGCACCCTGAGCACTGAGAACCCAGCACCCTGAGCACTGAGCACCCAGCACCCCAAGCACTGAGCACCCAGCACCCTGAGTACTGAGCACCCTGAGTACTGAGCACCCAGCACCCCGAGCACTGAGCACCCAGCACCCTGAGTACTGAGCACCGAGCACCCTGAGTACTGAGCACCCAGCACCCTGAGTACTGAGCACCCAGCACGCTGAGTACTGAGCACCGAGCATCCGGAGTACTGAGCACCCTGCACCCCGAGCACTGAGCACCCAGCACCCTGAGCACTGAGCACCCTGAGGACTGAGCACCCAGCACCCTGAGTACTGAGCACCCAGCATCCTGAGTACTGAGCACCGATCACCCTGAGCACTGAGCACCCAGCAACCCGAGCACTGAGCACCCAGCACCCTGAGTACTGAGCACCCTGAGTACTGTGCACCCAGCACCCCGTGCACTGAGCACCCAGCAACCCGAGCACTGAGCACCAAGCACCCTGAGTACTGAGCACCCTGAGTACTGAGCACCCAGCACCCTGAGTACTGAGCACCCTGAGTACTGAGCACCCAGCACCCTGAGTACTGAGCACCCAGCACCCTGAGTATTGAGCACCCAGCACCCCGAGCACTGAGCGCCCAGCACCCCGAGTACTGAGCACCCTGAGCACGGAGCACTGAGCACCCAGCACCCTGAGTACTGAGCACCCAGCACCCTGAGCACTGAGCACCCAGCACCCTGAGGACTGAGCACCCAGCACCCTGAGTACTTAGCACCGAGCACCCTGAGTACTGAGCACCCAGCACCCTGAGTACTGAGCACCCAGCACCCTGAGTACTGAGCACCGAGCACCCCGAGTACTGAGCACGCAGCACCCTGAGCACTGAGCACCGAGCAACCAGAGCACTGAGCACCCAGCACCCTGAGCACTGAGCACCCAGCACCCTGAGTACTGAGCACCCTGCACCCTGAGCACTGAGTACCCAGCACCCTGAGTACTGAGCACCCAGCACCCTGAGCACTGAGCACCCAGCACCCTGAGTACTGAGCACCCAGCACCCTGAGTACTGAGCACCCAGCACCCTGAGCACTGAGCACCCAGCACCCTGAGTACTGAGCACCCAGCACCCTGAGCACTGAGCACCCAGCACCCTGAGTACTGAGCACCCAGCACCCTGAGCAGTGAGCACCCAGCACCCTGAGTACTGAGCACCCAGCACCCTGAGCACTGAGCACCCAGCACCCTGAGTACTGAGCACCCAGCACCCTGAGTACTGAGCACCCAGCACCCTGAGCACTGAGCACCCAGCACCCTGAGTACTGAGCACCCAGCACCCTGAGTACTTAGCACCCAGCACACTGAGCACTGAGCACCCAGCACCCTGAGTACTGAGCACCGAGCACCCTGAGTACTGAGCACCCAGCACCCTGAGTACTGAGCACCCAGCACCCTGAGTACTGAGCACCGAACATCCGGAGTACTGATCACCCTGCACCCCGAGCATTGAGCACCCAGCACCCTGAGCACTGAGCACCCTGAGTACTGAGCACCCAGCACCCTGAGCACTGAGCACCCAGCACCCTGAGTACTGTGCACCGAGCACCCTGAGCACTGAGCACCCAGCACCCTGAGTACTGAGGACCCAGCACCAAGAGTACTGAGCACCGAGCATCCTGAGCACTGAGCACCGAGCACCACGAGCACTGAGCACCCAGCACCCTGAGTACTGAGCACCCAGCACCAAGAGTACTGAGCACCGAGCACCCCGAGTACTGAGCACCCAACACCCTGAGTAATGAGCACCCAGCACCCTGAGCACTGAGCACCCAGCACGCTGAGTACTGAGCGCTGAGCACCCTGAGTACTGAGCACCGAGCACCCTGAGTACTGAGCACCCAGCACCCTGAGCACTGAGCAGCCAGCATCCTGAGCACTGAGCACCCAGCACCCCGAGCACTGAGCACCCAGCACCCTGAGCACTGAGCACCCAGCACCCCGAGGACTGAGCACCCAGCACCCTGAGTACTGAGCACCGAGCACCCCGAGCACTGAGCACCCAGCACCCTGAGTACTGAGCACCCAGCACCCTGAGTACTGAGCACCCAGCACCCCGAGCACTGAGCACCTAGCACCCCGAGCACTGAGCACCCAGCTCCCCGAGCATGAGCACCCAGCAGCCTGAGTACTGAGAACAGAGCACCCAGAGTACTGAGCACCCAGCACGCTGAGCACTGAGCACCCAGCACCCTGAGTACTGAGCACCGAGCTCCCCGAGCACTGATCACCCTATGTACTGAGCACCCAGCACCCCGATGACAGAGCACCCAGCAACCTCAGCACTGAGCAAGCAGCACCCCGAGCACTGAGCAACCAGCACCCTGAGTACTGAGCACCCTGAGGACTGAGCACCGATAACCCTGAGCACTGAGCACCCAGCACCCTGAGTCCTGAGCACCCAGCACCCTGAGTACTGAGCACCGAGCACCCCGAGCACTGAGCACCCAGCACCCTGAGTACTGAGCACCCAGCACCCTGAGCACTGAGCACCCAGGACCCTGAGCACTGAGCACCCAGCACCCTGAGCAATGAGCACCCAGCACCCTGAGTACTGAGCACCCAACGTACTGAGCACCGAGCACCCCTAGCCCTGAGCACCCAGCACCCTGAGTACTGAGCACCCAGCACCCTGAGTACTGAGCACCCAGCACCCCGAGCACTGAGCACTGAGCACCCTGAGTACTGAGCACTGAGCACCCTTAGTACTGAGCACCGAGCACCCTGAGTACTGAGCACCCAGCACCCTGAGCACTGAGCACGGAGCATCCCGATTACTGAGCACCCAGCACCGTGAGCACTGAGCAGCCAGCACCTTGAGTACTGAGCACCGAGCACCCCGAGCACTGAGCACCCAGCACCCTGAGTCCTAAGCACCCAGCATCCTGAGCACTGCGCACCCAGCACCCCGAGCACTGAGCACCCAGCACCCTGAGTACTGAGCACCCAGCACCCTGAGTACTGAGCACCCAGTACCCCGAGCACTGAGCACCCAGCACCCTGAGCACTGAGCACCCAGCACCCTGAGTACTGAACACCCAGCACCCCGAGCACTGAGCACCCAGCACCCTGAGTCCTGAGCACCGAGCACCCTGCGTACTGAGGACCCAGCACCCTGAGTACTGAGCACCCAGCACCCTGAGTACTGAGCACCGTGCACCCCGAGTACTGAGTACCCAGCACCCTGAGCACTGAGAACCCAGCACCCTGAGCACTTAGCACCCAGCACCCCAAGCACTGAGCACCCAGCACCCTGAGTACTGAGCACCCTGAGTACTGAGCACCCAGCACCCCGAGCACTGAGCACCCAGCACCCTGAGTACTGAGCACCCAGCACCCTGAGTACTGAGCACCCTGAGTACTGAGCACCCAGCACCCTGAGCACTGAGCACCCAGCACCCTGAGTACTGAGCACCCAGCACCCTGAGCACTGAGCACCCAGCACCCTGAGTCCTGAGCACCCAGCACCCTGAGTACTTAGCACCCAGCACACTGAGCACTGAGCACCCAGCACCCTGAGTACTGAGCATCGAGCACCCTGAGTACTGAGCACCCAGCACCCTGAGTACTGAGCACCCAGCACCCTGAGTACTGAGCACCGAGCATCCGGAGTACTGAGCACCCTGCACCCCGAGCACTGAGCACCCAGCACCCTGAGCACTGAGCACCCTGAGGACTGAGCACCCAGCACCCTGAGTACTGAGCACCCAGCATCCTGAGTACTGAGCACCGATCACCCTGAGCACTGAGCACCCAGCAACCCGAGCACTGAGCACCCAGCACCCTGAGTACTGAGCACCCTGAGTACTGAGCACCCAGCACCCCGAGCACTGAGCACCCAGCAACCCGAGCACTGAGCACCCAGCACCCTGAGTACTGAGCACCCTGAGTACTGAGCACCCAGCACCCTGAGTACTGAGCACCCTGAGTACTGAGCACCCAGCACCCTGAGCACTGAGCACCCAGCACCCTGAGTACTGAGCACCCAGCACCCTGAGCACTGAGCACCCAGCACCCTGAGTACGGAGCACCCAGCACCCTGAGTACTTAGCACCCAGCACCCTGAGCACTGAGCACCCAGCACCCTGAGTACTGAGCACCGAGCACCCTGAGCACTGAGAACCCAGCACCTTGAGCACTGAGCACCCAGCACCCCAAGCACTGAGCACCCAGCACCCTGAGCACTGAGCACCCAGCACCCTGAGCACTGAGCACCCAGCACCCTGAGCACTGAGCACCCAGCATCCTGAGCACTGAGCACTCTGAGGACTGATCAACCAGCACCGTGAGTACTGAGCACCCAGCACCCTGAGTACTGAGCACCCAGCATACTGAGTACTGAGCACCGATCACCCTGAGCACTGAGCACCCAGCACCCCGAGCACTGAGCATACAGCACCCTGAGTACTGAGCACCCTGAGTACTGAGCACCCAGCACCCCGAGCACTGAGCACCCAGCACCCCGAGTACTGAGCACCCTGAGTACTGAGCACCCAGCACCCTGAGTACTGAGCACCCTGAGTACTGAGCACCCAGCACCCTGAGCACTGAGCACCCAGCACCCTGAGTACTGAGCACCCAGCACCCTGAGCACTGAGCACCCAGCACCCTGAGTACTGAGCACCCAGCACCCTGAGTACTTAGCACCGAGCACCCTGAGTACTGAGGACCCAGCACCCTGAGTACTGAGCACCCAGCACCCTGAGTACTGAGCACCGAGCACCCCGAGTACTGAGTACCCAGCACCCTGAGCACTGAGAACCCAGCACCCTGAGCACTGAGCACCCAGCACCCCAAGCACTGAGCACCCAGCACCCTGAGTACTGAGCACCCTGAGTACTGAGCACCCAGCACCCCGAGCACTGAGCACCCAGCACCCTGAGTACTGAGCACCCAGCACCCTGAGTACTGAGCACCCTGAGTACTGAGCACCCAGCACCCTGAGCACTGAGCACCCAGCACCCTGAGTACTGAGCACCCAGCACCCGGAGCACTGAGCACCCAGCACCCTGAGTCATGAGCACCCAGCACCCTGAGTACTTAGCACCCAGCACACTGAGCACTGAGCACCCAGCACCCTGAGTACTGAGCACCGAGCACCCTGAGTACTGAGCACCCAGCACCCTGAGTACTGAGCACCCAGCACCCTGAGTACTGAGCACCGAGCATCCGGAGTACTGAGCACCCTGCACCCCGAGCACTGAGCACCCAGTACCCTGAGCACTGAGCACCCTGAGGACTGAGCACCCAGCACCCTGAGTACTGAGCACCCAGCATCCTGAGTACTGAGCACCGATCACCCTGAGCACTGAGCACACAGCAACCCGAGCACTGAGCACCCAGCACCCTGAGTACTGAGCACCCTGAGTACTGAGCACACAGCACCCCGAGCACTGAGCACCCAGCAAACCGAGCACTGAGCACCCAGCACCCTGAGTACTGAGCACCCTGAGTACTGAGCACCCAGCACCCTGAGTACTGAGCACCCTGAGTACTGAGCACCCTGAGTACTGAGCACCCAGCACCCTGAGTACTGAGCACCCTGAGTACTGAGCACCCAGCATCCGGAGTACTGAGCACCGATCATCCTGAGCACTGAGCACCCAGCAACCCGAGCACTGAGCACCCAGCACCCTGAGTACTGAGCACCCTGAGTACTGAGCACCCAGCACCCCGAGCACTGAGCACCCAGCACCCCGAGTACTGAGCACCCTGAGCACTGAGCACCCAGCACCCTGAATACTGAGCACCCAGCACCCTGAGCACTGAGCACCCAGCACCCTGAGTACTGAGCACCCAGCACCCTGAGCACTGAGCACCCAGCACCATGAGTACTGAGCACCCAGCACCCTGAGTACTTAGCACCGAGCACCCTGAGTACTGAGCACCCAGCACCCTGAGTACTGAGCACCCAGCACCCTGAGTACTGAGCACCGAGCACCGCGAGTACTGAGCACCCAGAACCCTGAGCACTGAGAACCCAGCACCCTGAGCACTGAGCACGCAGCACACCAAGCACTGAGCACCCAGCACCCCAAGCACTGAGCACCCAGCACCCTGAGCACTGAGCACCCCGCACCCTGAGCACTGAGCACCCAGCACCCTGAGCACTGAGCACCCAGCACCCTGAGTACTGAGCACCCAGCACCCTGAGCAATGAGCACCCTGAGTACTGAGCACCCAGCACCTTGAGCACTGAGCACCCTGAGCACTGAGCACCCAGCACCCTGAGTACTGAGCACCCAGCACCCTGAGCAATGAGCACCCTGAGTACTGAGCACCCAGCACCCTGAGCAATGAGCACCCTGAGTACTGAGCACCCAGCACCCTGAGTACTGAGCACCCTGAGTACTGAGCACCCAGCACCCCGAGCACTGAGCACCCAGCACCCCGAGTACTGAGCACCCTGAGCACTGAGCACCCAGCACCCTGAATACTGAGCACCCAGCACCCTGAGCACTGAGCACCCAGCACCCTGAGTACTGAGCACCCAGCACCCTGAGCACTGAGCACCCAGCACCATGAGTACTGAGCACCCAGCACCCTGAGTACTTAGCACCGAGCACCCTGAGTACTGAGCACCCAGCACCCTGAGTACTGAGCACCCAGCACCCTGAGTACTGAGCACCGAGCACCGCGAGTACTGAGCACCCAGAACCCTGAGCACTGAGAACCCAGCACCCTGAGCACTGAGCACGCAGCACACCAAGCACTGAGCACCCAGCACCCCAAGCACTGAGCACCCAGCACCCTGAGCACTGAGCACCCAGCACCCTGAGCACTGAGCACCCAGCACCCTGAATACTGAGCACCCAACGTACAGAGCACCGAGCACCTCTAGCACTGAGCACCCAGCACCCTGAGTACTGAGCACCCAGCACCCTGAGTACTGAGCACCCAGCACCCCGAGCACTGAGCACCCAGCACCCCGAGCACTGAGCACTGAGCACCCTGAGTACTGAGCACTGAGCACCCTTAGTACTGAGCACCAAGCACCCTGAGTACTGAGCACCCAACACCCTGAGCACTGAGCACAGAGCACCCCGAGGACTGAGCACCCAGAACCGTGAGCACTGAGCAGCCAGCACCTTGAGTACTGAGCACCGAGCACCCCGAGCACTGAGCACCCAGCACCCTGAGTCCTGAGCACCGAGCACCCTGCGTACTGAGGACCCAGCACCCTGAGTACTGAGCACCCAGCACCCTGAGTACTGAGCACCGAGCACCCCGAGTACTGAGTACCCAGCACCCTGAGCACTGGGAACCCAGCACCCTGAGCACTGAGCACCCAGCACCCCAAGCACTGAGCACCCAGCACCCTGAGTACTGAGCACCCTGAGTACTGAGCACCCAGCACCCCGAGCACTGAGCACCCAGCACCCTGAGTACTGAGCACCCAGCACCCTGAGTACTGAGCACCCTGAGTACTGAGCACCCAGCACCCTGAGCACTGAGCACCCAGCACCCTGAGTACTGAGCACCCAGCACCCTGAGCACTGAGCACCCAGCACCCTGAGTCCTGAGCACCCAGCACCCTGAGTACTTAGCACCCAGCACACTGAGCACTGAGCACCCAGCACCCTGAGTACTGAGCATCGAGCACCCTGAGTACTGAGCACCCAGCACCCTGAGTACTGAGCACCCAGCACCCTGAGTACTGAGCACCGAGCATCCGGAGTACTGAGCACCCTGCACCCCGAGCACTGAGCACCCAGCACCCTGAGCACTGAGCACCCTGAGGACTGAGCACCCAGCACCCTGAGTACTGAGCACCCAGCATCCTGAGTACTGAGCACCGATCACCCTGAGCACTGAGCACCCAGCAACCCGAGCACTGAGCACCCAGCACCCTGAGTACTGAGCACCCTGAGTACTGAGCACCCAGCACCCCGAGCACTGAGCACCCAGCAACCCGAGCACTGAGCACCCAGCACCCTGAGTACTGAGCACCCTGAGTACTGAGCACCCAGCACCCTGAGTACTGAGCACCCTGAGTACTGAGCACCCAGCACCCTGAGCACTGAGCACCCAGCACCCTGAGTACTGAGCACCCAGCACCCTGAGCACTGAGCACCCAGCACCCTGAGTACGGAGCACCCAGCACCCTGAGTACTTAGCACCCAGCACCCTGAGCACTGAGCACCCAGCACCCTGAGTACTGAGCACCGAGCACCCTGAGCACTGAGAACCCAGCACCATGAGCACTGAGCACCCAGCACCCCAAGCACTGAGCACCCAGCACCCTGAGCACTGAGCACCCAGCACCCTGAGCACTGAGCACCCAGCACCCTGAGCACTGAGCACCCAGCACCCTGAGTACTGAGCACCCAACGTACTGAGCACCGAACACCCCTAGCACTGAGCACCCAGCACCCTGAGTACTGAGCACCCAGCACCCTGAGCACTGAGAACCCAGCACACTGAGCACTGAGCACCCAGCACCCCAAGCACTGAGCACCCAGCAACCTGAGCACTGAGCACCCAGCACCCTGAGCACTGAGCACCCAGCACCCTGAGCACTGAGCACCCAGCACCCTGAGTACTGAGCACCCAATGTACTGAGCACCGAGCACCCCTAGCACTGAGCACCCAGCACCCTGAGTACTGAGCACCCAGCACCCTGAGTACTGAGCACCCAGCACCCCGAGCACTGAACACCCAGCACCCCGAGCACTGAGCACTGAGCACCCTGAGTACTGAGCACTGAGCACGATTAGTACTGAGCACCGAGCACCCTGAGTACTGAGCACCCAACACCCTGAGCACTGAGCACGGAGCACCCAGAGGACTGAGCACCCAGAACCGTGAGCACTGAGCAGCCAGCACCTTGAGTACTGAGCACCGAGCACCCCGAGCACTGAGCACCCAGCACCCTGAGTCCTGAGCACCCAGCACCCTGAGCACTGAGCACCCAGCACCCCGAGCACTGAGCACCCAGCACCCTGAGTACTGAGCACACAGCACCCTGAGTACTGAGCACCCAGTACCCCGAGCACTGAGCACCCAACACCCTGAGCACTGAGCACACAGCACCCTGAGTACTGAGCACCCAGCACCCCGAGCACTGAGCATCCAGCACCCTGAGTACTGAGCACTCAGCACCCTGAGTACTGAGCACCGAGCACCCCGAGCACTGAGCACCCAGCATCCTGAGCACTGAGCACTCTGAGGACTGATCAACCAGCACCGTGAGTACTGAGCACCCAGCACCCTGAGTACTGAGCACCCAGCATACTGAGTACTGAGCACCGATCACCCTGAGCACTGAGCACCCAGCACCCCGAGCACTGAGCATCCATCACCCTGAGTACTGAGCACCCTGAGTACTGAGCACCCAGCACCCCGAGCACTGAGCACCCAGCACCCCGAGTACTGAGCACCCTGAGTACTGAGCACCCAGCACCCTGAGTACTGAGCACCCTGAGTACTGAGCACCCAGCACCCTGAGCACTGAGCACCCAGCACCCTGAGTACTGAGCACCCAGCACCCTGAGCACTGAGCACCCAGCACCCTGAGTACTGAGCACCCAGCACCCTGAGTACTTAGCACCGAGCACCCTGAGTACTGAGGACCCAGCACCCTGAGTACTGAGCACCCAGCACCCTGAGTACTGAGCACCGAGCACCCCGAGTACTGAGTACCCAGCACCCTGAGCACTGAGAACCCAGCACCCTGAGCACTGAGCACCCAGCACCCCAAGCACTGAGCACCCAGCACCCTGAGTACTGAGCACCCTGAGTACTGAGCACCCAGCACCCCGAGCACTGAGCACCCAGCACCCTGAGTACTGAGCACCCAGCACCCTGAGTACTGAGCACCCTGAGTACTGAGCACCCAGCACCCTGAGTACTGAGCACCCAGCACCCTGAGCACTGAGCACCCAGCACCCTGAGTCATGAGCACCCAGCACCCTGAGTACTTAGCACCCAGCACACTGAGCACTGAGCACCCAGCACCCTGAGTACTGAGCACCGAGCACCCTGAGTACTGAGCACCCAGCACCCTGAGTACTGAGCACCCAGCACCCTGAGTACTGAGCACCGAGCATCCGGAGTACTGAGCACCCTGCACCCCGAGCACTGAGCACCCAGTACCCTGAGCACTGAGCACCCTTTGGACTGAGCACCCAGCACCCTGAGTACTGAGCACCCAGCATCCTGAGTACTGAGCACCGATCACCCTGAGCACTGAGCACACAGCAACCCGAGCACTGAGCACCCAGCACCCTGAGTACTGAGCACCCTGAGTACTGAGCACACAGTACCCCGAGCACTGAGCACCCAGCAAACCGAGCACTGAGCACCCAGCACCCTGAGTACTGAGCACCCTGAGTACTGAGCACCCAGCACCCTGAGTACTGAGCACCCTGAGTACTGAGCACCCTGAGTACTGAGCACCCAGCACCCTGAGTACTGAGCACCCTGAGTACTGAGCACCCAGCATCCTGAGTACTGAGCACCGATCATCCTGAGCACTGAGCACCCAGCAACCCGAGCACTGAGCACCCAGCACCCTGAGTACTGAGCACCCTGAGTACTGAGCACCCAGCACCCTGAGCACTGAGCACCCAGCACCCTGAGTACTGAGCACCGAGCACCCTGAGTACTGAGCACCCAGCACCCTGAGCACTGAGCACCCAGCACCCTGAGTACTGAGCACCGAGCACCCTGAGTACTGAGCACCCAGCACCCTGAGTACTGAGCACCAAGCACCCGGAGTACTGAGCACCGAGCACCCCGAGTAGTGAGCACCCAGCACCCTGAGCACTGAGCACCCAGCACCCTGAGTACTGAGCACCCAGCACCCTGAGTACTGAGCACCCAGTACCCCGAGCACTGAGCACCCTGAGTACTGAGCACCCAGCACCCTGAGTACTGAGCACTAAGCACCCAGAGCGCTGAGCACCCAGCACCCCAAGCACGGAGCACCCAGGACCCCGAGCACTGAGTACTGAGCACCCAGCACCCTGATTACTGAGCACCGAGCTCCCCGAGCACTGAGCACCCTGAGTACTGAGCACCCAGCACCCCGATCACAGAGCACCCAGCACCCTCAGCACTGAGCACCCAGCACCCCGAGCACTGAGCACCCAGCACCCTGAGTACTGAGCACCCTGAGGACTGAGCACCGATCACCCTGAGCACTGAGCACCCAGCACCCTGAGTACTGAGCACCCAGTATCCTGAGTACTGAGTACCGAGCACCCCGAGCACTGAGCACCCAGCACCCTGAGCACTGAGCACCCAGCACCCTGAGTACTGAGCACCCAGCACCCTGAGCACTGAGCACCCAACACCCTGAGTACTGAGCACCCAGCACCCTGAGTACTGAGCACCCAGCACCGGGAGTACTGAGCACCCAGCACCCTGAGCACTGAGCACCCAGCACCCTGAGTACGGAGCACCGAGCACCCTGAGTACTTAGCACCCAGCACCCTGAGCACTGAGCACCCAGCACCCTGAGTACTGAGCACCGAGCACCCTGAGTACTGAGCACCCCACACCCTGAGTACTGAGCACCCAGCACCCTGAGTACTGAGCACCGAGCACCCCGAGTACTGAGCACCCAGCACCCTGAGCACTGAGCACCCAGCACCCTGAGTACTGAGCACCCAGCACCCTGAGAACTGAGCACCCAGCACCCCGAGCACTGAGCACCCTGAGTACTGAGCACTAAGCACCCAGAGCGCTGAGCACCCAGCACCCCAAGCACGGAGCACCCAGGACCCCGAGCACTGAGTACTGAGCACCCAGCACCCTGAGTACTGAGCACCGAGCTCCCCGAGCACTGAGCACCCTGCGTACTGAGCACCCAGCACCCCGATCACAGAGCACCCAGCACCCTCAGCACTGAGCACCCAGCACCCCGAGCACTGAGCACCCAGCACCCTGAGTACTGAGCACCGAGCATCCGGAGTACTGAGCACCCTGCACCCCGAGCACTGAGCACCCAGCACCCTGAGCAATGAGCACCCAGCACCCCAAGCACTGAGCACCCAGCACCCTGAGTACTGAGTACTGAGCTCCCTGAGTACTGAGCAACCAGGACCCTGAGCACTGAGCACCCAGCACCCTGAGTACTGAGCACCGAGCACCCCGAGCACGGAGCACCCAGCACCCTGAGCAATGAGCACCCAGCACCAAGAGTACTGAGCACAGAGCATCCTGAGCACTGAGCACCGAGCACCCCGAGCACTGAGCACCCCGCACCCTGAGTACTGAGCACCCTGCACCAAGAGTACTGAGCACCGAGCACCCCGAGCACTGAGCACCCAGCACCCTGAGTAATGAGCACCCAGCACCCCGAGTACTGAGCACCCAGCACAGTGAGTACTGAGCACCCAGCACCCTGAGTACTGAGCACCCAGCACCCTGAGCACTGAGCACAAAGCACGCTGAGTACTGAGCACTGAGCACCGTGAGTACTGAGCAACGAGGACCATGAGCACTGAGCACCCAGCACGCTGAGAACTGAGCACCCAGCACCCTGAGTACTGAGCACTGAGCACTGAGCACCCAGCACCCTGAGTACTGAGCAGCCAGCACCCTGAGTACTGAGCACTGAGCACTGAGCACCCTGAGCACTGAGCACCCAGCACCCCGAGCACTGAGCACTGAGCACCCTGAGTACTGAGCACTGAGCACTCTGAGTACTGAGCACCCAGCACCCTGAGTACTGAGCACCCAGCACCCCGAGCACTGAGAACCGGGCACCCCGAGCACTGAGCACCCAGCACCCTGAGTACTGAGCACCCAGCACCCTGAGTACTGAGTACTGAGCACTGAGCACCCTGAGCACTGAGCACCCAGCATCCTGAGCACTGAGTACTGAGCACCCAGCACCCTGAGCACTGAGAACCCAGCACCCTGAGTACTGAGCACCCAGCACCAGGAGCACTGAGCACCCAGCACCCCGAGCACTGAGCACTTAGCACCCTTAGTACTGAGAACCGAGCACCCTGAGTACTGAGCACCCAGCACCCTGAGCACTGAGCACGGAGCACCCCGAGGACTGAGCACCCAGCACCGTGAGCACTGAGCACCCAGCACCTTGAGTACTGAGCACCGAGCACCCCGAGCACTGAGCACCCAGCACCCTAAGTACTGAGCATCCAGCACCCTGAGCACTGAGCACCCAGCACCCCGAGCACTGAGCACCCAGCACCCTGAGTACTGAGCACCCAGCACCCTGAGTACTGAGCACCCAGCACTCTGAGCACTGAGCACACAGCACCCTGAGTCCTGAGCACCCAGCACCCTGAGTACTTAGCACCCAGCACACTGAGCACTGAGCACCCAGCACCCTGAGTACTGAGCACCGAGCACCCTGAGTACTGAGCACCCAGCACCCTGAGTACTGAGCACAGAGCACCCTGAGTACTGAGCACCGAGCATCCGGAGTACTGAGCACCCTGCACCCCGAGCACTGAGCACCCAGCACCCTGAGCACTGAGCACCCTGCGGACTGAGCACCCAGCACCCTGAGTACTGAGCACCCAGCATCCTGAGTACTGAGCACCGAACACCCTGAGCACTGAGCACCCAGCAACCCGAGCACTGAGCACCCAGCACCCTGAGTACTGAGCACCCTGAGTACTGAGCACCCAGCACCCCGAGCACTGAGCACCCAGCAACCCGAGCACTGAGCACCCAGCACCCTGAGTACTGAGCACCCTGAGTACTGAGCACCCAGCAGCCTGAGTACTGAGCACCCTGAGTACTGAGCACCCAGCACCCTGAGCACTGAACACCCAGCAGCCTGAGTACTGAGCACCCAACGTACTGAGCACCGAACACCCCTAGCACTGAGCACCCAGCACCCTGAGCACTGAGCACCCAGCACCCCGAGCACTGAGCACCCAGCACCCCGAGCACTGAGCACTGAGCACCCTGAGTACTGAGCACTGAGCACCCTTAGTACTGAGCACCGAGCACCCTGAGAACTGAGCACCCAACACCCTGAGCACTGAGCACGGAGCACCCCGAGGACTGAGCACCCAGAACCGTGAGCACTGAGCAGCCAGCACATTGAGTACTGAGCACCGAGCACACCGAGCACTGAGCACCCAGCACCCTGTGTCCTGAGCACCCAGCACCCTGAGCACTGAGCACCCAGCACCCCGAGCACTGAGCACCCAGCACCCTGAGTACTGAGCACACAGCACCCTGAGTACTGAGCACCAAGTACCCCGAGCACTGAGCACCCAGCACCCTGAGTCCTGAGCACCCAGCACCCTGAGCACTGAGCACCCAGCACCCCGAGCACTGAGCACCCAGCACCCTGAGTACTGAGCACACAGCACCCTGAGTACTGAGCACCCAGCACCCCGAGCACTGAGCACCCAGCACCCTGAGTACTGAGCACACAGCACCCTGAGTACTGAGCACCGAGCACCCCGAGCACTGAGCACCCAGCATCCTGAGCACTGAGCACTCTGAGGACTGAGCAACCAGCACCGTGAGTACTGAGCACCCAGCACCCTGAGTACTGAGCACCCAGCATCCTGAGTACTGAGCACCGATCACCCTGAGCACTGAGCACCCAGCACCCCGAGCACTGAGCACCCAGCACCCTGAGTACTGAGCACCCTGAGTACTGAGCACCCAGCACCCCGAGCACTGAGCACCCAGCACCCCGAGTACAGAGCACCCTGAGTACTGAGCACCCAGCACCCTGAGTACTGAGCACCCTGAGTACTGAGCACCCAGCACCCTGAGCACTGAGCACCCAGCACCCTGAGTACTGAGCACCCAGCACCCTGAGCACTGAGCACCCAGCACCCTGAGTACTGAGCACCCAGCACCCTGAGTACTTAGCACCGAGCACCCTGAGTACTGAGGACCCAGCACCCTGAGTACTGAGCACCCAGCACCCTGATTACTGAGCACCGAGCACCCCGAGTACTGAGTACCCAGCACTCTGAGCACTGAGAACCCAGCACCCTGAGCACTGAGCACCCAGCACCCCAAGCACTGAGCACCCAGCACCCTGAGTACTGAGCACCCTGAGTACTGAGCACCCAGCACCCCGAGCACTGAGCACCCAGCACCCTGAGTACTGAGCACCCAGGACCCTGAGTACTGAGCACCCAGCACCCTGAGCACTGAGCACCCAGCACCCTGAGTCATGAGCACCCAGCACCCTGAGTACTTAGCACCCAGCACACTGAGCACTGAGCACCCAGCACCCTGAGTACTGAGCACCGAGCACCCTGAGTACTGAGCACGCAGTACCCTGAGTACTGAGCACCCAGCACCCTGAGTACTGAGCACCCAGCACCCTGAGTACTGAGCACCCAGCACCCGGAGCACTGAGCACCCAGCACCCTGAGTACTGAGCACCCAGCACCCTGAGTACTGAGCACCCAGCACCCTGAGCACTGAGCACCCAGCACCCTGAGTCATGAGCACCCAGCACCCTGAGTACTTAGCACCCAGCACACTGAGCACTGAGCACCCAGCACCCTGAGTACTGAGCACCGAGCACCCTGAGTACTGAGCACGCAGTACCCTGAGTACTGAGCACCCAGCACCCTGAGTACTGAGCACCCAGCACCCTGAGTACTGAGCACCCAGCACCCGGAGCACTGAGCACCCAGCACCCTGAGTACTGAGCACCCAGCACCCTGAGCACTGAGCACCCAGCACCCTGAGTCATGAGCACCCAGCACCCTGAGTACTTAGCACCCAGCACACTGAGCACTGAGCACCCAGCACCCTGAGTACTGAGCACCGAGCACCCTGAGTACTGAGCACCCAGCTCCCTGAGTACTGAGCACCCAGCACCCTGAGTACTGAGCACCGAGCATCCGGAGTACTGAGCACCCTGCACCCCGAGCACTGAGCACCCAGCACCCTGAGCACTGAGCACCCTGAGGACTGAGCACCCAGCACCCTGAGTACTGAGCACCCAGCATCCTGAGTACTGAGCACCGATCACCCTGAGCACTGAGCACACAGCAACCCGAGCACTGAGCACCCAGCACCCTGAGTACTGAGCACCCTGAGTACTGAGCACACAGCACCCCGAGCACTGAGCCCGCAGCAACCCGAGCACTGAACACCCAGCACCCTGAGTACTGAGCACCCTGAGTACTGAGCACCCAGCACCTGAGTACTGAGCACCCTGAGTACTGAGCACCCTGAGTACTGAGCACCCAGCACCCTGAGTACTGAGCACCCTGAGTACGGAGCACCCAGCATCCTGAGTACTGAGCACCGATCACCCTGAGCACTGAGCACCCAGCAACCCGAGCACTGAGCACCCAGCACCCTGAGTACTGAGCACCCTGAGTACTGAGCACCCAGCACCCCGAGCACTGAGCACCCAGCACCCCGAGTACAGAGCACCCTGAGTACTGAGCACCCAGCACCCTGAGTACTGAGCACCCTGAGTACTGAGCACCCAGCACCCTGAGCACTGAGCACCAGCACCCTGAGTACTGAGCACCCAGCACCCTGAGCACTGAGCACCCAGCACCCTGAGTACTGAGCACCCAGCACCCTGAGTACTGAGCACCCAGCATCCTGAGTACTGAGGACCCAGCACCCTGAGTACTGAGCACCCAGCACCCTGAGTACTGAGCACCGAGCACCCCGAGTACTGAGTACCCAGCACTCTGAGCACTGAGAACCCAGCACCCTGAGCACTGAGCACCCAGCACCCCAAGCACTGAGCACCCAGCACCCTGAGTACTGAGCACCCTGAGTACTGAGCACCCAGCACCCTGAGCACTGAGCACCCAGCACCCTGAGTACTGAGCACCCAGCACCCTGAGTACTGAGCACCCAGCACCCTGAGCACTGAGCACCCAGCACCCTGAGTCATGAGCACCCAGCACCCTGAGTACTTAGCACCCAGCACCCTGAGCACTGAGCACCCAGCACCCTGAGTACTGAGCACCGAGCACCCTGAGTACTGAGCACGCAGTACCCTGAGTACTGAGCACCCAGCACCCTGAGTACTGAGCACCCAGCACCCTGAGTACTGAGCACCCAGCACCCGGAGCACTGAGCACCCAGCACCCTGAGTACTGAGCACCCAGCACCCTGAGTACTGAGCACCGAGCACCCTGAGCACTGAGCACCCAGCACCCTGAGCACTGAGCACCCAGCACCCTGAGCACTGAGCACCCAGCACCCTGAGTCATGAGCACCCAGCACCCTGAGTACTTAGCACCCAGCACACTGAGCACTGAGCACCCAGCACCCTGAGTACTGAGCACCGAGCACCCTGAGTACTGAGCACGCAGTACCCTGAGTACTGAGCACCCAGCACCCTGAGTACTGAGCACCCAGCACCCTGAGTACTGAGCACCCAGCACCCGGAGCACTGAGCACCCAGCACCCTGAGTACTGAGCACCCAGCACCCTGAGTACTGAGCACCCAGCACCCTGAGCACTGAGCACCCAGCACCCTGAGTCATGAGCACCCAGCACCCTGAGTACTTAGCACCCAGCACACTGAGCACTGAGCACACAGCACCCTGAGTACTGAGCACCGAGCACCCTGAGTACTGAGCACGCAGTACCCTGAGTACTGAGCACCCAGCACCCTGAGTACTGAGCACCCAGCACCCTGAGTACTGAGCACCCAGCACCCGGAGCACTGAGCACCCAGCACCCTGAGTACTGAGCACCCAGCACCCTGAGCACTGAGCACCCAGCACCCTGAGTCATGAGCACCCAGCACCCTGAGTACTTAGCACCCAGCACACTGAGCACTGAGCACCCAGCACCCTGAGTACTGAGCACCGAGCACCCTGAGTACTGAGCACCCAGCACCCTGAGTACTGAGCACCCAGCACCCTGAGTACTGAGCACCGAGCATCCGGAGTACTGAGCACCCTGCACCCCGAGCACTGAGCACCCAGCACCCTGAGCACTGAGCACCCTGAGGACTGAGCACCCAGCACCCTGAGTACTGAGCACCCAGCATCCTGAGTACTGAGCACCGATCACCCTGAGCACTGAGCACACAGCAACCCGAGCACTGAGCACCCAGCACCCTGAGTACTGAGCACCCTGAGTACTGAGCACACAGCACCCCGAGCACTGAGCCCGCAGCAACCCGAGCACTGAACACCCAGCACCCTGAGTACTGAGCACCCTGAGTACTGAGCACCCAGCACCTGAGTACTGAGCACCCTGAGTACTGAGCACCCTGAGTACTGAGCACCCAGCACCCTGAGTACTGAGCACCCTGAGTACTGAGCACCCAGCATCCTGAGTACTGAGCACCGATCACCCTGAGCACTGAGCACCCAGCAACCCGAGCACTGAGCACCCAGCACCCTGAGTACTGAGCACCCTGAGTACTGAGCACCCAGCACCCTGAGCACTGAGCACCCAGCACCCTGAGTACTGAGCACCGAGCACCCTGAGTACTGAGCACCCAGCACCCTGAGCACTGAGCACCCAGCACCCTGAGTACTGAGCACCGAGCACCCTGAGTACTGAGCACCCAGCACCCTGAGTACTGAGCACCAAGCACCCTGAGTATTGAGCACCAAGCACCCCGAGTAGTGAGCACCCAGCACCCTGAGCACTGAGCACCCAGCACCCTGAGTACTGAGCACCCAGCACCCTGAGTACTGAGCACCCTGAGTACTGAGCACCCAGCACCCTGAGTAATGAGCACCCAGCACCCCGAGTACTGAGCACCCAGCACAGTGAGTACTGAGCACCCAGCACCCTGAGTACTGAGCACCCAGCACCCTGAGCACTGAGCACAAAGCACGCTGAGTACTGAGCACTGAGCACCGTGAGTACTGAGCACCGTGGACCCTGAGCACTGAGCACCCAGCACGCTGAGTACTGAGCACCCAGCACCCTGAGTTCTGAGCACTGAGCACTGAGCACCCAGCACCCTGAGTACTGAGCAGCCAGCACCCTGAGTACTGAGCACTGAGCACTGAGCACCCTGAGCACTGAGCACCCAGCACCCCGAGCACTGAGCACTGAGCACCCTGAGTACTGAACACTGAGCACTCTGAGTACTGAGCACCCAGCACCCTGAGTACTGAGCACCCAGCACCCCGAGCACTGAGCACCGGGCACCCCGAGCACTGAGCACCCAGCACCCTGAGTACTGAGCACCCAGCACCCTGAGTACTGAGTACTGAGCACTGAGCACCCTGAGCACTGAGCACCCAGCATCCTGAGCACTGAGTACTGAGCACCCAGCACCCTGAGCACTGAGAACCCAGCACCCTGAGTACTGAGCACCCAGCACAAGGAGCACTGAGCACCCAGCACCCGGAGCACTGAGCACTTAGCACCCTTAGTACTGAGCACCGAGCACCCTGAGTACTGAGCACCCAGCACCCTGAGCACTGAGCACGGAGCACCCCGAGGACTGAGCACCCAGCACCGTGAGCACTGAGCACCCAGCACCTTGATTACTGAGCACCGAGCACCCCGAGCACTGAGCACCCAGCACCCTGAGTACTGAGCACCCTGAGGACTGAGCACCGATCACCCTGAGCACTGAGCACCCAGCACCCTGAGTACTGAGCACCCAGTACCCTGAGTACTGAGCACCGAGCACCCCGAGCACTGAGCACCCAGCACCCTGAGCACTGAGCACCCAGCACCCTGAGTACTGAGCACCCAGCACCCTGAGTACTGAGCACCCAGCACCCTGAGCACTGAGCACCCAGCACCCTGAGTACTGAGCACCCAGCACCCTGAGTACTGAGCACCCAGCACCCTGAGTACTGAGCACCCAGCACCCTGAGTACTGAGGACCCAGCACCCTGAGTACTGAGCACCGAGCACCCCGAGTACTGAGCACCCAGCACCCCGAGCACTGAGCACCCAGCACCCTGAGCACTGAGCACCCAGCACCCCAAGCACTGAGCACCCAGCACCCTGAGTACTGAGTACTGAGCACCCTGAGTACTGACCACCCAGAACCCTGAGCACTGAGCACCCAGCACCCTGAGTACTGAGCACCGAGCACCCTGAGCACTGAGCACCCAGCACCAAGAGTACTGAGCACCGAGCATCCTGAGCACTGAGCACCGAGCACCCCGAGCACTGAGCACCCAGCACCCTGAGTACTGTGCACCCAGCACCAAAAGTACTGAGCACCGAGCACCCCGAGCACTGAGCACCCAGCACCCTGAGTACTGAGCACCCAGCACCAAAAGTACTGAGCACCGAGCACCCCGAGCACTGAGCACCCAGCACCCTGAGTAATGAGCACCCAGAACCCTGTGTACTGAGCACCCAGCACCCTGAGCACTGAGCACAAAGCACGCTGAGTACTGAGCACTGAGCACCCTGAGTACTGAGCACCGAGGACCCTGAGCACTGAGCACCCAGCACGCTGAGTACTGAGCGCTGAGCACCCTGAGTACTGAGCACCGAGCACCCTGAGTACTGAGCACCCAGCACCCTGAGCACTGAGCAGCCAGCACCCTGAGCACTGAGCACCCAGCACCCCGAGCACTGAGCACCCAGCACCCTGAGTACTGAGCACCCAGCACCCTGAGTACTGAGCACTCAGCACCCTGAGTACTGAGCACCGAGCACCCCGAGCACTGAGCACCCAGCACCCTGAGCACTGAGCACCCTGAGGACTGAGCACCCAGCACCCTGAGTACTGAGCACCCAGCATCCTGAGTACTGGGCACCGATCACCCTGAGCACTGAGCACGCAGCAACCCGAGCACTGAGCACCCAGCACCCTGTGTACTGAGCACCCTGAGTACTGAGCACCCAGCACCCCGAGCACTGAGCACCCAGCACCCTGAGTACTGATCACCCTGAGTACTGAGCACCCAGAACCCTGAGTACTGAGCACCCTGAGTACTGAGCACCCAGCACCCTGAGCACTGAGCACCCAGCACCCTGAGTATTGAGCACCCAGCACCCTGAGCACTGAGCACACAGCACCCTGAGTACTGAGCACCCAGCACCCTGAGTACTGAGCACCCAGCACCCTGAGTACTGAGCACCCAGTACCCTGAGTACTGAGCACCGAGCACCCCGAGTACTGAGCACCCAGCACCCTGAGCACTGAGCACCCAGCACCCTGAGTACTGAGCACCCAGCACCCTGAGTACTGAGCACCCAGCACCCTGAGCACTGAGCACCCTGAGTACTGAGCACCCAGAACCCTGAGTACTGAGCACCCAGAGCGCTGAGCACCCAGCACCCCAAGCACGGAGCACCCAGAAACCCGAGCACTGAGTACTGAGCACCCAGCACCCTGAGTACTGAGCACCGAGCTCCCCGAGCACTGAACGCCCTGAGTACTGAGCACCCAGCACCCCGATCACAGAGCACCCAGCACCGTCAGCACTGAGCACCCAGCACCCCGAGCACTGAGCACCCAGCACCCTGAGTACTGAGCACCCTGAGGACTGAGCACCCAGCACCCTGAGCACTGAGCACCCAACACCCTGAGTACTGAGCACCCAGCACCCTGAGTACTGAGCACCCAGCACGCTGAGTACTGAGCACCCAGCACACTAAGCACTGAGCACCCTGAGGACTGAGCACCCAGCACCCTGAGTACTGAGCACCCAGCATCCTGAGTACTGAGCACCGATCACCCTGAGCACTGAGCACCCAGCAACCCGAGCACTGAGCACCCAGCACCCTGAGTACTGAGCACACTGAGTACTGAGCACCCAGCACCCCGAGCACTGAGCACCCAGCACCCTGAGTACTGAGCACCCTGAGTACTGAGCACCCAGAACCCTGAGTACTGAGCACCCTGAGTACTGAGCACCCAGCACCCTGAGCACTGAGCACCCAGCACCCTGAGTACTGAGCACCCAGCACCCTGAGTACTGTGCACCCAGCACCCTGAGTACTGAGCACCCAGCACCCTGAGTACTGAGCAGCCAGCACGCTGAGTACTGAGCACCCAGCAACCTGAGCACTGAGCACCTTGAGTACTGAGCACCCAGCACCCTGAGCACTGAGCACCCAGCACCCTGAGTACTGAGCACCCAGCACCCTGAGTACTGAGCACCGAGCACTCCAAGCACTGAGCACCCAGCACCCTGAACACTGAGCACACCAGCACCCTGAGTACTGAGCACCCAGCACCCTGAGTACTGAGCACCCAGCACCCTGAGTACTGAGCACCGAGCACCCCGAGTACTGAGCACCCAGCACCCCGAGCACTGAGCACCCAGCAACCTGAGCACTGAGCACCCAGCACCCCAAGCACTGAGCACCCAGCACCCTGAGTACTGAGTACTGAACACCCTGAGTACTGAGCACCCAGCACCCTGAGCACCCAGCACCCTGAGTACTGAGCACCGAGCACCCCGAGCACTGAGCACCCAGCACCCCGAGCACTGAGCACCCAGCACTGAGCACCCAGCACCCTGAGTACTGAGCACCCAGCACCCTGAGTACTGAGCACCGAGCACCCCGAGCATTGAGCACCGGGCACCCCGAGCACTGAGCACCCAGCACCCTGAGTACTGAGCACCCAGCACCCTGAGTACTGAGCACTGAGCAGTGAGCACACTGAGCACTGAGCACCCAGCATCCTGAGCACTGAGTACTGAGCACCCAGCACCCTGAGCACTGAGCACCCAGCACCCTGAGCACTGAGCACCCAGCACCCTGAGTACTGAGCACCCAGCACCCCGAGCACTGAGCACCCAGCACCCTGAGCACTGAGCTCCCAGCACCCCAAGCACTGAGCACCCAGCACCCTGAGTACTGAGTACTGAGCACCCTGAGTACTGAGCACCAAGCACCCTGAGTACTGAGCACCCAGCACTCCAAGCACTGAGCACCCAGCACCCTGAGCACTGAGCACCCAGCACCCTGAGTACTGAGCACCGAGCACCCTGAGCACTGAGCACCCAGCACCAAGAGTACTGAGCACCGAGCATCCTGAGCACTGAGCACCGAGCACCCCGAGCACTGAGCACCCAGCACCCTGAGTACTGTGCACCCAGCACCAAAAGTACTGAGCACCGAGCACCCCGAGCACTGAGCACCCAGCACCCTGAGTACTGAGCACCCAGCACCAAAAGTACTGAGCACCGAGCACCCCGAGCACTGAGCACCCAGCACCCTGAGTAATGAGCACCCAGAACCCTGAGTACTGAGCACCCAGCACCCTGAGCACTGAGCACAAAGCACGCTGAGTACTGAGCACTGAGCACCCTGAGTACTGAGCACCGAGGACCCTGAGCACTGAGCACCCAGCACGCTGAGTACTGAGCGCTGAGCACCCTGAGTACTGAGCACCGAGCACCCTGAGTACTGAGCACCCAGCACCCTGAGCACTGAGCAGCCAGCACCCTGAGCACTGAGCACCCAGCACCCCGAGCACTGAGCACCCAGCACCCTGAGTACTGAGCACCCAGCACCCTGAGTACTGAGCACTCAGCACCCTGAGTACTGAGCACCGAGCACCCCGAGCACTGAGCACCCAGCACCCTGAGCACTGAGCACCCTGAGGACTGAGCACCCAGCACCCTGAGTACTGAGCACCCAGCATCCTGAGTACTGGGCACCGATCACCCTGAGCACTGAGCACGCAGCAACCCGAGCACTGAGCACCCAGCACCCTGTGTACTGAGCACCCTGAGTACTGAGCACCCAGCACCCCGAGCACTGAGCACCCAGCACCCTGAATACTGATCACCCTGAGTACTGAGCACCCAGAACCCTGAGTACTGAGCACCCTGAGTACTGAGCACCCAGCACCCTGAGCACTGAGCACCCAGCACCCTGAGTATTGAGCACCCAGCACCCTGAGCACTGAGCACACAGCACCCTGAGTACTGAGCACCCAGCACCCTGAGTACTGAGCACCCAGCACCCTGAGTACTGAGCACCCAGTACCCTGAGTACTGAGCACCGAGCACCCCGAGTACTGAGCACCCAGCACCCTGAGCACTGAGCACCCAGCACCCTGAGTACTGAGCACCCAGCACCCTGAGTACTGAGCACCCAGCACCCTGAGCACTGAGCACCCTGAGTACTGAGCACCCAGAACCCTGAGTACTGAGCACCCTGAGCGCTGAGCACCCAGCACCCCAAGCACGGAGCACCCAGAACCCCGAGCACTGAGTACTGAGCACCCAGCACCCTGAGTACTGAGCACCGAGCTCCCCGAGCACTGAACGCCCTGAGTACTGAGCACCCAGCACCCCGATCACAGAGCACCCAGCACCGTCAGCACTGAGCACCCAGCACCCCGAGCAATGAGCACCCAGCACCCTGAGTACTGAGCACCCTGAGGACTGAGCACCGATCACCCTGAGCACTGAGCACCCAACACCCTGAGTACTGAGCACCCAGCACCCTGAGTACTGAGCACCCAGCACGCTGAGTACTGAGCACCCAGCACACTGATCACTGAGCACCCTGAGGACTGAGCACCCAGCACCCTGAGTACTGAGCACCCAGCATCCTGAGTACTGAGCACCGATCACCCTGAGCACTGAGCACCCAGCAACCCGAGCACTGAGCACCCAGCACCCTGAGTACTGAGCACACTGAGTACTGAGCACCCAGCACCCCGAGCACTGAGCACCCAGCACCCTGAGTACTGAGCACCCTGAGTACTGAGCACCCAGAACCCTGAGTACTGAGCACCCTGAGTACTGAGCACCCAGCACCCTGAGCACTGAGCACCCAGCACCCTGAGTACTGAGCACCCAGCACCCTGAGTACTCTGCACCCAGCACCCTGAGTACTGAGCACCCAGCACCCTGAGTACTGAGCAGCCAGCACGCTGAGTACTGAGCACCCAGCAACCTGAGCACTGAGCACCTTGAGTACTGAGCACCCAGCACCCTGAGCACTGAGCACCCAGCACCCTGAGTACTGAGCACCCAGCACTCTGAGTACTGAGCACCGAGCACTCCAAGCACTGAGCACCCAGCACCCTGAACACTGAGCACACCAGCACCCTGAGTACTGAGCACCCAGCACCCTGAGTACTGAGCACCCAGCACCCTGAGTACTGAGCACCGAGCACCCCGAGTACTGAGCACCCAGCACCCCGAGCACTGAGCACCCAGCACCCTGAGCACTGAGCACCCAGCACCCCAAGCACTGAGCACCCAGCACCCTGAGTACTGAGTACTGAACACCCTGAGTACTGAGCACCCAGCACCCTGAGCACCCAGCACCCTGAGTACTGAGCACCGAGCACCCCGAGCACTGAGCACCCAGCACCCCGAGCACTGAGCACCCAGCACTGAGCACCCAGCACCCTGAGTACTGAGCACCCAGCACCCTGAGTACTGAGCACCGAGCACCCCGAGCATTGAGCACCCGGCACCCCGAGCACTGAGCACCCAGCACCCTGAGTACTGAGCACCCAGCACCCTGAGTACTGAGCACTGAGCAGTGAGCACACTGAGCACTGAGCACCCAGCATCCTGAGCACTGAGTACTGAGCACCCAGCACCCTGAGCACTGAGCACCCAGCACCCTGAGCACTGAGCACCCAGCACCCTGAGTACTGAGCACCCAGCACCCCGAGCACTGAGCACCCAGCACCCTGAACACTGAGCTCCCAGCACCCCAAGCACTGAGCACCCAGCACCCTGAGTACTGAGTACTGAGCACCCTGAGTACTGAGCACCAAGCACCCTGAGTACTGAGCACCCAGCACTCCAAGCACTGAGCACCCAGCACCCTGAGCACTGAGCACCCAGCACCCTGAGTACTGAGCACACAGCACAGCGAGCACTGAGCACCCAGCACCCTGAGTAATGAGCACCCAGCACCCTGAGTACTGAGCACTGAGCACCCTGAGCACTGAGCACCCAGCACCCTGAGCACTGAGCACCCTGAGGACTGAGCACCGAGCACCCTGAGTACTGAGCACCCAACACCCTGAGTACTGAGCACCCAGCATCCTGAGTAGTGAGCACCGATCACCCTGAGCACTGAGCACCCAGCAACCCAAGCACTGAGCACCCAGCACCCTGAGTACTGAGCACCCTGAGTACTGAGCACCCAGCACCCCGAGCACTGAGCACGCAGCACCCTGAGTACTGAGCACCCAGAGTACTGAGCACCCAGCACCCTGAGTACTGAGCACCCTGAGTACTGAGCACCCAGCACCCTGAGAACTGAGCACCCAGCACCCTGAGCACTGAGCACCCAGCACCCTGAGTACTGAGCACCCAGCACCCTGAGTACTTTGCACCCAGCACCCTGAGCACTGAGCACCCAGCACCCTGAGTACTGAGCACCGAGCACCCTGAGTACTGAGCACCCAGCACCCTGAGTACTGAGCACCCAGCACCCTGAGTACTGAGCACCGAGCACCCCGAGTACTGAGCACCCAGCACCCTGAGCACTGAGCACCCAGCACCCTGAGTACTGAGCACACTGAGTACTGAGCACCGATCACCCTGAGCACTGAGCACCCAGCACCCTGAGTACTGAGCACCCAGCACCCTGAGTACTGAGCACGCAGCACCCCGAGCACTGAGCACCCTGAGTACTGAGCACTAAGCACCCAGAGCGCTGAGCACCCAGCACCCCAAGAACGGAGCACCCACGACACCGAGCACTGAGTACTGAGCACCCAGCACCCTGAGTACTGAGCACGGAGCTCCCTGAGCACTGAGCACCCTGAGTACTGAGCACCCAGCACCTCGATCACAGAGCACCCAGCACACTCAGCACTGAGGACCCAGCACCCCGAGCACTGAGCACGGAGCACCCTGAGTACTGAGCACCCTGAGGACTGAGCACCGATCACCCTGAACACTGAGCACCCAGCACCCTGAGTACTGAGCACACAGCACCCTGAGTACTGAGCACCGAGCACTCCGAGCACTGAGCACCCAGCACCCTGAGCACTGAGCACCCAGCACCCTGAGTACTGAGCACCCAGCACCCTGAGTACTGAGCACCCAGCACCCTGAGTACTGAGCACCCAGCACCAAGAGTACTGAGCACCGAGCATCCTGAGCACTGAGCACCGAGCACCCCAAGCACTGAGCACCCAGCAGCCTGAGTACTGAGCACCCAGCACCAAGAGTACTGAGCATCGAGCACCCCGAGCACTGAGCACCCAGCACCCTGAGTAATGAGCACCCAGCACCCCGAGTACTGAGCACCCAGCACCGTGAGTACTGAGCACCCAGCACCCTGAGTACTGAGCACCCAGCACCCTGAGCACTGAGCACAAAGCACGCTGAGTACTGAGCACTGAGCACCCTGAGTACTGAGCACCAAGGACCCTGAGCACTGAGCACCCAGCACGCTGAGTACTGAGCGCTGAGCACCCTGAGTACTGAGCACCGAGCACCCTGAGTACTGAGCACCCAGCACCCTGAGCACTGAGCAGCCAGCACCCTGAGCACTGAGCACCCAGCACCCCGAGCACTGAGCACCCAGCACCCTGAGCACTGAGCACCCAGCACCCCGAGTACTGAGCACCCAGCACCCTGAGTACTGAGCACCGAGCAACCCGAGCACTGAGCACCCAGCACCCCGAGCACTGAGCACCCAGCACCCCGAGAATGAGCACCCAGCACCCTGAGTACTGAGCACCCAGCACCCTGAGCACTGAGCACCCAGCACCCTGAGTACTGAGCACCCAGCACCCTGAGAACTTAGCACCCAGCACCCTGAGCACTGAGCACCCAGCACCCTGAGTACTGAGCACCGAGCACCCTGAGTTCTGAGCACCCAGCACCCTGAGTACTGAGCACCGAGCACCCCGAGTACTGAGCACCCAGCACCCTGAGCACTGAGCACCCAGCACCCTGAGTACTGAGCACCCAGCACCCTGAGTACTGAGCACGCAGCACCCCGAGCACTGAGCACCCTGAGTACTGAGCACTAAACACCCAGAGCGCTGAGCACCCAGCACCCCAAGCACGGAGCACCCAGGACCCCGAGCACTGAGTACTGAGCACCCAGCACCCTGAGTACTGAGCACCGAGCTCCCTGAGCACTGAGCACCCTGAGTACTGAGCACCCAGCACCCCGATCACAGAGCACCCAGCACACTCAGCACTGAGGACCCAGCAACCGGAGCACTGAGCACCGAGCACCCTGAGTACTGAGCACCCTGAGGACTGAGCACCGATCACCTTGAACACTGAGCACCCAGCACCCTGAGTACTGAGCACCCAGCACCCTGAGTACTGAGCACCGAGCACTCCGAGCATTGAGCACCCAGCACCCTGAGCACTGAGCACCCAGCACCCTGAGTACAGAGCACCCAGCACCCTGAGTACTGAGCACCCAGCACCCTGAGTACTGAGCACCCAGCACCAAGAGTACTGAGCACCGAGCACCCTGAGTAATGAGCACCCAGCACCCCGAGTACTGAGCACCCAGCACCGTGAGTACTGAGCACCCAGCACCCTGAGTACTGAGCACCCAGCACCCTGAGCACTGAGCAAAAAGCACGCTGAGTACTGAGCACTGAGCACCCTGAGTACTGAGCACCAAGGACCCTGAGCACTGAGCACCCAGCACGCTGAGTACTGAGCGCTGAGCACCCTGAGTACTGAGCACCGAGCACCCTGAGTACTGAGCACCCAGCACCCTGAGCACTGAGCAGCAAGCACCCTGAGCACTGAGCACCCAGCACCCCGAGCACTGAGCACCCAGCACCCTGAGCACTGTGCACCCAGCACCCCGAGTACTGAGCAGCCAGCACCCTGAGTACTGAGCACAGAGCACCCCGAGCACTGAGCACCCAGCACCATGAGCACTGAGCACCCAGCACCCCGAGAATGAGCACCCAGCACCCTGAGTACTGAGAACCGAGCACCCTGAGTACTGAGCACCCAGCACCCTGAGCACTGAGCACCCAGCACCCCGAGTACTGAGCAAACAGCACCCCGGGCACTGAGCACCCAGCACCCCGAGAATGAGCACCCAGCACCCTGAGTACTGAGCACCCAGCACCCTGAGTACTGAGCACCCAGCACCCCGAGCACTGAGCACCCTGAGTACTTTGCACCCAGCACCCTGAGTACTGAGCACTAAGCACACAGAGCGCTGAGCACCCAGCACCCCAAGCACGGAGCACCCAGGACCCCGAGCACTGAGTACTGAGCACCCAGCACCCTGAGTACTGAGCACCGAGCTCCCCGAGCCCTGAGCACCCTGAGTACTGAGCACCCAGCACCCCGATCACAGAGCACCCAGCACCCTCAGCACTGAGCACCCAGCACCCCGAGCACTGAGCACCCAGCACCCTGAGTACTGAGCACCCTGAGTACTGAGCACCGATCACCCTGAGCACTGAGCACCCAGCAACCCAAGCACTGAGCACCCAGCACCCTGAGTACTGAGCACCCTGAGTACTGAGCACCCAGCACCCCGAGCACTGAGCACGCAGCACCCTGAGTACTGAGCACCCAGAGTACTGAGCACCCAGCACCCTGAGTACTGAGCACCCTGAGTACTGAGCACCCAGCACCCTGAGCACTGAGCACCCAGCACCCTGAGAACTGAGCACCCAGCACCCTGAGCACTGAGCACCCAGCACCCTGAGTACTGAGCACCCAGTACCCTGAGTACTGAGCACCCAGCACCCTGAGCACTGAGCACCCAGCACCCTGAGTACTGAGCACCGAGCACCCTGAGTACTGAGCACCCAGCACCCTGAGTACTGAGCACCCAGCATCCTGAGTACTGAGCACCGAGCACCCCGAGTACTGAGCACCCAGCACCCTGAGCACTGAGCACCCAGCACCCTGAGTACTGAGCACACAGCACCCTGAGTACTGAGCACCAAGCACCCCGAGCACTGAGCACCCTGAGTACTGAGCACCCAGCACCCTGAGTACTGAGCACTAAGCACCCAGAGCGCTGAGCACCCAGCACCCCAAGCACGGAGCACCCAGGACCCCGAGCACTGAGTACTGAGCACCCAGCACCCTGATTACTGAGCACCGAGCTCCCCGAGCACTGAGCACCCTGAGTACTTAGCACCCAGCACCCCGATCACAGAGCACCCAGCACCCTCAGCACTGAGCACCCAGCACCCCGAGCACTGAGCACCCAGCACCCTGAGTACTGAGCACCCTGAAGACTGAGCACCGATCACCCTGAGCACTGAGCACCCAGCACCCTGAGTACTGAGCACCCAGCACCCTGAGTACTGAGCAACGAGCACCCCGAGCACTAAGCACCCAGGACCCAGAGCACTGAGCACCCAGCAACCTGAGTACTGAGCACCCAGCACCCTGAGTACTGAGCACCCAGCAACCTGAGCACTGAGCACCCAGCACCCTGAGTACTGAGCACCCAGCACCCTGAGCACTGAGCACCCAGCTCCCTGAGCACTGAGCACCCAGCACCCCGAGCACTGAGCACGCAGCACCCTGAGTACTGAGCACCCAGCACCCCGAGCCCTGAGCACCCAGCACCCTGAGTACTGAGCACCCTGAGTACTGAGCACCTAGCACCCCGAGCACTGAGCACCCAGCACCCTGAGCACTGAGCACCCTGCACCCTGAGTACTGAGCATCAAGCACCCTGAGCACTGAGCACACAGCACCCTGAGTACTGAGTACTGAGCACCCTGAGTACTGAGCACCAAGCACCCTGAGTACTGAGCACCCAGCACTCCAAGCACTGAGCACCCAGCACCCTGAGCACTGAGCACCCAGCACCCTGAGTACTGAGCACCCAGCACCCTGAGTAATGAGCACCCAGCACCCTGAGTACTGAGCACCGATCACCCTGAGCACTGAGCACCCAGCAACCCAAGCACTGAGCACCCAGCACCCTGAGTACTGAGCACCCTGAGTACTGAGCACGCAGCACCCCGAGCACTGAGCACGCAGCACCCTGAGTACTGAGCACCCAGAGTACTGAGCACCCAGCACCCTGAGTACTGAGCACCCTGAGTACTGAGCACCCAGCACCCTGAGCACTGAGCACCCAGCACCCTGAGAACTGAGCACCCAGCACCCTGAGCACTGAGCACCCAGCACCCTGAGTACTGAGCACCCAGCACCCTGAGTACTGAGCACCCAGCACCCTGAGCACTGAGCACCCAGCACCCTGAGTACTGAGCACCGAGCACCCTGAGTACTGAGCACCCAGCACCCTGAGTACTGAGCACCCAGCACCCTGAGTACTGAGCACCGAGCACCCCGAGTACTGAGCACCCAGCACCCTGAGCACTGAGCACCCAGCACCCTGAGTACTGAGCACACAGCACCCTGAGTACTGAGCACCCAGCACCCCGAGCACTGAGCACCCTGAGTACTGAGCACCCAGCACCCTGAGTACTGAGCACTAAGCACCCAGAGCGCTGAGCACCCAGCACCCCAAGCACGGAGCACCCAGGACCCCGAGCACTGAGTACTGAGCACCCAGCACCCTGATTACTGAGCAGCGAGCTCCCCGAGCACTGAGCACCCTGAGTACTGAGCACCCAGCACCCCGATCACAGAGCACCCAGCACCCTCAGCACTGATCACCCAGCACCCGAGCACTGAGCACCCAGCACCCTGAGTACTGAGCACCCTGAAGACTGAGCACCGATCACCCTGAGCACTGAGCACCCAGCACCCTGAGTACTGAGCACCCAGCACCCTGAGTACTGAGCACCGAGCACCCCGAGCACTAAGCACCCAGCACCCAGAGCACTGAGCACCCAGCAACCTGAGTACTGAGCACCCAGCACCCTGAGTACTGAGCACCCAGCACCCTGAGCACTGAGCACCCAGCACCCTGAGTACTGAGCACCCAGCACCCTGAGCACTGAGCACCCAGCTCCCTGAGCACTGAGCACCCAGCACCCCGAGCACTGAGCACGCAGCACCCTGAGTACTGAGCACCCAGCACCCCGAGCCCTGAGCACCCAGCACCCTGAGTACTGAGCACCCTGAGTACTGAGCACCTAGCACCCCGAGCACTGAGCACCCAGCACCCTGAGCACTGAGCACCCTGCACCCTGAGTACTGAGCATCAAGCACCCTGAGCACTGAGCACACAGCACCCCGATCACAGAGCACCCAGCACCCTCAGCACTGAGCACCCAGCACCCCGAGCAATGAGCACCCAGCACCCTGAGTACTGAGCACCCAGCACCCCGAGCACTGAGCACCCAGCACCCTGAGTACTGAGCACCGAGCACCCTGAGTACTGAGCACCCAGCACCCCGAGGACTGAGCACCCAGCACCCCGAGTACTGAGCACCCAGCACTGAGCACCCAGCACCCTGAGTACTGAGCACCCAGCACCCTGAGTACTGAGCACCGAGCACCACGAGCATTGAGAACCGGGCACCCCGAGCACTGAGCACCCAGCACCCTGAGTAATGAGCACCCAGCACCCCGAGAACTGAGCACCCAGCACCTTGAGTACTGAGCACCCAGCACCCTGAGTACTGAGCACCCAGCACCCTGAGCACTGAGCACAAAGCACGCTGAGTACTGAGCACTGAGCACCCTGAGTACTGAGCACCAAGGACCATGAGCACTGAGCACCCAGCACGCTGAGTACTGAGCGCTGAGCACCCTGAGTACTGAGCACCGAGCACCCTGAGTACTGAGGACCCAGCACACCGAGCACTGAGCACCCAGCACCCTGAGCACTGAGCACCCAGCACCCCGAGTACTGAGCACCCAGCACCCTGAGTACTGAGCACCGAGCACCCCGAGCACTGAGCACCCAGCACCCCGAGAATGAGCACGCAGTACCCTGAGTACTGAGAACCGAGCACCCTGAGTACTGAGCACCCAGCACCCCGAGTACTGAGCAAACAGCACCCCGAGCACTGAGCACTCAGCACCCCGAGAATGAGCACCCAGCACCCTGAGTACTGAGCACCTAGCACCCTGAGTACTGAGCACCCAGCACCCCAAGCACTGAGCACCCTGAGTACTTTGCACCCAGCACCCTGAGTACTTAGCACCCAGCACCCCGAGCACTGAGCACCCAGCAACCCGAGTACTGAGCACCCAGCACCCTGAGTACTGAGCACCCAGCACGCTGAGTACTGAGCGCTGAGCACCCTGAGTACTGAGCACCGAGCACCCTGAGTACTGAGCACCCAGCACCCTGAGCACTGAGCAGCCAGCAACCTGAGCACTGAGCACCCAGCACACCGAGCACTGAGCACCCAGCACCCTGAGTACTGAGCACCCAGCACCCTGAGTACTGAGCACTCAGCACACTGAGTACTGAGCACCGAGCACCCCGAACACTGAGCACCCAGCACCCTGAGCACTGAGCATCCTGAGGACTGAGCACCCAGCACGCTGAGTACTGAGCACCCAGCATCCTGAGTACTGAGCATCGATCACCCTGAGCACTGAGCACCCAGCAATCCGAGCATTGAGCACCCAGCACCCTGAGTACTTAGCACCCTGAGTACTGACCACCCAGCACCCCGAGCACTGAGCACCCAGGACCCTGAGTACTGAGCACCCTGAGTACTGAGCACCCAGTACCCTGAGTACTGAGCACCCTGAGTACTGAGCACCCAGCACCCTGAGCACTGAGCACCCAGCACCCTGAGTACTGAGCACCCAGCACCCTGAGCACTGAGCACCCAGCACCCTGAGTACTGAGCACCCAGCACCCTGAGAACTTAGCACCCAGCACCCTGAGCACTGAGCACCCAGCAGCCTGAGTACTGAGCACCGAGCACCCTGAGTACTGAGCACCCAGCACCCTGAGTACTGAGCACCCAGCACCCTGAGTACTGAGCACCGAGCACCCCGAGTACTGAGCACCCAGCACCCTGAGCACTGAGCACCCAGCACCCTGAGTACTGAGCACCCAGCACCCTGAGTACTGAGCACGCAGCACCCCGAGCACTGAGCACCCTGAGTACTGAGCACTAAGCACCCAGAGCCCTGAGCACCCAGCACCCCAAGCACGGAGCACCCAGGACCCCGAGCACTGAGTACTGAGCACCCAGCACCCTGAGTACTGAGCACCGAGCTCCCCGAGCACTGAGCACCCTGAGTAATGAGCACCCAGCACCCCGATCACAGAGCACCCAGCACACTCAGCACTGTGGACCCAGCACCCCGAGCACTGAGCACCGAGCACCCTGAGTACTGAGCACCCTGAGGACTGAGCACCGATCACCCTGAACACTGAGCACCCAGCACCCTGAGTATTGAGCACCCAGCACCCTGAGTACTGAGCACCGAGCACTCTGAGCACTGAGCACCCAGCACCCTGAGCACTGAGCACCCAGCACCCTGAGTACTGAGCACCAAGCACCCTGAGTACTGAGCACCCAGCACCCTGAGTACTGAGCATCCAGCACCAAGAGTACTGAGCACCGAGCATCCTGAGCACTGAGCACCGAGCACCCCGAGCACTGAGCACCCAGCAGCCTGAGTACTGAGCACCCAGCACCAAGAGTACTGAGCATCGAGCACCCCGAGCACTGAGCACCCAGCACCCTGAGTAATGAGCACCCAGCACCCCGAGTACTGAGCCACCAGCACCCTGAGTACTGAGCACCCAGCACCCTGAGAACTTAGCACCCTTCACCCTGAGCACTGAGCACCCATCACCCTGAGTACTGAGCACCGAGCACCCTGAGTACTGAGCACCCAGCACCCTGAGTACTGAGCACCCAGCACCCTGAGTACTGAGCACCGAGCACCCCGAGTACTGAGCACCCAGCACCCTGAGCACTGAGCACCCAGCACCCCGAGTACTGAGCACCCAGCACCCTGAGTACTGAGCACCGAGCAACCCGAGCACTGAGCACCCAGCACCCCGAGCACTGAGCACCCAGCACCCCGAGAATGAGCACCCAGCACCCTGAGTACTGAGCACCCAGCACCCTGAGCACTGAGCACCCAGCACCCTGAGTACTGAGCACCCAGCACCCTGAGAACTTAGCACCCAGCACCCTGAGCACTGAGCACCCAGCACCCTGAGTACTGAGCACCGAGCACCCTGAGTACTGAGCACCCAGCACCCTGAGTACTGAGCACCCAGCACCCTGAGTACTGAGCACCGAGCACCCCGAGTACTGAGCACCCAGCACCCTGAGCACTGAGCACCCAGCACCCTGAGTACTGAGCACCCAGCACCCTGAGTACTGAGCACGCAGCACCCCGAGCACTGAGCACCCTGAGTACTGAGCACTAAACACCCAGAGCGCTGAGCACCCAGCACCCCAAGCACGGAGCACCGAGGACCCCGAGCACTGAGTACTGAGCACCCAGCACCCTGAGTACTGAGCACCGAGCTCCCCGAGCACTGAGCACCCTGAGTACTGAGCACCCAGCACCCCGATCACAGAGCACACAGCACACTCAGCACTGAGGACCCAGCACCCCGAGCACTGAGCACCGAGCACCCTGAGTACTGAGCACCCTGAGGACTGAGCACCGATCACCCTGAACACTGAGCACCCAGCACCCTGAGTACTGAGCACCCAGCACCCTGAGTACTCAGCACCGAGCTCCCCGAGCACTGAACGCCCTGAGTACTGAGCACCCAGCACCCTGAGTACTGAGCACCGAGCACCCCGAGCACTGAGCACCCAGCACCCCGAGAATGAGCACGCAGCACCCTGAGTACTGAGAACCGAGCACCCTGAGTACTGAGCACCCAGCACCCCGAGTACTGAGCAAACAGCACCCCGAGCACTGAGCACTCAGCACCCCGAGAATGAGCACCCAGCACCCTGAGTACTGAGCACCTAGCACCCTGAGTACTGAGCACCCAGCACCCCAAGCACTGAGCACCCTGAGTACTTTGCACCCAGCACCCTGAGTACTTAGCACCCAGCACCCCGAGCACTGAGCACCCAGCACCCCGAGTACTGAGCACCCAGCAGCCTGAGTACTGAGCACCCAGCACGCTGAGTACTGAGCGCTGAGCACCCTGAGTACTGAGCACCGAGCACCCTGAGTACTGAGCACCCAGCACCCTGAGCACTGAGCAGCCAGCACCCTGAGCACTGAGCACCCAGCACACCGAGCACTGAGCACCCAGCACCCTGAGTACTGAGCACCCAGCACCCTGAGTACTGAGCACTCAGCACACTGAGTACTGAGCACCGAGCACCCCGAACACTGAGCACCCAGCACCCTGAGCACTGAGCATCCTGAGGACTGAGCACCCAGCACGCTGAGTACTGAGCACCCAGCATCCTGAGTACTGAGCACCGATCACCCTGAGCACTGAGCACCCAGCAATCCGAGCACTGAGCACCCAGCACCCTGAGTACTTAGCACCCTGAGTACTGACCACCCAGCACCCCGAGCACTGAGCACCCAGGACCCTGAGTACTGAGCACCCTGAGTACTGAGCACCCAGTACCCTGAGTACTAAGCACCCTGAGTACTGAGCACCCAGCACCCTGAGCACTGAGCACCCAGCACCCTGAGTACTGAGCACCCAGCACCCTGAGCACTGAGCACCCAGCACCCTGAGTACTGAGCACCCAGCACCCTGAGAACTTAGCACCCAGCACCCTGAGCACTGAGCACCCAGCAGCCTGAGTACTGAGCACCGAGCACCCTGAGTACTGAGCACCCAGCACCCTGAGTACTGAGCACCCAGCACCCTGAGTACTGAGCACCGAGCACCCCGAGTACTGAGCACCCAGCACCCTGAGCACTGAGCACCCACCACCCTGAGTACTGAGCACCCAGCACCCTGAGTACTCAGCACCCAGCACCCTGAGCACTGAGCACCCAGCACCCCGAGTACTGAGCACCCAGCACCCTGAGTACTGAGCACCGAGCAACCCGAGCACTGAGCACCCAGCACCCCGAGCACTGAGCACCCAGCACCCCGAGAATGAGCACCCAGCACCCTGAGTACTGAGCACCCAGCACCCTGAGCACTGAGCACCCAGCACCCTGAGTACTGAGCACCCAGCACCCTGAGAACTTAGCACCCAGCACCCTGAGCACTGAGCACCCAGCACCCTGAGTACTGAGCACCGAGCACCCTGAGTACTGAGCACCCAGCACCCTGAGTACTGAGCACCCAGCACCCTGAGTACTGAGCACCGAGCACCCCGAGTACTGAGCACCCAGCACCCTGAGCACTGAGCACCCAGCACCCTGAGTACTGAGCACCCAGCACCCTGAGTACTGAGCACGCAGCACCCCGAGCACTGAGCACCCTGAGTACTGAGCACTAAACACCCAGAGCGCTGAGCACCCAGCACCCCAAGCACGGAGCACCGAGGACCCCGAGCACTGAGTACTGAGCACCCAGCACCCTGAGTACTGAGCACCGAGCTCCCCGAGCACTGAGCACCCTGAGTACTGAGCACCCAGCACCCCGATCACAGAGCACACAGCACACTCAGCACTGAGGACCCAGCACCCCGAGCACTGAGCACCGAGCACCCTGAGTACTGAGCACCCTGAGGACTGAGCACCGATCACCCTGAACACTGAGCACCCAGCACCCTGAGTACTGAGCACCCAGCACCCTGAGTACTCAGCACCGAGCTCCCCGAGCACTGAACGCCCTGAGTACTGAGCACCCAGCACCCCGATCACAGAGCACCCAGCACCGTCAGCACTGAGCACCCAGCACCCCGAGCACTGAGCACCCAGCACCCTGAGTACTGAGCACCCTGAGGACTGAGCACCGATCACCCTGAGCACTGAGCACCCAACACCCTGAGTACTGAGCACCCAGCACCCTGAGTACTGAGCACCCAGCACGCTGAGTACTGAGCACCCAGCACACTGAGCACTGAGCACCCTGAGGACTGAGCACCCAGCACCCTGAGTACTGAGCACCCAGCATCCTGAGTACTGAGCACCGATCACCCTGAGCACTGAGCACCCAGCAACCCGAGCACTGAGCACCCAGCACCCTGAGTCCTGAGCACACTGAGTACTGAGCACCCAGCACCCCGAGCACTGAGCACCCAGCACCCTGAGTACTGAGCACCCTGAGTACTGAGCACCCAGAACCCTGAGTACTGAGCACCCTGAGTACTGAGCACCCAGCACACTGAGCACTGAGCACCCAGCACCCTGAGTACTGAGCACCCAGCACCCTGAGTACTGTGCACCCAGCACCCTGAGTACTGAGCACCCAGCACCCTGAGTACTGAGCAGCCAGCACGCTGAGTACTGAGCACCCAGCAACCTGAGCACTGAGCACCCTGAGTACTGAGCACCCAGCACCCTGAGCACTGAGCACCCAGCACCCTGAGTACTGAGCACCCAGCACCCTGAGTACTGAGCACCGAGCACTCCAAGCACTGAGCACCCAGCACCCTGAGCACTGAGCACCCAGCACCCTGAGTACTGAGCACCCAGCACCCTGAGTACTGAGCACCCAGCACCCTGAGCACTGAGCACCCAGCAACCTGAGTACTGAGCACCCAGCACCCTGAGTACTGAGCACCCAGCACCCTGAGTACTGAGCACCCAGCACCCTGAGTACTGAGCACCCAGAACCCTGAGTACTGAGCACCGAGCACCCCGAGTACTGAGCACCCAGCACCCCGAGCACTGAGCACCCAGCACCCTGAGCACTGAGCACCCAGCACCCCAAGCACTGAGCACCCAGCACCCTGAGTACTGAGTACTGAACACCCTTAGTACTGAGCACCCAGCACCCTGAGCACCCAGCACCCTGAGTACTGAGCACCGAGCACCCCGAGCACTGAGCACCCAGCACCCCGAGCACTGAGCACCCAGCACTGAGCACCCAGCACCCTGAGTACTGAGCACCCAGCACCCTGAGTACTGAGCACCGAGCACCCCGAGCATTGAGCACCGGGCACCCCGAGCACTGAGCACCCAGCACCCTGAGTAATGAGCACCCAGCACCCTGAGTACTGAGCACTGAGCAGTGAGCACACTGAGCACTGAGCACCCAGCATCCTGAGCACTGAGTACTGAGCACCCAGCACCCTGAGCACTGAGCACCCAGCACCCTGAGCACTGAGCACCCAGCACCCTGAGTACTGAGCACCCAGCACCCCGAGCACTGAGCATCCAGCACCCTGAGCACTGAGCTCCCAGCACCCCAAGCACTGAGCACCCTGAGTACTGAGCACTAAGCACCCAGAGCGCTGAGCACCCAGCACCCCAAGCACGGAGCACCCAGGACCCCGAGCACTGAGTACTGAGCACCCAGCACCCTGAGTACTGAGCACCGAGCTCCCCGAGCACTGAGCACCCTGAGTAATGAGCACCCAGCACCCCGATCACAGAGCACCCAGCACACTCAGCACTGAGGACCCAGCACCCCGAGCACTGAGCACCGAGCACACTGAGTACTGAGCACCCTGAGGACTGAGCACCGATCACCCTGAACACTGAGCACCCAGCACCCTGAGTACTGAGCACCCAGCACCCTGAGTACTGAGCACCGAGCACTCCGAGCACTGAGCACCCAGCACCCTGAGCACTGAGCACCCAGCACCCTGAGTACTGAGCACCAAGCACCCTGAGTACTGAGCACCCAGCACCCTGAGTACTGAGCATCCAGCACCAAGAGTACTGAGCACCGAGCATCCTGAGCACTGAGCACCGAGCACCCCGAGCACTGAGCACCCAGCAGCCTGAGTACTGAGCACCCAGCACCAAGAGTACTGAGCATCGAGCACCCCGAGCACTGAGCACCCAGCACCCTGAGTAATGAGCACCCAGCACCCCGAGTACTGAGCACCCAGCACCCTGAGTACTGAGCACCCAGCACCCTGAGAACTTAGCACCCAGCACCCTGAGCACTGAGCACCCATCACCCTGAGTACTGAGCACCGAGCACCCTGAGTACTGAGCACCCAGCACCCTGAGTACTGAGCACCCAGCACCCTGAGTACTGAGCACCGTGCACCCCGAGTACTGAGCACCCAGCACCCTGAGCACTGAGCACCCAGCACCCCGAGTACTGAGCACCCAGCACCCTGAGTACTGAGCACCGAGCAACCCGAGCACTGAGCACCCAGCACCCCGAGCACTGAGCACCCAGCACCCCGAGAATGAGCACCCAGCACCCTGAGTACTGAGCACCCAGCACCCTGAACACTGAGCACCCAGCACCCTGAGGACTGAGCACCCAGCACCCTGAGAACTTAGCACCCAGCACCCTGAGCACTGAGCACCCAGCACCCTGAGTACTGAGCACCGAGCACCCTGAGTACTGAGCACCCAGCACCCTGAGTACTGAGCACCCAGCACCCTGAGTACTGAGCACCGAGCACCCCGAGTACTGAGCACCCAGCACCCTGAGCACTGAGCACCCAGCACCCTGAGTACTGAGCACCCAGCACCCTGAGTACTGAGCACGCAGCACCCCGAGCACTGAGCACCCTGAGTACTGAGCACTAAACACCCAGAGCGCTGAGCACCCAGCACCCCAAGCACGGAGCACCGAGGACCCCGAGCACTGAGTACTGAGCACCCAGCACCCTGAGTACTGAGCACCGAGCTCCCCGAGCACTGAGCACCCTGAGTACTGAGCACCCAGCACCCCGATCACAGAGCACACAGCACACTCAGCACTGAGGACCCAGCACCCCGAGCACTGAGCACCGAGCACCCTGAGTACTGAGCACCCTGAGGACTGAGCACCGATCACCCTGAACACTGAGCACCCAGCACCCTGAGTACTGAGCACCCAGCACCCTGAGTACTCAGCACCGAGCTCCCCGAGCACTGAACGCCCTGAGTACTGAGCACCCAGCACCCTGAGTACTGAGCACCGAGCACCCCGAGCACTGAGCACCCAGCACCCCGAGAATGAGCACGCAGCACCCTGAGTACTGAGAACCGAGCACCCTGAGTACTGAGCACCCAGCACCCCGAGTACTGAGCAAACAGCACCCCGAGCACTGAGCACTCAGCACCCCGAGAATGAGCACCCAGCACCCTGAGTACTGAGCACCTAGCACCCTGAGTACTGAGCACCCAGCACCCCAAGCACTGAGCACCCTGAGTACTTTGCACCCAGCACCCTGAGTACTTAGCACCCAGCACCCCGAGCACTGAGCACCCAGCACCCCGAGTACTGAGCACCCAGCACCCTGAGTACTGAGCACCCAGCACGCTGAGTACTGAGCGCTGAGCACCCTGAGTACTGAGCACCGAGCACCCTGAGTACTGAGCACCCAGCACCCTGAGCACTGAGCAGCCAGCACCCTGAGCACTGAGCACCCAGCACACCGAGCACTGAGCACCCAGCACCCTGAGTACTGAGCACCCAGCACCCTGAGTACTGAGCACTCAGCACACTGAGTACTGAGCACCGAGCACCCCGAACACTGAGCACCCAGCACCCTGAGCACTGAGCATCCTGAGGACTGAGCACCCAGCACGCTGAGTACTGAGCACCCAGCATCCTGAGTACTGAGCACCGATCACCCTGAGCACTGAGCACCCAGCAATCCGAGCACTGAGCACACAGCACCCTGAGTACTTAGCACCCTGAGTACTGACCACCCAGCACCCCGAGCACTGAGCACCCAGGACCCTGAGTACTGAGCACCCTGAGTACTGAGCACCCAGTACCCTGAGTACTGAGCACCCTGAGTACTGAGCACCCAGCACCCTGAGCACTGAGCACCCAGCACCCTGAGTACTGAGCACCCAGCACCCTGAGCACTGAGCACCCAGCACCCTGAGTACTGAGCACCCAGCACCCTGAGAACTTAGCACCCAGCACCCTGAGCACTGAGCACCCAGCAGCCTGAGTACTGAGCACCGAGCACCCTGAGTACTGAGCACCCAGCACCCTGAGTACTGAGCACCCAGCACCCTGAGTACTGAGCACCGAGCACCCCGAGTACTGAGCACCCAGCACCCTGAGCACTGAGCACCCAGCACCCTGAGTACTGAGCACCCAGCACCCTGAGTACTGAGCACGCAGCACCCCGAGCACTGAGCACCCTGAGTAATGAGCACTAAGCACCCAGAGCGCTGAGCACCCAGCACCCCAAGCACGGAGCACCCAGGACCCCGAGCACTGAGTAATGAGCACCCAGCACCCTGAGTACTGAGCACCGAGCTCCCCGAGCACTGAGCACCCTGAGTAATGAGCACCCAGCACCCCGATCACAGAGCACCCAGCACACTCAGCACTGAGGACCCAGCACCCCGAGCACTGAGCACCGAGCACCCTGAGTACTGAGCACCCTGAGGACTGAGCACCGATCACCCTGAACACTGAGCACCCAGCAACCTGAGTACTGAGCACCCAGCACCCTGAGTACTGAGCACCGAGCACTCCGAGCACTGAGCACCCAGCACCCTGAGCACTGAGCACCCAGCACCCTGAGTACTGAGCACCAAGCACCCTGAGTACTGAGCACCCAGCACCCTGAGTACTGAGCATCCAGCACCAAGAGTACTGAGCACCGAGCATCCTGAGCACTGAGCACCGAGCACCCCGAGCACTGAGCACCCAGCAGCCTGAGTAATGAGCACCCAGCACCCCGAGTACTGAGCACCCAGCACCCTGAGTACTGAGCACCCAGCACCCTGAGAACTTAGCACCCAGCACCCTGAGCACTGAGCACCCATCACCCTGAGTACTGAGCACCGAGCACCCTGAGTACTGAGCACCCAGCACCCTGAGTACTGAGCACCCAGCACCCTGAGTACTGAGCACCGAGCACCCCGAGTACTGAGCACCCAGCACCCTGAGCACTGAGCACCCAGCACCCCGAGTACTGAGCACCCAGCACCCTGAGTACTGAGCACCGAGCAACCCGAGCACTGAGCACCCAGCACCCCGAGCACTGAGCACCCAGCACCCCGAGAATGAGCACCCAGCACCCTGAGTACTGAGCACCCAGCACCCTGAGCACTGAGCACCCAGCACCCTGAGTACTGAGCACCCAGCACCCTGAGAACTTAGCACCCAGCACCCTGAGCACTGAGCACCCAGCACCCTGAGTACTGAGCACCGAGCACCCTGAGTACTGAGCACCCAGCACCCTGAGTACTGAGCACCCAGCACCCTGAGTACTGAGCACCGAGCACCCCGAGTACTGAGCACCCAGCACCCTGAGCACTGAGCACCCAGCACCCTGAGTACTGAGCACCCAGCACCCTGAGTACTGAGCACGCAGCACCCCGAGCACTGAGCACCCAGCACCCCGAGTACTGAGCACCCAGCACCCTGAGTACTTAGCACCCAGCACCCCGAGCACTGAGCACCCAGCACCCCGAGTACTGAGCACCCAGCAGCCTGAGTACTGAGCACCCAGCACGCTGAGTACTGAGCGCTGAGCACCCTGAGTACTGAGCACCGAGCACCCTGAGTACTGAGCACCCAGCACCCTGAGCACTGAGCAGCCAGCACCCTGAGCACTGAGCCCCCAGCACACCGAGCACTGAGCACCCAGCACCCTGAGTACTGAGCACCCAGCACCCTGAGTACTGAGCACTCAGCACACTGAGTACTGAGCACCGAGCACCCCGAACACTGAGCACCCAGCACCCTGAGCACTGAGCATCCTGAGGACTGAGCACCCAGCACGCTGAGTACTGAGCACCCAGCATCCTGAGTACTGAGCACCGATCACCCTGAGCACTGAGCACCCAGCAATCCGAGCACTGAGCACCCAGCACCCTGAGTACTTAGCACCCTGAGTACTGACCACCCAGCACCCCGAGCACTGAGCACCCAGGACCCTGAGTACTGAGCACCCTGAGTACTGAGCACCCAGTACCCTGAGTACTGAGCACCCTGAGTACTGAGCACCCAGCACCCTGAGCACTGAGCACCCAGCACCCTGAGTACTGAGCACCCAGCACCCTGAGCACTGAGCACCCAGCACCCTGAGTACTGAGCACCCAGCACCCTGAGAACTTAGCACCCAGCACCCTGAGCACTGAGCACCCAGCAGCCTGAGTACTGATCACCGAGCACCCTGAGTACTGAGCACCCAGCACCCTGAGTACTGAGCACCCAGCACCCTGAGTACTGAGCACCGAGCACCCCGAGTACTGAGCACCCAGCACCCTGAGCACTGAGCACCCACCACCCTGAGTACTGAGCACCCAGCACCCTGAGTACTGAGCACCCAGCACCCTGAGCACTGAGCACCCAGCACCCCGAGTACTGAGCACCCAGCACCCTGAGTACTGAGCACCGAGCAACCCGAGCACTGAGCACCCAGCACCCTGAGTACTGAGCACCCAGCACCCCGAGCACTGAGCACCCAGCACCCCGAGAATGAGCACCCAGCACCCTGAGTACTGAGCACCGAGCAACCCGAGCACTGAGCACCCAGCACCCTGAGTACTGAGCACCCAGCACCCTGAGTACTGAGCACCCAGCACCCTGAGCACTGAGCACCCAGCACCCCGAGTACTGAGCACCCAGCACCCCGAGCACTGAGCACCCAGCACCCCGAGAATGAGCACCCAGCACCCTGAGTACTGAGCACCCAGCACCCTGAGCACTGAGCACCCAGCACCCTGAGTACTGAGCACCCAGCACCCTGAGAACTTAGCACCCAGCACCCTGAGCACTGAGCACCCAGCACCCTGAGTACTGAGCACCGAGCACCCTGAGTACTGAGCACCCAGCACCCTGAGTACTGAGCACCCAGCACCCTGAGTACTGAGCACCGAGCACCCCGAGTACTGAGCACCCAGCACCCTGAGCACTGAGCACCCAGCACCCTGAGTACTGAGCACCCAGCACCCTGAGTACTGAGCACGCAGCACCCCGAGCACTGAGCACCCTGAGTACTGAGCACTAAACACCCAGAGCGCTGAGCACCCAGCACCCCAAGCACGGAGCACCGAGGACCCCGAGCACTGAGTACTGAGCACCCAGCACCCTGAGTACTGAGCACCGAGCTCCCCGAGCACTGAGCACCCTGAGTACTGAGCACCCAGCACCCCGATCACAGAGCACACAGCACACTCAGCACTGAGGACCCAGCACCCCGAGCACTGAGCACCGAGCACCCTGAGTACTGAGCACCCTGAGGACTGAGCACCGATCACCCTGAACACTGAGCACCCAGCACCCTGAGTACTGAGCACCCAGCACCCTGAGTACTCAGCACCGAGCTCCCCGAGCACTGAACGCCCTGAGTACTGAGCACCCAGCACCCCGATCACAGAGCACCCAGCACCGTCAGCACTGAGCACCCAGCACCCCGAGCACTGAGCACCCAGCACCCTGAGTACTGAGCACCCTGAGGACTGAGCACCGATCACCCTGAGCACTGAGCACCCAACACCCTGAGTACTGAGCACCCAGCACCCTGAGTACTGAGCACCCAGCACGCTGAGTACTGAGCACCCAGCACACTGAGCACTGAGCACCCTGAGGACTGAGCACCCAGCACCCTGAGTACTGAGCACCCAGCATCCTGAGTACTGAGCACCGATCACCCTGAGCACTGAGCACCCAGCAACCCGAGCACTGAGCACCCAGCACCCTGAGTCCTGAGCACACTGAGTACTGAGCACCCAGCACCCCGAGCACTGAGCACCCAGCACACTGAGTACTGAGCACCCTGAGTACTGAGCACCCAGAACCCTGAGTACTGAGCACCCTGAGTACTGAGCACCCAGCACACTGAGCACTGAGCACCCAGCACCCTGAGTACTGAGCACCCAGCACCCTGAGTACTGTGCACCCAGCACCCTGAGTACTGAGCACCCAGCACCCTGAGTACTGAGCAGCCAGCACGCTGAGTACTGAGCACCCAGCAACCTGAGCACTGAGCACCCTGAGTACTGAGCACCCAGCACCCTGAGCACTGAGCACCCAGCACCCTGAGTACTGAGCACCCAGCACCCTGAGTACTGAGCACCGAGCACTCCAAGCACTGAGCACCCAGCACCCTGAGCACTGAGCACCCAGCACCCTGAGTACTGAGCACCCAGCACCCTGAGTACTGAGCACCCAGCACCCTGAGCACTGAGCACCCAGCAACCTGAGTACTGAGCACCCAGCACCCTGAGTACTGAGCACCCAGCACCCTGAGTACTGAGCACCCAGCACCCTGAGTACTGAGCACCCAGAACCCTGAGTACTGAGCACCGAGCACCCCGAGTACTGAGCACCCAGCACCCCGAGCACTGAGCACCCAGCACCCTGAGCACTGAGCACCCAGCACCCCAAGCACTGAGCACCCAGCACCCTGAGTACTGAGTACTGAACACCCTTAGTACTGAGCACCCAGGACCCTGAGCACCCAGCACCCTGAGTACTGAGCACCGAGCACCCCGAGCACTGAGCACCCAGCACCCCGAGCACTGAGCACCCAGCACTGAGCACCCAGCACCCTGAGCACTGAGCACCCAGCACCCTGAGTACTGAGCACCCAGCACCCTGAGTACTGAGCACGCAGCACCCCGAGCACTGAGCACCCTGAGTAATGAGCACTAAGCACCCAGAGCGCTGAGCACCCAGCACCCCAAGCACGGAGCACCCAGGACCCCGAGCACTGAGTACTGAGCACCCAGCACCCTGAGTACTGAGCACCGAGCTCCCCGAGCACTGAGCACCCTGAGTAATGAGCACCCAGCACCCAGATCACAGAGCACCCAGCACACTCAGCACTGAGGACCCAGCACCCCGAGCACTGAGCACCGAGCACCCTGAGTACTGAGCACCCTGAGGACTGAGCACCGATCACCCTGAACACTGAGCACCCAGCAACCTGAGTACTGAGCACCCAGCACCCTGAGTACTGAGCACCGAGCACTCCGAGCACTGAGCACCCAGCACCCTGAGCACTGAGCACCCAGCACCCTGAGTACTGAGCACCAAGCACCCTGAGTACTGAGCACCCAGCACCCTGAGTACTGAGCATCCAGCACCAAGAGTACTGAGCACCGAGCATCCTGAGCACTGAGCACCGAGCACCCCGAGCACTGAGCACCCAGCAGCCTGAGTAATGAGCACCCAGCACCCCGAGTACTGAGCACCCAGCACCCTGAGTACTGAGCACCCAGCACCCTGAGAACTTAGCACCCAGCACCCTGAGCACTGAGCACCCATCACCCTGAGTACTGAGCACCGAGCACCCTGAGTACTGAGCACCCAGCACCCTGAGTACTGAGCACCCAGCACCCTGAGTACTGAGCACCGAGCACCCCGAGTACTGAGCACCCAGCACCCTGAGCACTGAGCACCCAGCACCCCGAGTACTGAGCACCCAGCACCCTGAGTACTGAGCACCGAGCAACCCGAGCACTGAGCACCCAGCACCCCGAGCACTGAGCACCCAGCACCCCGAGAATGAGCACCCAGCACCCTGAGTACTGAGCACCCAGCACCCTGAGCACTGAGCACCCAGCACCCTGAGTACTGAGCACCCAGCACCCTGAGAACTTAGCACCCAGCACCCTGAGCACTGAGCACCCAGCACCCTGAGTACTGAGCACCGAGCACCCTGAGTACTGAGCACCCAGCACCCTGAGTACTGAGCACCCAGCACCCTGAGTACTGAGCACCGAGCACCCCGAGTACTGAGCACCCAGCACCCTGAGCACTGAGCACCCAGCACCCTGAGCACTGAGCAGCCAGCACCCTGAGCACTGAGCCCCCAGCACACCGAGCACTGAGCACCCAGCACCCTGAGTACTGAGCACCCAGCACCCTGAGTACTGAGCACTCAGCACACTGAGTACTGAGCACCGAGCTCCCCGAACACTGAGCACCCAGCACCCTGAGCACTGAGCATCCTGAGGACTGAGCACCCAGCACGCTGAGTACTGAGCACCCAGCATCCTGAGTACTGAGCACCGATCACCCTGAGCACTGAGCACCCAGCAATCCGAGCACTGAGCACCCAGCACCCTGAGTACTTAGCACCCAGCACCCCGAGCACTGAGCACCCAGCACCCCGAGTACTGAGCACCCAGCAGCCTGAGTACTGAGCACCCAGCACGCTGAGTACTGAGCGCTGAGCACCCTGAGTACTGAGCACCGAGCACCCTGAGTACTGAGCACCCAGCACCCTGAGCACTGAGCAGCCAGCACCCTGAGCACTGAGCACCCAGCACACCGAGCACTGAGCACCCAGCACCCTGAGTACTGAGCACCCAGCACCCTGAGTACTGAGCACTCAGCACACTGAGTACTGAGCACCGAGCACCCCGAACACTGAGCACCCAGCACCCTGAGCACTGAGCATCCTGAGGACTGAGCACCCAGCACGCTGAGTACTGAGCACCCAGCATCCTGAGTACTGAGCACCGATCACCCTGAGCACTGAGCACCCAGCAATCCGAGCACTGAGCACCCAGCACCCTGAGTACTTAGCACCCTGAGTACTGACCACCCAGCACCCCGAGCACTGAGCACCCAGGACCCTGAGTACTGAGCACCCTGAGTACTGAGCACCCAGTACCCTGAGTACTGAGCACCCTGAGTACTGAGCACCCAGCACCCTGAGCACTGAGCACCCAGCACCCTGAGTACTGAGCACCCAGCACCCTGAGCACTGAGCACCCAGCACCCTGAGTACTGAGCACCCAGCACCCTGAGAACTTAGCACCCAGCACCCTGAGCACTGAGCACCCAGCAGCCTGAGTACTGATCACCGAGCACCCTGAGTACTGAGCACCCAGCACCCTGAGTACTGAGCACCCAGCACCCTGAGTACTGAGCACCGAGCACCCCGAGTACTGAGCACCCAGCACCCTGAGCACTGAGCACCCACCACCCTGAGTACTGAGCACCCAGCACCCTGAGTACTGAGCACCCAGCACCCTGAGCACTGAGCACCCAGCACCCCGAGTACTGAGCACCCAGCACCCTGAGTACTGAGCACCGAGCAACCCGAGCACTGAGCACCCAGCACCCCGAGCACTGAGCACCCAGCACCCCGAGAATGAGCACCCAGCACCCTGAGTACTGAGCACCCAGCACCCTGAGCACTGAGCACCCAGCACCCTGAGTACTGAGCACCCAGCACCCTGAGAACTTAGCACCCAGCACCCTGAGCACTGAGCACCCAGCACCCTGAGTACTGAGCACCGAGCACCCTGAGTACTGAGCACCCAGCACCCTGAGTACTGAGCACCCAGCACCCTGAGTACTGAGCACCGAGCACCCCGAGTACTGAGCACCCAGCACCCTGAGCACTGAGCACCCAGCACCCTGAGTACTGAGCACCCAGCACCCTGAGTACTGAGCACGCAGCACCCCGAGCACTGAGCACCCTGAGTACTGAGCACTAAACACCCAGAGCGCTGAGCACCCAGCACCCCAAGCACGGAGCACCGAGGACCCCGAGCACTGAGTACTGAGCACCCAGCACCCTGAGTACTGAGCACCGAGCTCCCCGAGCACTGAGCACCCTGAGTACTGAGCACCCAGCACCCCGATCACAGAGCACACAGCACACTCAGCACTGAGGACCCAGCACCCCGAGCACTGAGCACCGAGCACCCTGAGTACTGAGCACCCTGAGGACTGAGCACCGATCACCCTGAACACTGAGCACCCAGCACCCTGAGTACTGAGCACCCAGCACCCTGAGTACTCAGCACCGAGCTCCCCGAGCACTGAACGCCCTGAGTACTGAGCACCCAGCACCCCGATCACAGAGCACCCAGCACCGTCAGCACTGAGCACCCAGCACCCCGAGCACTGAGCACCCAGCACCCTGAGTACTGAGCACCCTGAGGACTGAGCACCGATCACCCTGAGCACTGAGCACCCAACACCCTGAGTACTGAGCACCCAGCACCCTGAGTACTGAGCACCCAGCACGCTGAGTACTGAGCACCCAGCACACTGAGCACTGAGCACCCTGAGGACTGAGCACCCAGCACCCTGAGTACTGAGCACCCAGCATCCTGAGTACTGAGCACCGATCACCCTGAGCACTGAGCACCCAGCAACCCGAGCACTGAGCACCCAGCACCCTGAGTCCTGAGCACACTGAGTACTGAGCACCCAGCACCCCGAGCACTGAGCACCCAGCACCCTGAGTACTGAGCACCCTGAGTACTGAGCACCCAGAACCCTGAGTACTGAGCACCCTGAGTACTGAGCACCCAGCACACTGAGCACTGAGCACCCAGCACCCTGAGTACTGAGCACCCAGCACCCGGAGTACTGTGCACCCAGCACCCTGAGTACTGAGCACCCAGCACCCTGAGTACTGAGCAGCCAGCACGCTGAGTACTGAGCACCCAGCAACCTGAGCACTGAGCACCCTGAGTACTGAGCACCCAGCACCCTGAGCACTGAGCACCCAGCACCCTGAGTACTGAGCACCCAGCACCCTGAGTACTGAGCACCGAGCACTCCAAGCACTGAGCACCCAGCACCCTGAGCACTGAGCACCCAGCACCCTGAGTACTGAGCACCCAGCACCCTGAGTACTGAGCACCCAGCACCCTGAGCACTGAGCACCCAGCAACCTGAGTACTGAGCACCCAGCACCCTGAGTACTGAGCACCCAGCACCCTGAGTACTGAGCACCCAGCACCCTGAGTACTGAGCACCCAGAACCCTGAGTACTGAGCACCGAGCACCCCGAGTACTGAGCACCCAGCACCCCGAGCACTGAGCACCCAGCACCCTGAGCACTGAGCACCCAGCACCCCAAGCACTGAGCACCCAGCACCCTGAGTACTGAGTACTGAACACCCTTAGTACTGAGCACCCAGGACCCTGAGCACCCAGCACCCTGAGTACTGAGCACCGAGCACCCCGAGCACTGAGCACCCAGCACCCCGAGCACTGAGCACCCAGCACTGAGCACCCAGCACCCTGAGTACTGAGCACCCAGCACCCTGAGTACTGAGCACCGAGCACCCCGAGCATTGAGCACCGGGCACCCCGAGCACTGAGCACCCAGCACCCTGAGTAATGAGCACCCAGCACCCTGAGTACTGAGCACTGAGCAGTGAGCACACTGATCACTGAGCACCCAGCATCCTGAGCACTGAGTACTGAGCACCCAGCACCCTGAGCACTGAGCACCCAGCACCCTGAGCACTGAGCACCCAGCACCCTGAGTACTGAGCACCCAGCACCCCGAGCACTGAGCATCCAGCACCCTGAGCACTGAGCTCCCAGCACCCCAAGCACTGAGCACCCTGAGTACTGAGCACTAAGCACCCAGAGCGCTGAGCACCCAGCACCCCAAGCACGGAGCACCCAGGACCCCGAGCACTGAGTACTGAGCACCCAGCACCCTGAGTACTGAGCACCGAGCTCCCCGAGCACTGAGCACCCTGAGTAATGAGCACCCAGCACCCCGATCACAGAGCACCCAGCACACTCAGCACTGAGGACCCAGCACCCCGAGCACTGAGCACCGAGCACACTGAGTACTGAGCACCCTGAGGACTGAGCACCGATCACCCTGAACACTGAGCACCCAGCACCCTGAGTACTGAGCACCCAGCACCCTGAGTACTGAGCACCGAGCACTCCGAGCACTGAGCACCCAGCACCCTGAGCACTGAGCACCCAGCACCCTGAGTACTGAGCACCAAGCACCCTGAGTACTGAGCACCCAGCACCCTGAGTACTGAGCATCCAGCACCAAGAGTACTGAGCACCGAGCATCCTGAGCACTGAGCACCGAGCACCCCGAGCACTGAGCACCCAGCAGCCTGAGTACTGAGCACCCAGCACCAAGAGTACTGAGCATCGAGCACCCCGAGCACTGAGCACCCAGCACCCTGAGTAATGAGCACCCAGCACCCCGAGTACTGAGCACCCAGCACCCTGAGTACTGAGCACCCAGCACCCTGAGAACTTAGCACCCAGCACCCTGAGCACTGAGCACCCATCACCCTGAGTACTGAGCACCGAGCACCCTGAGTACTGAGCACCCAGCACCCTGAGTACTGAGCACCCAGCACCCTGAGTACTGAGCACCGAGCACCCCGAGTACTGAGCACCCAGCACCCTGAGCACTGAGCACCCAGCACCCCGAGTACTGAGCACCCAGCACCCTGAGTACTGAGCACCGAGCAACCCGAGCACTGAGCACCCAGCACCCCGAGCACTGAGCACCCAGCACCCCGAGAATGAGCACCCAGCACCCTGAGTACTGAGCACCCAGCACCCTGAACACTGAGCACCCAGCACCCTGAGGACTGAGCACCCAGCACCCTGAGAACTTAGCACCCAGCACCCTGAGCACTGAGCACCCAGCACCCTGAGTACTGAGCACCGAGCACCCTGAGTACTGAGCACCCAGCACCCTGAGTACTGAGCACCCAGCACCCTGAGTACTGAGCACCGAGCACCCCGAGTACTGAGCACCCAGCACCCTGAGCACTGAGCACCCAGCACCCTGAGTACTGAGCACCCAGCACCCTGAGTACTGAGCACGCAGCACCCCGAGCACTGAGCACCCTGAGTACTGAGCACTAAACACCCAGAGCGCTGAGCACCCAGCACCCCAAGCACGGAGCACCGAGGACCCCGAGCACTGAGTACTGAGCACCCAGCACCCTGAGTACTGAGCACCGAGCTCCCCGAGCACTGAGCACCCTGAGTACTGAGCACCCAGCACCCCGATCACAGAGCACACAGCACACTCAGCACTGAGGACCCAGCACCCCGAGCACTGAGCACCGAGCACCCTGAGTACTGAGCACCCTGAGGACTGAGCACCGATCACCCTGAACACTGAGCACCCAGCACCCTGAGTACTGAGCACCCAGCACCCTGAGTACTCAGCACCGAGCTCCCCGAGCACTGAACGCCCTGAGTACTGAGCACCCAGCACCCCGATCACAGAGCACCCAGCACCGTCAGCACTGAGCACCCAGCACCCCGAGCACTGAGCACCCAGCACCCTGAGTACTGAGCACCCTGAGGACTGAGCACCGATCACCCTGAGCACTGAGCACCCAACACCCTGAGTACTGAGCACCCAGCACCCTGAGTACTGAGCACCCAGCACGCTGAGTACTGAGCACCCAGCACACTGAGCACTGAGCACCCTGAGGACTGAGCACCCAGCACCCTGAGTACTGAGCACCCAGCATCCTGAGTACTGAGCAACGATCACCCTGAGCACTGAGCACCCAGCAACCCGAGCACTGAGCACCCAGCACCCTGAGTCCTGAGCACACTGAGTACTGAGCACCCAGCACCCCGAGCACTGAGCACCCAGCACCCTGAGTACTGAGCACCCTGAGTACTGAGCACCCAGAACCCTGAGTACTGAGCACCCTGAGTACTGAGCACCCAGCACACTGAGCACTGAGCACCCAGCACCCTGAGTACTGAGCACCCAGCACCCTGAGTACTGTGCACCCAGCACCCTGAGTACTGAGCACCCAGCACCCTGAGTACTGAGCAGCCAGCACGCTGAGTACTGAGCACCCAGCAACCTGAGCACTGAGCACCCTGAGTACTGAGCACCCAGCACCCTGAGCACTGAGCACCCAGCACCCTGAGTACTGAGCACCCAGCACCCTGAGTACTGAGCACCGAGCACTCCAAGCACTGAGCACCCAGCACCCTGAGCACTGAGCACCCAGCACCCTGAGTACTGAGCACCCAGCACCCTGAGTACTGAGCACCCAGCACCCTGAGCACTGAGCACCCAGCAACCTGAGTACTGAGCACCCAGCACCCTGAGTACTGAGCACCCAGCACCCTGAGTACTGAGCACCCAGCACCCTGAGTACTGAGCACCCAGAACCCTGAGTACTGAGCACCGAGCACCCCGAGTACTGAGCACCCAGCACCCCGAGCACTGAGCACCCAGCACCCTGAGCACTGAGCACCCAGCACCCCAAGCACTGAGCACCCAGCACCCTGAGTACTGAGTACTGAACACCCTTAGTACTGAGCACCCAGGACCCTGAGCACCCAGCACCCTGAGTACTGAGCACCGAGCACCCCGAGCACTGAGCACCCAGCACCCCGAGCACTGAGCACCCAGCACTGAGCACCCAGCACCCTGAGTACTGAGCACCCAGCACCCTGAGTACTGAGCACCGAGCACCCCGAGCATTGAGCACCGGGCACCCCGAGCACTGAGCACCCAGCACCCTGAGTAATGAGCACCCAGCACCCTGAGTACTGAGCACTGAGCAGTGAGCACACTGATCACTGAGCACCCAGCATCCTGAGCACTGAGTACTGAGCACCCAGCACCCTGAGCACTGAGCACCCAGCACCCTGAGCACTGAGCACCCAGCACCCTGAGTACTGAGCACCCAGCACCCCGAGCACTGAGCATCCAGCACCCTGAGCACTGAGCTCCCAGCACCCCAAGCACTGAGCACCCTGAGTACTGAGCACTAAGCACCCAGAGCGCTGAGCACCCAGCACCCCAAGCACGGAGCACCCAGGACCCCGAGCACTGAGTACTGAGCACCCAGCACCCTGAGTACTGAGCACCGAGCGCCCCGAGCACTGAGCACCCTGAGTAATGAGCACCCAGCACCCCGATCACAGAGCACCCAGCACACTCAGCACTGAGGACCCAGCACCCCGAGCACTGAGCACCGAGCACACTGAGTACTGAGCACCCTGAGGACTGAGCACCGATCACCCTGAACACTGAGCACCCAGCACCCTGAGTACTGAGCACCCAGCACCCTGAGTACTGAGCACCGAGCACTCCGAGCACTGAGCACCCAGCACCCTGAGCACTGAGCACCCAGCACCCTGAGTACTGAGCACCAAGCACCCTGAGTACTGAGCACCCAGCACCCTGAGTACTGAGCATCCAGCACCAAGAGTACTGAGCACCGAGCATCCTGAGCACTGAGCACCGAGCACCCCGAGCACTGAGCACCCAGCAGCCTGAGTACTGAGCACCCAGCACCAAGAGTACTGAGCATCGAGCACCCCGAGCACTGAGCACCCAGCACCCTGAGTAATGAGCACCCAGCACCCCGAGTACTGAGCACCCAGCACCCTGAGTACTGAGCACCCAGCACCCTGAGAACTTAGCACCCAGCACCCTGAGCACTGAGCACCCATCACCCTGAGTACTGAGCACCGAGCACCCTGAGTACTGAGCACCCAGCACCCTGAGTACTGAGCACCCAGCACCCTGAGTACTGAGCACCGAGCACCCCGAGTACTGAGCACCCAGCACCCTGAGCACTGAGCACCCAGCACCCCGAGTACTGAGCACCCAGCACCCTGAGTACTGAGCACCGAGCAACCCGAGCACTGAGCACCCAGCACCCCGAGCACTGAGCACCCAGCACCCCGAGAATGAGCACCCAGCACCCTGAGTACTGAGCACCCAGCACCCTGAACACTGAGCACCCAGCACCCTGAGGACTGAGCACCCAGCACCCTGAGAACTTAGCACCCAGCACCCTGAGCACTGAGCACCCAGCACCCTGAGTACTGAGCACCGAGCACCCTGAGTACTGAGCACCCAGCACCCTGAGTACTGAGCACCCAGCACCCTGAGTACTGAGCACCGAGCACCCCGAGTACTGAGCACCCAGCACCCTGAGCACTGAGCACCCAGCACCCTGAGTACTGAGCACCCAGCACCCTGAGTACTGAGCACGCAGCACCCCGAGCACTGAGCACCCTGAGTACTGAGCACTAAACACCCAGAGCGCTGAGCACCCAGCACCCCAAGCACGGAGCACCGAGGACCCCGAGCACTGAGTACTGAGCACCCAGCACCCTGAGTACTGAGCACCGAGCTCCCCGAGCACTGAGCACCCTGAGTACTGAGCACCCAGCACCCCGATCACAGAGCACACAGCACACTCAGCACTGAGGACCCAGCACCCCGAGCACTGAGCACCGAGCACCCTGAGTACTGAGCACCCTGAGGACTGAGCACCGATCACCCTGAACACTGAGCACCCAGCACCCTGAGTACTGAGCACCCAGCACCCTGAGTACTCAGCACCGAGCTCCCCGAGCACTGAACGCCCTGAGTACTGAGCACCCAGCACCCTGAGTACTGAGCACCGAGCACCCCGAGCACTGAGCACCCAGCACCCCGAGAATGAGCACGCAGCACCCTGAGTACTGAGAACCGAGCACCCTGAGTACTGAGCACCCAGCACCCCGAGTACTGAGCAAACAGCACCCCGAGCACTGAGCACTCAGCACCCCGAGAATGAGCACCCAGCACCCTGAGTACTGAGCACCTAGCACCCTGAGTACTGAGCACCCAGCACCCCAAGCACTGAGCACCCTGAGTACTTTGCACCCAGCACCCTGAGTACTTAGCACCCAGCACCCCGAGCACTGAGCACCCAGCACCCCGAGTACTGAGCACCCAGCACCCTGAGTACTGAGCACCCAGCACGCTGAGTACTGAGCGCTGAGCACCCTGAGTACTGAGCACCGAGCACCCTGAGTACTGAGCACCCAGCACCCTGAGCACTGAGCAGCCAGCACCCTGAGCACTGAGCACCCAGCACACCGAGCACTGAGCACCCAGCACCCTGAGTACTGAGCACCCAGCACCCTGAGTACTGAGCACTCAGCACACTGAGTACTGAGCACCGAGCACCCCGAACACTGAGCACCCAGCACCCTGAGCACTGAGCATCCTGAGGACTGAGCACCCAGCACGCTGAGTACTGAGCACCCAGCATCCTGAGTACTGAGCACCGATCACCCTGAGCACTGAGCACCCAGCAATCCGAGCACTGAGCACACAGCACCCTGAGTACTTAGCACCCTGAGTACTGACCACCCAGCACCCCGAGCACTGAGCACCCAGGACCCTGAGTACTGAGCACCCTGAGTACTGAGCACCCAGTACCCTGAGTACTGAGCACCCTGAGTACTGAGCACCCAGCACCCTGAGCACTGAGCACCCAGCACCCTGAGTACTGAGCACCCAGCACCCTGAGCACTGAGCACCCAGCACCCTGAGTACTGAGCACCCAGCACCCTGAGAACTTAGCACCCAGCACCCTGAGCACTGAGCACCCAGCAGCCTGAGTACTGAGCACCGAGCACCCTGAGTACTGAGCACCCAGCACCCTGAGTACTGAGCACCCAGCACCCTGAGTACTGAGCACCGAGCACCCCGAGTACTGAGCACCCAGCACCCTGAGCACTGAGCACCCAGCACCCTGAGTACTGAGCACCCAGCACCCTGAGTACTGAGCACGCAGCACCCCGAGCACTGAGCACCCTGAGTAATGAGCACTAAGCACCCAGAGCGCTGAGCACCCAGCACCCCAAGCACGGAGCACCCAGGACCCCGAGCACTGAGTACTGAGCACCCAGCACCCTGAGTACTGAGCACCGAGCTCCCCGAGCACTGAGCACCCTGAGTAATGAGCACCCAGCACCCCGATCACAGAGCACCCAGCACACTCAGCACTGAGGACCCAGCACCCCGAGCACTGAGCACCGAGCACCCTGAGTACTGAGCACCCTGAGGACTGAGCACCGATCACCCTGAACACTGAGCACCCAGCAACCTGAGTACTGAGCACCCAGCACCCTGAGTACTGAGCACCGAGCACTCCGAGCACTGAGCACCCAGCACCCTGAGCACTGAGCACCCAGCACCCTGAGTACTGAGCACCAAGCACCCTGAGTACTGAGCACCCAGCACCCTGAGTACTGAGCATCCAGCACCAAGAGTACTGAGCACCGAGCATCCTGAGCACTGAGCACCGAGCACCCCGAGCACTGAGCACCCAGCAGCCTGAGTAATGAGCACCCAGCACCCCGAGTACTGAGCACCCAGCACCCTGAGTACTGAGCACCCAGCACCCTGAGAACTTAGCACCCAGCACCCTGAGCACTGAGCACCCATCACCCTGAGTACTGAGCACCGAGCACCCTGAGTACTGAGCACCCAGCACCCTGAGTACTGAGCACCCAGCACCCTGAGTACTGAGCACCGAGCACCCCGAGTACTGAGCACCCAGCACCCTGAGCACTGAGCACCCAGCACCCCGAGTACTGAGCACCCAGCACCCTGAGTACTGAGCACCGAGCAACCCGAGCACTGAGCACCCAGCACCCCGAGCACTGAGCACCCAGCACCCCGAGAATGAGCACCCAGCACCCTGAGTACTGAGCACCCAGCACCCTGAGCACTGAGCACCCAGCACCCTGAGTACTGAGCACCCAGCACCCTGAGAACTTAGCACCCAGCACCCTGAGCACTGAGCACCCAGCACCCTGAGTACTGAGCACCGAGCACCCTGAGTACTGAGCACCCAGCACCCTGAGTACTGAGCACCCAGCACCCTGAGTACTGAGCACCGAGCACCCCGAGTACTGAGCACCCAGCACCCTGAGCACTGAGCACCCAGCACCCTGAGTACTGAGCACCCAGCACCCTGAGTACTGAGCACGCAGCACCCCGAGCACTGAGCACCCTGAGTACTGAGCACTAAACACCCAGAGCGCTGAGCACCCAGCACCCCAAGCACGGAGCACCGAGGACCCCGAGCACTGAGTACTGAGCACCCAGCACCCTGAGTACTGAGCACCGAGCTCCCCGAGCACTGAGCACCCTGAGTACTGAGCACCCAGCACCCCGATCACAGAGCACACAGCACACTCAGCACTGAGGACCCAGCACCCCGAGCACTGAGCACCGAGCACCCTGAGTACTGAGCACCCTGAGGACTGAGCACCGATCACCCTGAACACTGAGCACCCAGCACCCTGAGTACTGAGCACCCAGCACCCTGAGTACTCAGCACTGAGCTCCCCGAGCACTGAACGCCCTGAGTACTGAGCACCCAGCACCCCGATCACAGAGCACCCAGCACCGTCAGCACTGAGCACCGAGCACCCCGAGCACTGAGCACCCAGCACCCTGAGTACTGAGCACCCTGAGGACTGAGCACCGATCACCCTGAGCACTGAGCACCCAACACCCTGAGTACTGAGCACCCAGCACCCTGAGTACTGAGCACCCAGCACGCTGAGTACTGAGCACCCAGCACACTGAGCACTGAGCACCCTGAGGACTGAGCACCCAGCACCCTGAGTACTGAGCACCCAGCATCCTGAGTACTGAGCACCGATCACCCTGAGCACTGAGCACCCAGCAACCCGAGCACTGAGCACCCAGCACCCTGAGTCCTCAGCACACTGAGTACTGAGCACCCAGCACCCCGAGCACTGAGCACCCAGCACCCTGAGTACTGAGAACCCTGAGTACTGAGCACCCAGAACCCTGAGTACTGAGCACAGTGAGTACTGAGCACCCAGCACACTGGGCACTGAGCACCCAGCACCCTGAGTACTGAGCACCCAGCACCCTGAGTACTGTGCACCCAGCACCCTGAGTACTGAGCACCCAGCACCCTGAGTACTGAGCAGCCAGCACGCTGAGTACTGAGCACCCAGCAACCTGAGCACTGAGCACCCTGAGTACTGAGCACCCAGCACCCTGAGCACTGAGCACCCAGCACCCTGAGTACTGAGCACCCAGCACCCTGAGTACTGAGCACCGAGCACTCCAAGCACTGAGCACCCAGCACCCTGAGCACTGAGCACCCAGCACCCTGAGTACTGAGCACCCAGCACCCTGAGTACTGAGCACCCAGCACCCTGAGCACTGAGCACCCAGCAACCTGAGTACTGAGCACCCAGCACCCTGAGTACTGAGCACCCAGCACCCTGAGTACTGAGCACCCAGCACCCTGAGTACTGAGCACCCAGAACCCTGAGTACTGAGCACCGAGCACCCCGAGTACTGAGCACCCAGCACCCCGAGCACTGAGCACCCAGCACCCTGAGCACTGAGCACCCAGCACCCCAAGCACTGAGCACCCAGCACCCTGAGTACTGAGTACTGAACACCCTTAGTACTGAGCACCCAGCACCCTGAGCACCCAGCACCCTGAGTACTGAGCACCGAGCACCCCGAGCACTGAGCACCCAGCACCCCGAGCACTGAGCACCCAGCACTGAGCACCCAGCACCCTGAGTACTGAGCACCCAGCACCCTGAGTACTGAGCACCGAGCACCCCGAGCATTGAGCACCGGGCACCCCGAGCACTGAGCACCCAGCACCCTGAGTAATGAGCACCCAGCACCCTGAGTACTGAGCACTGAGCAGTGAGCACACTGAGCACTGAGCACCCAGCATCCTGAGCACTGAATACTGAGCACCCAGCACCCTGAGCACTGAGCACCCAGCACCCTGAGCACTGAGCACCCAGCACCCTGAGTACTGAGCACCCAGCACCCCGAGCACTGAGCACCCAGCACCCTGAGCACTGAGCTCCCAGCACCCCAAGCACTGAGCACCCAGCACCCTGAGTACTGAGTACTGAGCACCCTGAGTACTGAGCACCAAGCACCCTGAGTACTGAGCAAACAGTACTCCAAGCACTGAGCACCCAGCACCCTGAGCACTGAGCACCCAGCACCCTGAGTACTGAGCACCCAGCACCCTGAGTAATGAGCACCCAGCACCCTGAGTACTGAGCACTGAGCACCCTGAGCACTGAGCACCCAGCACCCTGAGCACTGAGCACCCTGAGGACTGAGCACCGAGCACCCTGCGTACTGAGCACCCAGCATCCTGAGTAGTGAGCACCGATCACCCTGAGCACTGAGCACCCAGCAACCCAAGCACTGAGCACCCAGCACCCTGAGTACTGAGCACCCTGAGTACTGAGCACCCAGCACCCCGAGCACTGAGCACGCAGCACCCTGAGTACTGAGCACCCAGAGTACTGAGCACCCAGCACCCTGAGTACTGAGCACCCTGAGTACTGAGCACCCAGCACCCTGAGCACTGAGCACCCAGCATCCTGAGAACTGAGCACCCAGCACCCTGAGCACTGAGCACCCAGCACCCTGAGTACTGAGCACCCAGCACCCTGAGTACTTTGCACCCAGCACCCTGAGCACTGAGCACCCAGCACCCTGAGTACTGAGCACCGAGCACCCTGAGTACTGAGCACCCAGCACCCTGAGTACTGAGCACCCAGCACCCTGAGTACTGAGCACCGAGCACCCCGAGTACTGAGCACCCAGCACCCTGAGCACTGAGCACCCAGCACCCTGAGTACTGAGCACCCAGCACCCTGAGTACTGAGCACCCAGCACCCCGAGCACTGAGCACCCTGAGTACTGAGCACCCAGCACCCTGAGTACTGAGCACTAAGCACCCAGAGCGCTGAGCACCCAGCACCCCAAGCACGGAGCACCCAGGACCCCGAGCACTGAGTACTGAGCACCCAGCACCCTGATTACTGAGCACCGAGCTCGCCGAGAACTGAGCACCCTGAGTACTGAGCACCCAGCACCCCGATCACAGAGCACCCAGCACCCTCAGCACTGAGCACCCAGCACCCCGAGCACTGAGCACCCAGCACCCTGAGTACTGAGCACCCTGAAGACTGAGCACCGATCACCCTGAGCACTGAGCACCCAGCACCCTGAGTACTGAGCACCCAGCACCCTGAGTACTGAGCACCGAGCAACCCGAGCACTAAGCACCCAGCACCCTGAGCACTGAGCACCCAGCAACCTGAGTACTGAGCACCCAGCACCCTGAGTACTGAGCACCCAGCACCCTGAGCACTGAGCACCCAGCACCCTGAGTACTGAGCACCCAGCACCCTGAGCACTGAGCACCCAGCTCCCTGAGCACTGAGCACCCAGCACCCCGAGCACTGAGCACGCAGCACCCTGAGTACTGAGCACCCAGCACCCCGAGCCCTGAGCACCCAGCACCCTGAGTACTGAGCACCCTGAGTACTGAGCACCTAGCACCCCGAGCACTGAGCACCCAGCAGCCTGAGCACTGAGCACCCTGCACCCTGAGTACTGAGCATCAAGCACCCTGAGCACTGAGCACACAGCACCCCGATCACAGAGCACCCAGCACCCTCAGCACTGAGCACCCAGCACCCCGAGCAATGAGCACCCAGCACCCTGAGTACTGAGCACCCAGCACCCCGAGCACTGAGCACCCAGCACCCTGAGTACTGAGCACCGAGCACCCTGAGTACTGAGCACCCAGCACCCCGAGGACTGAGCACCCAGCACCCCGAGTACTGAGCACCCAGCACTGAGCACCCAGGACCCTGAGTACTGAGCACCCAGCACCCTGAGTACTGAGCACCGAGCACCCCGAGTACTGAGCACCCAGCACCTTGAGTACTGAGCACCCAGCACCCTGAGTACTGAGCACCCAGCACCCTGAGCACTGAGCACAAAGCACGCTGAGTACTGAGCACTGAGCACCCTGAGTACTGAGCACCAAAGACCATGAGCACTGAGCACCCAGCACGCTGAGTACTGAGCGCTGAGCACCCTGAGTACTGAGCACCGAGCACCCTGAGTACTGAGGACCCAGCACACCGAGCACTGAGCACCCAGCACCCTGAGCACTGAGCACCCAGCACCCCGAGTACTGAGCACCCAGCACCCTGAGTACTGAGCACCGAGCACCCCGAGCACTGAGCACCCAGCACCCCGAGAATGAGCACGCAGCACCCTGAGTACTGAGAACCGAGCACCCTGAGTACTGAGCACCCAGCACCCCGAGTACTGAGCAAACAGCACCCCGAGCACTGAGCACTCAGCACCCCGAGAATGAGCACCCAGCACCCTGAGTACTGAGCACCTAGCACCCTGAGTACTGAGCACCCAGCACCCCAAGCACTGAGCACCCTGAGTACTTTGCACCCAGCACCCTGAGTACTTAGCACCCAGCACCCCGAGCACTGAGCACCCAGCACCCCGAGTACTGAGCACCCAGCACCCTGAGTACTGAGCACCCAGCACGCTGAGTACTGAGCGCTGAGCACCCTGAGTACTGAGGACCGAGCACCCTGAGTACTGAGCACCCAGCACCCTGAGCACTGAGCAGCCAGCACCCTGAGCACTGAGCACCCAGCACCCCGAGCACTGAGCACCCAGCACCCTGAGTACTGAGCACCCAGCACCCTGAGTACTGAGCACTCAGCACACTGAGTACTGAGCACCGAGCACCCCGAACACTGAGCACCCAGCACCCTGAGCACTGAGCATCCTGAGGACTGAGCACCCAGCACGCTGAGTACTGAGCACCCAGCATCCTGAGTACTGAGCACCGATCACCCTGAGCACTGAGCACCCAGCAATCCGAGCACTGAGCACCCAGCACCCTGAGTACTTAGCACCCTGAGTACTGACCACCCAGCACCCCGAGCACTGAGCACCCAGGACCCTGAGTACTGAGCACCCTGAGTACTGAGCACCCAGTACCCTGAGTACTGAGCACCCTGAGTACTGAGCACCCAGCACCCTGAGCACTGAGCACCCAGCACCCTGAGTACTGAGCACCCAGCACCCTGAGCACTGAGCACCCAGCACCCTGAGTACTGAGCACCCAGCACCCTGAGAACTTAGCACCCAGCACCCTGAGCACTGAGCACCCAGCAGCCTGAGTACTGAGCACCGAGCACCCTGAGTACTGAGCACCCAGCACCCTGAGTACTGAGCACCCAGCACCCTGAGTACTGAGCACCGAGCACCCCGAGTACTGAGCACCCAGCACCCCGAGCACTGAGCACCCAGCACCCTGAGTACTGAGCACCCAGCACCCTGAGTACTGAGCACGCAGCACCCCGAGCACTGAGCACCCTGAGTACTGAGCACTAAGCACCCAGAGCGCTGAGCACCCAGCACCCCAAGCACGGAGCACCCAGGACCCCGAGCACTGAGTACTGAGCACCCAGCACCCTGAGTACTGAGCACCGAGCTCCCCGAGCACTGAGCACCCTGAGTAATGAGCACCCAGCACCCCGATCACAGAGCACCCAGCACACTCAGCACTGAGGACCCAGCACCCCGAGCACTGAGCACCGAGCACCCTGAGTACTGAGCACCCTGAGGACTGAGCACCGATCACCCTGAACACTGAGCACCCAGCACCCTGAGTACTGAGCACCCAGCACCCTGAGTACTGAGCACCGAGCACTCCGAGCACTGAGCACCCAGCACCCTGAGCACTGAGCACCCAGCACCCTGAGTACTGAGCATCGAGCACCCCGAGCACTGAGCACCCAGCACCCTGAGTAATGAGCACCCAGCACCCCGAGTACTGAGCACCCAGCACCGTGAGTACTGAGCACCCAGCACCCTGAGTACTGAGCACCCAGCACCCTGAGCACTGAGCACAAAGCACGCTGAGTACTGAGCACTGAGCACCCTGAGTACTGAGCACCAAGGACCCTGAGCACTGAGCACCCAGCACGCTGAGTACTGAGCGCTGAGCACCCTGAGTACTGAGCACCGAGCACCCTGAGTACTGAGCACCCAGCACCCTGAGCACTGAGCAGCCAGCACCCTGAGCACTGAGCACCCAGCACCCCGAGCACTGAGCACCCAGCACCCTGAGCACTGAGCACCCAGCACCCCGAGTACTGAGCACCCAGCACCCTGAGTACTGAGCACCGAGCACCCCGAGCACTGAGCACCCAGCACCCCGAGCACTGAGCACCCAGCACCCGGAGAATGAGCACCCAGCACCCTGAGTACTGAGAACCGAGCACCCTGAGTACTGAGCACCCAGCACCCTGAGCACTGAGCACCCAGCACCCTGAGTACTGAGCAAACAGCACCCCGAGCACTGAGCACCCAGCACCCCGAGAATGAGCACCCAGCACCCTGAGTACTGAGCACCCAGCACCCTGAGTACGGAGCACACAGCACCCCGAGCACTGAGCACCCTGAGTACTTTGCACCCAGCACCCTGAGTACTGAGCACCCAGCACCCTGAGTACTGAGCACCCAGCACCCTGAGTACTGAGCACCGAGCACCCCGAGTACTGAGCACACAGCACCCTGAGCACTGAGCACCCAGCACCCCGAGCACTGAGCACGCAGCACCCTGAGTACTGAGCACCCAGCACCCCGAGCACTGAGCACCCAGCACCCTGAGCACTGAGCACCCAGCACCCTGAGCACTGAGCACCCAGCACCCTGAGTACTGAGCACCCAACGTACTGAGCATCGAGCACCCCGAGCACTGAGCACCCAGCACCCTGAGTACTGAGCACCCAGCACCCCGAGCACTGAGCACCCAGCACCCTGAGTACTGAGCACCGAGCACCCTGAGTACTGAGCACCCAGCACCCCGAGCACTGAGCATCCAGCACCCCGAGCACTGAGCACCCAGCACTGAGCACCCAGCACCCTGAGTACTGAGCACCCAGCACCCTGAGTACTGAGCACCGAGCACCCCGAGCATTGAGCACCGGTCACCCCGAGCACTGAGCACCCAGCACCCTGAGTACTGAGCACCCAGCACCCAGAGTACTGAGCACTGAGCACCCTGAGCACTGAGCACCCAGCACCCTGAGTAATGAGCACCCAGCACCCCGAATACTGAGCACCCAGCTCCGTGAGTACTGAGCAACCAGCACCCCGAGCACTGAGCACCCAGCACCCTGAGTAATGAGCACCCAGCACCCTGAGTACTGAGCACTGAGCACCCTGAGCACTGAGCACCCAGCACCCTGAGTACTGAGCACCCAGCACCCTGAGCACTGAGCACCCAGCACCCCAAGCACTGAGCACCCAGCACCCTGAGTACTGAGTACTGAGCACCCTGAGTACTGAGCACCCAGCACTCTGAGCACTGAGCACCCAGCACCCTGAGTAATGAGCACCGAGCACCCTGAGCACTGAGCACCCAGCACCCTGAGTACTGAGCACCCAGCACCAAGAGTACTGAGCACCGAGCCCCCCGAGCACTGAGCACCCAGCACCCTGAGTAATGAGCACCCAGCACCCTGAGTAATGAGCACCCAGCACCCCGAATACTGAGCACCCAGCTCCGTGAGTACTGAGCAACCAGCACCCCGAGCACTGAGCACCCAGCACCAAGAGTACTGAGCACTGAGCACCCTGAGTACTGAGCACTAAGCACCCTGAGCGCTGAGCACCCAGCACCCCAAGCATGGAGCACCCAGGACCCCGAGCACTGAGTACTGAGCACCCAGCACCCTGAGTACTGAGCACCGAGCTCCCCGAGCACTGAGCACCCTGAGTACTGAGTACCCAGCAGCCCGATCACAGAGCACCCAGCACACTCAGCACTGAGCACCCAGCACCCCGAGCACTGAGCACCCAGCACCCTGAGTACTGAGCACCCTGAGGACTGTGCACCGATCACCCTGAGCACTGAGCACCCAGCACCCTGAGTACTGAGCACCCAGCACCCTGAGTACTGAGCACCGAGCACTCCGAGCACTGAGCACCCAGCACCCTGAGCACTGAGCACCCAGCAACCTGAGTACTGAGCACCCAGCACCCTGAGCACTGAGGACCCAGCACCCTGAGTACTGAGCACCCAGCACCCTGAGTACTGAGCACCCAGCACCCTGAGTACTGAGCACCCAGCACCCTGAGTACTGAGCACCCAGCACCCTGAGTACTGAGCACCCAGCACCCCGAGCACTGAGCACCCAGCACCCTTAGCACTGAGCACCCAGCACCAAGAGTACTGAGCATCGAGCACCCCGAGCACTGAGCACCCAGCACCCTGAGTAGCGAGCACCCAGCTCCCCGAGTACTGAGCACCCAGCACCGTGAGTACTGAGCACCCAGCACCCTGAGTACTGAGCACCCAGCACCCTGAGCACTGAGCACAAAGCACGCTGAGAACTGAGCACTGAGCACCCTGAGTACTGAGCACCAAGGACCCTGAGCACTGAGCACCCAGCACGCTGAGTACTGAGCGCTGAGCACCCTGAGTACTGAGCACCGAGCACCCTGAGTACTGAGCACCCCGCACCCTGAGCACTGAGCAGCCAGCAACCTGAGCACTGAGCACCCAGCACCCCGAGCACTGAGCACCCAGCACCCTGAGTACTGAGCACCCAGCACCCTGAGTACTGAGCACCCAGCACCCTGAGTACTGAGCACCGAGCACCCCGAGCACTGAGCACCCAGCACCCTGAGCACTGAGCACCCTGAGGACTGAGCACCCAGCACCCTGAGTACTGAGCACCCAGCATCCTGAGTACTGAGCACCGATCACCCTGAGCACTGAGCACCCAGCAACCCGAGCACTGAGCACCCAGCACCCTGAGTACTGAGCACCCTGAGTACTGAGCACCCAGCAACCAGAGCACTGAGCACCCAGCACCCTGAGTACTGAGCACCCTGAGTACTGAGCACCCATCACCCTGAGCACTGAGCACCCAGCACCCTGAGTACTGAGCACCCAGCACCCTGAGCACTGAGCACCCAGCACCCTGAGTACTGAGCACCCAGCACCCTGAGTACTGAGCACCCAGCACCCTGTGTACTGAGCACCGAGCAACCCGAGTACTGAGCACCCAGCACCCTGAGCACTGAGCACCCAGCACCCTGAGTACTGAGCACCCAGAACCCTGAGTACTGAGCACCCAGCTCCGTGAGTACTGAGCAACCAGCACCCCGAGCACTGAGCACCCAGCACCCTGAGTAATGAGCACCCAGCACCCTGAGTACTGAGCACTGAGCACCCTGAGCACTGAGCACCCAGCACCCTGAGTACTGAGCACCCAGCACCCTGAGCACTGAGCACCCAGCACCCCAAGCACTGAGCACCCAGCACCCTGAGTACTGAGTACTGAGCACCCTGAGTACTGAGCACCCAGCACTCTGAGCACTGAGCACCCAGCACCCTGAGTAATGAGCACCGAGCACCCTGAGCACTGAGCACCCAGCACCCTGAGTACTGAGCACCCAGCACCAAGAGTACTGAGCACCGAGCCCCCCGAGCACTGAGCACCCAGCACCCTGAGTAATGAGCACCCAGCACCCTGAGTAATGAGCACCCAGCACCCCGAATACTGAGCACCCAGCTCCGTGAGTACTGAGCAACCAGCACCCCGAGCACTGAGCACCCAGCACCAAGAGTACTGAGCACTGAGCACCCTGAGTACTGAGCACTAAGCACCCTGAGCGCTGAGCACCCAGCACCCCAAGCATGGAGCACCCAGGACCCCGAGCACTGAGTACTGAGCACCCAGCACCCTGAGTACTGAGCACCGAGCTCCCCGAGCACTGAGCACCCTGAGTACTGAGTACCCAGCAGCCCGATCACAGAGCACCCAGCACACTCAGCACTGAGCACCCAGCACCCCGAGCACTGAGCACCCAGCACCCTGAGTACTGAGCACCCTGAGGACTGTGCACCGATCACCCTGAGCACTGAGCACCCAGCACCCTGAGTACTGAGCACCCAGCACCCTGAGTACTGAGCACCGAGCACTCCGAGCACTGAGCACCCAGCACCCTGAGCACTGAGCACCCAGCAACCTGAGTACTGAGCACCCAGCACCCTGAGCACTGAGGACCCAGCACCCTGAGTACTGAGCACCCAGCACCCTGAGTACTGAGCACCCAGCACCCTGAGTACTGAGCACCCAGCACCCTGAGTACTGAGCACCCAGCACCCTGAGTACTGAGCACCCAGCACCCCGAGCACTGAGCACCCAGCACCCTTAGCACTGAGCACCCAGCACCAAGAGTACTGAGCATCGAGCACCCCGAGCACTGAGCACCCAGCACCCTGAGTAGCGAGCACCCAGCTCCCCGAGTACTGAGCACCCAGCACCGTGAGTACTGAGCACCCAGCACCCTGAGTACTGAGCACCCAGCACCCTGAGCACTGAGCACAAAGCACGCTGAGAACTGAGCACTGAGCACCCTGAGTACTGAGCACCAAGGACCCTGAGCACTGAGCACCCAGCACGCTGAGTACTGAGCGCTGAGCACCCTGAGTACTGAGCACCGAGCACCCTGAGTACTGAGCACCCCGCACCCTGAGCACTGAGCAGCCAGCAACCTGAGCACTGAGCACCCAGCACCCCGAGCACTGAGCACCCAGCACCCTGAGTACTGAGCACCCAGCACCCTGAGTACTGAGCACCCAGCACCCTGAGTACTGAGCACCGAGCACCCTGAGCACTGAGCACCCAGCACCCTGAGCACTGAGCACCCTGAGGACTGAGCACCCAGCACCCTGAGTACTGAGCACCCAGCATCCTGAGTACTGAGCACCGATCACCCTGAGCACTGAGCACCCAGCAACCCGAGCACTGAGCACCCAGCACCCTGAGTACTGAGCACCCTGAGTACTGAGCACCCAGCAACCAGAGCACTGAGCACCCAGCACCCTGAGTACTGAGCACCCTGAGTACTGAGCACCCATCACCCTGAGCACTGAGCACCCAGCACCCTGAGTACTGAGCACCCAGCACCCTGAGCACTGAGCACCCAGCACCCTGAGTACTGAGCACCCAGCACCCTGAGTACTGAGCACCCAGCACCCTGTGTACTGAGCACCGAGCAACCCGAGTACTGAGCACCCAGCACCCTGAGCACTGAGCACCCAGCACCCTGAGTACTGAGCACCCAGAACCCTGAGTACTGAGCACCCAGCACCCCGAGCACTGAGCACCCTGAGTACTGAGCACTAAGCACCCTGAGCGCTGAGCACAGAGCACCCCAAGCACGGAGCACCCAGGACCCCGAGCACTGAGTATTGAGCACCCAGCACCCTGAGTACTGAGCACCCAGCACCCCGATCACAGAGCACACAGCACCCTCAGCACTGAGCACCCAGCACCCCGAGCACTGAGCACCCAGCACCCTGAGTACTGAGCACACTGAGGACTGAGCACCGATCACCCTGAGCACTGAGCACCCAGCACCCTGAGTACTGATCACCCAGCACCCTGAGTACTGAGCACCGAGCACTCCGAGCACTGAGCACCCAGAACCCTGAGCACCCAGTACCCTGAGTACTGAGCACCCAGCACCCGGAGCACTGAGCACCCAGCACCCTGAGTACTGAGCACCCAGCACCCTGAGTACTGAGCACCCAGCACCCTGAGTACTGAGCACCCAGCACCCTGAGTACTGAGCACCCAGCACCCTGAGTACTGAGCACCGAGCACCCCGAGTACTGAGCACCCAGCACCCCGAGCACTGAGCACCCAGCACCACGAGCACTGAGCACCCTGAGTACGTTGCACCCAGCACCTTGAGTACTGAGCACTAAGCACCCAGAGCGCTGAGCACCCAGCACCCCAAGCACGGAGCACCCAGGACCCCGAGGACTGAGTACTGAGCACCCAGCACCCTGAGTACTGAGCACCCAGCACCCTGAGTACTGAGCACCGAGCACCCCGAGTACTGAGCACCCAGCACCCTGAGCACTGAGCACCCAGCACCCTGAGTACTGAGCACCCAGCACCCTGAGTACTGAGCACCCAGCACCCCGAGCACTGAGCCCCCTGAGTACTGAGCACCCAGCACCCTGAGTACTGAGCACTAAGCACCCAGAGCGCTGAGCACCCAGCACCCCAAGCACGGAGCACCCAGGACCCCGAGCACTGAGTACTGAGCACCCAGCACCCTGATTACTGAGCACCGAGCTCCCCGAGAACTGAGCACCCTGAGTACTGAGCACCCAGCACCCCGATCACAGAGCACCCAGCACCCTCAGCACTGAGCACCCAGCACCCCGAGCACTGAGCACCCAGCACCCTGAGTACTGAGCACCCTGAAGACTGAGCACCGATCACCCTGAGCACTGAGCACCCAGCACCCTGAGTACTGAGCACCCAGCACCCTGAGTACTGAGCACCGAGCACCCCGAGCACTAAGCACCCAGCACCCTGAGCACTGAGCACCCAGCAACCTGAGTACTGAGCACCCAGCACCCTGAGTACTGAGCACCCAGCACCCTGAGCACTGAGCACCCAGCACCCTGAGTACTGAGCACCCAGCACCCTGAGCACTGAGCACCCAGCTCCCTGAGCACTGAGAACCCAGCACCCCGAGCACTGAGCACGCAGCACCCTGAGTACTGAGCACCCAGCACCCCGAGCCCTGAGCACCCAGCACCCTGAGTACTGAGCACCCTGAGTACTGAGCACCTAGCACCCCGAGCACTGAGCACCCAGCACCCTGAGCACTGAGCACCCTGCACCCTGAGTACTGAGCATCAAGCACCCTGAGCACTGAGCACACAGCACCCCGATCACAGAGCACCCAGCACCCTCAGCACTGAGCACCCAGCACCCCGAGCAATGAGCACCCAGCACCCTGAGTACTGAGCACCCAGCACCCCGAGCACTGAGCACCCAGCACCCTGAGTACTGAGCACCGAGCACCCTGAGTACTGAGCACCCAGCACCCCGAGGACTGAGCACCCAGCACCCCGAGTACTGAGCACCCAGCACTGAGCACCCAGCACCCTGAGTACTGAGCACCCAGCACCCTGAGTACTGAGCACCGAGCACCCCGAGTACTGAGCACCCAGCACCTTGAGTACTGAGCATCCAGCACCCTGAGTACTGAGCACCCAGCACCCTGAGCACTGAGCACAAAGCACGCTGAGTACTGAGCACTGAGCACCCTGAGTACTGAGCACCAAGGACCATGAGCACTGAGCAACCAGCACGCTGAGTACTGAGCGCTGAGCACCCTGAGTACTGAGCACCGAGCACCCTGAGTACTGAGGACCCAGCACACCGAGCACTGAGCACCCAGCACCCTGAGCACTGAGCACCCAGCACCCCGAGTACTGAGCACCCAGCACACTGAGTACTGAGCACCGAGCACCCCGAGCACTGAGCACCCAGCACCCCGAGAATGAGCACGCAGCACCCTGAGTACTGAGAACCGAGCACCCTGAGTACTGAGCACCCAGCACCCCGAGTACTGAGCAAACAGCACCCCGAGCACTGAGCACTCAGCACCCCGAGAATGAGCACCCAGCACCCTGAGTACTGAGCACCTAGCACCCTGAGTACTGAGCACCCAGCACCCCAAGCACTGAGCACCCTGAGTACTTTGCACCCAGCACCCTGAGTACTTAGCACCCAGCACCCCGAGCACTGAGCACCCAGCACCCCGAGTACTGAGCACCCAGCACCCTGAGTACTGAGCACCCAGCACGCTGAGTACTGAGCGCTGAGCACCCTGAGTACTGAGGACCGAGCACCCTGAGTACTGAGCACCCAGCACCCTGAGCACTGAGCAGCCAGCACCCTGAGCACTGAGCACCCAGCACACCGAGCACTGAGCACCCAGCACCCTGAGTACTGAGCACCCAGCACCCTGAGTACTGAGCACTCAGCACACTGAGTACTGAGCACCGAGCACCCCGAACACTGAGCACCCAGCACCCTGAGCACTGAGCATCCTGAGGACTGAGCACCCAGCACGCTGAGTACTGAGCACCCAGCATCCTGAGTACTGAGCACCGATCACCCTGAGCACTGAGCACCCAGCAATCCGAGCACTGAGCACCCAGCCCCCTGAGTACTTAGCACCCTGAGTACTGACCAACCAGCACCCCGAGCACTGAGCACCCAGGACCCTGAGTACTGAGCACCCTGAGTACTGAGCACCCAGTACCCTGAGTACTGAGCACCCTGAGTACTGAGCACCCAGCACCCTGAGCACTGAGCACCCAGCACCCTGAGTACTGAGCACCCAGCACCCTGAGCACTGAGCACCCAGCACCCTGAGTACTGTGCACCCAGCACCCTGAGAACTTAGCACCCAGCACCCTGAGCACTGAGCACCCAGGACCCCGAGCACTGAGTACTGAGCACCCAGCACCCTGAGTACTGAGCACCGAGCTCCCCGAGCACTGAGCACCCTGAGTAATGAGCACCCAGCACCCCGATCACAGAGCACCCAGCACACTCAGCACTGAGGACCCAGCACCCCGAGCACTGAGCACCGAGCACCCTGAGTACTGAGCACCCTGAGGACTGAGCACCGATCACCCTGAACACTGAGCACCCAGCACCCTGAGTACTGAGCACCCAGCACCCTGAGTACTGAGCACCGAGCACTCCGAGCACTGAGCACCCAGCACCCTGAGCACTGAGCACCCAGCACCCTGAGTACTGAGCACCAAGCACCCTGAGTACTGAGCACCCAGCACCCTGAGTACTGAGCATCCAGCACCAAGAGTACTGAGCACCGAGCATCCTGAGCACTGAGCACCGAGCACCCCGAGCACTGAGCACCCAGCAGCCTGAGTACTGAGCACCCAGCACCAAGAGTACTGAGCATCGAGCACCCCGAGCACTGAGCACCCAGCACCCTGAGTAATGAGCACCCAGCACCCCGAGTACTGAGCACCCAGCACCGTGAGTACTGAGCACCCAGCACCCTGAGTACTGAGCACCCAGCACCCTGAGCACTGAGCACAAAGCACGCTGAGTACTGAGCACTGAGCACCCTGAGTACTGAGCACCAAGGACCCTGAGCACTGAGCACCCAGCACGCTGAGTACTGAGCGCTGAGCACCCTGAGTACTGAGCACCGAGCACCCTGAGTACTGAGCACCCAGCACCCTGAGCACTGAGCAGCCAGCACCCTGAGCACTGAGCACCCAGCACCCCGAGCACTGAGCACCCAGCACCCTGAGCACTGAGCACCCAGCACCCCGAGTACTGAGCAACCAGCACCCTGAGTACTGAGCACCGAGCACCCCGAGCACTGAGCACCCAGCACCCCGAGCACTGAGCACCCAGCACCCGGAGAATGAGCACCCAGCACCCTGAGTACTGAGAACCGAGCACCCTGAGTACTGAGCACCCAGCACCCTGAGCACTGAGCACCCAGCACCCCGAGTACTGAGCAAACAGCACCCCGAGCACTGAGCACCCAGCACCCCGAGAATGAGCACCCAGCACCCTGAGTACTGAGCACCCAGCACCCTGAGTACGGAGCACCTAGCACCCCGAGCACTGAGCACCCTGAGTACTTTGCACCCAGCACCCTGAGTACTGAGCACCCAGCACCCTGAGTACTGAGCACCCAGCACCCTGAGTACTGAGCACCGAGCACCCCGAGTACTGAGCACACAGCACCCTGAGCACTGAGCACCCAGCACCCCGAGCACTGAGCACGCAGCACCCTGAGTACTGAGCACCCAGCACCCCGAGCACTGAGCACCCAGCACCCTGAGCACTGAGCACCCAGCACCCTGAGCACTGAGCACCCAGCACCCTGAGTACTGAGCACCCAACGTACTGAGCATCGAGCACCCCGAGCACTGAGCACCCAGCACCCTGAGTACTGAGCACCCAGCACCCCGAGCACTGAGCACCCAGCACCCTGAGTACTGAGCACCGAGCACCCTGAGTACTGAGCACCCAGCACCCCGAGCACTGAGCATCCAGCACCCCGAGCACTGAGCACCCATTACTGAGCCCCCAGCACCCTGAGTACTGAGCACCCAGCACCCTGAGTACTGAGCACCGAGCACCCCGAGCATTGAGCACCGGGCACCCCGAGCACTGAGCACCCAGCACCCTGAGTACTGAGCACCCAGCCCCCAGAGTACTGAGCACTGAGCACCCTGAGCACTGAGCACCCAGCACCCTGAGTAATGAGCACCCAGCACCCTGAGCACTGAGCAGCCAGCACCCTGAGCACTGAGCACCCAGCACACCGAGCACTGAGCACCCAGCACCCTGAGTACTGAGCACCCAGCACCCTGAGTACTGAGCACTCAGCACACTGAGTACTGAGCACCGAGCACCCCGAACACTGAGCACCCAGCACCCTGAGCACTGAGCATCCTGAGGACTGAGCACCCAGCACGCTGAGTACTGAGCACCCAGCATCCTGAGTACTGAGCACCGATCACCCTGAGCACTGAGCACCCAGCAATCCGAGCACTGAGCACCCAGCACCCTGAGTACTTAGCACCCTGAGTACTGACCACCCAGCACCCCGAGCACTGAGCACCCAGGACCCTGAGTACTGAGCACCCTGAGTACTGAGCACCCAGTACCCTGAGTACTGAGCACCCTGAGTACTGAGCACCCAGCACCCTGAGCACTGAGCACCCAGCACCCTGAGTACTGAGCACCCAGCACCCTGAGCACTGAGCACCCAGCACCCTGAGTACTGTGCACCCAGCACCCTGAGAACTTAGCACCCAGCACCCTGAGCACTGAGCACCCAGGACCCCGAGCACTGAGTACTGAGCACCCAGCACCCTGAGTACTGAGCACCGAGCTCCCCGAGCACTGAGCACCCTGAGTAATGAGCACCCAGCACCCCGATCACAGAGCACCCAGCACACTCAGCACTGAGGACCCAGCACCCCGAGCACTGAGCACCGAGCACCCTGAGTACTGAGCACCCTGAGGACTGAGCACCGATCACCCTGAACACTGAGCACCCAGCACCCTGAGTACTGAGCACCCAGCACCCTGAGTACTGAGCACCGAGCACTCCGAGCACTGAGCACCCAGCACCCTGAGCACTGAGCACCCAGCACCCTGAGTACTGAGCACCAAGCATCCTGAGTACTGAGCACCCAGCACCCTGAGTACTGAGCATCCAGCACCAAGAGTACTGAGCACCGAGCATCCTGAGCACTGAGCACCGAGCACCCCGAGCACTGAGCACCCAGCAGCCTGAGTACTGAGCACCCAGCACCAAGAGTACTGAGCATCGAGCACCCCGAGCACTGAGCACCCAGCACCCTGAGTAATGAGCACCCAGCACCCCGAGTACTGAGCACCCAGCACCGTGAGTACTGAGCACCCAGCACCCTGAGTACTGAGCACCCAGCACCCTGAGCACTGAGCACAAAGCACGCTGAGTACTGAGCGCTGAGCACCCTGAGTACTGAGCACCGAGCACCCTGAGTACTGAGCACCCAGCACCCTGAGCACTGAGCAGCCAGCACCCTGAGCACTGAGCACCCAGCACGCTGAGTACTGAGCGCTGAGCACCCTGAGTACTGAGCACCGAGCACCCTGAGTACTGAGCACCCAGCACCCTGAGCACTGAGCAGCCAGCACCCTGAGCACTGAGCACCCAGCACCCCGAGCACTGAGCACCCAGCACCCTGAGCACTGAGCACCCAGCACCCCGAGTACTGAGCAACCAGCACCCTGAGTACTGAGCACCGAGCACCCCGAGCACTGAGCACCCAGCACCCCGAGCACTGAGCACCCAGCACCCGGAGAATGAGCACCCAGCACCCTGAGTACTGAGAACCGAGCACCCTGAGTACTGAGCACCCAGCACCCTGAGCACTGAGCACCCAGCACCCCGAGTACTGAGCAAACAGCACCCCGAGCACTGAGCACCCAGCACCCCGAGAATGAGCACCCAGCACCCTGAGTACTGAGCACCCAGCACCCTGAGTACGGAGCACCTAGCACCCCGAGCACTGAGCACCCTGAGTACTTTGCACCCAGCACCCTGAGTACTGAGCACCCAGCACCCTGAGTACTGAGCACCCAGCACCCTGAGTACTGAGCACCGAGCACCCCGAGTACTGAGCACACAGCACCCTGAGCACTGAGCACCCAGCACCCCGAGCACTGAGCACGCAGCACCCTGAGTACTGAGCACCCAGCACCCCGAGCACTGAGCACCCAGCACCCTGAGCACTGAGCACCCAGCACCCTGAGCACTGAGCACCCAGCACCCTGAGTACTGAGCACCCAAAGTACTGAGCATCGAGCACCCCGAGCACTGAGCACCCAGCACCCTGAGTACTGAGCACCCAGCACCCCGAGCACTGAGCACCCAGCACCCTGAGTACTGAGCACCGAGCACCCTGAGTACTGAGCACCCAGCACCCCGAGCACTGAGCATCCAGCACCCCGAGCACTGAGCACCCAGCACTGAGCACCCAGCACCCTGAGTACTGAGCACCCAGCACCCTGAGTACTGAGCACCGAGCACCCCGAGCATTGAGCACCGGGCACCCCGAGCACTGAGCACCCAGCACCCTGAGTACTGAGCACCCAGCCCCCAGAGTACTGAGCACTGAGCACCCTGAGCACTGAGCACCCAGCACCCTGAGTAATGAGCACCCAGCACCCCGAATACTGAGCACCCAGCTCCGTGAGTACTGAGCAACCAGCACACCGAGCACTGAGCACCCAGCACCCTGAGTAATGAGCACCCAGCACCCTGAGTACTGAGCATTGAGCACCCTGAGCACTGAGCACCCAGCACCCTGAGTACTGACCACCCAGCACCCTGAGCACTGAGCACCCAGCACCCCAAGCACTGAGCACCCAGCACCCTGAGTACTGAGTACTGAGCACCCTGAGTACTGAGCACCCAGCACTCTGAGCACTGAGCACCCAGCACCCTGAGTAATGAGCACCGAGCACCCTGAGCACTGAGCACCCAGCACCCTGAGTACTGAGCACCCAGCACCAAGAGTACTGAGCACCGAGCCCCCCGAGCACTGAGCACCCAGCACCCTGAGTAATGAGCACCCAGCACCCTGAGTAATGAGCACCCAGCACCCCGAATACTGAGCACCCAGCTCCGTGAGTACTGAGCAACCAGCACCCCGAGCACTGAGCACCCAGCACCAAGAGTACTGAGCACTGAGCACCCTGAGTACTGAGCACTAAGCACCCTGAGCGCTGAGCACCCAGCACCCCAAGCATGGAGCACCCAGGACCCCGAGCACTGAGTACTGAGCACCCAGCACCCTGAGTACTGAGCACCGAGCTCCCCGAGCACTGAGCACCCTGAGTACTGAGTACCCAGCAGCCCGATCACAGAGCACCCAGCACACTCAGCACTGAGCACCCAGCACCCCGAGCACTGAGCACCCAGCACCCTGAGTACTGAGCACCCTGAGGACTGTGCACCGATCACCCTGAGCACTGAGCACCCAGCACCCTGAGTACTGAGCACCCAGCACCCTGAGTACTGAGCACCGAGCACTCCGAGCACTGAGCACCCAGCACCCTGAGCACTGAGCACCCAGCAACCTGAGTACTGAGCACCCAGCACCCTGAGCACTGAGGACCCAGCACCCTGAGTACTGAGCACCCAGCACCCTGAGTACTGAGCACCCAGCACCCTGAGTACTGAGCACCCAGCACCCTGAGTACTGAGCACCCAGCACCCTGAGTACTGAGCGCTGAGCACCCTGAGTACTGAGGACCGAGCACCCTGAGTACTGAGCACCCAGCACCCTGAGCACTGAGCAGCCAGCACCCTGAGCACTGAGCAGCCAGCACCCTGAGCACTGAGCACCCAGCACACCGAGCACTGAGCACCCAGCACCCTGAGTACTGAGCACCCAGCACCCTGAGTACTGAGCACTCAGCACACTGAGTACTGAGCACCGAGCACCCCGAACACTGAGCACCCAGCACCCTGAGCACTGAGCATCCTGAGGACTGAGCACCCAGCACGCTGAGTACTGAGCACCCAGCATCCTGAGTACTGAGCACCGATCACCCTGAGCACTGAGCACCCAGCAATCCGAGCACTGAGCACCCAGCACCCTGAGTACTTAGCACCCTGAGTACTGACCACCCAGCACCCCGAGCACTGAGCACCCAGGACCCTGAGTACTGAGCACCCTGAGTACTGAGCACCCAGTACCCTGAGTACTGAGCACCCTGAGTACTGAGCACCCAGCACCCTGAGTACTGAGCACCCAGCACCCTGAGCACTGAGCACCCAGCACCCTGAGTACTGAGCACCCAGCACCCTGAGAACTTAGCACCCAGCACCCTGAGCACTGAGCACCCAGCAGCCTGAGTACTGAGCACCGAGCACCCTGAGTACTGAGCACCCAGCACCCTGAGTACTGAGCACCCAGCACCCTGAGTACTGAGCACCGAGCACCCCGAGTACTGAGCACCCAGCACCCTGAGCACTGAGCACCCAGCACCCTGAGTACTGAGCACCCAGCACCCTGAGTACTGAGCACGCAGCACCCCGAGCACTGAGCACCCTGAGTACTGAGCACTAAGCACCCAGAGCGCTGAGCACCCAGCACCCCAAGCACGGAGCACCCAGGACCCCGAGCACTGAGTACTGAGCACCCAGCACCCTGAGTACTGAGCACCGAGCTCCCCGAGCACTGAGCACCCTGAGTAATGAGCACCCAGCACCCCGATCACAGAGCACCCAGCACACTCAGCACTGAGGACCCAGCACCCCGAGCACTGAGCACCGAGCACCCTGAGTACTGAGCACCCTGAGGACTGAGCACCGATCACCCTGAACACTGAGCACCCAGCACCCTGAGTACTGAGCACCCAGCACCCTGAGTACTGAGCACCGAGCACTCCGAGCACTGAGCACCCAGCACCCTGAGCACTGAGCACCCAGCACCCTGAGTACTGAGCACCAAGCAGCCTGAGTACTGAGCACCCAGCACCCTGAGTACTGAGCATCCAGCACCAAGAGTACTGAGCACCGAGCATCCTGAGCACTGAGCACCGAGCACCCCGAGCACTGAGCACCCAGCAGCCTGAGTACTGAGCACCCAGCACCAAGAGTACTGAGCATCGAGCACCCCGAGCACTGAGCACCCAGCACCCTGAGTAATGAGCACCCAGCACCCCGAGTACTGAGCACCCAGCACCGTGAGTACTGAGCACCCAGCACCCTGAGTACTGAGCACCCAGCACCCTGAGCACTGAGCACAAAGCACGCTGAGTACTGAGCACTGAGCACCCTGAGTACTGAGCACCAAGGACCCTGAGCACTGAGCACCCAGCACGCTGAGTACTGAGCGCTGAGCACCCTGAGTACTGAGCACCGAGCACCCTGAGTACTGAGCACCCAGCACCCTGAGCACTGAGCAGCCAGCACCCTGAGCACTGACCACCCAGCACCCCGAGCACTGAGCACCCAGCACCCTGAGCACTGAGCACCCAGCACCCCGAGTACTGAGCACCCAGCACCCTGAGTACTGAGCACCGAGCACCCCGAGCACTGAGCACCCAGCACCCCGAGCACTGAGCACCCAGCACCCGGAGAATGAGCACCCAGCACCCTGAGTACTGAGAACCGAGCACCCTGAGTACTGAGCACCCAGCAAACTGAGCACTGAGCACCCAGCACCCCGAGTACTGAGCAAACAGCACCCCGAGCACTGAGCACCCAGCACCCCGAGAATGAGCACCCAGCACCCTGAGTACTGAGCGCTGAGCACCCTGAGTACTGAGGACCGAGCACCCTGAGTACTGAGCACCCAGCACCCTGAGCACTGAGCAGCCAGCACCCTGAGCACTGAGCAGCCAGCACCCTGAGCACTGAGCACCCAGCACACCGAGCACTGAGCACCCAGCACCCTGAGTACTGAGCACCCAGCACCCTGAGTACTGAGCACTCAGCACACTGAGTACTGAGCACCGAGCACCCCGAACACTGAGCACCCAGCACCCTGAGCACTGAGCATCCTGAGGACTGAGCACCCAGCACGCTGAGTACTGAGCACCCAGCATCCTGAGTACTGAGCACCGATCACCCTGAGCACTGAGCACCCAGCAATCCGAGCACTGAGCACCCAGCACCCTGAGTACTTAGCACCCTGAGTACTGACCACCCAGCACCCCGAGCACTGAGCACCCAGGACCCTGATTACTGAGCACCCTGAGTACTGAGCACCCAGTACCCTGAGTACTGAGCACCCTGAGTACTGAGCACCCAGCACCCTGAGCACTGAGCACCCAGCACCCTGAGTACTGAGCACCCAGCACCCTGAGCACTGAGCACCCAGCACCCTGAGTACTGAGCACCCAGCACCCTGAGAACTTAGCACCCAGCACCCTGAGCACTGAGCACCCAGCAGCCTGAGTACTGAGCACCGAGCACCCTGAGTACTGAGCACCCAGCACCCTGAGTACTGAGCACCCAGCACCCTGAGTACTGAGCACCGAGCACCCCGAGTACTGAGCACCCAGCACCCTGAGCACTGAGCACCCAGCACCCTGAGTACTGAGCACCCAGCACCCTGAGTACTGAGCACGCAGCACCCCGAGCACTGAGCACCCTGAGTACTGAGCACTAAGCACCCAGAGCGCTGAGCACACAGCACCCCAAGCACGGAGCACCCAGGACCCCGAGCACTGAGTACTGAGCACCCAGCACCCTGAGTACTGAGCACCGAGCTCCCCGAGCACTGAGCACCCTGAGTAATGAGCACCCAGCACCCCGATCACAGAGCACCCAGCACACTCAGCACTGAGGACCCAGCACCCCGAGCACTGAGCACCGAGCACCCTGAGTACTGAGCACCCTGAGGACTGAGCACCGATCACCCTGAACACTGAGCACCCAGCACCCTGAGTACTGAGCACACAGCACCCTGAGTACTGAGCACCGAGCACTCCGAGCACTGAGCACCCAGCACCCTGAGCACTGAGCACCCAGCACCCTGAGTACTGAGCACCAAGCACCCTGAGTACTGAGCACCCAGCACCCTGAGTACTGAGCATCCAGCACCAAGAGTACTGAGCACCGAGCATCCTGAGCACTGAGCACCGAGCACCCCGAGCACTGAGCACCCAGCAGCCTGAGTACTGAGCACCCAGCACCAAGAGTACTGAGCATCGAGCACCCCAAGCACTGAGCACCCAGCACCCTGAGTAATGAGCACCCAGCACCCCGAGTACTGAGCACCCAGCACCGTGAGTACTGAGCACCCAGCACCCTGAGTACTGAGCACCCAGCACCCTGAGCACTGAGCACAAAGCACGCTGAGTACTGAGCACTGAGCACCCTGAGTACTGAGCACCAAGGACCCTGAGCACTGAGCACCCAGCACGCTGAGTACTGAGCGCTGAGCACCCTGAGTACTGAGCACCGAGCACCCTGAGTACTGAGCACCCAGCAATCTGAGAACTGAGCAGCCAGCACCCTGAGCACTGAGCACCCAGCACCCCGAGCACTGAGCACCCAGCACCCTGAGCACAGAGCACCCAGCACCCCGAGTACTGAGCACCCAGCACCCTGAGTACTGAGCACCGAGCACCCCGAGCACTGAGCACCCAGCACCCCGAGCACTGAGCACCCAGCACCCGGAGAATGAGCACCCAGCACCCTGAGTACTGAGAACCGAGCACCCTGAGTACTGAGCACCCAGCACCCTGAGCACTGAGCACCCAGCACCCCGAGTACTGAGCAAACAGCACCCCGAGCACTGAGCACCCAGCACCCCGAGAATGAGCACCCAGCACCCTGAGTACTGAGCACCCAGCACCCCGAGCACTGAGCACCCTGAGTACTTTGCACCCAGCACCCTGAGTACTGAGCACCCAGCACCCTGAGTACTGAGCACCCAGCACCCTGAGTACTGAGCACCGAGCACCCCGAGTACTGAGCACACAGCACCCTGAGCACTGAGCACCCAGCACCCCGAGCACTGAGCACGCAGCACCCTGAGTACTGAGCACCCAGCACCCCGAGCACTGAGCACCCAGCACCCTGAGCACTGAGCATCCAGCACCCTGAGCACTGAGCACCCAGCACCCTGAGTACTGAGCACCCAACGTACTGAGCATCGAGCACCCCGAGCACTGAGCACCCAGCACCCTGAGTACTGAGCACCCAGCACCCCGAGCACTGAGCACCCAGCACCCTGAGTACTGAGCACCGAGCACCCTGAGTACTGAGAACCCAGCACCCCGAGCACTGAGCATCCAGCACCCCGAGCACTGAGCACCCAGCACTGAGCACCCAGCACCCTGAGTACTGAGCACCCAGCACCCTGAGTACTGAGCACCGAGCACCCCGAGCATTGAGCACCGGGCATCCCGAGCACTGAGCACCCAGCACCCTGAGTACTGAGCACCCAGCACCCAGAGTACTGAGCACTGAGCACCCTGAGCACTGAGCACCCAGCACCCTGAGTAATGAGCACCCAGCACCCCGAATACTGAGCACCCAGCTCCGTGAGTACTGAGCAACCAGCACCCCGAGCACTGAGCACCCAGCACCCTGAGTAATGAGCACCCAGCACCCTGAGTACTGAGCACTGAGCACCCTGAGCACTGAGCACCCAGCACCCTGAGTACTGAGCACCCAGCACCCTGAGCACTGAGCACCCAGCACCCCAAGCACTGAGCACCCAGCACCCTGAGTACTGAGTACTGAGCACCCTGAGTACTGAGCACCCAGCACTCTGAGCACTGAGCACCCAGCACCCTGAGTAATGAGCACCGAGCACCCTGAGCACTGAGCACCCAGCACCCTGAGTACTGAGCACCCAGCACCAAGAGTACTGAGCACCGAGCCCCCCGAGCACTGAGCACCCAGCACCCTGAGTAATGAGCACCCAGCACCCTGAGTAATGAGCACCCAGCACCCCGAATACTGAGCACCCAGCTCCGTGAGTACTGAGCAACCAGCACCCCGAGCACTGAGCACCCAGCACCAAGAGTACTGAGCACTGAGCACCCTGAGTACTGAGCACTAAGCACCCTGAGCGCTGAGCACCCAGCACCCCAAGCATGGAGCACCCAGGACCCCGAGCACTGAGTACTGAGCACCCAGCACCCTGAGTACTGAGCACCGAGCTCCCCGAGCACTGAGCACACTGAGTACTGAGTACCCAGCAGCCCGATTACAGAGCACCCAGCACACTCAGCACTGAGCACCCAGCACCCCGAGCACTGAGCACCCAGCACCCTGAGTACTGAGCACCCTGAGGACTGTGCACCGATCACCCTGAGCACTGAGCACCCAGCACCCTGAGTACTGAGCACCCAGCACCCTGAGTACTGAGCACCGAGCACTCCGAGCACTGAGCACCCAGCACCCTGAGCACTGAGCACCCAGCAACCTGAGTACTGAGCACCCAGCACCCTGAGCACTGAGGACCCAGCACCCTGAGTACTGAGCACCCAGCACCCTGAGTACTGAGCACCCAGCACCCTGAGTACTGAGCACCCAGCACCCTGAGTACTGAGCACCCAGCACCCTGAGTACAGAGCACCCAGCACCCCGAGCACTGAGCACCCAGCACCCTTAGCACTGAGCACCCAGCACCAAGTGTACTGAGCATCGAGCACCCCGAGCACTGAGTACCCAGCACCCTGAGTAGCGAGCACCCAGCTCCCCGAGTACTGAGCACCCAGCACCGTGAGTACTGAGCACCCAGCACCCTGAGTACTGAGCACCCAGCACCCTGAGCACTGAGCACAAAGCACGCTGAGAACTGAGCACTGAGCACCCTGAGTACTGAGCACCAAGGACCCTGAGCACTGAGCACCCAGCACGCTGAGTACTGAGCGCTGAGCACCCTGAGTACTGAGCACCGAGCACCCTGAGTACTGAGCACCCCGCACCCTGAGCACTGAGCAGCCAGCAACCTGAGCACTGAGCACCCAGCACCCCGAGCACTGAGCACCCAGCACCCTGAGTACTGAGCACCCAGCACCCTGAGTACTGAGCACCCAGCACCCTGAGTACTGAGCACCGAGCACCCCGAGCACTGAGCACCCAGCACCCTGAGCACTGAGCACCCTGAGGACTGAGCACCCAGCACCCTGAGTACTGAGCACCCAGCATCCTGAGTACTGAGCACCGATCACCCTGAGCACTGAGCACCCAGCAACCCGAGCACTGAGCACCCAGCACCCTGAGTACTGAGCACCCTGAGTACTGAGCACCCAGCAACCAGAGCACTGAGCACCCAGCACCCTGAGTACTGAGCACCCATCACCCTGAGCACTGAGCACCCAGCACCCTGAGTACTGAGCACCCAGCACCCTGAGCACTGAGCACCCAGCACCCTGAGTACTGAGCACCCAGCACCCTGAGTACTGAGCACCCAGCACCCTGTGTACTGAGCACCGAGCAACCCGAGTACTGAGCACCCAGCACCCTGAGCACTGAGCACCCAGCACCCTGAGTACTGAGCACCCAGAACCCTGAGTACTGAGCACCCAGCACCCCGAGCACTGAGCACCCTGAGTACTGAGCACTAAGAACCCTGAGCGCTGAGCACAGAGCACCCCAAGCACGGAGCACCCAGGACCCCGAGCACTGAGTATTGAGCACCCAGCACCCTGAGTACTGAGCACCCAGCACCCCGATCACAGAGCACACAGCACCCTCAGCACTGAGCACCCAGCACCCCGAGCACTGAGCACCCAGCACCCTGAGTACTGAGCACACTGAGGACTGAGCACCGATCACCCTGAGCACTGAGCACCCAGCACCCTGAGTACTGAGCACCGAGCACTCCGAGCACTGAGCACCCAGAACCCTGAGCACTGAGCACCCAGTACCCTGAGTACTGAGCACCCAGCACCCGGAGCACTGAGCACCCAGCACCCTGAGTACTGAGCACCCAGCACCCTGAGTACTGAGCACCCAGCACCCTGAGTACTGAGCACCCAGCACCCTGAGTACTGAGCACCCAGCACCCTGAGTACTGAGCACCGAGCACCCCGAGTACTGAGCACCCAGCACCCCGAGCACTGAGCACCCAGCACCACGAGCACTGAGCACCCTGAGTACGTTGCACCCAGCACCTTGAGTACTGAGCACTAAGCACCCAGAGCGCTGAGCACCCAGCAGCCCAAGCACGGAGCACCCAGGACCCCGAGGACTGAGTACTGAGCACCCAGCACCCTGAGTACTGAGCACCGAGCTCCCCGAGCACTGAGCAAACAGCACCCCGAGCACTGAGCACCCAGCACCCCGAGAATGAGCACCCAGCACCCTGAGTACTGAGCACCCAGCACCCTGAGTACGGAGCACCCAGCACCCAGAGTACTGAGCACTGAGCACCCTGAGCACTGAGCACCCAGCACCCTGAGTAATGAGCACCCAGCACCCCGAATACTGAGCACCCAGCTCCGTGAGTACTGAGCAACCAGCACCCCGAGCACTGAGCACCCAGCACCCTGAGTAATGAGCACCCAGCACCCTGAGTACTGAGCACTGAGCACCCTGAGCACTGAGCACCCAGCACCCTGAGTACTGAGCACCCAGCACCCTGAGCACTGAGCACCCAGCACCCCAAGCACTGAGCACCCAGCACCCTGAGTACTGAGTACTGAGCACCCTGAGTACTGAGCAAACAGCACCCCGAGTACTGAGCAAACAGCACCCCGAGCACTGAGCACCCAGCACCCCGAGAATGAGCACCCAGCACCCTGAGTACTGAGCACCCAGCACCCTGAGTACGGAGCACCCAGCACCCCGAGCACTGAGCACCCTGAGTAATGAGCACCCAGCACCCTGAGTACTGAGCACTGAGCACCCTGAGCACTGAGCACCCAGCACGCTGAGTACTGAGCACCCAGCACCCTGAGCACTGAGCACCCAGCACCCCAAGCACTGAGCACCCAGCACCCTGAGTACTGAGTACTGAGCACCCTGAGTACTGAGCACCCAGCACTCTGAGCACTGAGCACCCAGCACCCTGAGTAATGAGCACCGAGCACCCTGAGCACTGAGCACCCAGCACTCTGAGTACTGAGCACCCAGCACCAAGAGTACTGAGCACCGAGCCCCCCGAGCACTGAGCACCCAGCACCCTGAGTAATGAGCACCCAGCACCCTGAGTAATGAGCACCCAGCACCCCGAATACTGAGCACCCAGCTCCGTGAGTACTGAGCAACCAGCACCCCGAGCACTGAGCACCCAGCACCAAGAGTACTGAGCACTGAGCACCCTGAGTACTGAGCACTAAGCACCCTGAGCGCTGAGCACCCAGCACCCCAAGCATGGAGCACCCAGCACCCTGAGTACTGAGCACCGAGCTCCCCGAGCACTGAGCACCCTGAGTACTGAGTACCCAGCAGCCCGATCACAGAGCACCCAGCACACTCAGCACTGAGCACCCAGCACCCCGAGCACTGAGCACCCAGCACCCTGAGTACTGACCACCCTGAGGACTGTGCACCGATCACCCTGAGCACTGAGCACCCAGCACCCTGAGTACTGAGCACCCAGCACCCTGAGTACTGAGCACCGAGCACTCCGAGCACTGAGCACCCAGCACCCTGAGCACTGAGCACCCAGCAACCTGAGTACTGAGCACCCAGCACCCTGAGCACTGAGGACCCAGCACCCTGAGTACTGAGCACCCAGCACCCTGAGTAATGAGCACCCAGCACCCTGAGTACTGAGCACCCAGCACCCTGAGTACTGAGCACCCAGCACCCTGAGTACTGAGCACCCAGCACCCTGAGCACTGAGCACCCAGCACCCTTAGCACTGAGCACCCAGCACCAAGAGTACTGAGCATCGAGCACCCCGAGCACTGAGCACCCAGCACCCTGAGTAGCGAGCACCCAGCTCCCCGAGTACTGAGCACCCAGCACCGTGAGTACTGAGCACCCAGCACCCTGAGTACTGAGCACCCAGCACCCTGAGCACTGAGCACAAAGCACGCTGAGAACTGAGCACTGAGCACCCTGAGTACTGAGCACCAAGGACCCTGAGCACTGAGCACCCAGCACGCTGAGTACTGAGCGCTGAGCACCCTGAGTACTGAGCACCGAGCACCCTGAGTACTGAGCACCCCGCACCCTGAGCACTGAGCAGCCAGCAACCTGAGCACTGAGCACCCAGCACCCCGAGCACTGAGCACCCAGCACCCTGAGTACTGAGCACCCAGCACCCTGAGTACTGAGCACCCAGCACCCTGAGTACTGAGCACCGAGCACCCCGAGCACTGAGCACCCAGCACCCTGAGCACTGAGCACCCTGAGGACTGAGCACCCAGCACCCTGAGTACTGAGCACCCAGCATCCTGAGTACTGAGCACCGATCACCCTGAGCACTGAGCACCCAGCAACCCGAGCACTGAGCACCCAGCACCCTGAGTACTGAGCACCCTGAGTACTGAGCACCCAGCAACCAGAGCACTGAGCACCCAGCACCCTGAGTACTGAGCACCCTGAGTACTGAGCACCCATCACCCTGAGCACTGAGCACCCAGCACCCTGAGTACTGAGCACCCAGCACCCTGAGCACTGAGCACCCAGCACCCTGAGTACTGAGCACCCAGCACCCTGAGTACTGAGCACCCAGCACCCTGTGTACTGAGCACCGAGCAACCCGAGTACTGAGCACCCAGCACCCTGAGCACTGAGCACCCAGCACCCTGAGTACTGAGCACCCAGAACCCTGAGTACTGAGCACCCAGCACCCCGAGCACTGAGCACCCTGAGTACTGAGCACTAAGCACCCTGAGCGCTGAGCACAGAGCACCCCAAGCACGGAGCACCCAGGACCCTGAGCACTGAGTATTGAGCACCCAGCACCCTGAGTACTGAGCACCCAGCACCCCGATCACAGAGCACACAGCACCCTCAGCACTGAGCACCCAGCACCCCGAGCACTGAGCACCCAGCACCCTGAGTACTGAGCACACTGAGGACTGAGCACCGATCACCCTGAGCACTGAGCACCCAGCACCCTGAGTACTGATCACCCAGCACCCTGAGTACTGAGCACCGAGCACTCCGAGCACTGAGCACCCAGAACCCTGAGCACTGAGCACCCAGTACCCTGAGTACTGAGCACCCAGCACCCGGAGCACTGAGCACCCAGCACCCTGAGTACTGAGCACCCAGCACCCTGAGTACTGAGCACCCAGCACCCTGAGTACTGAGCACACAGCACCCTGAGTACTGAGCACCCAGCACCCTGAGTACTGAGCACCGAGCACCCCGAGTACTGAGCACCCAGCACCCCGAGCACTGAGCACCCAGCACCACGAGCACTGAGCACCCTGAGTACGTTGCACCCAGCACCTTGAGTACTGAGCACTAAGCACCCAGAGCGCTGAGCACCCAGCACCCCAAGCACGGAGCACCCAGGACCCCGAGGACTGAGTACTGAGCACCCAGCACCCTGAGTACTGAGCACCGAGCTCCCCGAACACTGAGCAAACAGCACCCCGAGCACTGAGCACCCAGCACCCCGAGAATGAGCACCCAGCACCCTGAGTACTGAGCACCCAGCACCCTGAGTACGGAGCACCCAGCACCCTGAGCACTGAGCACCCAGCACCCCGAGTACTGAGCAAACAGCACCCCGAGCACTGAGCACCCAGCACCCCGAGAATGAGCACCCAGCACCCTGAGTACTGAGCACCCAGCACCCTGAGTACGGAGCACCCAGCACCCCGAGCACTGAGCACCCTGAGTACTTTGCACCCAGCACCCTGAGTACTGAGCACCCAGCACCCTGAGTACTGAGCACCCAGCACCCTGAGTACTGAGCACCGAGCACCCCGAGTACTGAGCACACAGCACCCTGAGCACTGAGCACCCAGCACCCCGAGCACTGAGCACGCAGCACCCTGAGTACTGAGCACCCAGCACCCCGAGCACTGAGCACCCAGCACCCTGAGCACTGAGCACCCAGCACCCTGAGCACTGAGCACCCAGCACCCTGAGTACTGAGCACCCAACGTACTGAGCATCGAGCACCCCGAGCACTGAGCACCCAGCACCCTGAGTACTGAGCACCCAGCACCCCGAGCACTGAGCACCCAGCACTCTGAGTACTGAGCACCGAGCACCCTGAGTACTGAGCACTGAGCACCCTGAGTACTGAGCACCGAGCACCCCGAGCATTGAGCACCGGGCACCCCGAGCACTGAGCACCCAGCACCCTGAGTACTGAGCACCCAGCACCCAGAGTACTGAGCACTGAGCACCCTGAGCACTGAGCACCCAGCACCCTGAGTAATGAGCACCCAGCACCCCGAATACTGAGCACCCAGCTCCGTGAGTACTGAGCAACCAGCACCCCGAGCACTGAGCTCCCAGCACCCTGAGTAATGAGCACCCAGCACCCTGAGTACTGAGCACTGAGCACCCTGAGCACTGAGCACCCAGCACCCTGAGTACTGAGCACCCAGCACCCTGAGCACTGAGCACCCAGCACCCCAAGCACTGAGCACCCAGCACCCTGAGTACTGAGTACTGAGCACCCTGAGTACTGAGCATCCAGCACTCTGAGCACTGAGCACCCAGCACCCTGAGTAATGAGCACCGAGCACCCTGAGCACTGAGCACCCAGCACCCTGAGTACTGAGCACCCAGCACCAAGAGTACTGAGCATCGAGCACCCCGAGCACTGAGCACCCAGCACCCTGAGTAGCGAGCACCCAGCTCCCCGAGTACTGAGCACCCAGCACCGTCAGTACTGAGCACCCAGCACCCTGAGTACTGAGCACCCAGCACCCTGAGCACTGAGCACAAAGCACGCTGAGAACTGAGCACTGAGCACCCTGAGTACTGAGCACCAAGGACCCTGAGCACTGAGCACCCAGCACGCTGAGTACTGAGCGCTGAGCACCCTGAGTACTGAGCACCGAGCACCCTGAGTACTGAGCACCCCGCACCCTGAGCACTGAGCAGCCAGCAACCTGAGCACTGAGCACCCAGCACCCCGAGCACTGAGCACCCAGCACCCTGAGTACTGAGCACCCAGCACCCTGAGTACTGAGCACCCAGCACCCTGAGTACTGAGCACCGAGCACCCCGAGCACTGAGCACCCAGCACCCTGAGCACTGAGCACCCTGAGGACTGAGCACCCAGCACCCTGAGTACTGAGCACCCAGCATCCTGAGTACTGAGCACCGATCACCCTGAGCACTGAGCACCCAGCAACCCGAGCACTGAGCACCCAGCACCCTGAGTACTGAGCACCCTGAGTACTGAGCACCCAGCAACCAGAGCACTGAGCACCCAGCACCCTGAGTACTGAGCACCCTGAGTACTGAGCACCCATCACCCTGAGCACTGAGCACCCAGCACCCTGAGTACTGAGCACCCAGCACCCTGAGCACTGAGCACCCAGCACCCTGAGTACTGAGCACCCAGCACCCTGAGTACTGAGCACCCAGCACCCTGTGTACTGAGCACCGAGCAACCCGAGTACTGAGCACCCAGCACCCTGAGCACTGAGCACCCAGCACCCTGAGTACTGAGCACCCAGAACCCTGAGTACTGAGCACCCAGCACCCCGAGCACTGAGCACCCTGAGTACTGAGCACTAAGCACCCTGAGCGCTGAGCACAGAGCACCCCAAGCACGGAGCACCCAGGACCCTGAGCACTGAGTATTGAGCACCCAGCACCCTGAGTACTGAGCACCCAGCACCCCGATCACAGAGCACACAGCACCCTCAGCACTGAGCACCCAGCACCCCGAGCACTGAGCACCCAGCACCCTGAGTACTGAGCACACTGAGGACTGAGCACCGATCACCCTGAGCACTGAGCACCCAGCACCCTGAGTACTGATCACCCAGCACACTGAGTACTGAGCACCGAGCACTCCGAGCACTGAGCACCCAGAACCCTGAGCACTGAGCACCCAGTACCCTGAGTACTGAGCACCCAGCACCCGGAGCACTGAGCACCCAGCACCCTGAGTACTGAGCACCCAGCACCCTGAGTACTGAGCACCCAGCACCCTGAGTACTGAGCACCCAGCACCCTGAGTACTGAGCACCCAGCACCCTGAGTACTGAGCACCAAGCACCCCGAGTACTGAGCACCCAGCACCCCGAGCACTGAGCACCCAGCACCACGAGCACTGAGCACCCTGAGTACGTTGCACCCAGCACCTTGAGTACTGAGCACTAAGCACCCAGAGCGCTGAGCACCCAGCACCCCAAGCACGGAGCACCCAGGACCCCGAGGACTGAGTACTGAGCACCCAGCACCCTGAGTACTGAGCACCGAGCTCCCCGAGCACTGAGCAAACAGCACCCCGAGCACTGAGCACCCAGCACCCCGAGAATGAGCACCCAGCACCCTGAGTACTGAGCACCCAGCACCCTGAGTACGGAGCACCCAGCACCCTGAGCACTGAGCACCCAGCACCCCGAGTACTGAGCAAACAGCACCCCGAGCACTGAGCACCCAGCACCCCGAGAATGAGCACCCAGCACCCTGAGTACTGAGCACCCAGCACCCTGAGTACGGAGCACCCAGCACCCCGAGCACTGAGCACCCTGAGTACTTTGCACCCAGCACCCTGAGTACTGAGCACCCAGCACCCTGAGTACTGAGCACCCAGCACCCTGAGTACTGAGCACCGAGCACCCCGAGTACTGAGCACACAGCACCCTGAGCACTGAGCACCCAGCACCCCGAGCACTGAGCACGCAGCACCCTGAGTACTGAGCACCCAGCACCCCGAGCACTGAGCACCCAGCACCCTGAGCACTGAGCACCCAGCACCCTGAGCACTGAGCACCCAGCACCCTGAGTACTGAGCACCCAACGTACTGAGCATCGAGCACCCCGAGCACTGAGCACCCAGCACCCTGAGTACTGAGCACCCAGCACCCCGAGCACTGAGCACCCAGCACTCTGAGTACTGAGCACCGAGCACCCTGAGTACTGAGCACCCAGCACCCCGAGCACTGAGCATCCAGCACCCCGAGCACTGAGCACCCAGCACTGAGCACCCAGCACCCTGAGTACTGAGCACCCAGCACCCTGAGTACTGAGCACCGAGCACCCCGAGCATTGAGCACCGGGCACCCCGAGCACTGAGCACCCAGCACCCTGAGTACTGAGCACCCAGCACCCAGAGTACTGAGCACTGAGCACCCTGAGCACTGAGCACCCAGCACCCTGAGTAATGAGCACCCAGCACCCCGAATACTGAGCACCCAGCTCCGTGAGTACTGAGCAACCAGCACCCCGAGCACTGAGCTCCCAGCACCCTGAGTAATGAGCACCCAGCACCCTGAGTACTGAGCACTGAGCACCCTGAGCACTGAGCACCCAGCACCCTGAGTACTGAGCACCCAGCACCCTGAGCACTGAGCACCCAGCACCCCAAGCACTGAGCACCCAGCACCCTGAGTACTGAGTACTGAGCACCCTGAGTACTGAGCACCCAGCACTCTGAGCACTGAGCACCCAGCACCCTGAGTAATGAGCACCGAGCACCCTGAGCACTGAGCACCCAGCACCCTGAGTACTGAGCACCCAGCACCAAGAGTACTGAGCACCGAGCCCCCCGAGCACTGAGCACCCAGCACCCTGAGTAATGAGCACCCAGCAACCTGAGTAATGAGCACCCAGCACCCCGAATACTGAGCACCCAGCTCCATGAGTACTGAGCAACCAGCACCCCGAGCACTGAGCACCCAGCACCAAGAGTACTGAGCACTGAGCACCCTGAGTACTGAGCACTAAGCACCCTGAGCGCTGAGCACCCAGCACCCCAAGCATGGAGCACCCAGGACCCCGAGCACTGAGTACTGAGCACCCAGCACCCTGAGTACTGAGCACCGAGCTCCCCGAGCACTGAGCACCCTGAGTACTGAGTACCCAGCAGCCCGATCACAGAGCACCCAGCACACTCAGCACTGAGCACCCAGCACCCCGAGCACTGAGCACCCAGCACCCTGAGTACTGAGCACCCTGAGGACTGTGCACGGATCACCCTGAGCACTGAGCACCCAGCACCCTGAGTACTGAGCACCCAGCACCCTGAGTACTGAGCACCGAGCACTCCGAGCACTGAGCACCCAGCACCCTGAGCACTGAGCACCCAGCAACCTGAGTACTGAGCACCCAGCACCCTGAGCACTGAGGACCCAGCACCCTGAGTACTGAGCACCCAGCACCTTGAGTACTGAGCACCCAGCACCCTGAGTACTGAGCACCCAGCACCCTGAGTACTGAGCACCCAGCACCCTGAGTACTGAGCACCCAGCACCCCGAGCACTGAGCACCCAGCACCCTTAGCACTGAGCACCCAGCACCAAGAGTACTGAGCATCGAGCACCCCGAGCACTGAGCACCCAGCACCCTGAGTAGCGAGCACCCAGCTCCCCGAGTACTGAGCACCCAGCACCGTGAGTACTGAGCACCCAGCACCCTGAGTACTGAGCACCCAGCACCCTGAGCACTGAGCACAAAGCACGCTGAGAACTGAGCACTGAGCACCCTGAGTACTGAGCACCAAGGACCCTGAGCACTGAGCACCCAGCACGCTGAGTACTGAGCGCTGAGCACCCTGAGTACTGAGCACCGAGCACCCTGAGTACTGAGCACCCCGCACCCTGAGCACTGAGCAGCCAGCAACCTGAGCACTGAGCACCCAGCACCCCGAGCACTGAGCACCCAGCACCCTGAGTACTGAGCACCCAGCACCCTGAGTACTGAGCACCCAGCACCCTGAGTACTGAGCACCGAGCACCCCGAGCACTGAGCACCCAGCACCCTGAGCACTGAGCACCCTGAGGACTGAGCACCCAGCACCCTGAGTACTGAGCACCCAGCATCCTGAGTACTGAGCACCGATCACCCTGAGCACTGAGCACCCAGCAACCCGAGCACTGAGCACCCAGCACCCTGAGTACTGAGCACCCTGAGTACTGAGCACCCAGCAACCAGAGCACTGAGCACCCAGCACCCTGAGTACTGAGCACCCTGAGTACTGAGCACCCATCACCCTGAGCACTGAGCACCCAGCACCCTGAGTACTGAGCACCCAGCACCCTGAGCACTGAGCACCCAGCACCCTGAGTACTGAGCACCCAGCACCCTGAGTACTGAGCACCCAGCACCCTGTGTACTGAGCACCGAGCAACCCGAGTACTGAGCACCCAGCACCCTGAGCACTGAGCACCCAGCACCCTGAGTACTGAGCACCCAGAACCCTGAGTACTGAGCACCCAGCACCCCGAGCACTGAGCACCCTGAGTACTGAGCACTAAGCACCCTGAGCGCTGAGCACAGAGCACCCCAAGCACGGAGCACCCAGGACCCTGAGCACTGAGTATTGAGCACCCAGCACCCTGAGTACTGAGCACCCAGCACCCCGATCACAGAGCACACAGCACCCTCAGCACTGAGCACCCAGCACTCCGAGCACTGAGCACCCAGCACCCTGAGTACTGAGCACACTGAGGACTGAGCACCGATCACCCTGAGCACTGAGCACCCAGCACCCTGAGTACTGATCACCCAGCACCCTGAGTACTGAGCACCGAGCACTCCGAGCACTGAGCACCCAGAACCCTGAGCACTGAGCACCCAGTACCCTGAGTACTGAGCACCCAGCACCCGGAGCACTGAGCACCCAGCACCCTGAGTACTGAGCACCCAGCACCCTGAGTACTGAGCACCCAGCACCCTGAGTACTGAGCACCCAGCACCCTGAGTACTGAGCACCCAGCACCCTGAGTACTGAGCACCGAGCACCCCGAGTACTGAGCACCCAGCACCCCGAGCACTGAGCACCCAGCACCACGAGCACTGAGCACCCTGAGTACGTTGCACCCAGCACCTTGAGTACTGAGCACTAAGCACCCAGAGCGCTGAGCACCCAGCACCCCAAGCACGGAGCACCCAGGACCCCGAGGACTGAGTACTGAGCACCCAGCACCCTGAGTACTGAGCACCGAGCTCCCCGAGCACTGAGCACCCTGAGTACTTAGCACCCAGCACCCCGAGCACTGAGCACCCAGCACCCCGAGTACTGAGCACCCAGCACCCTGAGCACTGAGCACCCAGCACCCTGAGCACTGAGCACCCAGCACCCCAAGCACTGAGCACCCAGCACCCTGAGTACTGAGCACCCAGCACCCTGAGTACTGAGCACCCAGAACCCTGAGTACTGGGAACCGAGCACCCCGAGCACTGAGCACCCTGAGTACTGAGCACTAAGCACCCTGAGCGCTGAGCACCCAGCACCCCAAGCACGGAGCACCCAGGACCCCGAGCACTGAGTACTGAGCACCCAGCACCCTGAGTACTGAGCACCGAGCTCCCCGAGCACTGAGCACCCTGAGTACTGAGCACCCAGCACCCCGATCACAGAGCACACAGCACCCTCAGCACTGAGCACCCAGCACCCCGAGCACTGAGCACCCAGCACCCTGAGTACTGAGCACACTGAGGACTGAGCACCGATCACCCTGAGCACTGAGCACCCAGCACCCTGAGTACTGATCACCCAGCACCCTGAGTACTGAGCACCGAGCACTCCGAGCACTGAGCACCCAGAACCCTGAGCACTGAGCACCCAGTACCCTGAGTACTGAGCACCCAGCACCCGGAGCACTGAGCACCCAGCACCCTGAGTACTGAGCACCCAGCACCCTGAGTACTGAGCACCCAGCACCCTGAGTACTGAGCACCCAGCACCCTGAGTACTGAGCACCCAGCACCCTGAGTACTGAGCACCGAGCACCCCGAGTACTGAGCACCCAGCACCCCGAGCACTGAGCACCCAGCACCACGAGCACTGAGCACCCTGAGTACGTTGCACCCAGCACCTTGAGTACTGAGCACTAAGCACCCAGAGCGCTGAGCACCCAGCACCCCAAGCACGGAGCACCCAGGACCCCGAGGACTGAGTACTGAGCACCCAGCACCCTGAGTACTGAGCACCGAGCTCCCCGAGCACTGAGCACCCTGAGTACTTAGCACCCAGCACCCCGAGCACTGAGCACCCAGCACCCCGAGTACTGAGCACCCAGCACCCTGAGCACTGAGCACCCAGCACCCTGAGCACTGAGCACCCAGCACCCCAAGCACTGAGCACCCAGCACCCTGAGTACTGAGTACTGAGCACCCTGATTACTGAGCACCCAGCACCCTGAGCACTGAGCACCCAGCACCCTGAGTACTGAGCACCGAGCACCCTGAGTACTGAGCACCCAGCACCCTGAGTACTGAGCACCCAGCAGCAAGAGTACTGAGCACCGAGCATCCTGAGCACTGAGCACCGAGCACCCCGAGCACTGAGCACCCAGCACCCTGAGTAATGAGCACCCAGCACCCTGAGTACTGAGCACCCAGCACCGTGAGTACTGAGCACCCAGCACCCTGAGTACTGAGCACCGAGCACCCCGAGCACTGAGCACCCAGCAACCCGAGAATGAACACGCAGCACCCTGAGTATTGAGAACCGAGCACCCTGAGTACTGAGGACCCAGCACCCCGAGTACTGAGCAATCAGCACCCTGAGCACTGAGCACTCAGCACCCCGAGAATGAGCACCCAGCACCCTGAGTACTGAGCACCTAGCACCCTGAGTACTGAGCACCCAGCACCCCGAGCACTGAGCACCCTGAGAACTTTGCACCCAGCACCCTGAGTACTGAGCACTAAGCACCCAGAGCGCTGAGCACCCAGCACCCCAAGCACGGAGCACCCAGGACCCCGAGCACTGAGTACTGAGCACCCAGCACCCTGAGTACTGAGCACAGAGCTCCCCGAGCACTGAGCACCCTGAGTACTTAGCACCCAGCACACCGAGCACTGAGCACCCAGCACTCCGAGTACTGAGCACCCAGAACCCCGAGCACTGAGCACCCAGCACCCTGAGCACTGAGCACCCAGCACCCCAAGCACTGAGCACCCAGCACCCTGAGTACTGAGTACTGAGCACCCTGAGTACTGAGCACCCAGCACCCTGAGCACTGAGCACCCAGCACCCTGAGTACTGAGCACTGAGCACCCTGAGTACTGAGCACCCAGCACCCTGAGTATTGAGCACCCAGCAGCAAGAGTACTGAGCACCGAGCATCCTGAGCACTGAGCACCCAGCACCCCGAGTACTGAGCAAACAACACCCCGAGCACTGAGCACCCAGCACCCCGAGAATGAGCACCCAGCACCCTGAGTACTGAGCACCCAGCACCCTGAGTACGGAGCACCCAGCACCCCGAGCACTGAGCACCCTGAGTACTTTGCACCCAGCACCCTGAGTACTGAGCACCCAGCACCCTGAGTACTGAGCACCCAGCACCCTGAGTACTGAGCACCGAGCACCACGAGTACTGAGCACACAGCACCCTGAGCACTGAGCACCCAGCACCCCGAGCACTGAGCACGCAGCACCCTGAGTACTGAGCACCCAGCACCCCGAGCACTGAGCACCCAGCACCCTGAGCACTGAGCACCCAGCACCCTGAGCACTGAGCACCCAGCACCCTGAGTACTGAGCACCCAACGTACTGAGCATCGAGCACCCCGAGCACTGAGCACCCAGCACCCTGAGTACTGAGCACCCAGCACCCCGAGCACTGAGCACCCAGCACCCTGAGTACTGAGCACCGAGCACCCTGAGTACTGAGCACCCAGCTCCCCGAGCACTGAGCATCCAGCACCCCGAGCACTGAGCACCCAGCACTGAGCACCCAGCACCCTGAGTACTGAGCACCCAGCACCCTGAGTACTGAGCACCGAGCACCCCGAGCATTGAGCACCGGGCACCCCGAGCACTGAGCACCCAGCACCCTGAGTACTGAGCACCCAGCACCCAGAGTACTGAGCACTGAGCACCCTGAGCACTGAGCACCCAGCACCCTGAGTAATGAGCACCCAGCACCCCGAATACTGAGCACCCAGCTCCGTGAGTACTGAGCAACCAGCACCCCGAGCACTGAGCACCCAGCACCCTGAGTAATGAGCACCCAGCACCCTGAGTACTGAGCACTGAGCACCCTGAGCACTGAGGACCCAGCACCCTGAGTACTGAGCACCCAGCACCCTGAGCACTGAGCACCCAGCACCCCAAGCACTGAGCACCCAGCACCCTGAGTACTGAGTACTGAGCACCCTGAGTACTGAGCACCCAGCACTCTGAGCACTGAGCACCCAGCACCCTGAGTAATGAGCACCGAGCACCCTGAGCACTGAGCACCCAGCAACCTGAGTACTGAGCACCCAGCACCAAGAGTACTGAGCACCGAGCCCCCCGAGCACTGAGCACCCAGCACCCTGAGTAATGAGCACCCAGCACCCCGAGCACTGAGCACCCAGCACCAAGAGTACTGAGCACTGAGCACCCTGAGTACTGAGCACTAAGCACCCTGAGCGCTGAGCACCCAGCACCCCAAGCATGGAGCACCCAGGACCCCGAGCACTGAGTACTGAGCACCCAGCACCCTGAGTACTGAGCACCGAGCTCCCCGAGCACTGAGCACCCTGAGTACTGAGTACCCAGCAGCCCGATCACAGAGCACCCAGCACACTCAGCACTGAGCACCCAGCACCCCGAGCACTGAGCACCCAGCACCCTGAGTACTGAGCACCCTGAGGATTGTACACCGATCACCCTGAGCACTGAGCACCCAGCACCCTGAGTACGTTGCAACCAGCACCTTGAGTACTGAGCACTAAGCACCCAGAGCGCTGAGCACCCAGCACCCCAAGCACGGAGCACCCAGGACCCCGAGGACTAAGTACTGAGCACCCAGCACCCTGAGTACTGAGCACCGAGCTCCCCGAGCACTGAGCACCCTGAGTACTTAGCATCCAGCACCCCGAGCACTGAGCACCCAGCACCCCGAGTACTGAGCACCCAGCACCCCGAGCACTGAGCACCCAGCACCCTGAGCACTGAGCACCCAGCACCCTGAGCACTGAGCACCCAGCACCCTGAGTACTGAGCACCGAGCACCCTGAGTACTGAGCACCCAGCACCCTGAGTACTGAGCACCCAGCAGCAAGAGTACTGAGCACCGAGCATCCTGAGCACTGAGCACCGAGCACCCCGAGCACTGAGCACCCAGCACCCTGAGTAATGAGCACCCAGCACCCTGAGTACTGAGCACCCAGCACCGTGAGTACTGAGCACCCAGCACCCTGAGTACTGAGCACCGAGCACCCCGAGCACTGAGCACCCAGCACCCCGAGAATGAGCACGCAGCACCCTGAGTATTGAGAACCGAGCACCCTGAGTACTGAGCACCCAGCACCCCGAGTACTGAGCAATCAGCACCCTGAGCACTGAGCACTCAGCACCCCGAGAATGAGCACCCAGCACCCTGAGTACTGAGCACCTAGCACCCTGAGTACTGAGCACCCAGCACCCCGAGCACTGAGCACCCTGAGAACTTTGCACCCAGCACCCTGAGTACTGAGCACTAAGCACCCAGAGCGCTGAGCACACAGCACCCCAAGCACGGAGCACCCAGGACCCCGAGCACTGAGTACTGAGCACCCAGCACCCTGAGTACTGAGCACCGAGCTCCCCGAGCACTGAGCACCCTGAGTACTTAGCACCCAGCACACCGAGCACTGAGCACCCAGCACTCCGAGTACTGAGCACCCAGCACCCCGAGCACTGAGCACCCAGCACCCTGAGCACTGAGCACCCAGCACCCCAAGCACTGAGCACCCAGCACCCTGAGTACTGAGTACTGAGCACCCTGAGTACTGAGCACCCAGCACCCTGAGCACTGAGCACCCAGCACCCTGAGTACTGAGCACCGAGCACCCTGAGTACTGAGCACCCAGCACCCTGAGTATTGAGCACCCAGCAGCAAGAGTACTGAGCACCGAGCATCCTGAGCACTGAGCACACAGCACCCTGAGTACTGAGCTCCGAGCACCCCGAGCACTGAGCACCCAGCATCCTGAGTACTGAGCACCCAGCACCAAGAGTACTGAGCACCGAGCACCCCGAGCACTGAGCACCCAGCACCCTGAGTAATGAGCACCCAGCACCCTGAGTACTGAGCACCCAGCACCGTGAGTACTGAGCACCCAGCACCCTGAGTACTGAGCACCCAGCACCCTGAGCAGTGAGCACAAAGCACGCTGAGTACTGAGCACTGAGCACCCTGTGTACTGAGCACCAAGGACCCTGAGCACTGAGCACCCAGCACGCTGAGTACTGAGCGCTGAGCACCCTGAGTACTGAGCACCGAGCACCCTGAGTACTGAGCACCCAGCAACCTGGCACTGAGCAGCCAGCACCCTGAGCACTGAGCACCCAGCACCCCGAGCACTGAGCACTCAGCACCCTGAGTACTGAGCACCGAGCACCCCGAACACTGAGCACCCAGCACCCTGAGCACTGAGCACCCTGAGGACTGAGCACCCAGCACGCTGAGTACTGAGCACCCAGCATCCTGAGTACTGAGCACCGATCACCCTGAGCACTGAGCACCCAGCAACCCGAGCACTGAGCACCAAGCACCCTGAGTACTTAGCACCCTGAGTACTGACCACCCAGCACCCCGAGCACTGAGCACCCAGGACCCTGAGTACTGAGCACCCTGAGTACTGAGCACCCAGCACCCTGAGTACTGAGCGCCCTGAGTACTGAGCACCCAGCACCCTGAGCACTGAGCACCCAGCACCCTGAGTACTGAGCACCCAGCACCCTGAGCACTGAGCACCCAGCACCCTGAGTACTGAGCACCCAGCACCCTGAGAACTTAGCACCCAGCACCCTGAGCACTGAGCACCCAGCACCCTGAGTACTGAGCACCGAGCACCCTGAGTACTGAGCACCCAGCACCCTGAGTACTGAGCACCCAGCACCCTGAGTACTGAGCACCCAGCACCCTGAGCACTGAGCACCCAGCACCCTGAGTACTGAGCACCCAGCACCCTGAGCACTGAGCACCCAGCACCCTGAGTACTGAGCACCCAGCACCCTGAGTACTGAGCACGCAGCACCCCGAGCACTGAGCACCCTGAGTACTGAGCACTAAGCACCCAGAGCGCTGAGCACCCAGCACCCCAAGCACGGAGCACCCAGGACCCCGAGCACTGAGTACTGAGCACCCAGCACCCTGAGTACTGAGCACCGAGCTCCCTGAGCACTGAGCACCCTGAGTACTGAGCACCCAGCACCCCGATCACAGAGCACCCAGCACACTCAGCACTGAGGACCCAGCACCCCGAGCACTGAGCAACGAGCACCCTGAGTACTGAGCACCCTGAGGACTAAGCACCGGTCACCCTGAACACTGAGCACCCAGCACCCTGAGTACTGAGCACCCAGCACCCTGAGTACTGAGCACCGAGCACTCCGAGCACTGAGCACCCAGCACCCTGAGCACTGAGCACCCAGCACCCTGAGTACTGAGCACCCAGCACCCTGAGTACTGAGCACCCAGCACCCTGAGTACTGAGCACCCAGCACCAAGAGTACTGAGCACCGAGCATCCTGAGCACTGAGCACCGAGCACCCCGAGCACTGAGCACCCAGCAGCCTGAGTACTGAGCACCCAGCACCAAGAGTACTGAGCATCGAGCACCCCGAGCACTGAGCACCCAGCACCCTGAGTAATGAGCACCCAGCACCCCGAGTACTGAGCACCCAGCACCGTGAGTACTGAGCACCCAGCACCCTGAGTACTGAGCACCCAGCACCCTGAGCACTGAGCACAAAGCACGCTGAGTACTGAGCACTGAGCACCCTGAGTACTGAGCACCAAGGACCCTGAGCACTGAGCACCCAGCACGCTGAGTACTGAGCGCTGAGCACCCTGAGTACTGAGCACCGAGCACCCTGAGTACTGAGCACCCAGCACCCTGAGCACTTAGCAGCCAGCACCCTGAGCACTGAGCACCCAGCACCCCGAGCACTGAGCACCCAGCACTCTGAGCACTGAGCACCCAGCACCCCGAGTACTGAGCACCCAGCACCCTGAGTACTGAGCACCGAGCAACCCGAGCACTGAGCACCCAGCACCCCGAGCACTGAGCACCCAGCACCCCGAGAATGAGCACCCAGCACCCTGAGTACTGAGCACCCATCACCCTGAGCACTGAGCACCCAGCACCCTGAGTACTGAGCACCCAGCACCCTGAGAACTTAGCACCCAGCACCCTGAGCACTGAGCACCCAGCACCCTGAGTACTGAGCACCGAGCACCCTGAGTACTGAGCACCCAGCACCCTGAGTACTGAGCACCCAGCACCCTGAGTACTGAGCACCAAGCACCCCGAGTACTGAGCACCCAGCACCCTGAGCACTGAGCACCCAGCACCCTGAGTACTGAGCACCCAGCACCCTGAGTACTGAGTACGCAGCACCCCGAGCACTGAGCACCCTGAGTACTGAGCACTAAACACCCAGAGCGCTGAGCACCCAGCACCCCAAGCACGGAGCACCCAGGACCCCGAGCACTGAGTACTGAGCACCCAGCACCCTGAGTACTGAGCACCGAGCTCCCCGAGCACTGAGCACCCTGAGTACTGAGCACCCAGCACCCCGATCACAGAGCACCCAGCACACTCAGCACTGAGGACCCAGCACCCCGAGCACTGAGCACCGAGCACCCTGAGTACTGAGCACCCTGAGGACTGAGCACCGATCACCCTGAACACTGAGCACCCAGCACCCTGAGTACTGAGCACCCAGCACCCTGAGTACTGAGCACCGAGCACTCCAAGCATTGAGCACCCAGCACCCTGAGCACTGAGCACCCAGCACCCTGAGTACTGAGCACCCAGCACCCTGAGTACAGAGCACCCAGCACCCTGAGTACTGAGCACCCAGCACCAAGAGTACTGAGCACCGAGCACCCTGAGTAATGAGCACCCAGCACCCCGAGCACTGAGCACCCTGAGTACTTTGCACCCAGCACCCTGAGCACTGAGCAAAAAGCACGCTGAGTACTGAGCACTGAGCACCCTGAGTACTGAGCATCAAGGACCCTGAGCACTGAGCACCCAGCACGCTGAGTACTGAGCGCTGAGCACCCTGAGTACTGAGCAACGAGCACCCTGAGTACTGAGCACCCAGCACCCTGAGCACTGAGCAGCCAGCACCCTGAGCACTGAGCACCCAGCACCCCGCGCACTGAGCACCCAGCACCCTGAGCACTGAGCACCCAGCACCCCGAGTACTGAGCACCCAGCACCCTGAGAACTGAGCACAGAGCACCCCGAGCACTGAGCACCCAGCACCATGAGCACTGAGCACCCAGCACCCCGAGAATGAGCACCCAGCACCCTGAGTACTGAGAACCGAGCACCCTGAGTTCTGAGCACCCAGCACCCTGAGCACTGAGCACCCAGCACCCTGAATACTGAGCAAACAGCACCCCGAGCACTGAGCACCCAGCACCCCGAGAATGAGCACCCAGCACCCTGAGTACTGAGCACCCAGCACCCTGAGTACTGAGCACCCAGCACCCCGAGCACTGAGCACCCTGAGTACTTTGCACCCAGCACCCTGAGTACTGAGCACTAAGCACACAGAGCGCTGAGCACCCAGCACCCCAAGCACGGAGCACCCAGGACCCCGAGCACTGAGTACTGAGCACCCAGCACCCTGAGTACTGAGCACCGAGCTCCCCGAGCCCTGAGCACCCTGAGTACTGAGCACCCAGCACCCCGATCACAGAGCACCCAGCACCCTCAGCACTGAGCACCCAGCACCCCGAGCACTGAGCACCCAGCACCCTGAGTACTGAGCACCCTGAGGACTGAGCACCCAGCACCCTCAGCACTGAGCACCCAGCACCCCGAGCACTGAGCACGCAGCGCCCTGAGTACTGAGCACCCAGCACCCCGAGCCCTGAGCACCCAGCACGCTGAGTACTGAGCACCCTGAGTACTGAGCACCTAGCACCCCGAGCACTGAGCACCCAGCACCCTGAGCACTGAGCACACTGCAACCTGAGTACTGAGCATCAAGCACCCTGAGCACTGATCACCCAGCAGCCTGAGCACTGAGCACCCAGCACCCTGAGCACTGAGCACCCAGCACCCTGAGTACTGAGCACCCAACGTACTGAGCATCGAGCACCCCGAGCACTGAGCACCCAGCACCCTGAGTACTGAGCACCCAGCACCCCGAGCACTGAGCACCCAGCACCCTGAGTACTGAGCACCGAGCACCCTGAGTACTGAGCACCCAGCACCCCGAGCACTGAGCATCCAGCACCCCGAGCACTGAGCACCCAGCACTGAGCACCCAGCACCCTGACTACTGAGCACCCAGCACCCTGAGTACTGAGCACTGAGCACCCTGAGCACTGAGCACCCAGCACCCTGAGTAATGAGCACCCAGCACCCTGAGTACTGAGCACCCAGCACCGTGAGTACTGAGCAACCAGCACCCCGAGCACTGAGCACCCAGCACCCCGAGTACTGAGCACCCAGCACCCTGAGTACTGAGCACCGAGCAACCCGAGCACTGAGCACCCAGCACCCCGAGCACTGAGCACCCAGCACCCCGAGAATGAGCACCCAGCACCCTGAGTACTGAGCACCCAGCACCCTGAGCACTGAGCACCAAGCACCCTGAGTACTGAGCACCCAGCACCCTGAGAACTTAGCACCCAGCACCCTGAGCACTGAGCACCCAGCACCCTGAGTACTGAGCACCGAGCACCCTGAGTACTGAGCACCCAGCACCCTGAGTACTGAGCACCCAGCACCCTGAGTACTGAGCACCGAGCACCCCGAGTACTGAGCACCCAGCACCCTGAGCACTGAGCACCCAGCACCCTGAGTACTGAGCACCCAGCACCCTGAGTACTGAGCACGCAGCACCCCGAGCACTGAGCACCCTGAGTACTGAGCACTAAACACCCAGAGCGCTGAGCACCCAGCACCCCAAGCACGGAGCACCCAGGACCCCGAGCACTGAGTACTGAGCACCCAGCACCCTGAGTACTGAGCACCGAGCTCCCCGAGCACTGAGCACCCTGAGTACTGAGCACCCAGCACCCCGATCACAGAGCACCCAGCACACTCAGCACTGAGGACCCAGCACCCCGAGCACTGAGCACCGAGCACCCTGAGTACTGAGCCCCCTGAGGACTGAGCACCGATCACCCTGAACACTGAGCACCCAGCACCCTGAGTACTGAGCACCCAGCACCCTGAGTACTGAGCACCGAGCACTCCGAGCATTGAGCACCCAGCACCCTGAGCACTGAGCACCCAGCACCCTGAGTACTGAGCACCCAGCACCCTGAGTACTGAGCACCCAGCACCCTGAGTACTGAGCACCCAGCACCCTGAGTACTGAGCACCCAGCATCCTGAGTACTGAGCACCCAGCACCCTGAGTACTGAGCACCCAGCACCCTGAGTACTGAGCACCCAGCACCCCGAGCACTGAACACCCAGCACCCTGAGCACTGAGCACCCAGCACCAAGAGTACTGAGCACCGAGCACCCCGAGCACTGAGCACACAGCACCCTGAGTAACGAGCACCCAGCACCCCGAGTACTGAGCACCCAGCACCGTGACTACTGAGCACCCAGCACCCTGAGTACTGAGCACCCAGCACCCTGAGCACTGAGCACAAAGCACGCTGAGAACTGAGCACTGAGCACCCTGAGTACTGAGCACCAAGGACCCTGAGCACTGAGCACCCAGCACGCTGAGTACTGAGCGCTGAGCACCCTGAGTACTGAGCACCCAGCACCCTGAGTACTGAGCACCCAGCACCCCGAGCACTGAGCACCCTGAGTACTTTGCACCCAGCACCCTGAGTACTGAGCACTAAGCACACAGAGCGCTGAGCACCCAGCACCCCAAGCACGGAGCACCCAGGACCCCGAGCACTGAGTACTGAGCACCCAGCACCCTGAGTACTGAGCACCGAGCTCCCCGAGCCCTGAGCACCCTGAGTACTGAGCACCCAGCACCCCGATCACAGAGCACCCAGCACCCTCAGCACTGAGCACCCAGCACCCCGAGCACTGAGCACCCAGCACCCTGAGTACTGAGCACCCTGAGGACTGAGCACCCAGCACCCTCAGCACTGAGCACCCAGCACCCCGAGCACTGAGCACGCAGCGCCCTGAGTACTGAGCACCCAGCACCCCGAGCCCTGAGCACCCAGCACCCTGAGTACTGAGCACCCTGAGTACTGAGCACCTAGCACCCCGAGCACTGAGCACCCAGCACCCTGAGCACTGAGCACACTGCAACCTGAGTACTGAGCATCAAGCACCCTGAGCACTGATCACCCAGCAGCCTGAGCACTGAGCACCCAGCACCCTGAGCACTGAGCACCCAGCACCCTGAGTACTGAGCACCCAACGTACTGAGCATCGAGCACCCCGAGCACTGAGCACCCAGCACCCTGAGTACTGAGCACCCAGCACCCCGAGCACTGAGCACCCAGCACCCTGAGTACTGAGCACCGAGCACCCTGAGTACTGAGCACCCAGCACCCCGAGCACTGAGCATCCAGCACCCCGAGCACTGAGCACCCAGCACTGAGCACCCAGCACCCTGACTACTGAGCACCCAGCACCCTGAGTACTGAGCACTGAGCACCCTGAGCACTGAGCACCCAGCACCCTGAGTAATGAGCACCCAGCACCCTGAGTACTGAGCACCCAGCACCGTGAGTACTGAGCAACCAGCACCCCGAGCACTGAGCACCCAGCACCCCGAGTACTGAGCACCCAGCACCCTGAGTACTGAGCACCGAGCAACCCGAGCACTGAGCACCCAGCACCCCGAGCACTGAGCACCCAGCACCCCGAGAATGAGCACCCAGCACCCTGAGTACTGAGCACCCAGCACCCTGAGCACTGAGCACCCAGCACCCTGAGTACTGAGCACCCAGCACCCTGAGAACTTAGCACCCAGCACCCTGAGCACTGAGCACCCAGCACCCTGAGTACTGAGCACCGAGCACCCTGAGTACTGAGCACCCAGCACCCTGAGTACTGAGCACCCAGCACCCTGAGTACTGAGCACCGAGCACCCCGAGTACTGAGCACCCAGCACCCTGAGCACTGAGCACCCAGCACCCTGAGTACTGAGCACCCAGCACCCTGAGTACTGAGCACGCAGCACCCCGAGCACTGAGCACCCTGAGTACTGAGCACTAAACACCCAGAGCGCTGAGCACCCAGCACCCCAAGCACGGAGCACCCAGGACCCTGAGCACTGAGTACTGAGCACCCAGCACCCTGAGTACTGAGCACCGAGCTCCCCGAGCACTGAGCACCCTGAGTACTGAGCACCCAGCACCCCGATCACAGAGCACCCAGCACACTCAGCACTGAGGACCCAGCACCCCGAGCACTGAGCACCGAGCACCCTGAGTACTGAGCCCCCTGAGGACTGAGCACCGATCACCCTGAACACTGAGCACCCAGCACCCTGAGTACTGAGCACCCAGCACCCTGAGAACTGAGCACCGAGCACTCCGAGCATTGAGCACCCAGCACCCTGAGCACTGAGCACCCAGCACCCTGAGTACTGAGCACCCAGCACCCTGAGTACTGAGCACCCAGCACCCCGAGCACTGAACACCCAGCACCCTGAGCACTGAGCACCCAGCACCAAGAGTACTGAGCACCGAGCACCCCGAGCACTGAGCACACAGCACCCTGAGTAACGAGCACCCAGCACCCCGAGTACTGAGCACCCAGCACCGTGACTACTGAGCACCCAGCACCCTGAGTACTGAGCATCCAGCACCCTGAGCACTGAGCACAAAGCACGCTGAGAACTGAGCACTGAGCACCCTGAGTACTGAGCACCAAGGACCCTGAGCACTGAGCACCCAGCACGCTGAGTACTGAGCGCTGAGCACCCTGAGTACTGAGCACCGAGCACCCTGAGTACTGAGCACCCCGCACCCTGAGCACTGAGCAGCCAGCACCCTGAGCACTGAGCACCCAGCACCCGGAGCACTGAGCACCCAGCACCCTGAGTACTGAGCACCCAGCACCCTGAGTACTGAGCACTCAGCACCCTGAGTACTGAACACCGAGCACCCCGAGCACTGAGCACCCAGCACCCTGAGCACTGAGCACCCTGAGGACTGAGCACCCAGCACCCTGAGCACTGAGCACCCAGCAACCCGAGCACTGAGCACCCAGCACCCTGAGTACTAAGCACCCTGAGTAATGAGCACCCAGCACCCCGAGCACTGAGAACCCAGCACCCTGAGTACTGAGCACCCTGAGTACTGAGCACCCATCACCCTGAGAACTGAGCACCCAGCACCGTGAGTACTGAGCACCCAGCACCCTGAGCACAGAGCACCCAGCACCCTGAGTACTGAGCACCCAGCACCCTGAGTACTGAGCACCCAGCACCCTGTGTACTGAGCACCGAGCACCCCGAGTACTGAGCACCCAGCACCCTGAGCACTGAGCACCCAGCACCCTGAGTACTGAGCACCCAGAACCCTGAGTACTGAGCACCCAGCAAGCCGAGCACTGAGCACCCTGAGTACTGAGCACTAAGCACCCTGAGCGCTGAGCACCCAGCACCCCAAGCACGGAGCACCCAGGACCCCGAGCACTGAGTACTGAGCACCCAGCACCCTGAGTACTGAGCACCGAGCTCCCCGAGCACTGAGCACCCTGAGTACTGAGCACCCAGCACCCCGATCACAGAGCACACAGCACCCTCAGCACTGAGCACCCAGCACCCCGAGCACTGAGCACCCAGCACCCTGAGTACTGAGCACACTGAGGACTGAGCACCGATCACCCTGAGCACTGAGCACCCAGCACCCTGAGTACTGAGCACCCAGCACCCTGAGTACTGAGCACCGAGCACTCCGAGCACTGAGCACCCAGCACCCTGAGCACTGAGCACCCAGCACCCTGAGTACTGAGCACCCAGCACCCTGAGCACTGAGCACCCAGCACCCTGAGTACTGAGCACCCAGCACCCTGAGCACTGAGCACCCAGCACCCTGAGTACTGAGCACCCAGCACCCCGAGCACTGAGCACCCAGCACCCCGAGCACTGAGCACCCTGAGTACTTTGCACCCAGCACCCTGAGTACTGAGCACTAAGCACCCAGAGCACTGAGCACCCAGCACCCCAAGCACGGAGCACCCAGGACCCCGAGCACTGAGTACTGAGCACCCAGCACCCTGAGTACTGAGCACCGAGCTCCCCTAGCACTGAGCACCCTGAGTACTTAGCACCCAGCACCCCGAGCACTGAGCACCCAGCACCCCGAGTACTGAGCACTCAGCACCCCGAGCACTGAGCACCCAGCACCCTGAGCACTGAGCACCCAGCACCCCAAGCACTGAGCACCCAGCACCCCGAGCACTGAGCACCCAGCACCCCGAGTACTGAGCACCCAGCACCCCGAGCACTGAGCACCCAGCACCCTGAGCACTGAGCACCCAGCACCCCAAGCACTGAGCACCCAGCACCCTGAGTACTGAGCACCGAGCACCCTGAGTATTGAGCACCCAGCACCCTGAGTACTGAGCACCCTGAGTACTGAGCACCCAGCACCCTGAGCACTGAGCACCCAGCACCCTGAGTACTGAGCACCCAGCACCCTGAGCACTGAGCACCCAGCACCCTGAGTACTGAGCACCCAGCACCCTGAGAACTTAGCACCCAGCACCCTGAGCACTGAGCACCCAGCACCCTGAGTACTGAGCACCGAGCACCCTGAGTATTGAGCACCCAGCACCCTGAGTACTGAGCACCCAGCACCCTGAGTACTGAGCACCCAGCACCCTGAGCACTGAGCACCCAGCACCCTGAGTACTGAGCACCCAGCACCCTGAGCACTGAGCACCCAGCACCCTGAGTACTGAGCACCCAGCACCCTGAGTACTGAGCACGCAGCACCCCGAGCACTGAGCACCCTGAGTACTGAGCACTAAGCACCCAGAGCGCTGAGCACCCAGCACCCCAAGCACGGAGCACCCAGGACCCCGAGCACTGAGTACTGAGCACCCAGCACCCTGAGTACTGAGCACCGAGCTCCCTGAGCACTGAGCACCCTGAGTACTGAGCACCCAGCACCCCGATCACAGAGCACCCAGCACACTCAGCACTGAGGACCCAGCACCCCGAGCACTGAGCACCGAGCACCCTGAGTACTGAGCACCCTGAGGACTGAGCACCGATCACCCTGAACACTGAGCACCCAGCACCCTGAGTACTGAGCACCCAGCACCCTGAGTACTGAGCACCGAGCACTCCGAGCACTGAGCACCCAGCACCCTGAGCACTGAGCACCCAGCACCCTGAGTACTGAGCACCCAGCACCCTGAGTACTGAGCACCCAGCACCCTGAGTACTGAGCACCCAGCACCAAGAGTACTGAGCACCGAGCATCCTGAGCACTGAGCACCGAGCACCCCGAGCACTGAGCACCCAGCAGCCTGAGTACTGAGCACCCAGCACCAAGAGTACTGAGCATCGAGCACCCCGAGCACTGAGCACCCAGCACCCTGAGTAATGAGCACCCAGCACCCCGAGTACTGAGCACCCAGCACCGTGAGTACTGAGCACCCAGCACCCTGAGTACTGAGCACCCAGCACCCTGAGCACTGAGCACAAAGCACGCTGAGTACTGAGCACTGAGCACCCTGAGTACTGAGCACCAAGGACCCTGAGCACTGAGCACCCAGCACGCTGAGTACTGAGCGCTGAGCACCCTGAGTACTGAGCACCGAGCACCCTGAGTACTGAGCACCCAGCACCCTGAGCACTTAGCAGCCAGCACCTTGAGCACTGAGCACCCAGCACCCCGAGCACTGAGCACCCAGCACTCTGAGCACTGAGCACCCAGCACCCCGAGTACTGAGCACCCAGCACCCTGAGTACTGAGCACCGAGCAACCCAAGCACTGAGCACCCAGCACCCCGAGCACTGAGCACCCAGCACCCCGAGAATGAGCACCCAGCACCCTGAGTACTGAGCACCCAGCACCCTGAGCACTGAGCACCCAGCACCCTGAGTACTGAGCACCCAGCACCCTGAGAACTTAGCACCCAGCACCCTGAGCACTGAGCACCCAGCACCCTGAGTACTGAGCACCGAGCACCCTGAGTACTGAGCACCCAGCACCCTGAGTACTGAGCACCCAGCACCCTGAGTACTGAGCACCAAGCACCCCGAGTACTGAGCACCCAGCACCCTGAGCACTGAGCACCCAGCACCCTGAGTACTGAGCACCCAGCACCCTGAGTACTGAGCACGCAGCACCCCGAGCACTGAGCACCCTGAGTACTGAGCACTAAACACCCAGAGCGCTGAGCACCCAGCACCCCAAGCACGGAGCACCCAGGACCCCGAGCACTGAGTACTGAGCACCCAGCACCCTAAGTACTGAGCACCGAGCTCCCTGAGCACTGAGCACCCTGAGTACTGAGCACCCAGCACCCCGATCACAGAGCACCCAGCACACTCAGCACTGAGGACCCAGCACCCCGAGCACTGAGCACCGAGCACCCTGAGTACTGAGCACCCTGAGGACTGAGCACCGATCACCCTGAACACTGAGCACCCAGCACCCTGAGTACTGAGCACCCAGCACCCTGAGTACTGAGCACCGAGGACTCCAAGCATTGAGTACCCAGCACCCTGAGCACTGAGCACCCAGCACCCTGAGTACTGAGCACCCAGCACCCTGAGTACTGAGCACCCAGCACCCTGAGTACTGAGCACCCAGCACCAAGAGTACTGAGCACCGAGCACCCTGAGTAATGAGCACCCAGCACCCCGAGCACTGAGCACCCTGAGTACTTTGCACCCAGCACCCTGAGCACTGAGCAAAAAGCACGCTGAGTACTGAGCACTGAGCACCCTGAGTACTGAGCACCAAGGACCCTGAGCACTGAGCACCCAGCACGCTGAGTACTGAGCGCTGAGCACCCTGAGTACTGAGCAACGAGCACCCTGAGTACTGAGCACCCAGCACCCTGAGCACTGAGCAGCCAGCACCCTGAGCACTGAGCACCCAGCACCCCGCGCACTGAGCACCCAGCACCCTGAGCACTGAGCACCCAGCACCCCGAGTACTGAGCACCAAGCACCCTGAGAACTGAGCACAGAGCACCCCGAGCACTGAGCACCCAGCACCATGAGCACTGAGCACCCAGCACCCCGAGAATGAGCACCCAGCACCCTGAGTACTGAGAACCGAGCACCCTGAGTTCTGAGCACCCAGCACCCTGTGCACTGAGCACCCAGCACCCTGAGTACTGAGCAAACAGCACCCCGAGCACTGAGCACCCAGCACCCCGAGAATGAGCACCCAGCACCCTGAGTACTGAGCACCCAGCACCCTGAGTACTGAGCACCCAGCACCCCGAGCACTGAGCACCCTGAGTACTTTGCACCCAGCACCCTGAGTACTGAGCACTAAGCACACAGAGCGCTGAGCACCCAGCACCCCAAGCACGGAGCACCCAGGACCCCGAGCACTGAGTACTGAGCACCCAGCACCCTGAGTACTGAGCACCGAGCTCCCCGAGCCCTGAGCACCCTGAGTTCTGAGCACCCAGCACCCTGTGCACTGAGCACCCAGCACCCTGAGTACTGAGCAAACAGCACCCCGAGCACTGAGCACCCAGCACCCCGAGAATGAGCACCCAGCACCCCGAGCACTGAGCACCCAGCACCCTGAGTACTGAGCACGCTGAGGACTGAGCACCAATCACCCTGAGCACTGAGCACCCAGCACCCTGAGTACTGAGCACCCAGCACCCTGAGTACTGAGCACTGAGCACCCCGAGTACTGAGCACCCAGCACCCTGAGCACTGAGCACCCAGCACCCCGAGCACTGAGCACGCAGCGCCCTGAGTACTGAGCACCCAGCACCCCGAGCCCTGAGCACCCAGCACCCTGAGTACTGAGCACCCTGAGTACTGAGCACCTAGCACTCCGAGCACTGAGCACCCAGCACCCTGAGCACTGAGCACACTGCAACCTGAGTACTGAGCATCAAGCACCCTGAGCACTGATCACCCAGCAGCCTGAGCACTGAGCACCCAGCACCCTGAGCACTGAGCACCCAGCACCCTGAGTACTGAGCACCCAACGTACTGAGCATCGAGCACACCGAGCACTGAGCACCCAGCACCCTGAGTACTGAGCACCCAGCACCCCGAGCACTGAGCACCCAGCACCCTGAGTACTGAGCACCGAGCACCCTGAGTACTGAGCACCCAGCACCCCGAGCACTGAGCATCCAGCACCCCGAGCACTGAGCACCCAGCACTGAGCACCCAGCACCCTGACTACTGAGCACCCAGCACCCTGAGTACTGAGCACTGAGCACCCTGAGCACTGAGCACCCAGCACCCTGAGTAATGAGCACCCAGCACCCTGAGTACTGAGCACCCAGCACCGTGAGTACTGAGCAACCAGCACCCCGAGCACTGAGCACCCAGCACCCCGAGTACTGAGCACCCAGCACCCTGAGTACTGAGCACCGAGCACCCCGAGCACTGAGCACCCAGCACCCCGAGAATGAGCACCCAGCACCCTGAGTACTGAGCACCCAGCACCCTGAGCACTGAGCACCCAGCACCCTGAGTACTGAGCACCCAGCACCCTGAGAACTTAGCACCCAGCACCCTGAGCACTGAGCACGCAGCACCCTGAGTACTGAGCACCGAGCACCCTGAGTACTGAGCACCCAGCACCCTGAGTACTGAGCACCCAGCACCCTGAGTACTGAGCACCGAGCACCCCGAGTACTGAGCACCCAGCACCCTGAGCACTGAGCACCCAGCACCCTGAGTAGTGAGCACCCAGCACCCTGAGTACTGAGCACGCAGCACCCCGAGCACTGAGCACCCTGAGTACTGAGCACTAAACACCCAGAGCGCTGAGCACCCAGCACCCCAAGCACGGAGCACCCAGGACCCCGAGCACTGAGTACTGAGCACCCAGCACCCTGAGTACTGAGCACCGAGCTCCCCGAGCACTGAGCACCCTGAGTACTGAGCACCCAGCACCCCGATCACAGAGCACCCAGCACACTCAGCACTGAGGACCCAGCACCCCGAGCACTGAGCACCGAGCACCCTGAGTACTGAGCCCCCTGAGGACTGAGCACCGATCACCCTGAACACTGAGCACCCAGCACCCTGAGTACTGAGCACCCAGCACCCTGAGTACTGAGCACCGAGCACTCCGAGCATTGAGCACCCAGCACCCTGAGCACTGAGCACCCAGCACCCTGATTACTGAGCACCCAGCACCCTGAGTACTGAGCACCCAGCACACTGAGTACTGAGCACCCAGCACCCTGAGTACTGAGCACCCAGCATCCTGAGTACTGAGCACCCAGCACCCTGAGTACTGAGCACCCAGCACCCTGAGTACTGAGCACCCAGCACCCCGAGCACTGAACACCCAGCACCCTGAGCACTGAGCACCCAGCACCAAGAGTACTGAGCACCGAGCACCCCGAGCACTGAGCACACAGCACCCTGAGTAACGAGCACCCAGCACCCCGAGTACTGAGCACCCAGCACCGTGACTACTGAGCACCCAGCACCCTGAGTACTGAGCACCCAGCACCCTGAGCACTGAGCACAAAGCACGCTGAGAACTGAGCACTGAGCACCCTGAGTACTGAGCACCAAGGACCCTGAGCACTGAGCACCCAGCACGCTGAGTACTGAGCGCTGAGCACCCTGAGTACTGAGCACCGAGCACCCTGAGTACTGAGCACCCCGCACCCTGAGCACTGAGCAGCCAGCACCCTGAGCACTGAGCACCCAGCACCCCGAGCACTGAGCACCCAGCACCCTGAGTACTGAGCACCCAGCACCCTGAGTACTGAGCACTCAGCACCCTGAGTACTGAACACCGAGCACCCCGAGCACTGAGCACCCAGCACCCTGAGCACTGAGCACCCTGAGGACTGAGCACCCAGCACCCTGAGCACTGAGCACCCAGCAACCCGAGCACTGAGCACCCAGCACTCTGAGTACTAAGCACCCTGAGTAATGAGCACCCAGCACCCCGAGCACTGAGAACCCAGCACCCTGAGTACTGAGCACCCTGAGTACTGAGCACCCATCACCCTGAGAACTGAGCACCCAGCACCGTGAGTACTGAGCACCCAGCACCCTGAGCACTGAGCACCCAGCACCCTGAGTACTGAGCACCCAGCACCCTGAGTACTGAGCACCCAGCACCCCGAGTACTGAGCACCCAGCACCCTGAGTACTGAGCACCGAGCAACCCGAGCACTGAGCACCCAGCACCCCGAGCACTGAGCACCCAGCACCCCGAGAATGAGCACCCAGCACCCTGAGTACTGAGCACCCAGCACCCTGAGCACTGAGCACCCAGCACCCTGAGTACTGAGCACCCAGCACCCTGAGAACTTAGCACCCAGCACCCTGAGCACTGAGCACCCAGCACCCTGAGTACTGAGCACCGAGCACCCTGAGTACTGAGCACCCAGCACCCTGAGTACTGAGCACCCAGCACCCTGAGTACTGAGCACCAAGCACCCCGAGTACTGAGCACCCAGCACCCTGAGCACTGAGCACCCAGCACCCTGAGTACTGAGCACCCAGCACCCTGAGTACTGAGCACGCAGCACCCCGAGCACTGAGCACCCTGAGTACTGAGCACTAAACACCCAGAGCGCTGAGCACCCAGCACCCCAAGCACGGAGCACCCAGGACCCCGAGCACTGAGTACTGAGCACCCAGCACCCTAAGTACTGAGCACCGAGCTCCCCGAGCACTGAGCACCCTGAGTACTGAGCACCCAGCACCCCGATCACAGAGCACCCAGCACACTCAGCACTGAGGACCCAGCACCCCGAGCACTGAGCACCGAGCACCCTGAGTACTGAGCACCCTGAGGACTGAGCACCGATCACCCTGAACACTGAGCACCCAGCACCCTGAGTACTGAGCACCCAGCACCCTGAGTACTGAGCACCGAGGACTCCAAGCATTGAGTACCCAGCACCCTGAGCACTGAGCACCCAGCACCCTGAGTACTGAGCACCCAGCACCCTGAGTACTGAGCACCCAGCACCCTGAGTACTGAGCACCCAGCACCAAGAGTACTGAGCACCGAGCACCCTGAGTAATGAGCACCCAGCACCCCGAGCACTGAGCACCCTGAGTACTTTGCACCCAGCACCCTGAGCACTGAGCAAAAAGCACGCTGAGTACTGAGCACTGAGCACCCTGAGTACTGAGCACCAAGGACCCTGAGCACTGAGCACCCAGCACGCTGAGTACTGAGCGCTGAGCACCCTGAGTACTGAGCAACGAGCACCCTGAGTACTGAGCACCCAGCACCCTGAGCACTGAGCAGCCAGCACCCTGAGCACTGAGCACCCAGCACCCCGCGCACTGAGCACCCAGCACCCTGAGCACTGAGCACCCAGCACCCCGAGTACTGAGCACCCAGCACCCTGAGAACTGAGCACAGAGCACCCCGAGCACTGAGCACCCAGCACCATGAGCACTGAGCACCCAGCACCCCGAGAATGAGCACCCAGCACCCTGAGTACTGAGAACCGAGCACCCTGAGTTCTGAGCACCCAGCACCCTGTGCACTGAGCACCCAGCACCCTGAGTACTGAGCAAACAGCACCCCGAGCACTGAGCACCCAGCACCCCGAGAATGAGCACCCAGCACCCTGAGTACTGAGCACCCAGCACCCTGAGTACTGAGCACCCAGCACCCCGAGCACTGAGCACCCTGAGTACTTTGCACCCAGCACCCTGAGTACTGAGCACTAAGCACACAGAGCGCTGAGCACCCAGCACCCCAAGCACGGAGCACCCAGGACCCCGAGCACTGAGTACTGAGCACCCAGCACCCTGAGTACTGAGCACCGAGCTCCCCGAGCCCTGAGCACCCTGAGTTCTGAGCACCCAGCACCCTGTGCACTGAGCACCCAGCACCCTGAGTACTGAGCAAACAGCACCCCGAGCACTGAGCACCCAGCACCCCGAGAATGAGCACCCAGCACCCCGAGCACTGAGCACCCAGCACCCTGAGTACTGAGCACGCTGAGGACTGAGCACCAATCACCCTGAGCACTGAGCACCCAGCACCCTGAGTACTGAGCACCCAGCACCCTGAGTACTGAGCACTGAGCACCCCGAGTACTGAGCACCCAGCACCCTGAGCACTGAGCACCCAGCACCCCGAGCACTGAGCACGCAGCGCCCTGAGTACTGAGCACCCAGCACCCCGAGCCCTGAGCACCCAGCACCCTGAGTACTGAGCACCCTGAGTACTGAGCACCTAGCACTCCGAGCACTGAGCACCCAGCACCCTGAGCACTGAGCACACTGCAACCTGAGTACTGAGCATCAAGCACCCTGAGCACTGATCACCCAGCAGCCTGAGCACTGAGCACCCAGCACCCTGAGCACTGAGCACCCAGCACCCTGAGTACTGAGCACCCAACGTACTGAGCATCGAGCACACCGAGCACTGAGCACCCAGCACCCTGAGTACTGAGCACCCAGCACCCCGAGCACTGAGCACCCAGCACCCTGAGTACTGAGCACCGAGCACCCTGAGTACTGAGCACCCAGCACCCCGAGCACTGAGCATCCAGCACCCCGAGCACTGAGCACCCAGCACTGAGCACCCAGCACCCTGACTACTGAGCACCCAGCACCCTGAGTACTGAGCACTGAGCACCCTGAGCACTGAGCACCCAGCACCCTGAGTAATGAGCACCCAGCACCCTGAGTACTGAGCACCCAGCACCGTGAGTACTGAGCAACCAGCACCCCGAGCACTGAGCACCCAGCACCCCGAGTACTGAGCACCCAGCACCCTGAGTACTGAGCACCGAGCAACCCGAGCACTGAGCACCCAGCACCCCGAGCACTGAGCACCCAGCACCCCGAGAATGAGCACCCAGCACCCTGAGTACTGAGCACCCAGCACCCTGAGCACTGAGCACCCAGCACCCTGAGTACTGAGCACCCAGCACCCTGAGAACTTAGCACCCAGCACCCTGAGCACTGAGCACCCAGCACCCTGAGTACTGAGCACCGAGCACCCTGAGTACTGAGCACCCAGCACCCTGAGTACTGAGCACCCAGCACCCTGAGTACTGAGCACCGAGCACCCCGAGTACTGAGCACCCAGCACCCTGAGCACTGAGCACCCAGCACCCTGAGTACTGAGCACCCAGCACCCTGAGTACTGAGCACGCAGCACCCCGAGCACTGAGCACCCTGAGTACTGAGCACTAAACACCCAGAGCGCTGAGCACCCAGCACCCCAAGCACGGAGCACCCAGGACCCCGAGCACTGAGTACTGAGCACCCAGCACCCTGAGTACTGAGCACCGAGCTCCCCGAGCACTGAGCACCCTGAGTACTGAGCACCCAGCACCCCGATCACAGAGCACCCAGCACACTCAGCACTGAGGACCCAGCACCCCGAGCACTGAGCACCGAGCACCCTGAGTACTGAGCCCCATGAGGACTGAGCACCGATCACCCTGAACACTGAGCACCCAGCACCCTGAGTACTGAGCACCCAGCACCCTGAGTACTGAGCACCGAGCACTCCGAGCATTGAGCACCCAGCACCCTGAGCACTGAGCACCCAGCACCCTGAGTACTGAGCACCCAGCACCCTGAGTACTGAGCACCCAGCACACTGAGTACTGAGCACCCAGCACCCTGAGTACTGAGCACCCAGCATCCTGAGTACTGAGCACCCAGCACCCTGAGTACTGAGCACCCAGCACCCTGAGTACTGAGCACCCAGCACCCCGAGCACTGAACACCCAGCACCCTGAGCACTGAGCACCCAGCACCAAGAGTACTGAGCACCGAGCACCCCGAGCACTGAGCACACAGCACCCTGAGTAACGAGCACCCAGCACCCCGAGTACTGAGCACCCAGCACCGTGACTACTGAGCACCCAGCACCCTGAGTACTGAGCACCCAGCACCCTGAGCACTGAGCACAAAGCACGCTGAGAACTGAGCACTGAGCACCCTGAGTACTGAGCACCAAGGACCCTGAGCACTGAGCACCCAGCACGCTGAGTACTGAGCGCTGAGCACCCTGAGTACTGAGCACCGAGCACCCTGAGTACTGAGCAGCCAGCACCCTGAGCACTGAGCACCCAGCACCCCGAGCACTGAGCACCCAGCACCCTGAGTACTGAGCACCCAGCACCCTGAGTACTGAGCACTCAGCACCCTGAGTACTGAACACCGAGCACCCCGAGCACTGAGCACCCAGCACCCTGAGCACTGAGCACCCTGAGGACTGAGCACCCAGCACCCTGAGCACTGAGCACCCAGCAACCCGAGCACTGAGCACCCAGCACTCTGAGTACTAAGCACCCTGAGTAATGAGCACCCAGCACCCCGAGCACTGAGAACCCAGCACCCTGAGTACTGAGCACCCTGAGTACTGAGCACCCATCACCCTGAGAACTGAGCACCCAGCACCGTGAGTACTGAGCACCCAGCACCCTGAGCACTGAGCACCCAGCACCCTGAGTACTGAGCACCCAGCACCCTGAGTACTGAGCACCCAGCACCCTGTGTACTGAGCACCGAGCACCCCGAGTACTGAGCACCCAGCACCCTGAGCACTGAGCACCCAGCACCCTGAGTACTGAGCACCCAGAACCCTGAGTACTGAGCACCCAGCACCCCGAGCACTGAGCACCCTGAGTACTGAGCACTAAGCACCCTGAGCGCTGAGCACCCAGCACCCCAAGCACGGAGCACCCAGGACCCCGAGCACTGAGTACTGAGCACCCAGCACCCTGAGTACTGAGCACCGAGCTCCCCGAGCACTGAGCACCCTGAGTACTGAGCACCCAGCACCCCGATCACAGAGCACACAGCACCCTCAGCACTGAGCACCCAGCACCCCGAGCACTGAGCACCCAGCACCCTAAGTACTGAGCACACTGAGGACTGAGCACCGATCACCCTGAGCACTGAGCACCCAGCACCCTGAGTACTGAGCACCCAGCACCCTGAGTACTGAGCACCGAGCACTCCGAGCACTGAGCACCCAGCACCCTGAGCACTGAGCACCCAGCACCCTGAGTACTGAGCACCCAGCACCCTGAGCACTGAGCACCCAGCACCCTGAGTACTGAGCACCCAGCACCCTGAGCACTGAGCACCCAGCACCCTGAGTACTGAGCACCCAGCACCCCGAGCACTGAGCACCCAGCACCCCGAGCACTGAGCACCCAGCACCCCAAGCACGGAGCACCCAGGACCCCGAGCACTGAGTACTGAGCACCCAGCACCCTGAGTACTGAGCACCGAGCTCCCCTAGCACTGAGCACCCTGAGTACTTAGCACCCAGCACCCCGAGCACTGAGCACCGAGCACCCCGAGCACTGAGCACCCAGGACCCTGAGTAATGAGCACCCAGAACCCTGAGTACTGAGCACCCAGCACCGTGAGTACTGAGCACCCAGCACCCTGAGTACTGAGCACCCAGCACCCTGAGCACTGAGCACAAAGCACGCTGAGTACTGAGCACTGAGCACCCTGAGTACTGAACACCAAGGACCCTGAGCACTGAGCACCCAGCACGCTGAGTACTGAGCGCTGAGCACCCTGAGTACTGAGCACCGAGCACCCTGAGTACTGAGCACCCAGCACCCTGAGCACTGAGCAGCCAGCACCCTGAGCACTGAGCACCCAGCACCCCGAGCACTGAGCACCCAGCACCCTGAGTAATGAGCACCCAGCACCCTGAGTACTGAGCACTCAGCACCCTGAGTACTGAGCACCGAGCAACCCGAACACTGAGCACCCAGCACCCTGAGCACTGAGCACCCTGAGGACTGAGCACCCAGCACGCTGAGTACTGAGCACCCAGCATCCTGAGTACTGAGCACCGATCACCCTGAGCACTGAGCACCGAGCAACCCGAGCACTGAGCACCCAGCACCCTGAGTACTTAGCACCCTGAGTACTGACCACCCAGCACCCCGAGCACTGAGCACCCAGGACCCTGAGTACTGAGCACCCTGAGTACTGAGCACCCAGCACCCTGAGTACTGAGCACCCTGAGTACTGAGCACCCAGCACCCTGAGCACTGAGCACCCAGCACCCTGAGTACTGAGCACCCAGCACCCTGAGCACTGAGCACCCAGCACCCTGAGTACTGAGCACCCAGCACACTGAGAACTTACCACCCAGCACCCTGAGCACTGAGCACCCAGCACCCTGAGTACTGAGCACCGAGCACCCTGAGTACTGAGCACCCAGCACCCTGAGTACTGAGCACCCAGCACCCTGAGTACTGAGCACCGAGCACCCCGAGTACTGAGCACCAAGCACCCTGAGCACTGAGCACCCAGCACCCTGAGTACTGAGCACCCAGCACCCTGAGTACTGAGCACGCAGCACCCCGAGCACTGAGCCCCCTGAGTACTGAGCACCCAGCACCCTGAGTACTGAGCACCCAGCACCCTGAGTACTGAGAACCGAGCTCCCCGAGCACTGAGCAGCCTGAGTACTGAGCACACAGCACCCCGATCACAGAGCACCCAGCACACTCAGCACTGAGGACCCAGCACCCCGAGCACTGAGCACCGAGCACCCTGAGTACTGAGCACCCTGAGGACTGAGCACCGATCACCCTGAACACTTAGCACCCAGCACCCTGAGTACTGAGCACCCAGCACCCTGAGTACTGAGCACCGAGCACTCCGAGCATTGAGCACCCAGCACCCTGAGCACTGAGCACCCAGCACCCTGAGTACTGAGCACCCAGCACCCTGAGTACTGAGCACCCAGCACCCTGAGTACTGAGCACCCAGCACCAAGAGAACTGAGCACCGAGCACCCTGAGTAATGAGCACCCAGCACCCCGAGTACTGAGCACCCAGCACCGTGAGTACTGAGCACCCAGCACCCTGAGTACTGAGCACCGAGCTCCCCGAGCACTGAGCACCCTGAGTACTTAGTACCCAGCACCCCGATCACAGAGCACCCAGCACACTCAGCACTGAGCACCCAGCACCCGAGCACTGAGCACCCAGCACCCTGAGTACTGAGCACCCTGAGGACTGAGCACCGATCACCCTGAGCACTGAGCACCCAGCACCCTGAGTACTGAGCACCCAGCACCCTGAGTACTGAGCACCGAGCACTCCGAGCACTGAACACCCAGCACCCTGAGCACTGAGCACCCAGCACCCTGAGTACTGAGCACCCAGCACCCTGAGTACTGAGCACCCAGCACCCTGAATACTGAGCACCCAGCACCCTGAGTACTGAGCACCCAGCATCCTGAGTACTGAGCACCCAGCACCCTGAGTACTGAGCACCCAGCACCCTGAGTACTGAGCACCCAGCACCCCGAGCACTGAACACCCAGCACCCTGAGCACTGAGCACCCAGCACCAAGAGTACTGAGCACCGAGCACCCCGAGCACTGAGCACACAGCACCCTGAGTAACGAGCACCCAGCACCCCGAGTACTGAGCACCCAGCACCGTGACTACTGAGCACCCAGCACCCTGAGTACTGAGCACCCAGCACCCTGAGCACTGAGCACAAAGCACGCTGAGAACTGAGCACTGAGCACCCTGAGTACTGAGCACCAAGGACCCTGAGCACTGAGCACCCAGCACGCTGAGTACTGAGCGCTGAGCACCCTGAGTACTGAGCACCGAGCACCCTGAGTACTGAGCACCCCGCACCCTGAGCACTGAGCAGCCAGCACCCTGAGCACTGAGCACCCAGCACCCCGAGCACTGAGCACCCAGCACCCTGAGTACTGAGCACCCAGCACCCTGAGTACTGAGCACTCAGCACCCTGAGTACTGAACACCGAGCACCCCGAGCACTGAGCACCCAGCACCCTGAGCACTGAGCACCCTGAGGACTGAGCACCCAGCACCCTGAGCACTGAGCACCCAGCAACCTGAGCACTGAGCACCCAGCACCCTGAGTACTGAGTACCCTGAGTAATGAGCACCCAGCACCCCGAGCACTGAGCACCCAGCACCCTGAGTACTGAGCACCCTGAGTACTGAGCACCCATCACCCTGAGAACTGAGCACCCAGCACCGTGAGTACTGAGCACCCAGCACCCTGAGCACTGAGCACCCAGCACCCTGAGTACTGAGCACCCAGCACCCCGAGAATGAGCACCCAGCACCCTGAGTACTGAGCACCCAGCACCCTGAGTACTGAGCACCCTGAGGACTGAGCACCGATCACGCTGAGCACTGAGCACCCAGCACCCTGAGTACTGAGCACCCAGCACCCTGAGTACTGAGCACCGAGCACCCCGAGTACTGAGCACCCAGCACCCTGAGCACTGAGCACCTAGCAGCCCGAGCACTGAGCACGCAGCACCCTGAGTACTGAGCACCCAGCACCCCGAGCCCTGAGCACACATCACCCTGAGTACTGAGCACCCTGAGTACTGAGCACCTAGCACCCCGAGCACTGAGCACCCAGCACCCTGAGCACTGAGCACCCTGCACCCTGAGTACTGAGCATCAAGCACCCTGAGCACTGAGCTCCCAGCACCCTGAGCACTGAGCACCCAGCACCCTGAGCACTGAGCACCCAGCACCCTGAGTACTGAGCACCCAACGTACTGAGCATCGAGCACCCCGAGCACTGAGCACCCAGCACCCTGAGTACTGAGCACCGAGCACCCCGAGTACTGAGCACCCAGCACCCTGAGCACTGAGCACCCAGCACCCTGAGTACTGAGCACCCAGAACCCTGCGTACTGAGCACCCAGCACCCCGAGCACTGAGCACCCTGAGTACTGAGCACTAAGCACCCTGAGCGCTGAGCACCCAGCACCCCAAGCACGGAGCACCCAGGACCCCGAGCACTGAGTACTGAGCACCCAGCACCCTGAGTACTGAGCACCGAGCTCCCCGAGCACTGAGCACACTGAGTACTGAGCACCCAGCACCCCGATCACAGAGCACACAGCACCCTCAGCACTGAGCACCCAGCACCCCGAGCACTGAGCACCCAGCACCCTGAGTACTGAGCACACTGAGGACTGAGCACCGATCACCCTGAGCACTGAGCACCCAGCACCCTGAGTACTGAGCACCCAGCACCCTGAGTACTGAGCGCCGAGCACTCCGAGCACTGAGCACCCAGCACCCTGAGCACTGAGCACCCAGCACCCTGAGTACTGAGCACCCAGCACCCTGAGCACTGAGCACCCAGCACCCTGAGTACTGAGCACCCAGCACCCTGAGCACTGAGCACCCAGCACCCTGAGTACTGAGCACCCAGCACCCCGAGCACTGAGCACCCAGCACCCCGAGCACTGAGCACCCTGAGTACTTTGCACCCAGCACCCTGAGTACTGAGCACTAAGCACCCAGAGCGCTGAGCACCCAGCACCCCAAGCACGGAGCACCCAGGACCCCGAGCACTGAGTACTGAGCACCCAGCACCCTGAGTACTGAGCACCGAGCTCCCCGAGCACTGAGCACCCTGAGTACTTAGCACCCAGCACCCCGAGCACTGAGCACCCAGCACCCCGAGTACTGAGCACCCAGCACCCCGAGCACTGAGCACCCAGCACCCTGAGCACTGAGCACCCAGCACCCCAAGCACTGAGCACCCAGCACCCCGAGCACTGAGCACCCAGCACCCCGAGTACTGAGCACCCAGCACCCCGAGCACTGAGCACCCAGCACCCTGAGCACTGAGCACCCAGCACCCCAAGCACTGAGCACCCAGCACCCTGAGTACTGAGTACTGAGCACCCTGAGTACTGAGCACCCAGCACCCTGAGCACTGAGCACCCAGCACCCTGAGTACTGAGCACCGAGCACCCTGAGTACTGAGCACACAGCACCCTGAGTACTGAGCACCCAGCAGCAAGAGTACTGAGCACCGAGCATCCTGAGCACTGAGCACCGAGCACCCCGAGCACTGAGCCCCCAGCATCCAGAGTACTGAGCACCCAGCCCCAAGAGTACTGAGCACCGAGCACCCCGAGCACTGAGCACCCAGCACCCTGAGTACTGAGCACCCAGCACCCTGAGTACTGAGCACCCAGCACCGTGAGTACTGAGCACCCAGCACCCTGAGTACTGAGCACCCAGCACCCTGAGCACTGAGCACAAAGCACGCTGAGTACTGAGCACTGAGCACCCTGAGTACTGAACACCAAGGACCCTGAGCACTGAGCACCCAGCACGCTGAGTACTGAGCGCTGAGCACCCTGAGTACTGAGCACCGAGCACCCTGAGTACTGAGCACCCAGCACCCTGAGCACTGAGCAGCCAGCACCCTGAGCACTGAGCACCCAGCACCCCGAGCACTGAGCACCCAGCACCCTGAGTACTGAGCACCCAGCACCCTGAGTACTGAGCACTCAGCACCCTGAGTACTGAGCACCGAGCACCCCGAACACTGAGCACCCAGCACCCTGAGCACTGAGCACCCTGAGGACTGAGCACCCAGCACGCTGAGTACTGAGCACCCAGCATCCTGAGTACTGAGCACCGATCACCCTGAGCACTGAGCACCGAGCAACCCGAGCACTGAGCACCCAGAACCCTGAGTACTTAGCACCCTGAGTACTGACCACCCAGCACCCCGAGCACTGAGCACCCAGGACCCTGAGTACTGAGCACCCTGAGTACTGAGCACCCAGCACCCTGAGTACTGAGCACCCTGAGTACTGAGCACCCAGCACCCTGAGCACTGAGCACCCAGCACCCTGAGTACTGAGCACCCAGCACCCTGAGCACTGAGCACCCAGCAACCTGAGTACTGAGCACCCAGCACACTGAGAACTTACCACCCTGCACCCTGTGCACTGAGCACCCAGCACCCTGAGTACTGAGCACCGAGCACCCTGAGTACTGAGCACCCAGCACCCTGAGTACTGAGCACCCAGCACACTGAGTACTGAGCACCGAGCACCCCGAGTACTGAGCACCAAGCACCCTGAGCACTGAGCACCCAGCACCCTGAGTACTGAGCACCCAGCACCCTGAGTACTGAGCACGCAGCACCCCGAGCACTGAGCACCCTGAGTACTGAGCACTAAGCACCCAGAGCGCTGAGCACCCAGCACCCCAAGCACGGACCACCCAGGACCCCGAGCACTGAGTACTGAGCACCCAGCACCATGAGTACTGAGCACCGAGCTCCCCGAGCACTGAGCACCCTGAGTACTGAGCACCCAGCACCCCGATCACAGAGCACCCAGCACACTCAGCACTGAGGACCCAACACCCCGAGCACTGAGCACCGAGCACCCGGAGTACTGAGCACCCTGAGGACTGAGCACCAATCACCCTGAACACTGAGCACCGAGCACTCCGAGCACTGAGCACCCAGCACCCTGAGCACTGAGCACCCAGCACCCTGAGTACTGAGCACCCAGCAACCTGAGTACTGAGCACCCAGCATCCTGAGCACTGAGCACCGAGCACCCCGAGCACTGAGCACCCAGCAGCCTGAGTACTGAGCACCCAGCACCCTGAGTACTGAGCACCCAGCACCCTGAGCACTGAGCACCGAGCACCCCGAGCACTGAGCACCCAGCAGCCTGAGTACTGAGCACCCAGCACCCTGAGTACTGAGCACCCAGCACCCTGAGCACTGAGCACAAAGCACGCTGAGTACTGAGCACTGAGCACCCTGAGTACTGAGCACCAAGGACCCTGAGCACTGAGCACCCAGCACGCTGAGTACTGAGCGCTGAGCACCCTGAGTACTGAGCACCGAGCACCCTGAGTACTGAGCACCCAGCACCCTGAGCACTGAGCAGCCAGCACCCTGAGCACTGAGCACCCAGCACCCCGAGTACTGAGCACCCAGCACCCCGAGCACTGAGCACCCTGAGTACTTTGCACCCAGCACCCCGAGCACTGAGCACCCAGCACCCTGAGTACTGAGCACCCTGAGTACTGAGCACCCATCACCCTGAGAACTGAGCACCCAGCACCGTGAGTACTGAGCACCCAGCACCCTGAGCACTGAGCACCCAGCACCGTGAGTACTGAGCACCCAGCACCCTGAGTACTGAGCACCCAGCACCCTGTGTACTGAGCACCGAGCACCCCGAGTATTGAGCACCCAGCACCCTGAGCACTGAGCACCCAGCACCCTGAGTACTGAGCACCCAGAACCCTGAGTACTGAGCACCCAGCACCCCGAGCACTGAGCACCCTGAGTACTGAGCACTAAGCACCCTGAGCGCTGAGCACCCAGCACCCCAAGCACGGAGCACCCAGGACCCCGAGCACTGAGTACTGAGCACCCAGCACCCTGAGTACTGAGCACCGAGCTCCCCGAGCACTGAGCACACTGAGTACTGAGCACCCAGCACCCCGATCACAGAGCACACAGCACCCTCAGCACTGAGCACCCAGCACCCCGAGCACTGAGCACCCAGCACCCTGAGTACTGAGCACACTGAGGACTGAGCACCGATCACCCTGAGCACTGAGCACCCAGCACCCTGAGTACTGAGCACCCAGCACCCTGAGTACTGAGCACCGAGCACTCCGAGCACTGAGCACCCAGCACCCTGAGCACTGAGCACCCAGCACCCTGAGTACTGAGCACCCAGCACCCTGAGCACTGAGCACCCAGCACCCTGAGTACTGAGCACCCAGCACCCTGAGCACTGAGCACCCAGCACCCTGAGTACTGAGCACCCAGCACCCCAAGCACTGAGCACCCAGCACCCCGAGCACTGAGCACCCTGAGTACTTTGCACCCAGCACCCTGAGTACTGAGCACTAAGCACCCAGAGCGCTGAGCACCCAGCACCCCAAGCACGGAGCACCCAGGACCCCGAGCACTGAGTACTGAGCACCCAGCACCCTGAGTACTGAGCACCGAGCTCCCCGAGCACTGAGCACCCTGAGTACTTAGCACCCAGCACCCCGAGCACTGAGCACCCAGCACCCCGAGTACTGAGCACCCAGCACCCCGAGCACTGAGCACCCAGCACCCTGAGCACTGAGCACCCAGCACCCCAAGCACTGAGCACCCAGCACCCCGAGCACTGAGCACCCAGCACCCCGAGTACTGAGCACCCAGCACCCCGAGCACTGAGCACCCAGCACCCTGAGCACTGACCACCCAGCACCCCAAGCACTGAGCACCCAGCACGCTGAGTACTGAGTACTGAGCACCCTGAGTACTGAGCACACAGCACCCTGAGCACTGAGCACCCAGCACCCTGAGTACTGAGCACCGAGCACCCTGAGTACTGAGCACACAGCACCCTGAGTACTGAGCACCCAGCAGCAAGAGTACTGAGCACCGAGCATCCTGAGCACTGAGCACCGAGCACCCCGAGCACTGAGCACCTAGCATCCAGAGTACTGAGCACCCAGCCCCAAGAGTACTGAGCACCGAGCACCCCGAGCACTGAGCACCCAGCACCCTGAGTACTGAGCACCCAGCACCCTGAGTACTGAGCACCCAGCACCGTGAGTACTGAGCACCCAGCACCCTGAGTACTGAGCACCCAGCACCCTGAGCACTGAGCACAAAGCACGCTGAGTACTGAGCACTGAGCACCCTGAGTACTGAACACCAAGGACCCTGAGCACTGAGCACCCAGCACGCTGAGTACTGAGCGCTGAGCACCCTGAGTACTGAGCACCGAGCACCCTGAGTACTGAGCACCCAGCACCCTGAGCACTGAGCAGCCAGCACCCTGAGCACTGAGCACCCAGCACCCCGAGCACTGAGCACCCAGCACCCTGAGTACTGAGCACCCAGCACCCTGAGTACTGAGCACTCAGCACCCTGAGTACTGAGCACCGAGCACCCCGAACACTGAGCACCCAGCACCCTGAGCACTGAGCACCCTGAGGACTGAGCACCCAGCACGCTGAGTACTGAGCACCCAGCATCCTGAGTACTGAGCACCGATCACCCTGAGCACTGAGCACCGAGCAACCCGAGCACTGAGCACCCAGCACCCTGAGTACTTAGCACCCTGAGTACTGACCACCCAGCACCCCGAGCACTGAGCACCCAGGACCCTGAGTACTGAGCACCCTGAGTACTGAGCACCCAGCACCCTGAGTACTGAGCACCCTGAGTACTGAGCACCCAGCACCCTGAGCACTGAGCACCCAGCACCCTGAGTACTGAGCACCCAGCACCCTGAGCACTGAGCACCCAGCAACCTGAGTACTGAGCACCCAGCACACTGAGAACTTACCACCCAGCACCCTGTGCACTGAGCACCCAGCACCCTCAGTACTGAGCACCGAGCACCCTGAGTACTGAGCACCCAGCACCCTGAGTACTGAGCACCCAGCACACTGAGTACTGAGCACCGAGCACCCCGAGGACTGAGCACCAAGCACCCTGAGCACTGAGCACCCAGCACCCTGAGTACTGAGCACCCAGCACCCTGAGTACTGAGCACGCAGCACCCCGAGCACTGAGCACCCTGAGTACTGAGCACTAAGCACCCAGAGCGCTGAGCACCCAGCACCCCAAGCACGGACCACCCAGGACCCCGAGCACTGAGTACTGAGCACCCAGCACCATGAGTACTGAGCACCGAGCTCCCCGAGCACTGAGCACCCTGAGTACTGAGCACCAAGCACCCCGATCACAGAGCACCCAGCACACTCAGCACTGAGGACCCAGCACCCCGAGCACTGAGCACCGAGCACCCGGAGTACTGAGCACCCTGAGGACTGAGCACCAATCACCCTGAACACTGAGCACCGAGCACTCCGAGCACTGAGCACCCAGCACCCTGAGCACTGAGCACCCAGCACCCTGAGTACTGAGCACCCAGCAACCTGAGTACTGAGCACCCAGCATCCTGAGCACTGAGCACCGAGCACCCCGAGCACTGAGCACCCAGCAGCCTGAGTACTGAGCACCCAGCACCCTGAGTACTGAGCACCCAGCACCCTGAGCACTGAGCACCGAGCACCCCGAGCACTGAGCACCCAGCAGCCTGAGTACTGAGCACCCAGCACCCTGAGTACTGAGCACCCAGCACCCTGAGCACTGAGCACAAAGCACGCTGAGTACTGAGCACTGAGCACCCTGAGTACTGAGCACCAAGGACCCTGAGCACTGAGCACCCAGCACGCTGAGTACTGAGCGCTGAGCACCCTGAGTACTGAGCACCGAGCACCCTGAGTACTGAGCACCCAGCACCCTGAGCACTGAGCAGCCAGCACCCTGAGCACTGAGCACCCAGCACCCCGAGTACTGAGCACCCAGCACCCCGAGCACTGAGCACCCTGAGTACTTTGCACCCAGCACCCTGAGTACTGAGCACCCAGCACCCCGAGCACTGAGCACCCAGCACCCCGAGAATGAGCACCCAGCACCCTGAGTACTGAGAACCGAGCACCCTGAGTACTGAGCACCCAGCACCCTGAGCACTGAGCAACCAGCACCCCGAGTACTGAGCAAACAGCACCCCGAGCACTGAGCACCCAGCACCCCAAGAATGAGCACCCAGCACCCTGAGTACTGAGCACCCAGCACCCTGAGTACTGAGCACCCAGCACCCCGAGCACTGAGCACCCTGAGTACTTTGCACCCAGCACCCTGAGTACTGAGCACTAAGCACACAGAGCGCTGAGCACCCAGCACCCCAAGCACGGAGCACCCAGGGCCCCGAGCACTGAGTACTGAGCACCCAGCACCCTGAGTACTGAGCACCAAGCTCCCCGAGCCCTGAGCACCCTGAGTACTGAGCACCCAGCACCCCGATCACAGAGCACCCAGCACCCTCAGCACTGAGCACCCAGCACCCCGAGCACTGAGCACCCCGCACCCTGAGTACTGAGCACACTGAGGACTGAGCACCGATCACCCTGAGCACTGAGCACCCAGCACCCTGAGTACTGAGCACCCAGCACCCTGAGTACTGAGCACCCAGCACCCTGAGCACTGAGCACCCAGCACCCCGAGCACTGAGCACGCAGCACCCTGAGTACTGAGCACCCAGCACCCCGAGCCCTGAGCACCCAGCACCCTGAGTACTGAGCACCCTGAGTACTGAGCACCTTGTACCCCGAGCACTGAGCACCCAGCACCCTGAGCACTGAGCACCCTGCACCCTGAGTACTGAGCATCAAGCACCCTGAGCACTGAGCACCCAGCACCCTGAGCACTGAGCACCCAGCACCCTGAGCACTGAGCACCCAGCACCCTGAGTACTGAGCACCCAGCACCCTGAGCACTGAGCACCCAGCACCCTGAGTACTGAGCACCGAGCACCCTGAGCACTGAGCACCCAGCACCCTGAGTACTGAGCACCCAGCACCAAGAGTACTGAGCACCGAGCACCCCGAGCACTGAGCACCCAGCACCATGAGTAATGAGCACCCAGCACCCCGAGCACTGAGCACCCAGCACCAAGAGTACTGAGCACTGAGCACCCTGAGTACTGAGCACTAAGCACCCTGAGCGCTGAGCACCCAGCACCCCAAGCACGGAGCACCCAGGACCCCGAGCACTGAGTACTGAGCACCCAGCACCCTGAGTACTGAGCACTGAGCTCCCCGAGCACTGAGCACCCTGAGTACTGAGTACCCAGCACCCCGATCACAGAGCACCCAGCACACTCAGCACTGAGCACCCAGCACCCCGAGCACTGAGCACCCAGCACCCTGAGTACTGAGCACCCTGAGGACTGAGCACCGATCACCCTGAGCACTGAGCACCCAGCACCCTGAGTACTGAGCACCCAGCACCCTGAGTACTGAGCACCGAGCACTCCGAGCACTGAGCACCCAGCAACCTGAGCACTGAGCACCCAGCACCCTGAGTAATGAGCACCCAGCACCCTGAGCACTGAGCACCCAGCACCCTGAGTACTGAGCACCCAGGACCCTGAGTACTGAGCACCGAGCACTCCGAGCACTGAGCACCCAGGACCCTGAGTACTGAGCACCCAGCACCCTGAGTACTGAGCACCCAGCACCCCGAGCACTGAGCACCCAGCACCCTGAGCACTGAGCACCCAGCACCAAGAGTACTGAGCACCGAGCACCCCGAGCACTGAGCACCCAGCACCCTGAGTAACGAGCACCCAGCACCCCGAGTACTGAGCACCTAGCACCGTGAGTACTGAGCACCCAGCATGCTGAGTACTGAGCACCCAGCATGCTGAGTACTGAGCGCTGAGCACCCTGAGTACTGAGCACCGAGCACCCTGAGTACTGAGCACCCCGCATCCTGAGCACTGAGCAGCCAGCACCCTGAGCACTGAGCACCCAGCACCCCGAGCACTGAGCACCCAGCACCCTGAGTACTGAGCACCCAGCACCCTGAGTACTGAGCACTCAGCACCCTGAGTACTGAGCACCGAGTACCCCGAGCACTGAGCACCCAGCACCCTGAGCACTGAGCACCCTGAGGACTGAGCACCCAGCACCCTGAGTACTGAGCACCCAGCATCCTGAGTACTGAGCACCGATCACCCTGAGCACTGAGCACCCAGCAACCCGAGCACTGAGCACCCAGCACCCTGAGTACTGAGCACCCTGAGTACTGAGCACCCAGCACCCCGAGCACTGAGCACCCAGCACCCTGAGTACTGAGCAACCTGAGTACTGAGCACCCATCACCCTGAGCACTGAGCACCCAGCACCCTGAGTACTGAGCACCCAGCACCCTGAGCACTGAGCACCCAGCACCCTGAGTACTGAGCACCCAGCACCCTGAGTACTTAGCACCCAGCACCCTGAGCACTGAGCACCCAGCACCCTGAGTACTGAGCACCGAGCACCCTGAGTACTGAGCACCCAGCACCCTGAGTACTGAGCACCCAGCACCCTGTGTACTGAGCACCGAGCACCCCGAGTACTGAGCACCCAGCACCCTGAGCACTGAGCACCCAGCACCCTGAGTACTGAGCACCCAGAACCCTGAGTACTGAGCACCCAGCACCCCGAGCACTGAGCACCCTGAGTACTGAGCACTAAGCACCCTGAGCGCTGAGCACCCAGCACCCCAAGCACGGAGCACCCAGGACCCCGAGCACTGAGTACTGAGCACCCAGCACCCCGATCACAGAGCACACAGCACCCTCAGCACTGAGCACCCAGCACCCCGAGCACTGAGCACCCAGCACCCTGAGTACTGAGCACACTGAGGACTGAGCACCGATCACCCTGAGCACTGAGCACCCAGCACCCTGAGTACTGAGCACCCAGCACCCTGAGTACTGAGCACCCAGCACCCTCTGCACTGAGCACCCAGCACCCTGAGTACTGAGCACCCAGCACCCTGAGTACTGAGCACCCAGCACCCTGAGTACTGAGCACCCAGCACCCTAAGTACTGAGCACCGAGCACCCCGAGTACTGAGAACCCAGCACCCTGAGCACTGAGCAGCCAGCACCCTGAACACTGAGAACCCAGCACCCCAAGCACTGAGCACCCAGCACCCTGAGTACTGAGCACCCAGCAGCCTGAGTACTGAGCACCCAGCACCCTGAACACTGAGCACCCAGCACTCCAAGCACTGAGCACCCAGCACCCTGAGGACTGCGCACCCAGCACACCGAGCACTGAGCACCCAGCACCCTGAGTACTGAGCACCCAGCACCAAGAGTACTGAGCACCGAGCATCCTGAGCACTGAGCACCGAGCACCCCGAGCACTGAGCACCCAGCACCCTGAGTAATGAGCACTGAGCACCCTGAGCACTGAGCACCCTGAGTACTGAGCACTAAGCACCCAGAGCGCTGAGCACCCAGCACCCCAAGCACGGAGCACCCAAGACCCCGAGCACTGAGTACTGAGCACCCAGCACCATGACTACTGAGCACCGAGCTCCCCGAGCACTGAGCACCCTGAGTACTGAGCACCCAGCACCCCGATCACAGAGCACCCAGCACACTCAGCACTGAGGACCCAGCACCCCGAGCACTGAGCACCGAGCACCCGGAGTACTGAGCACCCTGAGGACTGAGCACCAATCACCCTGAACACTGAGCACCCAGCACCCTGAGTACTGAGCACCCAGCACCCTGAGTACTGAGCACCGAGCACTCCGAGCACTGAGCACCCAGCACCCTGAGCACTGAGCACCCAGCACCCTGAGTACTGAGCACCCAGGATTCTGAGTACTGAGCACCCAGCATCCTGAGCACTGAGCACCGAGCACCCCGAGCACTGAGCACCCAGCAGCCTGAGTACTGAGCACCCAGCACCCTGAGTACTGAGAACCCAGCACCCTGAGCACTGAGCACAAAGCACGCTGAGTACTGAGCACTGAGCACCCTGAGTACTGAGCACCAAGGACCCTGAGCACTGAGCACCCAGCACGCTGAGTACTGAGCGCTGAGCACCCTGAGTACTGAGCACCGAGCACCCTGAGTACTGAGCACCCAGCACCCTGAGCACTGAGCAGCCAGCACCCTGAGCACTGAGCACCCAGCACCCCGAGCACTGAGCACCCAGCACCCTGAGCACTGAGCACCCAGCACCCCGAGTACTGAGCACCCAGCACCCTGAGTACTGAGCACCGAGCACCCCGAGCACTGAGCACCCAGCACCCCGAGCACTGAGCACCCAGCACCCCGAGAATGAGCACCCAGCACCCTGAGAACTGAGAACCGAGCACCCTGAGTACTGAGCAACCAGCACCCTGAGCACTGAGCAACCAGCACCCCGAGTACTGAGCAAACAGCACCCCGAGCACTGAGCACACAGCACCCCAAGAATGAGCACACAGCACCCTGAGTACTGAGCACCCAGCACCCTGAGTACTGAGCACCCAGCACCCCGAGCACTGAGCACCCTGAGTACTTTGCACCCAGCACCCTGAGTACTGAGCACTAAGCACACAGAGCGCTGAGCACCCAGCACCCCAAGCACGGAGCACCCAGGGCCCCGAGCACTGAGTACTGAGCACCCAGCACGCTGAGTACTGAGCACCGAGCTCCCCGAGCCCTGAGCACCCTGAGTACTGAGCACCCAGGACCCCGATCACAGAGCACCCAGCACCCTCAGCACTGAGCACCCAGCACCCCGAGCACTGAGCACCCCGCACCCTGAGTACTGAGCACACTGAGGACTGAGCACCGATCACCCTGAGCACTGAGCACCCAGCACCCTGAGTACTGAGCACCCAGCACCCTGAGTACTGAGCACCGAGCACCCCGAGTACTGAGCACCCAGCACCCTGAGCACTGAGCACCCAGCACCCCGAGCACTGAGCACGCAGCACCCTGAGTACTGAGCACCCAGCACCCCGAGCCCTGAGCACCCAGCACCCTGAGTACTGAGAACCCTGAGTACTGAGCACCTTGCACCCCGAGCACTGAGCACCCAGCACCCTGAGCACTGAGCACCCTGCACCCTGAGTACTGAGCATCAAGCACCCTGAGCACTGAGCACCCAGCACCCTGAGCACTGAGCACTCAGCACCCTGAGCACTGAGCACCCAGCACCCTGAGTACTGAGCACCCAGCACCCCGAGCACTGAGCACCCAGCACCCTGAGTACTGAGCACCGAGCACCCTGAGTACTGAGCACCCAGCACCCCGAGCACTGAGCATCCAGCACCCCGAGCACTGAGCACTCAGCACTGAGCACCCAGCACCCTGAGTACTGAGCACCCAGCACCCTGAGTACTGAGCACCGAGCACCCCGAGCATTGAGCACCGGGCACCCCGAGCACTGAGCACCCAGCACCCTGAGTACTGAGCACCCAGCACCCTGAGTACTGAGCACTGAGCACACTGAGCACTGAGCACCCAGCACCCTGAGTACTGAGCACCCAGCACCGTGAGTACTGAGCAACCAGCACCCTGAGTACTGAGCACTGAGCACCCTGAGCACTGAGCACCCAGCACCCTGAGTACTGAGCACCCAGCACCCTGAGCACTGAGCACCCAGCACCCTGAGTACTGAGCACTGAGCACCCTGAGCACTGAGCACCCAGCACCCTGAGTACTGAGCACCCAGCACCCTGAGCACTGAGCACCCAGCACCCCAAGCACTGAGCACCCAGCACCCTGAATACTGAGTACTGAGCACCCTGAGTACTGAGCACCCAGCACCCTGAGCACTGAGCACCCAGCACCCTGAGTACTGAGCACCGAGCACCCTGAGCACTGAGCACCCAGCACCCTGAGTACTGAGCACCCAGCACCAAGAGTACTGAGCACCGAGCACCCTGAGCACTGAGCACCCAGCACCCTGAGTAATGAGCACCCAGCACCCCGAGCACTGAGCACCCAGCACCAAGAGTACTGAGCACTGAGCACCCTGAGTACTGAGCACTAAGCACCCTGAGCGCTGAGCACCCAGCACCCCAAGCACGGAGCACCCAGGAAACCGAGCACTGAGTACTGAGCACCCAGCACCCTGAGTACTGAGCACCGAGCTCCCCGAGCACTGAGCACCCTGAGTACTGAGTACCCAGCACCCCGATCACAGAGCACCCAGCACACTCATTACTGAGCACCCAGCACCCCGAGCACTGAGCACCCAGCACCCTGAGTACTGAGCACCCTGAGGACTGAGCACCGATCACCCTGAGCACTGAGCACCCAGCACCCTGAGTACTGAGCACCCAGCACCCTGAGTACTGAGCACCGAGCACTCCGAGCACTGAGCACCCAGGACCCTGAGTACTGAGCACCCAGCACCCTGAGTACTGAGCCCCCAGCACCCCGAGCACTGAGCACCCAGCACCCTGAGCACTGAGCACCCAGCACCAAGAGTACTGAGCACCGAGCACCCTGAGTACTGAGCACCCCGCACCCTGAGCACTGAGCACCCAGCACCCTGAGCACTGAGCACCCAGCACCCCGAGCACTGAGCACCCAGCACCCTGAGTACAGAGCACCCAGCACCCTGAGTACTGGACACTCAGCACCCTGAGTACTGAGCACCGAGTACCCCGAGCACTGAGCACCCAGCACCCTGAGCACTGAGCACCCTGAGGACTGAGCACCCAGCACCCTGAGTACTGAGCACCCAGCATCCTGAGTACTGAGCACCGATCACCCTGAGCACTGAGCACCCAGCAACCCGAGCACTGAGCACCCAGCACCCTGAGTACTGAGCACCCTGAGTACTGAGCACCCAGCACCCCGAGCACTGAGCACCCAGCACCCTGAGTACTGAGCACCCTGAGTACTGAGCACCCATCACCCTGAGCACTGAGCACCCAGCACCCTGAGTACTGAGCACCCAGCACCCTGAGCACTGAGCACCCAGCACCCTGAGTACTGAGCACCCAGCACCCTGAGTACTTAGCACCCAGCACCCTGAGCACTGAGCACCCAGCACCCTGAGTACTGAGCACCGAGCACCCTGAGTACTGAGCACCCAGCACCCTGAGTACTGAGCACCCAGCACCCTGTGTACTGAGCACCGAGCACCCCGAGTACTGAGCACCCAGCACCCTGAGCACTGAGCACCCAGCACCCTGAGTACTGAGCACCCAGAACCCTGAGTACTGAGCACCCAGCACCCCGAGCACTGAGCACCCTGAGTACTGAGCACCAAGCACCCTGAGCGCTGAGCACCCAGCACCCCAAGCACGGAGCACCCAGGACCCCGAGCACTGAGTACTGAGCACCCAGCACCCCGATCACAGAGCACACAGCACCCTCAGCACTGAGCACCCAGCACCCCGAGCACTGAGCACCCAGCACCCTGAGTACTGAGCACACTGAGGACTGAGCACCGATCACCCTGAGCACTGAGCACCCAGCACCCTGAGTACTGAGCACCCAGCACCCTGAGTACTGAGCACCGAGCACTCCGAGCACTGAGCACCCAGCACCCTGAGCACTGAGCACCCAGCACCCTGAGTACTGAGCACCCAGCACCCTGAGTACTGAGCACCGAGCAGCCCGAGTACTGAGAACCCAGCACCCCGAGCACTGAGCAGCCAGCACCCTGAACACTGAGAACCCAGCACCCCAAGCACTGAGCACCCAGCACCCTGAGTACTGAGCACCCAGCAGCCTGAGTACTGAGCACCCAGCACCCTGAACACTGAGCACCCAGCACTCCAAGCACTGAGCACCCAGCACCCTGAGGACTGCGCACCCAGCACCCCGAGCACTGAGCACCCAGCACCCTGAGTACTGAGCACCCAGCACCAAGAGTACTGAGCACCGAGCATCCTGAGCACTGAGCACCGAGCACCCCGAGCACTGAGCACCCAGCACCCTGAGTAATGAGCACTGAGCACCCTGAGCACTGAGCACCCTGAGTACTGAGCACTAAGCACCCAGAGCGCTGAGCACCCAGCACCCCAAGCACGGAGCACCCAAGACCCCGAGCACTGAGTACTGAGCACCCAGCACCATGACTACTGAGCACCGAGCTCCCCGAGCACTGAGCACCCTGAGTACTGAGCACCCAGCACCCCGATCACAGAGCACCCAGCACACTCAGCACTGAGGACCCAGCACTCCGAGCACTGAGCACCGAGCACCCGGAGTACTGAGCACCCTGAGGACTGAGCACCAATCACCCTGAACACTGAGCACCCAGCACCCTGAGTACTGAGCACCCAGCACCCTGAGTACTGAGCACCGAGCACTCCGAGCACTGAGCACCCAGCACCCTGAGCACTGAGCACCCAGCACCCTGAGTACTGAGCACCCAGCATTCTGAGTACTGAGCACCCAGCATCCTGAGCACTGAGCACCGAGCACCCCGAGCACTGAGCACCCAGCAGCCTGAGTACTGAGCACCCAGCACCCTGAGTACTGAGAACCCAGCACCCTGAGCACTGAGCACAAAGCACGCTGAGTACTGAGCACTGAGCACCCTGAGTACTGAGCACCAAGGACCCTGAGCACTGAGCACCCAGCACGCTGAGTACTGAGCGCTGAGCACCCTGAGTACTGAGCACCGAGCACCCTGAGTACTGAGCACCCAGCACCCTGAGCACTGAGCAGCCAGCACCCTGAGCACTGAGCACCCAGCACCCCGAGCACTGAGCACCCAGCACCCTGAGCACTGAGCACCCAGCACCCCGAGTACTGAGCACCCAGCACCCTGAGTACTGAGCACCGAGTACCCCGAGCACTGAGCACCCAGCACCCCGAGCACTGAGCACCCAGCACCCTGAGAATGAGCACCCAGCACCCTGAGAACTGAGAACCGAGCACCCTGAGTACTGAGCACCCAGCACCCTGAGCACTGAGCAACCAGCACCCCGAGTACTGAGCAAACAGCACCCCGAGCACTGAGCACACAGCACCCCAAGAATGAGCACACAGCACCCTGAGTACTTTGCAACCAGCACCCTGAGTACTGAGCACTAAGCACACAGAGCGCTGACCACCCAGCACCCCAAGCACGGAGCACCCAGGGCCCCGAGCACTGAGTACTGAGCACCCAGCACGCTGAGTACTGAGCACCGAGCTCCCCGAGCCCTGAGCACCCTGACTACTGAGCACCCAGCACCCCGATCACAGAGCACCCAGCACCCTCAGCACTGAGCACCCAGCACCCCGAGCACTGAGCACCCCGCACCCTGAGTACTGAGCACACTGAGGACTGAGCACCGATCACCCTGAGCACTGAGCACCCAGCACCCTGAGTACTGAGCACCCAGCACCCTGAGTACTGAGCACCGAGCACCCCGAGTACTGAGCACCCAGCACCCTGAGCACTGAGCACCCAGCACCCCGAGCACTGAGCACGCAGCACCCTGAGTACTGAGCACCCAGCACCCCGAGCCCTGAGCACCCAGCACCCTGAGTACTGAGAACCCTGAGTACTGAGCACCTTGCACCCCGAGCACTGAGCACCCAGCACCCTGAGCACTGAGCACCCTGCACCCTGAGTACTGAGCATCAAGCACCCTGAGCACTGAGCACCCAGCACCCTGAGCACTGAGCACTCAGCACCCTGAGCACTGAGCACCCAGCACCCTGAGTACTGAGCACCCAGCACCCCGAGCACTGAGCACCCAGCACCCTGAGTACTGAGCACCGAGCACCCTGAGTACTGAGCACCCAGCACCCCGAGCACTGAGCATCCAGCACCCCGAGCACTGAGCACTCAGCACTGAGCACCCAGCACCCTGAGTACTGAGCACCCAGCACCCTGAGTACTGAGCACCGAGCACCCCGAGCATTGAGCACCGGGCACCCCGAGCACTGAGCACCCAGCACCCTGAGTACTGAGCACCCAGCACCCTGAGTACTGAGCACTGAGCACACTGAGCACTGAGCACCCAGCACCCTGAGTACTGAGCACCCAGCACCGTGAGTACTGAGCAACCAGCACCCCGAGCACTGAGCACCCAGCACCCTGAGTAATGAGCACCCAGCACCCTGAGTACTGAGCACTGAGCACCCTGAGCACTGAGCACCCAGCACCCTGAGTACTGAGCACCCAGCACCCTGAGCACTGAGCACCCAGCACCCCAAGCACTGAGCACCCAGCACCCTGAGTACTGAGCACCCAGCACCCTGTGTACTGAGCACCGAGCACCCCGAGTACTGAGCACCCAGCACCCTGAGCACTGAGCACCCAGCACCCTGAGTACTGAGCACCCAGAACCCTGAGTACTGAGCACCCAGCACCCCGAGCACTGAGCACCCTGAGTACTGAGCACTAAGCACCCTGAGCGCTGAGCACCCAGCACCCCAAGCACGGAGCACCCAGGACCCCGAGCACTGAGTACTGAGCACCCAGCACCCCGATCACAGAGCACACAGCACCCTCAGCACTGAGCACCCAGCACCCCGAGCACTGAGCACCCAGCACCCTGAGTACTGAGCACACTGAGGACTGAGCACCGATCACCCTGAGCACTGAGCACCCAGCACCCTGAGTACTGAGCACCCAGCACCCTGAGTACTGAGCACCCAGCACCCTCTGCACTGAGCACCCAGCACCCTGAGTACTGAGCACCCAGCACCCTGAGTACTGAGCACCCAGCACCCTGAGTACTGAGCACCCAGCACCCTAAGTACTGAGCACCGAGCACCCCGAGTACTGAGAACCCAGCACCCTGAGCACTGAGCAGCCAGCACCCTGAACACTGAGAACCCAGCACCCCAAGCACTGAGCACCCAGCACCCTGAGTACTGAGCACCCAGCAGCCTGAGTACTGAGCACCCAGCACCCTGAACACTGAGCACCCAGCACTCCAAGCACTGAGCACCCAGCACCCTGAGGACTGCGCACCCAGCACCCCGAGCACTGAGCACCCAGCACCCTGAGTACTGAGCACCCAGCACCAAGAGTACTGAGCACCGAGCATCCTGAGCACTGAGCACCGAGCACCCCGAGCACTGAGCACCCAGCACCCTGAGTAATGAGCACTGAGCACCCTGAGCACTGAGCACCCTGAGTACTGAGCACTAAGCACCCAGAGCGCTGAGCACCCAGCACCCCAAGCACGGAGCACCCAAGACCCGAGCACTGAGTACTGAGCACCCAGCACCATGACTACTGAGCACCGAGCTCCCCGAGCACTGAGCACCCTGAGTACTGAGCACCCAGCACCCCGATCACAGAGCACCCAGCACACTCAGCACTGTGGACCCAGCACCCCGAGCACTGAGCACCGAGCACCCGGAGTACTGAGCACCCTGAGGACTGAGCACCAATCACCCTGAACACTGAGCGCCCAGCACCCTGAGTACTGAGCACCCAGCACCCTGAGTACTGAGCACCGAGCACTCCGAGCACTGAGCACCCAGCACCCTGAGCACTGAGCACCCAGCACCCTGAGTACTGAGCACCCAGCATTCTGAGTACTGAGCACCCAGCATCCTGAGCACTGAGCACCGAGCACCCCGAGCACTGAGCACCCAGCAGCCTGAGTACTGAGCACCCAGCACCCTGAGTACTGAGAACCCAGCACCCTGAGCACTGAGCACAAAGCACGCTGAGTACTGAGCACTGAGCACCCTGAGTACTGAGCACCAAGGACCCTGAGCACTGAGCACCCAGCACGCTGAGTACTGAGCGCTGAGCACCCTGAGTACTGAGCACCGAGCACCCTGAGTACTGAGCACCCAGCACCCTGAGCACTGAGCAGCCAGCACCCTGAGCACTGAGCACCCAGCACCCCGAGCACTGAGCACCCAGCACCCTGAGCACTGAGCACCCAGCACCCCGAGTACTGAGCACCCAGCACCCTGAGTACTGAGCACCGAGCACCCCGAGCACTGAGCACCCAGCACCCCGAGCACTGAGCACCCAGCACCCCGAGAATGAGCACCCAGCACCCTGAGAACTGAGAACCGAGCACCCTGAGTACTGAGCAACCAGCACCCTGAGCACTGAGCAACCAGCACCCCGAGTACTGAGCAAACAGCACCCCGAGCACTGAGCACACAGCACCCCAAGAATGAGCACACAGCACCCTGAGTACTGAGCACCCAGCACCCTGAGTACTGAGCACCCAGCACCCCGAGCACTGAGCACCCTGAGTACTTTGCACCCAGCACCCTGAGTACTGAGCACTAAGCACACAGAGCGCTGAGCACCCAGCACCCCAAGCACGGAGCACCCAGGGCCCCGAGCACTGAGTACTGAGCACCCAGCACGCTGAGTACTGAGCACCGAGCTCCCCGAGCCCTGAGCACCCTGAGTACTGAGCACCCAGGACCCCGATCACAGAGCACCCAGCACCCTCAGCACTGAGCACCCAGCACCCCGAGCACTGAGCACCCCGCACCCTGAGTACTGAGCACACTGAGGACTGAGCACCGATCACCCTGAGCACTGAGCACCCAGCACCCTGAGTACTGAGCACCCAGCACCCTGAGTACTGAGCACCGAGCACCCCGAGTACTGAGCACCCAGCACCCTGAGCACTGAGCACCCAGCACCCCGAGCACTGAGCACGCAGCACCCTGAGTACTGAGCACCCAGCACCCCGAGCCCTGAGCACCCAGCACCCTGAGTACTGAGAACCCTGAGTACTGAGCACCTTGCACCCCGAGCACTGAGCACCCAGCACCCTGAGCACTGAGCACCCTGCACCCTGAGTACTGAGCATCAAGCACCCTGAGCACTGAGCACCCAGCACCCTGAGCACTGAGCACTCAGCACCCTGAGCACTGAGCACCCAGCACCCTGAGTACTGAGCACCCAGCACCCCGAGCACTGAGCACCCAGCACCCTGAGTACTGAGCACCTAGCACCCTGAGTACTGAGCACCCAGCACCCCGAGCACTGAGCATCCAGCACCCCGAGCACTGAGCACTCAGCACTGAGCACCCAGCACCCTGAGTACTGAGCACCCAGCACCCTGAGTACTGAGCACCGAGCACCCCGAGCATTGAGCACCGGGCACCCCGAGCACTGAGCACCCAGCACCCTGAGTACTGAGCACCCAGCACCCTGAGTACTGAGCACTGAGCACACTGAGCACTGAGCACCCAGCACCCTGAGTACTGAGCACCCAGCACCGTGAGTACTGAGCAACCAGCACCCCGAGCACTGAGCACCCAGCACCCTGAGTAATGAGCACCCAGCACCCTGAGTACTGAGCACTGAGCACCCTGAGCACTGAGCACCCAGCACCCTGAGTACTGAGCACCCAGCACCCTGAGCACTGAGCACCCAGCACCCCAAGCACTGAGCACCCAGCACCCTGAATACTGAGTACTGAGCACCCTGAGTACTGAGCACCCAGCACCCTGAGCACTGAGCACCCAGCACCCTGAGTACTGAGCACCGAGCACCCTGAGCACTGAGCACCCAGCACCCTGAGTACTGAGCACCCAGCACCAAGAGTACTGAGCACCGAGCACCCTGAGCACTGAGCACCCAGCACCCTGAGTAATGAGCACCCAGCACCCCGAGCACTGAGCACCCAGCACCAAGAGTACTGAGCACTGAGCACCCTGAGTACTGAGCACTAAGCACCCTGAGCGCTGAGCACCCAGCACCCCAAGCACGGAGCACCCAGGAAACCGAGCACTGAGTACTGAGCACCCAGCACCCCGATCACAGAGCACCCAGCACACTCATTACTGAGCACCCAGCACCCCGAGCACTGAGCACCCAGCACCCTGAGTACTGAGCACCCTGAGGACTGAGCACCGATCACCCTGAGCACTGAGCACCCAGCACCCTGAGTACTGAGCACCCAGCACCCTGAGTACTGAGCACCGAGCACTCCGAGCACTGAGCACCCAGGACCCTGAGTACTGAGCACCCAGCACCCTGAGTACTGAGCCCCCAGCACCCCGAGCACTGAGCACCCAGCACCCTGAGCACTGAGCACCCAGCACCCTGAGTACTGAGCACCCTGAGTACTGAGCACCCAGCACCCCGAGCACTGAGCACCCAGCACCCTGAGTACTGAGCACCCTGAGTACTGAGCACCCATCACCCTGAGCACTGAGCACCCAGCACCCTGAGTACTGAGCACCGAGCTCCCCGAGCACTGAGCACCCTGAGTACTGAGTACCCAGCACCCCGATCACAGAGCACCCAGCACACTCATTACTGAGCACCCAGCACCCCGAGCACTGAGCACCCAGCACCCTGAGTACTGAGCACCCTGAGGACTGAGCACCGATCACCCTGAGCACTGAGCACCCAGCACCCTGAGTACTGAGCACCCAGCACCCTGAGTACTGAGCACCGAGCACTCCGAGCACTGAGCACCCAGGACCCTGAGTACTGAGCACCCAGCACCCTGAGTACTGAGCCCCCAGCACCCCGAGCACTGAGCACCCAGCACCCTGAGCACTGAGCACCCAGCACCAAGAGTACTGAGCACCGAGCACCCCGAGCACTGAGCACCCAGCACCCTGAGTAACGAGCACCCAGCACCCCGAGTACTGAGCACCTAGCACCGTGAGTACTGAGCACCCAGCACCCTGAGTACTGAGCACCCAGCACCCTGAGCACTGAGCACAAAGCACGCTGAGAACTGAGCACTGAGCACCCTGAGTACTGAGCACCAAGGACCCTGAGCACTGAGCACCCAGCATGCTGAGTACTGAGCGCTGAGCACCCTGAGTACTGAGCACCGAGCACCCTGAGTACTGAGCACCCCGCACCCTGAGCACTGAGCAGCCAGCACCCTGAGCACTGAGCACCCAGCACCCCGAGCACTGAGCACCCAGCACCCTGAGTACAGAGCACCCAGCACCCTGAGTACTGGACACTCAGCACCCTGAGTACTGAGCACCGAGTACCCCGAGCACTGAGCACCCAGCACCCTGAGCACTGAGCACCCTGAGGACTGAGCACCCAGCACCCTGAGTACTGAGCACCCAGCATCCTGAGTACTGAGCACCGATCACCCTGAGCACTGAGCACCCAGCAACCCGAGCACTGAGCACCCAGCACCCTGAGTACTGAGCACCCTGAGTACTGAGCACCCAGCACCCCGAGCACTGAGCACCCAGCACCCTGAGTACTGAGCACCCTGAGTACTGAGCACCCATCACCCTGAGCACTGAGCACCCAGCACCCTGAGTACTGAGCACCCAGCACCCTGAGCACTGAGCACCCAGCACCCTGAGTACTGAGCACCCAGCACCCTGAGTACTTAGCACCCAGCACCCTGAGCACTGAGCACCCAGCACCCTGAGTACTGAGCACCGAGCACCCTGAGTACTGAGCACCCAGCACCCTGAGTACTGAGCACCCAGCACCCTGTGTACTGAGCACCGAGCACCCCGAGTACTGAGCACCCAGCACCCTGAGCACTGAGCACCCAGCACCCTGAGTACTGAGCACCCAGAACCCTGAGTACTGAGCACCCAGCACCCCGAGCACTGAGCACCCTGAGTACTGAGCACCAAGCACCCTGAGCGCTGAGCACCCAGCACCCCAAGCACGGAGCACCCAGGACCCCGAGCACTGAGTACTGAGCACCCAGCACCCCGATCACAGAGCACACAGCACCCTCAGCACTGAGCACCCAGCACCCCGAGCACTGAGCACCCAGCACCCTGAGTACTGAGCACACTGAGGACTGAGCACCGATCACCCTGAGCACTGAGCACCCAGCACCCTGAGTACTGAGCACCCAGCACCCTGAGTACTGAGCACCGAGCACTCCGAGCACTGAGCACCCAGCACCCTGAGCACTGAGCACCCAGCACCCTGAGTACTGAGCACCCAGCACCCTGAGTACTGAGCACCGAGCAGCCCGAGTACTGAGAACCCAGCACCCCGAGCACTGAGCAGCCAGCACCCTGAACACTGAGAACCCAGCACCCCAAGCACTGAGCACCCAGCACCCTGAGTACTGAGCACCCAGCAGCCTGAGTACTGAGCACCCAGCACCCTGAACACTGAGCACCCAGCACTCCAAGCACTGAGCACCCAGCACCCTGAGGACTGCGCACCCAGCACCCCGAGCACTGAGCACCCAGCACCCTGAGTACTGAGCACCCAGCACCAAGAGTACTGAGCACCGAGCATCCTGAGCACTGAGCACCGAGCACCCCGAGCACTGAGCACCCAGCACCCTGAGTAATGAGCACTGAGCACCCTGAGCACTGAGCACCCTGAGTACTGAGCACTAAGCACCCAGAGCGCTGAGCACCCAGCACCCCAAGCACGGAGCACCCAAGACCCCGAGCACTGAGTACTGAGCACCCAGCACCATGACTACTGAGCACCGAGCTCCCCGAGCACTGAGCACCCTGAGTACTGAGCACCCAGCACCCCGATCACAGAGCACCCCGCACACTCAGCACTGAGGACCCAGCACTCCGAGCACTGAGCACCGAGCACCCGGAGTACTGAGCACCCTGAGGACTGAGCACCAATCACCCTGAACACTGAGCACCCAGCACCCTGAGTACTGAGCACCCAGCACCCTGAGTACTGAGCACCGAGCACTCCGAGCACTGAGCACCCAGCACCCTGAGCACTGAGCACCCAGCACCCTGAGTACTGAGCACCCAGCATTCTGAGTACTGAGCACCCAGCATCCTGAGCACTGAGCACCGAGCACCCCGAGCACTGAGCACCCAGCAGCCTGAGTACTGAGCACCCAGCACCCTGAGTACTGAGAACCCAGCACCCTGAGCACTGAGCACAAAGCACGCTGAGTACTGAGCACTGAGCACCCTGAGTACTGAGCACCAAGGACCCTGAGCACTGAGCACCCAGCACGCTGAGTACTGAGCGCTGAGCACCCTGAGTACTGAGCACCGAGCACCCTGAGTACTGAGCACCCAGCACCCTGAGCACTGAGCAGCCAGCACCCTGAGCACTGAGCACCCAGCACCCCGAGCACTGAGCACCCAGCACCCTGAGCACTGAGCACCCAGCACCCCGAGTACTGAGCACCCAGCACCCTGAGTACTGAGCACCGAGTACCCCGAGCACTGAGCACCCAGCACCCCGAGCACTGAGCACCCAGCACCCCGAGAATGAGCACCCAGCACCCTGAGAACTGAGAACCGAGCACCCTGAGTACTGAGCACCCAGCACCCTGAGCACTGAGCAACCAGCACCCCGAGTACTGAGCAAACAGCACCCCGAGCACTGAGCACACAGCACCCCAAGAATGAGCACACAGCACCCTGAGTACTTTGCAACCAGCACCCTGAGTACTGAGCACTAAGCACACAGAGCGCTGAGCACCCAGCACCCCAAGCACGGAGCACCCAGGGCCCCGAGCACTGAGTACTGAGCACCCAGCACGCTGAGTACTGAGCACCGAGCTCCCCGAGCCCTGAGCACCCTGACTACTGAGCACCCAGCACCCCGATCACAGAGCACCCAGCACCCTCAGCACTGAGCACCCAGCACCCCGAGCACTGAGCACCCCGCACCCTGAGTACTGAGCACACTGAGGACTGAGCACCGATCACCCTGAGCACTGAGCACCCAGCACCCTGAGTACTGAGCACCCAGCACCCTGAGTACTGAGCACCGAGCACCCCGAGTACTGAGCACCCAGCACCCTGAGCACTGAGCACCCAGCACCCCGAGCACTGAGCACGCAGCACCCTGAGTACTGAGCACCCAGCACCCCGAGCCCTGAGCACCCAGCACCCTGAGTACTGAGAACCCTGAGTACTGAGCACCTTGCACCCCGAGCACTGAGCACCCAGCACCCTGAGCACTGAGCACCCTGCACCCTGAGTACTGAGCATCAAGCACCCTGAGCACTGAGCACCCAGCACCCTGAGCACTGAGCACTCAGCACCCTGAGCACTGAGCACCCAGCACCCTGAGTACTGAGCACCCAGCACCCCGAGCACTGAGCACCCAGCACCCTGAGTACTGAGCACCGAGCACCCTGAGTACTGAGCACCCAGCACCCCGAGCACTGAGCATCCAGCACCCCGAGCACTGAGCACTCAGCACTGAGCACCCAGCACCCTGAGTACTGAGCACCCAGCACCCTGAGTACTGAGCACCGAGCACCCCGAGCATTGAGCACCGGGCACCCCGAGCACTGAGCACCCAGCACCCTGAGTACTGAGCACCCAGCACCCTGAGTACTGAGCACTGAGCACACTGAGCACTGAGCACCCAGCACCCTGAGTACTGAGCACCCAGCACCGTGAGTACTGAGCAACCAGCACCCCGAGCACTGAGCACCCAGCACCCTGAGTAATGAGCACCCAGCACCCTGAGTACTGAGCACTGAGCACCCTGAGCACTGAGCACCCAGCACCCTGAGTACTGAGCACCCAGCACCCTGAGCACTGAGCACCCAGCACCCCAAGCACTGAGCACCCAGCACCCTGAGTACTGAGTACTGAGCACCCTGAGTACTGAGCACCCAGCACCCTGAGCACTGAGCACCCAGCACCCTGAGTACTGAGCACCGAGCACCCTGAGCACTGAGCACCCAGCACCCTGAGTACTGAGCACCCAGCACCAAGAGTACTGAGCACCGAGCACCCTGAGCACTGAGCACCCAGCACCCTGAGTAATGAGCACCCAGCACCCCGAGCACTGAGCACCCAGCACCAAGAGTACTGAGCACTGAGCACCCTGAGTACTGAGCACTAAGCACCCTGAGCGCTGAGCACCCAGCACCCCAAGCACGGAGCACCCAGGATACCGAGCACTGAGTACTGAGCACCCAGCACCCTGAGTACTGAGCACCGAGCTCCCCGAGCACTGAGCACCCTGAGTACTGAGTACCCAGCACCCCGATCACAGAGCACCCAGCACACTCATTACTGAGCACCCAGCACCCCGAGCACTGAGCACCCAGCACCCTGAGTACTGAGCACCCTGAGGACTGAGCACCGATCACCCTGAGCACTGAGCACCCAGCACCCTGAGTACTGAGCACCCAGCACCCTGAGTACTGAGCACCGAGCACTCCGAGCACTGAGCACCCAGGACCCTGAGTACTGAGCACCCAGCACCCTGAGTACTGAGCCCCCAGCACCCCGAGCACTGAGCACCCAGCACCCTGAGCACTGAGCACCCAGCACCAAGAGTACTGAGCACCGAGCACCCCAAGCACTGAGCACCCAGCACCCTGAGTAACGAGCACCCAGCACCCCGAGTACTGAGCACCTAGCACCGTGAGTACTGAGCACCCAGCACCCTGAGTACTGAGCACCCAGCACCCTGAGCACTGAGCACAAAGCACGCTGAGAACTGAGCACTGAGCACCCTGAGTACTGAGCACCAAGGACCCTGAGCACTGAGCACCCAGCATGCTGAGTACTGAGCGCTGAGCACCCTGAGTACTGAGCACCGAGCACCCTGAGTACTGAGCACCCCGCACCCTGAGCACTGAGCAGCCAGCACCCTGAGCACTGAGCACCCAGCACCCCGAGCACTGAGCACCCAGCACCCTGAGTACAGAGCACCCAGCACCCTGAGTACTGGACACTCAGCACCCTGAGAACTGAGCACCGAGTACCCCGAGCACTGAGCACCCAGCACCCTGAGCACTGAGCACCCTGAGGACTGAGCACCCAGCACCCTGAGTACTGAGCACCCAGCATCCTGAGTACTGAGCACCGATCACCCTGAGCACTGAGCACCCAGCAACCCGAGCACTGAGCACCCAGCACCCTGAGTACTGAGCACCCTGAGTACTGAGCACCCAGCACCCCGAGCACTGAGCACCCAGCACCCTGAGTACTGAGCACCCTGAGTACTGAGCACCCATCACCCTGAGCACTGAGCACCCAGCACCCTGAGTACTGAGCACCCAGCACCCTGAGCACTGAGCACCCAGCACCCTGAGTACTGAGCACCCAGCACCCTGAGTACTTAGCACCCAGCACCCTGAGCACTGAGCACCCAGCACCCTGAGTACTGAGCACCGAGCACCCTGAGTACTGAGCACCCAGCACCCTGAGTACTGAGCACCCAGGACCCTGTGTACTGAGCACCGAGCACCCCGAGTACTGAGCACCCAGCACCCTGAGCACTGAGCACCCAGCACCCTGAGTACTGAGCACCCAGAACCCTGAGTACTGAGCACCCAGCACCCCGAGCACTGAGCACCCTGAGTACTGAGCACCAAGCACCCTGAGCGCTGAGCACCCAGCACCCCAAGCACGGAGCACCCAGGACCCCGAGCACTGAGTACTGAGCACCCAGCACCCCGATCACAGAGCACACAGCACCCTCAGCACTGAGCACCCAGCACCCGGAGCACTGAGCACCCAGCACCCTGAGTACTGAGCACACTGAGGACTGAGCACCGATCACCCTGAGCACTGAGCACCCAGCACCCTGAGTACTGAGCACCCAGCACCCTGAGTACTGAGCACCGAGCACTCCGAGCACTGAGCACCCAGCACCCTGAGCACTGAGCACCCAGCACCCTGAGTACTGAGCACCCAGCACCCTCTGCACTGAGCACCCAGCACCCTGAGTACTGAGCACCCAGCACCCTGAGTACTGAGCACCCAGCACCCTGAGTACTGAGCACCCAGCACCCTGAGTACTGAGCACCGAGCACCCCGAGTACTGAGCACCCAGCACCCCGAGCACTGAGCAGCCAGCACCCTGAACACTGAGAACCCAGCACCCCAAGCACTGAGCACCCAGCACCCTGAGTACTGAGCACCCAGCAGCCTGAGTACTGAGCACCCAGCACCCTGAACACTGAGCACCCAGCACCCCAAGCACTGAGCACCCAGCACCCTGAGGACTGCGCACCCAGCACCCCGAGCACTGAGCACCCAGCACCCTGAGTACTGAGCACCCAGCACAAAGAGTACTGAGCACCGAGCATCCTGAGCACTGAGCACCGAGCACCCCGAGCACTGAGCACCCAGCACCCTGAGTACTGAGCACCCAGCACCAAGAGTACTGAGCACCGAGCACCCCGAGCACTGAGCACCCAGCACCCTGAGTAATGAGCACCCAGCACCCCGAGTACTGAGCACCGAGCACCGTGAGTACTGAGCACCCAGCACCCTGAGTACTGAGCACCCAGCACCCTGAGCACTGAGCACAAAGCACGCTGAGTACTGAGCACTGAGCACTCTGAGTACTGAGCACCAAGGACCCTGAGCACTGAGCACTGAGCACCCTGAGTACTGAGCACCGAGCACCCTGAGTACTGAGCACCCAGCACCCTGAGCACTGAGCAGCCAGCACCCTGAGCACTGAGCACCCAGCACCCCGAGCACTGAGCACCCAGCACCCTGAGCACTGAGCACCCAGCACCCCGAGTACTGAGCACCCAGCACCCTGAGTACTGAGCACCGAGCACCCCGAGCACTGAGCACCCAGCACCCCGAGCACTGAGCACCCAGCACCCCGAGTACTGAGCACCCAGCACCCTGAGCACTGAGCACGCAGCACCCTGAGTACTGAGCACCCAGCACCCTGAGTACTGAGCACCCAGCACCCTGAGTACTGAGCACCCAGCACCCTGAGTACTGAGCACCCAGCACCCTGAGTACTGAGCACTGAGCACCCCGAGTACTGAGCACCCAGCACCCCGAGCACTAAGCACCCAGCACCCTGAACACTGAGCACCCAGCACCCCAAGCACTGAGCACCCAGCATCCTGAGTACTGAGCACCCAGCACCCTGAGTACTGAGCACCCAGCACCCTGAGTACTGAGCACCCAGCACCCCGAGCACTGAGCACCCAGCACCCTGAGTACTGAGCACCCAGCACCCTGAGTACTGAGCCCCCAGCACCCCGAGCACTGAGCACCCAGCACCCTGAGCACTGAGCACCCAGCACCCTGAGTACTGAGCACCGAGAACCCTGAGTACTGAGCACCCAGCACCCTGAGCACTGAGCACCCTGAGTACTGAGCACTAAGCACCCTGAGCGCTGATCACCCAGCACCCCAAGCACGGAGCACCCAGGACACCCAGCACTTAGTACTGAGCACCCAGCACCCTGAGTACTGAGCACCGAGCTCCCCGAGCACTGAGCACCCTGAGTACTGAGCACCCAGCACCCCGATCACAGAGCACACAGCACCCTCAGCACTGAGCACCCAGCACCCCGAGCACTGAGCACCCAGCACCCTGAGTACTGAGCACACTGAGGACTGAGCACCGATCACCCTGAGCACTGAGCACCCAGCACCCTGAGTACTGAGCACCCAGCACCCTGAGTACTGAGCACCCAGCACCCTGAGCACTGAGCACGCAGCACCCTGAGTACTGAGCACCCAGCACCCTGAGTACTGAGCACCCAGCACCCTGAGTACTGAGCACCCAGCACCCTGAGTACTGAGCTCCCAGCACCCTGAGTACTGAGCACTGAGCACCCCGAGTACTGAGCACCCAGCACCCCGAGCACTAAGCACCCAGCACCCTGAACACTGAGCACCCAGCACCCCAAGCACTGAGCACCCAGCAACCTGAGTACTGAGCACCCAGCACCCTGAGTACTGAGCACCCAGCACCCTGAGTACTGAGCACCCAGCACCCCGAGCACTGAGCACCCAGCACCCTGAGTACTGAGCACCGAGCACCAAGAGTACTGAGCACCGAGCATCCTGAGCACTGAGCACCGAGCACCCTGAGCACTGAGCACCTAGCACCCTGAGTACTGAGCACAAAGAACCAAGAGTACTGAGCACCGAGCACCCCGAGCACTGAGCACCCAGCACCCTGAGTAATGAGCACCCAGCACCCCGAGTACTGAGCACCGAGCACCGTGAGTACTGAGCACCCAGCACCCTGAGTACTGAGCACCCAGCACCCTGAGCACTGAGCACAAAGCACGCTGAGTACGGAGCACTGAGCACCCTGAGTACTGAGCACCAAGTACCCTGAGCACTGAGCACCCAGCACGCTGAGTACTGAGCGCTGAGCACCCTGAGTACTGAGCACCGAGCACCCTGAGTACTGAGCACCCAGCACCCTGAGCACTGAGCAGCCAGCACCCTGAGCACTGAGCACCCAGCTCCCCGAGCACTGAGCACCCAGCACCCTGAGCACTGAGCACCCAGCACCCCGAGTACTGAGCACCCAGCACCCTGAGTACTGAGCACCGAGCACCCCGAGCACTGAGCACCCAGCACCCCGAGCACTGAGAACCCAGCACCCCGAGAATTAGCACCCAGCACCCTGAGTACTGAGAACCGAGTACCCTCAGTACTGAGCAACCAGCACGCTGAGCACTGAGCACCCAGCACCCCGAGTACTGAGCAAACAGCACACCGAGCACTGAGCACCCAGCACCCCGAGAATGAGCACCCAGCACCCTGAGTACTGAGCACCCAGCACCCTGAGTACTGAGCACCCTGAGGACTGAGCACCGATCACCCTGAGCACTGAGCACCGAGCACCCCGAGTACTGAGCACCCAGCACCCTGAGCACTGAGCACCTAGCAACCCGAGCACTGAGCACGCAGCACCCTGAGTACTGAGCACCCAGCACCCCGAGCCCTGAGCACACAGCACCCTGAGTACTGAGCACCCTGAGTACTGAGCACCTAGCACCCCGAGAACTGAGCACCCAGCACCCTGAGCACTGAGCACCCTGCACCCTGAGTACTGAGCATCAAGCACCCTGAGCACTGAGCACCCAGCACCCTGAGCACTGAGCACCCAGCACCCTGAGCACTGAGCACCCAGCACCCTGAGTACTGAGCACCCAACGTACTGAGCATCGAGCACCCCGAGCACTGAGCACCCAGCACCCTGAGTACTGAGCACCGAGCACCCCGAGTACTGAGCACCCAGCACCCTGAGCACTGAGCACCCAGCACCCTGAGTACTGAGCACCCAGAACCCTGCGTACTGAGCACCCAGCACCCCGAGCACTGAGCACCCTGAGTACTGAGCACTAAGCACCCTGAGTGCTGAGCACCCAGCACCCCAAGCACGGAGCACCCAGGACCCCGAGCACTGAGTACTGAGCACCCAGCACCCTGAGTACTGAGCACCGAGCTCCCCGAGCACTGAGCACCCTGAGTACTGAGCACCCAGCACCCCGATCACAGAGCACACAGCACCCTCAGCACTGAGCACCCAGCACCCCGAGCACTGAGCACCCAGCACCCTGAGTACTGAGCACACTGAGGACTGAGCACCGATCACCCTGAGCACTGAGCACCCAGCACCCTGAGTACTGAGCACCCAGCACCCTGAGTACTGAGCACCCAGCACCCTGAGCACTGCGCACGCAGCACCCTGAGTACTGAGCACCCAGCACCCTGAGTACTGAGCACCCAGCACCCCGAGCACTGAGCACCCAGCACCCTGAGTACTGAGCACCGAGCACCAAGAGTACTGAGCACCGAGCATCCTGAGCACTGAGCACCGAGCACCCCGAGCACTGAGCACCTAGCACCCTGAGTACTGAGCACCCAGAACCAAGAGTACTGAGCACCGAGCACCCCGAGCACTGAGCACCCAGCACCCTTAGTAATGAGCACCCAGCACCCCGAGTACTGAGCACCGAGCACCGTGAGTACTGAGCACCCAGCACCCTGAGTACTGAGCACCCAGCACCCTGAGCACTGAGCACAAAGCACCCTGAGTACTGAGCACTGAGCACCCTGAGTACTGAGCACCAAGGACCCTGAGCACTGAGCACCCAGCACGCTGAGTACTGAGCGCTGAGCACCCTGAGTACTGAGCACCGAGCACCCTGAGTACTGAGCACCCAGCACCCTGAGCACTGAGCAGCCAGCACCCTGAGCACTGAGCACCCAGCTCCCCGAGCACTGAGCACCCAGCACCCTCAGCACTGAGCACCCAGCACCCCGAGTACTGAGCAACCAGCACCCTGAGTACTGAGCACCGAGCACCCCGAGCACTGAGCACCCAGCACCCCGAGCACTGAGAACCCAGCACCCCGAGAATTAGCACCCAGCACCCTGAGTACTGAGAACCGAGTACCCTCAGTACTGAGCACAAAGCACGCTGAGCACTGAGCACCCAGCACCCAGAGTACTGAGCAAACAGCACACCGAGCACTGAGCACCCAGCACCCCGAGAATGAGCACCCAGCACCCTGAGTACGGAGCACCCAGCACCCTGAGTACTGAGCACCCTGAGGACTGAGCACCGATCACGCTGAGCACTGAGCACCCAGCACCCTGAGTACTGAGCACCCAGCACCCTGAGTACTGAGCACCGAGCACCCCGAGTACTGAGCACCCAGCACCCTGAGCACTGAGCACCTAGCAACCCGAGCACTGAGCACGCAGCACCCTGAGTACTGAGCACCCAGCACCCCGAGCCCTGAGCACACAGCACCCTGAGTACTGAGCACCCTGAGTACTGAGCACCTAGCACCCCGAGCACTGAGCACCCAGCACCCTGAGCACTGAGCACCCTGCACCCTGAGTACTGAGCATCAAGCACCCTGAGCACTGAGCTCCCAGCACCCTGAGCACTGAGCACCCAGCACCCTGAGCACTGAGCACCCAGCACCCTGAGTACTGAGCACCCAACGTACTGAGCATCGAGCACCCCGAGCACTGAGCACCCAGCACCCTGAGCACTGAGCACCCAGCACCCTGAGTACTGAGCACCCAGAAACCTGCGTACTGAGCACCCAGCACCCCGAGCACTGAGCACCCTGAGTACTGAGCACTAAGCACCCTGAGTGCTGAGCACCCAGCACCCCAAGCACGGAGCACCCAGGACCCCGAGCACTGAGTACTGAGCACCCAGCACCCTGAGTACTGATCACCGAGCTCCCCGAGCACTGAGCACCCTGAGTACTGAGCACCCAGCACCCCGATCACAGAGCACACAGCACCCTCAGCACTGAGCACCCAGCACCCCGAGCACTGAGCACCCAGCACCCTGAGTACTGAGCACACTGAGGACTGAGCACCGATCACCCTGAGCACTGAGCACCCAGCACCCTGAGTACTGAGCACCCAGCACCCTGAGTACTGAGCACCCAGCACCCTGAGCACTGAGCACGCAGCACCCTGAGTACTGAGCACCCAGCACCCTGAGTACTGAGCACCCAGCACCCTGAGTACTGAGCACCCAGCACCCTGAGTACTGAGCACCCAGCACCCTGAGTACTGAGCACCGATCACCCCGAGTACTGAGCACCCAGCACCCCGAGCACTGAGCACCCAGCACCCTGAACACTGATCACCCAGCACCCCAAGCACTGAGGACCCAGCAACCTGAGTACTGAGCACCCAGCACCCTGAGTACTGAGCACCCAGCACCCTGAGTACTGAGCACCCAGCACCCTGAGCACTGAGCACAAAGCACGCTGAGTACTGAGCACCCTGAGTACTGAGCACCAAGGACCCTGAGCACTGGCACCGAGCACCCCGAGCACTGAGCACACAGCACCCTGAGTACTGAGCACCCAGCACCCTGAGCACTGAGCACCCAGCACCCTGAGCACTGAGCACCCAGCACCCTGAGTACTGAGCACCCAGCACCCTGTGTACTGAGCACCGAGCACCCCGAGTACTGAGCACCCAGCACCCTGAGCACTGAGCACACAGCACCCTGAGTACTGAGCACCCAGAACCCTGAGTACTGAGCACCCAGCACCCCGAGCACTGAGCACCCTGAGTACTGAGCACTAAGCACCCTGAGCGCTGAGCACCCAGCACCCCAAGCACGGAGCACCCAGGACCCCGAGCACTGAGTACTGATCACCCAGCACCCTGAGTACTGAGCACCCAGTACCCTGAGTACTGAGCACCCAGCACCCTGAGTACTGAGCACCCAGCACCCTGAGTACTGAGCACCGAGCACCCCGAGTACTGAGCACCCAGCACCCCGAGCACTGAGCACCCAGCACCCCGAGCACTGAGCACCCTGAGTACTTTGCACCCACACCCTGAGTACTGAGCACTAAGCACCCAGAGCGCTGAGCACCCAGCACCCCAAGCACGGAGCAACCAGGACCCCGAGCACTGAGTACTGAGCACCCAGCACCCTGAGTACTGAGCACCCAGCACCCCGAGCACTGAGCACCCAGCACCCTGAGCACTGAGAACCCAGCACCCCAAGCACTGAGCACCCAGCACCCCGAGCACTGAGCACCCAGCACCCCGTGTACTGAGCACCCAGCACCCCGAGCACTGAGCACCCAGCACCCTGAGCACTGAGCACCCAGCACCCCAAGCACTGAGCACCCAGCACCCCGAGCACTGAGCACCCAGCACCCCGAGTACTGAGCACCCAGGACCCCGAGCACTGAGCACCCAGCACCCTGAGCACTGAGCACCCAGCACCCCAAGCACTGAGCACCCAGCACCCTGAGTACTGAGTACTGAGCACCCTGAGTACTGAGCACCCAGCACCCTGAGCACTGAGCACCCAGCACCATGAGTACTGAGCACCGAGCACCCTGAGTACTGAGCACACAGCACCCTGAGTACTGAGCACCCAGCAGCAAGAGTACTGAGCACCGAGCATCCTGAGCACTGAGCACCGAGCACCCCGAGCACTGAGCACCCAGCATCCTGAGTACTGAGCACCCAGCACCAAGAGTACTGAGCACCGAGCACCCCGAGCACTGAGCACCCAGCACCCTGAGTAATGAGCACCCAGCACCCTGAGTACTGAGCACCCAGCACCGTGAGTACTGAGCACCCAGCACCCTGAGTACTGAGCACCCAGCACCCTGAGCACTGAGCACAAAGCACGCTGAGTACTGAGCACTGAGCACCCTGAGTACTGAACACCAAGGACCCTGAGCACTGAGCACCCAGCACGCTGAGTACTGAGCGCTGAGCACCCTGAGTACTGAGCACCGAGCACCCTGAGTACTGAGCACCCAGCACCCTGAGAACTGAGCAGCCAGCACCCTGAGCACTGAGCACCCAGCACCCCGAGCACTGAGCAACCAGCACCCTGAGTACTGAGCACCCAGCACCCTGAGTACTGAGCACTCAGCACCCTGAGTACTGAGCACCGAGCACCCCGAACACTGAGCACCCAGCACCCTGAGCACTGAGCACCCTGAGGACTGAGCACCCAGCACGCTGAGTACTGAGCACCCAGCATCCTGAGTACTGAGCACCGATCACCCTGAGCACTGAGCACCCAGCAACCCGAGCACTGAGCACCCAGCACCCTGAGTACTTAGCACCCTGAGTACTGACCACCCAGCACCCCGAGCACTGAGCACCCAGGACCCTGAGTACTGAGCACCCTGAGTACTGAGCACCCAGCACCCTGAGTACTGAGCACCCTGAGTACTGAGCACCCAGCACCCTGAGCACTGAGCACCCAGCACCCTGAGTACTGAGCACCCAGCACCCTGAGCACTGAGCACCCAGCACCCTGAGTACTGAGCACCCAGCACACTGAGAACTTACCACCCAGCACCCTGAGCACTGAGCACCCAGCACCCTGAGTACTGAGCACCGAGCACCCTGAGTACTGAGCACCCAGCACCCTGAGTACTGAGCACCCAGCACCC